>NW_027397092.1:10306721-10969716 GCF_003265705.2 Callorhinus ursinus | reverse complement strand
TCTATCTCATTCTCCTTCAAAAAAAAAAAAAAAAATTCTAAAAAAAAAAGTTCCAATTGTGAAGTAGGTATTTTTTCTGTTATGAATGGATGTAACTTTATGTGTGCACAAACAGCTGAGCACATGTGTGTGTGTGCATATGTGTGTCTGTAGCATACAGGTGTGCTCTGCCCTCATATTGCCCACACATCTAGTATGCTGAACCACTTAAATAATTTTGATTCAAACTCCCCTCTAAAAGATAGTAGAACACCCAGCACTTATAGGCCTTAGGAATAAAGAGGTTTATATTCCTCTCAACTCTGCCTGTCAGTGTTGCTTTTACTGGTGCAAGAGCTAAAGTATCTGATATGCTTCAGAGGGTCCTGCTTGGTATGTCTTCAATCCTATCCTTCCATAATGGTCACCAAGTCAAGCCTATGGTGCAACCAGACTTTATTGAAGACTTTCAGAATATATTAGTTAAGGTATAGGTTTCAGTGCGTATAAGAGAGACCCACATTAATGGTGTCCTAAATATTATCAAAGTTTATTTTGCTTGCTTTGTAATAACCTGGAGGCTGATGACGAGTCTGGTATGTTGGCTTTGCTTCAAAAGGTCAACCAGGGGCCAGGTTTCCTTCTATCTTGTGACTCCGCCATCCATAATATATTAGCCTTATTGTCATGGTTGGTGATAACTCACTATAACCTCCACATCCTGGTCATCAGGAATGAGGAAGAGTCGGGAAATGAGATAGCTTCCTTCCCTTTAAAGGTACATCCCCAATGGGGCGCCTGGGTGGCTCAGTCGTTAAGCATCTGCCTTTGGCTCAGGTCACGATCCCAGGGTCCTGGGATCGAGCCCCACATCGGGCTCCCTGCTCCACGGGAAGCCTGCTTCTCCCTCTCCCACTCCCCCTGCTTGTGTTTCCTCTCTCATTGTATCTTGCTCTGTCAAATAAATAAAATCTTTAAAAAAAAAATAAAGGTACATCCCCAAAGTTACACATATTACTTTTCTCAAATTCTGTTGGCTAAAAATTAGGCCTATGCCTGTACCTGGTTGCAAGTATAACTGGGAAATATCTCTTCCGGGTGGCCCTGCACTAAGTTAAAAGCTAGAGTTCTGTTTTAATCCAACAACAGCAAAATACACATTCTTCTCAAGTGTGTACAGAACATTCTCCAAATTAGATCATATGTTAGGCCACAAAACAAGTCATAACAAATTCAAGAAGGTTGAAATCATACCAGTTATAGTTTTTAACCACAATGGTATGAAACTAGAAATCAATAACAGGAGGAAAAACGGAAAATATGTGGGAATTAAAAAACACACTCCTGAACGACCAGTGGGTCAGAGAAGAAATCAAAAGGGAAATAAAAATATATCTTGAAACAAATAAAAACGGAAACAAAACATTCCAAAACTAATGGGATATAACAAAAACAGTTCAAAGAGGGAAGTTTATAGTGATAAATGCCTACATCAAGAAAAAGAGAAAGATCTCAATTAGACAATCTAACTTTATACCTCAAGAAACTAGAAAAAAGAATAATTAAACAAAGCCTAAAGTTAGCAGAGAGAAGGTGATAATAAAGATCAGGACCAAAACAGATGAAATAGAGAATAAAATATAATAGAAAAGATTAACAAAACTACACTTTTGAAGAGATAAATAAAACTGACAAAATTCTAGCTAGACTTACTGAGAAAAAAAAAGAAGATTCAAATAAATAAAATTATAAATGGAAGAGGAGATGATTCAACTGATATCACAGAAATACTAAGAATTTTGAGACTACTCTGAACAATTACACTCCAACAAACTGGACAACTTAGGAGAAATGGATAGATCTCTAGTAACATACACCCTAATGACAGGATCATAAAGAAATAGAATATCTGAACAGATTAATAATGAATGAGGGTTGAATCAATAATCAGAAAACTCCCCAAAAAGAAAAGCCAAGGGCCAGATGGCTTCACAGGTAAGTTCTACTAAACATTTAAAGAAGAATTAACACCAAACATTCTCAGACTCTTATAAAAAAATTGAAGAGGAGAGCACACTCCCAAACTCATTTTATGAGGGCAGCATTTTATGATAACAAAGCTAGGTAAGGATACTACAAGAAAGAAAAATTACAGGCCAATATCTCTTGACAAAATACTAGCAAGCTGAATTCAACAGCATATTAAAAGGACCATACCCTGCCATGTATGACAAGCCCACGACTAACATCATGCTCAATGGCAAAAGGTTGAAAGCTTTTCCTCTAAGATCAGGAACAAGACAAGGGTGTATACTCATACCATTCTTATTCAACATAGTACTGGAAGTCCTAGCCAGGGCAATATTCCAAGAAAATAAAATAAAAGGCATCCAAATCAGAAAAGAAGTAAAATTGTCTTTATTTGCAATTGACATGATATTATATATAGAAAAATCCTAAAGACCCCACCAGAAAATTGTTCAAACTAATAAATAAATTCAGTACAGTTCCAGGATACAAAATCAATGTACACAAATCAGTTGCGTCTGTATACACTAATAATAAAGTATCAACAAGAAAAATGAAGAAAACTATCCTATTCACAATAGCATCAAAAACAATAAAATACTTAGGAATAAATTTAACCAAGGAAGTGAAAGATCTATACACCAAAATTATAAAGCATTGGTAAAAGAAATTGAAAAAGACACAATAAATGGAAAGATACCTTGTGGTAATGTATTGGAAGAATTAATTATTGAAATGTTCATACTACCCAAAAGCCATCTATAGATTCAATGCAATGCCTATCAAAATTCGAATGGTATTTTTCACAGAAGTAGGATGAACAATCTATATTCATGTGGAACCGCAAAAGACCTCGAATATCCAAAGCAATCTTGATAATGAACAAAGATGGAGGTATCACAATTCCTGATTTTAAGCTGTATTACAAAGCTGTATAGTAAATAAAACAGTGTGGTACTAGTATTACGACAGACATAGCCATCAGTGGAACAAAATCAAGAGGCTATAAATAAGCTTTCAAAAATATAGTCAACTAATATTTGACAAGGGAACCAAGAATACTCAGCGGGGAAAGGATAACCTCTTCAATAAATGGTTACAAAAACTGAATATTCATATGAAAAAAAGAAATTTTTGGACCCCTATGTTACACCACTCACAAAAATTAACTAGAGATAAATTAAGTTGGAAGCCATAAAACTCTTAGAAGAAGATGTAGGGGAGAAAGCTCCTTGACATTTGTCTTGACAATAATTTTTTGGATATGACACCAAAAGCATAAGCAACAAGAGCAAATATCAGCGTGGGACTTCCTTCAACTAAAATCTGCTCAGCAAAAGAAACAGTCAACAAAATGATAAGGCAACCTACGGAAAGGGAGAAAACATTTGCAAACCATATATGTGGTAATGGGTTAATATCCAAAATATACAGAGAGTTCATGCAACTCAATAGAAAAAAAAAACAACAACAACCCAATATGATTACAAAATGGGCAAAGGACCTGAACAGACATTTTCCAAAGAAGACATTTGGATGGTCAACAGACCCCGGAGAAGGCATTCACCATCACCAATCATCAGAGAAATGCAAATCAAAACAAAAATGAGATACCATCTCACATCTGTTAGAATAGCTGTGATCAAAATAGACAAGAGATTAACAAGTGTTGGGGAAGATTTGGAGAAAAGGGAAACTTTGTGCGCTGTTGGTGGGCACGTAACTGGTGCAGCCACTGTGGAAAACATTGTGGAGGTTCCTGAAAAAATTAAAAATAGAGTTACTCTATGATCTGGCAATCCTACTTCTGGGTATATCTCCAAAGGAAGTTGAAATCAGGATCTCAAAGAGATATCTGCACTCTTGTGTTCTTTGTAATATTGTTTGCACATTAGTGAAGAAATGAAGACAACACAAGTGACTGACCATCAACAGAAGAATGGATAAAGAGGTGGTATACATATGTGTGTATATACACACACACAAACACACCACTACAAAGGGATATTATTCAGCCATGAAAAAAGAAGGAAATCCTGCCATTGTGACAACATGGATGGACCTTGAGGGTATTATGCTAAGAGAAATGAGACAGGAAAAAAAATACTGTGTAATTTCCCTTACATGTGGAATCCAAAAAACCCAAAGGCGTAGAAACAGAGAGTAGAGTGGTGGTTGCCAGGGGCGGGGGAGTGGTGGAAATGGGGAGATGTTGGTAAAGGGTACAAATTTCCAGCTATGAGAAGAATAAGTTCTTGAGATACAACATAGAGCCTGGTGACTATAGTTAATGATACTATATTGTATACTTAAAAGTTGCTATAAGAGTAGATCTTAAATATTTTTACCATAGCAACAATAACCAAAAGGTGATTATGTGAAGTGAAAGATGTGTTAACTAACCTTGTTGTAGTAAACATTTCACAAGGTATACATACATAAGTCAGCACATTGTACACCTTAAAAGTACACAATGTTATTTGTCAATCAAATCTCAATAAAGGTGGAAAAGAGAAAAAAGAAAAAAAAACCCCAAACTCTAATAAGAGTTCTTTTTAATGTTGGAGGAGGAAATGATAGGAAGAATAGTTAGCAGTGTCCTCTTTAGACACCATTTTTAGCACAGGGTTGCGTCACATCATAGCATAGCATGGCACAGCAGAGAAAGCAATGTGAAAATTAATATTAGTCATGCTGAGTCTTGACATTCCTTATAGTATTCCATGTAGCAGGGCATTCTCTCTGGTCTTCTATTCTATTCCATCTTTGGCATCCAACCATGTTGCAGAAAGTGTTACATTCCCCTTCTCCTCTGTTTCTTAGCTTTGCATCCTTTTCTTTCAACCTGCAAAGTTTTCTTTCTCATGTAATTAGGATGCACTTATTTATCACTGTACCCAATGCTAGAACAATGGCTTCAAACTCAACTGTTACAGTGACCAAACTGAAAAATGAAAGAAGTGAAGTGGGCCAGGTAGAAGGGAGTAGTGGGGACTGTGGCAGATTAGAGGGTGCATGCCCCATTTTTGGGGAAAAGAGCCTGCTCACCTTGGGAAGAGTGACATTTCAGAACATAGTCAAGGTGGGGCCACATCTCCTGGCTTTTACAGGGGAGCTGAAACTCTGGATTTTTAGGTTAATTTTCTATTTAAGTGTTAGCAAGTGATTCATATATTTTCCAAAACAATATGGCCACCAACAGTGAAATTTTGCTGGCTGCCCTGGGGCAGCTGTTTTACAGATGTGGCTTTAGAACCTCCAGGCATTACCCAAGGAGACTGAGCTTCAAAATTGTCCAATTTGGGCATTCTCCTAATGGAGGGCTTTCTCTCTCTTAGTGACTGTTGCCATACACGTCCCATGGATATAATAGTGCCCTGATTTTACTGTGTACTTGATAGTTCCCTAAGAGCTTTTGCACCTAATTTCTTATTAATCTTTAACAATAACCCTGAGATTTGGCAGAGCTAACATTATCTTTACTTTCAAGATGAGGAAACTGAAATTAACAAGGTTTAAATGACTTGCCTAAATATTATAACAAAAATGAGGCAGAAGTGTATCATGGATTCATAGCTTCTGACACCCTGCTCAGGACACTTCTTACTCACTTCAGTCTTTGGAGAACTGTGAATAGTTTAAATATATAATATACTGTGAAATCTTAGCACTCAAGCCCTCCTTGGAAATCATTAAAAACTCACTTCCGTTTCCTGGGAAGTAAACATTATTGTGCTATTTTACAAAAGGAAGAAAGGGACTCAGGTTCAATCATCGTGGGAATGTTGTCAGTTTCAAATTGTATTTCTTGTCTTTGTATTTCCCAGTTTGATACTCAACTGGCTAGAATTTTATGTTTATTGTTATTCTCTGCTGTGATTCTAAATGTAGCATCTTCCTTGACAAGAGAAATCATTTTAAGCATATAGTGAATGCCTAGTGCATAGTAACAATTGTCAATGAACCAGAGAAGATAAATTAAGACTCATCTTGGCATGTGATAATCATGAGAGGAATGCACAATCTATCACAAGTAAGGTGAATATTCGTAAGAATTTTAAAATAAAATTAATGCATGCGTATGGCAAAAAAATGAACAAGAAAAGAAAAACAAGGGATGGAGAAGAGATGTCTTGGTCTGAGTTCTTCTTGTCAGTTGATTCTAATATAACGGCTTCTGGGAAGGTAGTTTATTTGGGAGGTGATTGTACAGAGAAGGGAGAGATAGAAAACATTAAAAGGGAAAGAAGAGAAATTAATGTAATAGGGGTATTATTGAGTTGGTCCCCACCTTGGGCAGCTGCATGCAGCCCAATCACACAAAGATTTTGTGAGGAGTCTATATAATGTCTCTTAGAATGATCTGACCAAGGATTGTCTGGAGAAGCATTTGCCCAATGACCTCCACACTCTATAGGTTGCACATCCATGCATGAGAGAGCCTCCCACCAGGATGGAGCTCTGCAGCAGCATCAGATAAGCCCAGAGTGTGAAGGGCAAGTCATTGAAGATGATGTACCTTTAAGGTAAGGAACCATGTGTGAAGTGACTTGAAGCCTGCACAAAATGTTCACCATGGGTGGGCTAGTTGGTTGAACATCTCACTCTTGGTTTTGGCTCAGGTCGTTGGTTGATTGATTGAACCCATACTCCACGGAGTCTGCTTGAGATTCTCTCTCTCCCTCTCCCTCTGACCCTCCCACTCTCACTCTCTAAAATAAATAAATTAATTAAAATTAAAAAAAAAAGATCACCCTGGGCATGGCTGGAAACAAATGTGTTAGGCTCTGTTAGGCTCTGCACAAGAGGTGTCTGATGCAAGATCTTGAAAATAAGAACGACAGTGCTCCATTTGGCTATTTTGGTCTTCAGTCTTACGGTGGGCGGTATATCATATAATTCTAAATCATATAAATATTTCACTATTTCTCAATGGATCAACTTTACCCACTACTTCCATACCTTCCTCTAAGTTGTTGTTATCTTCAGTTATTTTACTGGTGACTTTGTAGTTTAAATAATTTACTGAAATGCACGATTTCCTTCTTTTTTAGTGATTTCTTACTTTATTAACTTTCAACAGTTCATTTTGACTTTGTAGTAAGTTGAGATTTCTTTTACTGCTACCATTGCCTTCATCTGTTTCACTGCATATTTGCCTCCTGCAGTTGATAAGCATGCTTTTTATTGTTTACAGCATCAAAGATGATAGCCTTTAGATTCCATTCTATGCCCTTATGTTGTCTGTGCTTTTTCTACAGTTCGATTCTAAGAGTTGCTAATAAACAGCCTTTAACTATTTTGCCTATATAAATGTCACTCTGTGCAAAGCTGAGTGATATTCTAGGATCGTATTTTTCTCAATCAATCCAAAATCATGACCCTTGTATGACCTGAGAAAGAATGTTTCTAGCATTAAGGTTCAAATGAGTATCTTTCTTACATGCCATCAGAATCTGAAAATCATGCCATGTGGACTTTACTCCATGCATGTGCATGTGTGTGTATGTATATTTTTCTGGAGTTTCTAATTGTCTTTCATTTCTTTCTGTGGAAAGAAAAAAAATGTCTTATTCACCATATCACTTCCAGTCTCTTAATCATTCTATCTATGGAATGGTGTTTATTCCTTACGTTTCTTTTTTTAGACCTTTTCAGTGCTGTTTTCTTTTTTTTTTTTAATTTTTATTTATTTGACAGAGAGAGAGAGAGACAGTGAGAGAGGGAACACAAGCGGCGGGGGGGGAGGTGGGAGAGGGAGAAGCAGGCTTCCCACGGAGCAGGGAGCCCGATGCAGGGCTCGATCCCAGGACCCTGGGATCATGACCTGAGCCAAAGGCAGACGCTTAACGACTGAGCCACTCAGGCGCCCCATCAGTGCTGTTTTCTTGATGTAATTTTGACCAATTATGTTTTGTCCTTAGTCCACTTTGAAGATCTTCAGATTGTATTTACTGTACTTCTATGTTACATCAGGAATTTCATGGATCTCCTATTTTCCCTTTCTTGATTTTGACTGAATTTGCCTGTTTCAATATGTTCTCAAGGAACTCAGAAATAGTTTTGGCAAGAATTCTTATATGTCTTAGACATCTCAAAATGCATTTTTTTGGACTCATATTTGATTTTTGATTGATGATATAGCTTGTCTGAAAATCTAGTTCAAAATAATTTTCCTCAGTTCTTTGAAAGTACTGCCCCATTGTCTTCATGCATCAAGTTTTCTAAGTGAGAGGTCTAATGCTACTCTAATTCTTGGTGGTTTTTTGTTTGTTCATTTGTTTCTGTATGAAATCTCTTCCCCCAGCCTCTACCGTGGAAACTTTTAGGATCTTCTATTTTTTACCCCTGTATTTCGGAACATTTAAAACAAAACATCTTCTAATTCATTGCCCAAGAACTGCTCTTTATAATAGGACACTTGTTCATGAATCTGTTTTTGATATTTGCTTGAAAATTTCCTTTTATATCAGCCAGAATCCACTGTGGCTTGGATCCTATGGGCTCCTAATTTAAATTTAAATGATGTAGTACCGAGGGAATTTCTATGCTTGGCACTGTGAACTCTTTGCAGTCCTATTTTTGATGGTTACTGTTGGAACAGTAACTTCGATTGAAGCCTGGATGACGTTTGTCCACGAACTCGTTCTTGCTTGGGTACTTTTACTCAACATGGCTCTTATAGCGCCACGCTGGAGAAGACCAGTCAAGGAAGGGCGAGCACAGCCTTATAAGGTCAACGGCAGAATGAACCTCCACTTTGACCTAAGCTGCGAGAGCCAGAACCAACCGCTGAGCCAGCCTTTTGTGTGTAGCCAGGCCTCAAATGTGTTATAATTTTATTTATTCTTCTCAAGCCTGGAATACACTTTAGTTTTTAATCTAAAAACAAAAGATGTACGTGTGTCTTCCGAATCTGCTTGGCACTCAGAAGTCCCCGTGAGTCCAAAGACACGTGACTTATCATGGTTCATTTTTCTTCCTTTTTTCCTCCCCATAAAAATATGATGCAGAGTCAACACTCACACCAACAAGTTTAACTTTCTCCCATCAGTTTATTTCGATCTCTTTAGAGAACATGTCTCTGACACATTTGCTTGGACTGCAAATTACCACCATGGGTTGCTATTGCTCTGCATATGGGGAGGGAAGGAAAATTGCAGAGGTTTTACTTTTTTAGTCTACCTGTTTTAACTCCTGCTTCTGCCCCTGCTTTGGAGCCTGGGGTGTCTAGAGAGTAGCAAGAAGACTGAATTTTGCCCCCCCTTCTGCCCCCACAGCCTGCACCGAGGCATATTCCTCACTTCCTTCACTCTCAACATGCTTCTCCACAATTCTATCTTCCAGAAATTTGTGGAACTCCCTAACAGGCTTTGGTCCTCCGCCCAAACTAATCCTCTCCCCTTGCTGGGTTTAATTCCCTCTTATATTCCCTTGAGGTTGTTTCTTCTGGCATCTTTTTAGGAAGCTGAAGTCATGTCTATTTATATGTTTGTTTTAATTTCCTAATACAAACTGAAACCCTTTCTTCCCCACATTTAATTTTTCCTTGAAAGACACTGACTTCATGTGGGTTTTCACTACTGTCTTGATAATAGAGATATTGGTATTCACTCTTGAGAGGGAAATAGATGTGATGGTTAGGAAGACAACCAGCGCCTTTTCTAATTGTTTCTTTTTTCATGCAAATGCTAACAAAATACTTTTCACCCCTCCTGCAAAAGATTTGATATCCTTGTAGTGCATGGGAATATTTTTGATTTATGAGCTCTGTGTAAAAGGAGAGAAAAATGTAAAATTAAATGGTAATGTTTTACAAAAGTTATTGTTATGTGGTGAGCCTGTTTTTCTGTCAGCTGGGAGTCTTGTGTAGATAATAAATCCCCATCAGTGATTTAGCATGTATAAAACACATCAATCCTTTTTATTATATTTTGTGAGCCTTGACATTTATGATAATTTCCCCATATCTACTTAAAACTCTTTCTCTTATGATTGCATTATTAAAGTGGATTTTTTTGCCCTTGTTGGCTTATCTCATTAGCATGTGTTTATCATATATTTTCAGGGTAATTACCATTTTGGAATAATGCACGCAACATTAAATGGATTCCCTAGTTTTAAAAGGTGTCAAGATAAAGGTGGCAGCGTTCACCCCTCCCCTCTCTAATCCGCATCCCCTTGAAAGCCTACAAAAGACATTTTGATTTCTTGTCACTTGGGTCAATTGGATAATGGCAAGGATAATATGCCCCCCTACTGTGTGTCCACAGTTGGTCCTGGTAGGAAAAAGAAACGATGGGAACATATTTCTACAGTATTCTCATTTTCAATGCTTCTGTGGCCCATCAGTCAGGGTCCTGATTTCTGGACTTCAGTATGGACAGTATCCTAATTGCAATTTGTACGTGAGGGGGAGATCTCATGTTTCTGGTTTTTTTTTTAATCCTCTCTGAGTCAGAATGACAGTTTGATATGAAAGTACAATTTAGGGGAAGGATGATTTTTGAGTTTCTAATTATTAACTAAAGTGATAAGCAATACTCCTATTTGGTCAGTGTCCAGATAATTAAAATGGCTCCCCCTTTCTCCATTCATAAACTTACATATATGAAGCTGGAGCTTCCACTCTCCGCCATCATGAAAGAGATCACTGGAAGTTGTTGATGTACCTTCTGAACTGTCAAAAAACTACCAAAGAACACTCTAGGTATATTTTACCATTATATTTGTACGGCTTAGCACTAGATTATTTGAGATCTGTTATCAATTTGTGGCACTGTTGGCATTTGTCAGTTTATCAGAGTGAATCAGAACTGAGTTTTAATGCCTTCTCTCTGTTCCTTCTTTATAGTGTTTTTCTTGTCATTGTTTGTTGTGGTTCCATTAGAAATCTTGGATTAGTTTTTTTTTAAGTAACATAAGTTATAGAGAATAATTTCAGCCTGTAACATAGATTTGAGTTATAATCTTGTTGGAGACACAGCATTTGAAGAACCAAATTTAAAAATAATGATCTATCCATACACAAGGATGAGAATATCTTCAATTTAGAATATGAGAATTGTTGGTTTGATAATAGTCAATAAATATATTTATTTAGAATATGAGACTTGTTGGTTTGATAATAGTCAATAAATATATTTATCATGATGTTTTTAATTCTTGCAAAAGTCCAAAGCATATGTATAACTTTCTAATTTAGGGGGTCTGCAAAGCAAGAGAACAGAGTGAGAGTGGCAGACTAATATATTCATTTGAGAAATTTCTACTGAAGGCCTCCCTTGGTCTAGGCACTCTGGTAGGTACTGAAAATATAAAGGCAAACACTGGATCCTGCTTCCAAAAAGTTACAGTTCAGTGGAGCAGACAGATGAAATAGAACTAGGAAAATGAGTAAGAATAACCACAACATGTGAATGAAATGAAGAAAACAAATAATGGTTAATACTTGGTAAAGTAGTGATGGTGTAAGCTGATTTTTAAATATAGAGTGATCTGCAAAAGACTATAAAGAAATCAGATTGAAGCTGAGATACAAAGGTTGAGAAGCAGTCAGCTAGGTGAGACGCAAATGCAAAGGTGGGGAGACAGAGCTGAGTTTGAAATTTTAGTGGACTTCTTAGAAGCTGTTTTGATTCGTATATATGAGCAAAGAGGGAAGAAAGACAGGAATAAGATCACCGCGGAGGGGAGGGAATACATGACAGTTGGAGAGGCTGAATATACAAATGGACAATGGCCAGATCATATATAAAAACAGAACTTTGACCCCTTATCTATAATAAACACCCCAGGAAGTCCAGCCTGCTACCAATCAGACTTGCAGGAAGCCAGATTGCTATCTCCAGAGACAATCCCAGAGGCTCAATGATCACTTCCGTAATGATTGGCCCCAAATGGCCAGGACTTTAACTGGCAGCTCTCCTAACTTTTGTTCTCACTTCCAACTTAGGACCAACCAGAGAAAGCCAAACAGGTACCCCGAACCAATTAAATAGGATGCCTCCCTTCTAGTTAGACTCCCGGTAGTGTCCCCATGCCCACAGTCTACAAGAAGGCACAGAAACCCGTCCTTTTTCCATCATAAAGGCTTCCCACTCCTCCACCAGCTGGAGTCTCTACCAAAACGCAAGTGATGGTGGCTGACTCCCTTGCTCCCTTGCTGGAGCAAGGGCAGAATAAATAGCCCTACTTTGCTCATAGGGTTGGTTGGTCATCTTTGTTGATGTCCACACTTCAGAGGTGAGAGTAAAGAATCTGAGGTTTGTTCTCAGTGCAGTGGGAAACCCTGGAAGGATTTTAAGCAGGGGAGTGACATGATCGGAATGACACCTTGAGCTCATTTGTGCGGGTATGTTCGGAACAGATTGTACTGGGGTAACAGAAGACAGGAGAGAGACATAATGGGAGGTTACTGTGGTGGTTGGGGTAAGAGGAGATCTGGCGAAGGCTGATGGCCATAGTAGAAATGGAGAAAATTGGCTGGTTGTGAAATATATATATTTGAGGTGCAATCATCCATTTATAGGAACAGAAAGTAAACAATTTGATGAGTCACTTCTTGGGAGTCGGACTATGTTCATGAGATCTATTTAAGCTGGTTACAGTTAGAAAGGACTGGGGAACTAGTTAGTATTCATGAGTCGTGTGGCATCTGAAATAATCGGAATTTCAGGAACTTTCGACTTAAGGTCTAATCAGGTTTCTACTCCCTGTTTGTGTTCACTGTTCTGGTTCCGTGCTTGACTCCACCTCTATTTCTGACCTTTTCTCTAGTCCTACTGTGCTTCTAAGCCCCAGGTGGTCCACATAACCTAAAGCAATCCATGGACGGCATCGTAATTTAGTATCTCAGCAGAGAAATATGCCCCCTGGCCCAGCTTCTGTGGAGCCAGTTATACATGCCTCTCCGTTTGTAAAGTGTCCTTGATAAATACCAATAAGAGAACACTAATGAAGAGACAAACTCTCAAACCTATTTTCTTTTGCTGAGGGTTAAAAAAATATATCTACCTTGAGTCCTGAAATCCAGGAGGATTCTCATCAGCATTTCTGCTCTGTCTTTCATCTCTGAGGAACTAAATCCTGCAGCTTATTTGCCCAAATTGATATGGGAAGGAAGATTCAGAATGGGAATAAGTGTGTAAAGAGGCAGCTGGAAATGCCAAGGGAAATATCAGATAATATTTCATTGCTTAAAGAATTCGTTCAACAAATACTGTGCTAAGCTTATGTGTTAAGTACTGATCTTGGCACTGGGGATATAGTGGTAAATAAGATGGGCTAAATTCCTAATTTTGTGGCATTTACATACTAACAAATATATAAACAACTGAAAACATGTAAGTAAATACGTAGATACGTTATCATTTAGATAACGCAGAGTTACTGTTCCAGAGAAAGGGTAATTGAGAAGGACCTAGCTGAGAGGGTGAATACAGTTTATCTACAGCATAGAATCAACTCAGCTATCGAAAGGACATTTATAGAACATTAAAAGAGGTGTGATATCATTGCTCTTCAGTGAAATACAAGTCCAAACTATAATGAGATACCATTTCATATCCAAAAGAATGGATAAAATAAGTAATATTGAGAATACCTAATGTCAGTGAGGATCCGAAATTACTGGAATGTGTCACGTTTTGTTGGGGGGGAGGTTGTACAGTGATATATCCACTTTGAAAAACTGGCAGGTTGCTATGAAGCTAAAGGTATACCTACCCAATGAGTCAGAAATAAGAAAATATGTCCACAATAAGACTTGTACAAAAATGTCCATAGCATCCAGGGCCCTGGGGTGGCTCAGTCAGTTGAGCTTCAGCCTCTTGGTTTTGACTCAGGTCATGATCTCCAGGCCCTGGGATCGAGCCCCATGTGGGGCTCCAGGCTCAGCAGGAAGTCTGTATGGGATTCTTTCTCTCCCTTTCCCCTTGCCCTTCCCTTCCAACTCGCACACGGACACACATACTTTCTCTCTAATATAAATAAATACATCTTTAAAAACAATTTTCTTAACATCCTTAAACATTAGAAACAACCATGTGTCCACCAACAGAAGAAAGTGCAAATTAACTTTAGTATATCCATACAAGGGAATACTCCTTACTTATAAAACAGAACTATGATTTCAACAACATGAATGAATCTTAAAAACAGATTGAACTGGGTGCCTGGGTAGCTCAGTCAGTTAAATGTCTGTCTTCGGCTCAGGTCGCGATCCCAGGGTCCTAGGATGGAGTCCCACATCAGGCTCCCTGCTCAACGGGGAGCCTACTTCTCCCTCTACCCCTCCCCACTCCCCCTGCTCATGCTCTCTCTCTCTCTCAAATAAATAAATAAAATCTTAAAAAAAAAAACCCCAAACAGGTTGAACTAAGGAAGCCAGACACAAAAGAATGCATGCTCTATGATTCTGTTTATGTGAAATCCAAGTGCAGGCGAATGTATTCTATAGTCATAAAAATCAGAAGGTTGGTACCTCTGAGGCGGTAGTGGTGGTAATTGAGTGGAAACAGGCATAAGGGAACTTTCTGTATTTTGATTTACATTTTCGGTATACGAGTATATAAAAATAGCAAAAGTCACTGAGCTGTGCATTTTTATTGTATATGAAATAGTCCATTATAGTAATAGAGTGCAATAAACTAAAATAAAGTAGATTTGGAAAAGAAAAATGATTTATAGAAGGGGAAATGTTTGCTATATACTTACTGTCAATAAATAAGAGAGCTACAAATTTGTGTGTAGGGTATGATCTAATCCTAATCTATGTAAAATGCATGGAAGAAATGAGTCCAGAGGAAATTCACCGCACTGTTAACAACCATGATCAACAATGTTCCTGGTAGGGTTATGGATGATTGTTACTAAGCATCGTTATGACAAGTAGTTGATCAGTTAATTTAAACTCTGTTGAAGCAGAGAATCAAAAGAAAAATACATACATATCATAAATATTTTATTTAGACTTTCAAGCAATAAATATTTATTTATTTCCTGGACTTTTCCTGAAGGATACAGGCCCAAATAAATTTTATTTATTGATTGATTTTTTTTTTCTTTAGTAAAGTTTTGCTAATTGGACGCCACATTTTTTTTCTTATAAAAACAGCCCCACTTTGACTTCTTTAGTAGGGCTTAAAGAGGTTTTGGAAACAATCTGACTGCAGATTGTTATGATAAAAAAAGTTATTATACCCACACTTAATTCAACAGCAAATTTTAATTACTTATCTTTATCGAGTCTTTCCTAAGAATTCAAATTATTTTTATAGACTCAACAGCTCTCTTTTCGTACTCATATTTTCTTGGTTTATGTGACGTTTAATTATACTTTATAAACACATTAATAGGTACAACTGGCATAAATGAGTTTGTGAATAAATAACTTATTCTGGCAAGCATACAAATCTACCTATGAGGGGAGACGTTGTGAATATGTCAGAGAGAGACCCCCTGGCCACAAGGAAATTAGGTATGTCCTGGGCAGTATTTTTAACAGAGAAAGTGGAGAATGTTGAATAATATAGCAAGTCTGTTACGTGGATATCAGTTAAGAGAATTCTACTAAACTTTTCCTATTTCCCACATTGATCAAATAATTTGCCAATCAAAAAAAGCCAACATTTACATTATGTAAAGTTTATATTCTTAGCAACAAGAAAATTAATAAAACAAGTAAAAACCATTTTAAAGATGCTTCTCTGAGAGAATTCTCTAAATTTTGAAACTGTGAGATTACCTCATGTTCCTAGGACTCATTTGACATATTTTTACCTCTGAATTTTGGGAAACGGAAACAGGAAAAGGAGAATATTGGCAAATCCTCTAGAACCTGAGTGCAGACTTTTCAAGGAGGGGAATCTGGGGTTCTGCCCTAAAGACAGCTTTGGGAGGATGGCCTTTGGGAAATATGGAAACATATCAGCCCAGGGCCAGTGTGTGAATTTGTCGGTGCTTTGGGCCACAGCAGCAGGACGCGGTACAAAGTGACAAGCAACTCATGGTGGACCAGGCCTTCACTGTGCTTCCTCGTGGACTTCTAGAACTTAACATTTATGAGCCTAAATCCTGACTTACAAATTTCAAGTACAGTTATCCAACTTAGAGGTGCTATTGTGTGGGTTAAATGAGGTAGTTTATGTAAACCAGTTTAGAAAAGTGCCCAGTGTGCTGGAAATGTTCAAAAAAGCCATTCTTACCCCTAAATCCTACTCCGTCCTAAATAACCCTTAAAAGTGTTGTCCAAGGCAGATGGGGAGTGACTCTCGATGTTTTATTTGTGACTGTTCTATAAGGATACCCTTTGCATGTCCCTGAGAAATACAGGTGAACTTCCTCATTGCTAAAACCTATGGAAACAGGAATTTTTGAGCAGGTGAGAGAAATCAGGGCACGTGCACATAGGTTTCTCTCTCTGCTCCTGTTTACTGATCAATTCAGCGCCCCACTGAGGCTTCCTGCTTCCACTACACTAGCACTCTCCTTTCCCCAAGTCACATTCAATGGCTTCCTATCACTAAGTCTGTGGACAATTTTAGTGCTTATTTTATTTCCCTCTTAATGACATCTGAGAGTTTTGATTACCCTTATCTTTTTAACTCTTTCTATCTTTTGGCTTCTATAGCAATTCTTATTTCTGCTTAACTTCCTGTCCTCCCGTGGCTACATTTTAATCTTGTATTGACAGTGCTTTCTTGGACCATCTCCGTAATACTGTTATTTGTCAGGCATCTTTACTACCCCTCGCATGTCCTTATTTTTCTAACTGTCTTTGAATGAGTTTACCTGTTGCCATAGCTTCAGTAATCCCATGATTTCTGATAACACCCAAAGCCTGCTGTTAACCGGAGATTAATTTTAGAATTTAAGATCCCTATATCTCCCTGCCTACTGGGCTCACAACATAGATGTCTCATTGGTTGATTGAAACATAGTCTCATTTCTCAGCTCCATCTCCATCCACCTACTTTATGAAAGTAGCACCTCTTCCTGTATTCCCTATTTTGTTGAATGACAAATCAACACATGACTATCCAAGACAGGAATCAGAGAGTTCTTAATCTGCAACTAAACAACCAAGAAGCCAAACTGATTTACTTCTGTACTTACTGTCTCCACCTACCAGAGTTCACAATTTCAGGCATCCACCTCACCCCAGTGTAACTCAGGAATCTACTCTGATGAGCCTAAACCAATTGTTTTCTCATCCCCAGCCCTACCTCTTTCCGTTTTGACTTCCTATTTGAGTAAGAGCCTTCAAGGACCTCAAGCCTTCCTGTTGCTTATGTTTCTCAGGTTAAGCACATTGGCATTCTTTTTTCTGCAGTAGAGATAGCAGGGTTCAGTAACTTGGCACTTAGTATTGCTATTTGTGCTATTTACACTGCGATTTTCTTGATGAGAGTGTACTGGGATATTTAATACTAAAGTTGGCCTCTAAACTCCATCCTGCCTACATTTCAAATTGATAGCTCTTTGTGGTATAGATAAATCTTATAATCATGTGACTAAACCCAGCTGTGCTTTTAGATCCTCTATCAATAAAAAGTTTCTAATTGTGATAGAATGTTTCAGAATTCCTGTAGAGTTACAGTTTAATGAGTTTGTCTGAAGACTATGATGAATTCCTGTACATGAGTTTGTACACATGTTACTTGGGTAGTATTTTATTTTAACCAAATCATACAGTATTTGGTTAAAATAAAAACTGTGTTGCAAAGCAAACAGTTATGTCAAAGACTAAGAATATATTTGAGGATTTCTGCTTTAGAATAAAGAGCTTGGCAATTAAATTAGCTCTGTGTTTTCCAAATACAATTCGTGCTAAGTATTGATTCTGTAGGCTTGAATGTGACCAAAGGCTGAATCAGAGTCAGGAAAGTAGTTAAACTATTTGAAAAGATGGCCCATATTACAGAGAGAAATGGAAAGAATATTTGTTCTTCCATTTTAATTGCTTTTGACATGGGAAACAAATCTTATTTCTATCTCAGATTGTTAGCCATTGAGGATTTTTAAGAAAGCCTTAGAAAAATAAGAGAAAAATTTTAACTTTTTTTTTGAAAAACTAAATTGTAACCTTCTCCCCAAGCTACTCATTTGCTTTTCATATGAAAAAAAATCGTATTGTTTCGAAGATGATGCTTAACTAATATTGAAAATATCCCAAGAAAGAATAATACCACATGTGAGTTTCCATTTCAAAAGAGGATATCAGACTTAGTTGTTAAAAACGAAAACAAAACTTATTTATATTCAAGTATCAGTCTGGAACTTTGGTGTTGTTGATGTGTGTGTGTGTGTGTGTGTGTGTGTGTGTGTGTTTGGTTGCCATGCCAATAACCTGCCCTGAGTCCACACATATCCATACATTAATTATGTATTAATTAATTATTGGCAAATTTCACTCATATTACAATCTCAATTATCTAAGAGGGATGATATTCATCATTATTGTGCACTTCTATGTTGACTTTGTCATTGAAACTAGACTTGGCCCAGTTCAATTAAAGTCTAGTGCCTGAAATCATCAACGGGAGAATGCTCAAACTTCACATGCAAAACATTTTACTTACATAATCACAGAAATAATTTAAATTGAAATATCAATATAGCTTTCCTCATACCAAATGAGTAAGATGAAAAATATAAAATCCAACATATGTTAGGGTTTAAATAAATAGACACTGTTATATATTCAAGGTTGAAGTACACATTAGTACAGTAGTTTCAAAGACAGGCCAGAAATACCAAAAGCCTAACGAAATATTCCAACTTATAGGATTTAGCCCAAGGAAACAACCAGAAGTATGAAAAATAATTTTGCATGAAACATAAAATAATACTATGTATGATTTTTTTAAAAAATTGGAAGTGATCTGAAGTTTGAATAATAGAGAATTGATCAAGTTAGTTATGTAACATCCACAAAAGCAATACTATTATATGTGGTATAATATGGCACAGTAAATAAAAGTATGAGTGTTTTTTGTTACTTTCTAAATTTTTTGTTTTGTTTTGTTTTAAGAGAGAGAGGAGGAGGAGGGGCAGAGGGAGGAGAGACTCTTAAGCAAGCTCCATGCCCAGTGTGGAGCCCCATGCGGGCTTGATTTCACAATCCTGGGGTCATGACCTGAGCCAAAATCAAGAGTTGGATGCTTAACTGACTGAGCTACCCAGGTGCCCCTCTGATGAGATTTTAAGGTCGGATAAATAGTGATTGAACCTATAATGTGTTATTGTGTTCAATCATTGATTAAATTTGAGTTAAAAATCTATATATCTTTGGGGTGGTTTGGCTGGCTTAGTCAGTAGAGCACGTGGCTCTTGATCTCCAGGTCATGAGTTCAAGCCCCATGTTGGGTGTAGAGATTACTTAAAAAGGAAGTCCATGTATCTTTTTAGAGGTTCCTCTACCTGCCCTATTGACAATGGACTCTTCCTAAACAGAAGTCATCACCTCTTCAGTGTGCTCCTATGAATAGTATTGCAGTTGCAAAATATGACTCAGACTACAAGTTATATACACAGAGATAATACATATTTTATTTTATATATTAATGAACAATCTTTCTCATCAACCTCCACCTGCTGGTGAGCAGGAAAATAAATGTAACAATTTTGAATTTATTATTAAGCTTGAACCTAATAATTTAATCAATCTCTTTGGTAATTTCAGGAAGTATTTCAGATTTCTCTGTCTTTTGTCCTTCCCCAACACTTCTGCAAGATGACCCCACGGGAGAGGCAGAATGCATGCCATATTATGGAAGGACGGGAGTCTGAGATTGCCAAACTCCTGATTTTTTACACTCCTTGGGTACTCAAGCTCAAAAAAACCAGCAAAGCCAGTAGTCATGGAGAAAGAAACAAAATTTCCGTGAGTCATTAAATGCAATAGAGATATGTGACATATCATATGAGTCATTGTTGTAGTCTACTAGGGCTGTCATAGCAAGGTACCACAGACTTGGTGGCTTAAGCAACAGAAATCTATTTTCTCACAGTTTTAAACGGAGGCTAGAAGTCCAAAATGAAGGTGTCAGCACGGTTGGCTTCTTCTGAGGCCTCTCTCATTGGCTGGTCGATGGCCATTTTCCTGTGTCTTTGCATGCTTTTCCCCTGTGTGTTATCTGTGTCCCGATTGCCTTTTCTTATAGGGATCCTGGCCATATTGAATTACAGCCTGTCCATATGACTATATTTTGCCTTAATACCTCTTTAAGACCCTACTTCCAAATATAGTTGCAATCTGAGGTACAGGGGGTTAGAATTTCAATATATGAATTTTGGTGAACAAAATTCAGCCCATAGCATTCATGGTCCTATGTTTTATGGGTATGAGATCCAGAACATACATTTGACAATAATTCAGAGCATATTTACCACCATGTAAGAGTATTGCCCAAATTTATAAGATACTGTCTGCCTGCCTCTGGGTGATGTTGAGCATGGAAAGATCAATGAGTATCTGCTGATCCCCTCATTTCTTCCAGTAAAATGGGTAAATTGTTCTTTGTCCAAAAGAAAAATGGTTTTTGAAATACCATTTAGTAAGTTCATGAATGCTGCTGCTGTTCACAGTTCAGAACAAGAATCATTCTCAATAGGGAAAATTGCTACCTCTCCATAATAGAAAGGGTTCAGTGTAATCGATTTGGCTATGTAGGTCCCCTGACAGCTGCCTATGGCTCATGTTTTTCTCTGTTACTGGCGTATGAGACGTACATTAGCCAGGTCTAGTTTTGTGAGGGAAAGTCCCAATGCTAATCTTATACATGAACTCTGACTTGCCAACATGGCTACTTTGTAACACATTTAGCAAGCACTGGGATAGCCATACAAAGGTCATCTCACATCTACTTGTTTACTGGGAGCATCCTGCTTAGTGAGGGGTTTGAAGAGTCATTAACATGTAAGCATCGATAGTCTCACACTATAGGCTCTTCCATCTACTTCTCTGAATCGTCTTTAATCCATTTTCTATCTTGTTTTTGAAAGGCCTTTGGCTATATATAGGCAACCTATTAGCCACTATATCTCTAATTATTGCTATAGATCTCTGCCTCAGGCCACATCTCCTTTCAGACAAAGTCAACCAAAAGCTCTACTGCTCAAAGATCAGCCCCCTCATTTCTCACTACGTTAAACATACGCTTACAACATGGCCCAATAATTCCACTCCTAAGTATCTACCCAAGACATCTGGAAGCACATGCCAATGTGATGATTTGTGCATGAGTGGTCTGAGTAACTTTATTCATAATAGCCAAAAACTGGAAACAACCCAATGTCCATTGATAGGGAAGACATAAACAAATTATGATATATGCATGCTATGAAATACTACTGAGCAACACAAATGAATGAACTGCTGATTCATACAGCAACATAGACAAACCGCACAGATGTTATGTTGGCATAAAACCAGACAGAAAAGAAGGTATACTGTATGATTTCGTTTATATGAAGTGCTAGAACAAGCAAAACTAATCTAAAGTAATAGAAGTCACAGTAGTGGTTCCTTGTGGTAGGGAGTGGTCTTGGGGAGATGGGCTATGAAGTACAAAGAACTTCTTTGGAATATAGGCATGTTATGTATCTTGATTGAGATGTTGGTTAACATGGACATTTGTCAAAACTCATCAACCTGTATACTTAAAATCTGTGGAATTTATTGCATGTGAATTATACCTTAATAAGGTTGATTTAAAAATGAATTCTGTCCACTGGGGTTTCTCCCTTTTTCACTATCATTCAAGACGATCCGTGAGTGGGGCTATAATTACTACAAGAATGTATTTCCAGCTGATGCCAACATTTAATAAAGTGCCATCTGCAAACAAGGCTTGAATGATTTTCTTCCCAGTCATAGAGTTTCCCCCAAGGCCCTGTGTGTGGATTTGGGGAAAGATGGCTGTGTGACAGGCTCAATGGGAGATGGATCCATCTGTTATGCAAAACATTTATGCCTTCATGACCTTCTCAGGCCCCATCTTGTGCCTGTTACTTCTACTTGGTAATGAGAAACTGCTGGGCGTTCAAAGTTTTGTGGATTGAAGCATCATACAATACCAAGTTCATTAGGAGTACTACAGATCATCAGCTACTGCTTGTTCATGTCCTTTGGGCATGTGTTCACTCCGTAGTGGAACTATGAGCAGCCAGGCATTTTTTAAAAATGATTTGCTCGAAAGTGTGTAACTGGTTCAAAATCCAGGTATCACTGCTGTGATTCCCCTGTCCAGTTGTGCAATAGACTCCATGCAGTATTCCTGTCTGCCTCAGAGACTTTAAGCACAGCGGGGCTCTCTGGTCATAAGGAGCAACTGGCAAACCTACGTGCCCTAGATAGATTTCTCTTCGTATAGGATATTCTCCATATTCACAGCTCTCCTGGTTACTCAGAAAACAGTATCAAACACTGTCCTTGACTCTGGCATATGTTGTTCCTAAAACCCAAAGAGGGCCTTACATTTCTGTGCCACTTAGAAGTAGACAGTAAAATATGTCACTTCTGGATACATCGGAGGTTCAGTGATGGCAGGCCTTGACTTTTCTTTCAAATTATGTCTTGGATTCCAAAACCTAAGTGTGAATCCAAGATATCTAGAGTGTTTGTTGCTGCATGCTCTCCAAGTCCTATCAATGTGATGCTGTCCATATGCTGGAGTGATATAATATTGTATGAGAAATGAGGTGGTTGAAGTTTTGCAAACTGAATTATGACATAAAGCCAGAGAACTGATCAACCTTGATGTAAGACCATAATCACGTATCATTGTCCCCTTATCTATATCCCTTCTAAATCAATCACTGTCTACCATGTTCCAGGGCATGTGCTCATTTGATCTAGTAAACGGGCTGCATCTTCATTTTAGCAGATAAAGTTTACACAGTCACTCCCTGTAATTTCCAAACTTTGATTTTTTTTTTTTTTTTTTTACAGTGGCTGTGCATGGGTTTAACATTTGGGTGTTCTTGCCTTTGTGCCCCTGTGCCAGCAGGAGACACTAACCCACTAACCCAGAGACTCAGGAGTCTGGCAGGTGATTAAGATGACCAGTCAAGTACATTGCACCAATGACCAATGTGTGTTCTATATCTCCATGTTGGAAATATATAGAAGCATGACCCAAGTGGTATAAGTGTAAGCCACATGTCTCACTATTACACTTGGTGATTCATAAAATTTTTACCTCTGTCCCTATAACTATTAGCTTGGCTGGTTTAGAATTCTTACTGCCCAAGGAATATGAAGGAACCCAGAGTTCAGCAATCTTAGTACTCCCAGCTCCTCCCCAGCTCACAGCTTCCTCTCCAGGAGAAAATTATAAGACTGCCTTAATATCTACTACCCCAAAGTCAGGGGTAAAGTACTGGGTTCATACCGGAAACTTGTTCTTTTTGCTTAGAGCAGAACATTTTAGTTCTCCCACAGATCTTTACATAGTTCCAGGACACTTGAACATCTGATATTCTAGTTCACAGAATATTAGAAACAGCAACACACTAATGGCATGAGGGAAATGGAGGAAAATGACTCATACTCTTCTGGTAATAGACAAGAAAAATATTGCTAATACAAATTAAGAATTCAGGCTGTTTTCCATAGACTTTCTACGTGTTCTAAATACTCTGCAATAAATAGGTATTACTTTTATACCCATAAAAAAGGTATTATAAACGTCTTCTCCAAAGGCTTCCCTGGTACTTTATATCTGGGAATATATCCTTTAGTTGTTATTGAGATATATAGAGAAAAATACAAAATGAATGTTGACAATTATGATCTTGAGACATAAAGCATCAACAGAGTTACATTTATTACCTTCTGTGTAAATATGCCAGCAAAGAGTGAAATATATTTTCAGCTGTTTTATGCAAGAGAAGTTTCTTTAAATATTTTTGAGGTTTAAAGTATGTTTTTATTTTATTTTGTGAATGTGCTTACACAAAAGAGTTCATTCTCCATTGATCATGGATAAATAGAGTATGATTGTATTCATTAAATTCTTAGTGTCCTGTGCTTGACCGGGGTGTGAAGAAGTGCTGTATTGGAGGTCGTTGTGTGTAGAAAGGTTCCTTGTCCCTCTTCACACTGGGCGAAGGAGATGGGTATAAGCACAGAAATAACTACTAATTTTAGGATGACTATAGGAACATAAGCAGTTGAGTCATACAAATAATAAATGATGTAAGATTAGTTAGGAGACAGATTTGGCTGCTGTAATAGAAGTCTAAAACAATAATGGCGGAAGCAAGATAGAATTTAAATCTCTTATATGAGCTCCAACGGCAACTCTGCTCTGTAAAGTCATCAGGTGTTTGGTCATCTCTTTTCATGCTCTGCCATCCTAATGGTTTGCTCTAGTCCATGTGGTCCAAAAGGGTATGCCCCTCCTCTAAAGTGTGTGACCCAGAAGTTAAATACATCATTTCCATTCACATTCCACCTGTCACATCTTAGTCCCACGTCACACCTACCTGCAAGGGAGGTTGGACAGTGTAGTCTTTCACCTGGGTGTTCATGTGCTCAGCTAGAAACAGGGAGTTCTGTTGTCATGGGAAGGAAGGGGAGAATGGATATTGGAGGATGACCAGTAGTCTGTTCCACAATTATTATGGCTGTAGCTGGTAAGAGAACCCTTCCTGGACATGTAACGCTTGGGCTTTGATGATTGAGTGGAGTCAGGGTTGAACCAAGTGAACAGCATGGAAATGTGCAAGGGATGGGAAAGATGCTGACAAGTTCATATGATATGTCAAGGCTAGTGTATCTGTCGAAAAGTTGTAACAGAGGGTTGAAAGATGAAAGTGGAAAAGCAAATTGCGTTTGTATTATAGGGGCTCCGAAAGCAGATTAAAGAAAAAAAAATATATATATATAGACTATCCATAAGAATATAAATATATTCTAATCTTGGAAATATTCTAAATGGAGCAAAGTTAAATGGAAAGTTACTTCAGTAAGATTCATTTGACTCTGGTGTGTTGTTTGGCCTGGTGAAGACACAGTGGGGTGCAACTGATCAGGCACGGATGGAGAAGGATATGAATTGGCTGGTAAAGCAGGGAGGTGTTTTCCAAATACAGAACTGGTGGGCCTTGCTCATTGCCCCCTGTTTTGGAGACAATGTAGGCATCATTGATGTCTCCAGGGTTTCAAGCCCAGTTGGCTGTGGGAGAGAGAAGTCTGGAGGGCAGCACATTTTAGGGAGAACATTATCAGCACAGCTGTAGTTTAAAGTGAGGGCACATTATCCAAGGAGAAACATCAAGAAGGAAATTAAGGTTGTGTGGCTGGAGGATGTGGAGGATGTGTGCACACAGTACCTCCACCACCAGTCAGATGAAATGGGAATAGATATTCTGAACAAAAGGCTGGAATCAAAGGAATGTGGGCAGCGCTTTTACGCTCTTCATAAGCTCCTGTGCCCAGGGACTTAAAAGATGATGATGTCTGTGCACAGCAGGGAGGAAGAAAATTATATCTCGACGTAAAAGAGTCAGGATCCTGAAGGCAATTAGCGTGGAGACAGAAGGTGGCAAGCTGGTGCTGTCCATCATTCCCTTTTAAGCTTCCGCACGCAACCACACTTGAATGATGATGGTATCTTAACTTAGGGGCAGTGCAGCTCTGGTGGAGATACTGATCAGAGAAGAGCAGTGGAAGAAAAGCTGTCTACCCAGCCTCCTTCACTCTGGCTTTGGGAGCACTTGGCTACAAGACTTTGAATGAGGCTTACAGTAGTTACTTGAACATCATCCATTCACACCACCTCCTCCCTTGACATACACATTATAAACTAGGGACTGTGCTACCAAAAATATGCTATAGACGAATTCTTGATCATCTCAGTCCAAAATTGATGAGAGAAACATTTATCAATTATCCTTGATTGTTAAACAACAAATTTTTTTTCATAGAATTATGGCAAACTTATTTGGTGGTAAAATCAGACCTGAATTCTTGTAAGGATATTTGTCATCTTCTTTTTTTTTTTATTTGTAAAACCAAATTTGTGTGAACATTTGTATGTTTCATGGTAGAAATTATACTGTTTGATAATGAATAGTCACCCTATTGGTGGTGGTGTGACGCATGTCTGATATCCATGCCATATTATGTTTTCAAAATCCCCAAGTAATTCAGAATGCTGAAACACTTCTGTCTTTGAGGATTTGGGAGGAGGAACTGTGGATGTGTACCTTGTAGGTACACATCACCTATTAGTGTTATTAGTAGAAATAGAAATATGATCTGTCATTATATATAACATTATATTATACTTATATAATATATAGATGTATATTATATATAATGTTATATATTTTATATAATATATATCATATATTTATATACATATGCATGCATATATATATATGTTAACATATACATATAAAATTTCCTCCTGTTGAGCTCTAGCTTTGGGTATAGTCTTGCTGAAAGTTGAGGAAATCCAGCAAACTCATTCCTTAAGTTAGTTCTCTTAGCCGCCTGTGAGGCCTGCCAGGCATTCAGAGATGCTCTTAATACACAGCGTTAACCAGGGAACAAATGATTGGGTCTGCAAAAGGGAACCTGGGATCATGGAGAAACTGTGTTCAGAATCCATGAGATGCACATTCCCCCTACCATTATTTCTTCCACCTACAAAAATACTCTCCCCTTTAGGTATTTCTGCTCCTCCACAAAACTAGTGTCCTCCAAGCAGTATGTTACATGTAACCCTCCTTTGTACCTGTGCTCAAGAATGCATTTTTTTCTTTTCCTTTTAAACTCAATTAATTAACATATAATGTATTATTGGTTTCATAGGTAGAGGTCAGTGATTCATCAGTCTTATATAACACCCAGTGCTCCTTACATCACGTGCCCTCCTTAATGTCAAGAATGCATTTTTATCAACCTGTTTATCTTAAGTTAAAAATGACCAGTAAGGCTTAACTGTTATTTATTTTGAAATTTACATACCATGGCAAAATAGACATTAAATGAATCAATTACTACTAATTGTGGCATTTCAAGAATCAGTCATTTGGCTGGAGGAATTTTGGAAGGAGTGAGGTGAGCACCTCCTCTGTGTCCCTGAAACCATACCCTTATTAGGATCCTACTATTCTTAAGACCAAATCAAAGGAAACTGAGTATTAATGTGAATAATTTTTTGAAAATGTGGATGGCAACTTGGTGGATGAATTAAGTTTGATATAGTTCAGGGTTCTGATTATAAAGGAATAGTGAGTAATTTTATAGCTATGTAGTAATCTATATCTGCAGACATATCTCTATATGTATAATCTTTCTCTGTAAGGTTCTGTCTATCTATCACGTGTTTGTGTGTATGTATGTGTGTGTGTGTGTGTATGTTATTTGTCTCTGAAAAGCATCTCTGAGGATCATGTATGATGTCTGAGTACTTGCCAATACCATAAGCGGCAAATGAGCATAAAAGGAGAAGCTCATGTTCCAAGTTCTCACTTTCTGTGACTCTGTCTGAGAATGAAACAGCGCAGACAGACCCTAGAGCTGTCAGAGGAAGGTGATCCACACGTCTCTCCTTTCAGGAGCATGGGAAGACAACTCTGCAAATCCTGCCATTACACCGAAATAGCCAAAAATGCAGTCACCCCTGCCTTTTGCAGCTGGGGAAGTTTGGAGTAATGAGTTGAAAAATCTGCTCAGAATTGAACAAAGGTTTGCACTTCACTTCACACATGAGCGAGCGATCATTTACCCTAGATCAATAACAGTTCAGCAAAGTGGTGAGTAGCACTCCACCATGCTTCCTAGCCCCCTCCAGCAAGGACCCTGCAGACCATAGTCTATTAAACTAGTTTACTGGACGTGTTAGGAACATGCCTTTTACCTGGCTGTAGCGAGGAGTGTGGTGGGCGAGGTGTCCTGTGCCTGCCATGCTAGGCACAAGCCCTGCATCATCTGTCACTACCCTGCTGGCTATTATAGTGCATTTTGTAAGAACCATCACGCTTGCATTTCAGACCTGCATGATGACTTTTTATTGTCCCTATTACCTGAAGTCTTAATTTACGCCTTTGCAGCTTTATGAAATACATTGTTTGCTTCATCTCTGTCATGGGCCTCCCTTAACATTCAAGGCGATATATTATCACCGATCACTGTGAGTCATAAGTTATCTCACATCCTGACAGAAAGAGCTTTTTTATCCCCTTGTTTTCTTGAGCCAGCACAGCATGTAGAATGGTTTGGGTGGTGGGTGGTGGGTGAGAGGAAGAGAAGGATTCTGTCAAGGATATGATTAAGCAATGCCTGCGTGTCATGGTTTTTGTTCGTCAAAAATCTGTTCCTTTTTGTTCTCTAGTTTAATAATTAGTTGCATTGTACAATGATGAGTATATAAAACTGTTACAGTTATTTGATTTGACCATGAGATGAATAAATGGGAAAAAAAGCCTCAGACTTAAAATGAGGTTGTGGTGGAAATATTAATAGGGATCTGACTCAAAGAGATTTCCTATTGTTTTCTCCCTTCTCTTTTTTACACACATGGGCTAATTACTTGGAAGAGGAACACATTTCAAATGAAAGAAAGTTGTTACTGTTTAATTTAGTTTCAGGTACAACAACTAGACTCTACAGTTTAGGAAACCATATCATTAAACTGTAATGCAAAGAGAATTCTGAAGTTTTCTCCAAGCAAACATGAAAGCTTTCTAAATCTGAGAAGTATAGACTTCTATAAATCCTTTAAAAATGTTAATGAATAGTCGACTGTGGCTTTGTGATTGATAAGTTTCACAGTTCACTTTATGGACAGTTTAATTGTTTAGTATTTTTATGTGGGGAACTTACAAAAGGGAATATGCCACTGTTCCTTGAGGAATTTCTGTTTATACCGAAGTATTTCATATAATCCAATTATTTAGGGTGGGGAGAGGCACCAGAAATTGAGGAAAAAGCATCAGTTGTCTCTGATCTAGTCCTTCTTCATAGCATTTTATTGTTTTATAAGAAGATACATTCTGATGATTGATTTCTTCAGCAACTTCCTACTTAAGGGCCTAAAATTTTGGGTTTATCCTATTCCATGTTGGTCCTACATGATACCCAACAACCAATTTGATTAATTTAAGAAAACTGACAGATTGATCTAGTTTAATTGGCCTAGACATTAACTGATTTAATTGGCAAACCAAGGATCTTTTAGGGGTGAAGAGTAACTAGACAGTACACAAGGGATGGGCATTTTTTTTTTAAAGATTTTATTTATTTATTGGAGAGAGAGAGAGACACAGCAAGAGAGGGAACACAAGCAGGGGGAGTGGCAGAGGGGAGCAGGGAGCCCGCTGCGGGGCTTGATCCCAGGACCCCGGGATCCTGACCGGAGCTGAAGGCAGACGCTTAACGACTGAGCCACCCGGGCGCCCAGGGGATGGGCATTTTTCCAGGACTTGAAGAATCGTATTCAAAAGAAGGTACTCAAAACAAGATAAGCATCAGAACATGAAAAGACACACTGGAGACTATTTTTATTTGGCAAGCAGTGTGACTGACTTGAATTTGGGCCAACTAACTGTCCCTTAAAGATTCCTGAGAGAAACCAATGTGCCCATAAATCAAAGAGAGGAAGTCAGGGCTTATTGCAAGGATGAAACCTGGATGGAAGTTGGTATGGAATTTACTTTCTCCAATTTTTATTGGGCCTTTCTTTAAAAGAAAGGGAAAGCATGTTATTTTTGTTGTTGTTGCCGAGTTTGTCTGGTTCTGACAGGGGAATCTAAGCAGAATTTAATACATACATATATATAATATATATTTAAATATGTATATATATATTTATTTATTTTAAAGATTTCATTTATTTATTTTAGAGAGAGAGGGAGAGCGGGAAGGTGAGTGGGGGGAGGGGCAGAGGGAAAGAGAATCCCAAGCAGCCTCCCTACTGAGCACGGAGCCTGATGTTGGGATTAATCTCACAACCCATGAGATCATAACCTGAGCTGAAATCACTAGTCGGATGCTTAACTGACTGAGCCACTTAGGCACCCCTGCTTTATATTATGTTTTGAAGATATTTTATAATGAACATACAGATTTTGAATTATCATCTTCCTGTTGTGCTGGGCACATGGTGAATCATGGTGAACTATTCTGTTTCTTTAGTTATTCTTCTTGCCTATTGTCAACTCTGTCTGCATTGGTATGGTTGCTCCAGCTTTCTTTTGGCTAGCATATGCATGGTATATTTTTCCATTTTGGCTTACCATTTTGTTGTCCTCATATTTAAGGCACATTTCTTATAAGCAGCATGTGCCTTGCATTTTATTTTTATCCACCATGATAAATTTAGCCTTTTACTTGGAGTTATCTAGTCTTCAATTTCTTTTACTTTAGCTTTACTGAGACCACCACCATTTCTCCGTTTTCGAGTCTCAGATTCTGTCCTATGCCCAGAATTGATAAAGACCTCTGGGGAAAATGCAGCTACAGATAGTCTGTTCATGGTCTCCCCCAGGGTTTTTAGCTGGTGTGTATCTGAGCTCTGTCACCTTGGTGAGCTTTCTTCTTCTGTATACCAGAAGACTGCTTAAAATTTTCCTCTGTTTTTCAGAAATTTTTAGTATAGCTATAAAGCAACCAACCCTACTCTGTCTACTTCAACATTTGGCAGATGGCTTGAGGGGGAACGTAGCTGTGTGTTGAGGTCCTTCAAAGCCTCCCGTTCTATTACTGCTTTCCCGTAGCACCACCAAAAGCTCTGCTGACTTCACTGTCCCCAAGCAGTGACCCTCTATCTGGGCCAAGCCTGGATTGTCAGACTCTAGCATATGCTGAATGTCAACAATTTCCTCAGGGAACAGACAAGTACAGCTCATTAGCTCAACATCGAGAGTTTCCCCCTTGAACAAACTTTTAGCTCTCGAAATCTCATTGCTTCCACAGCTACGTGAGGGGTCATTTAACATATATAGTCAGAGCCAACCTTAATTAGTTGTTTTTGTGGAGTGCTTTTCCATTGGAACCTACTCCATCATCTCTCCGAATTTTCATTTAAACTAAAAGAATTTCTCCAGTTTAGAATTTATTTGTATGCCAAGGAATTTCACGATTACTGTAGAAAATTGGAAAATGCAGATAGGAAGACATTAAAGATGCTGTTTTGGTTATCTGCAGCTGTGTAACAAACTTCTTCAAATCTAAGAGGATTAAAAATCATTTTAGTTTTACTCACAGTTTTGTAGGTCTGATAATGTTCAGTTGACTACTTTGTATCCATTTTACCAGGTATCATTTTCAAGATGGCATCCTCATTCATGTACCTGGTGCTTGGTGACACTTGCTCTGTTTTTCTCGCCACATGGTGTCTTATCCTCCAGGGTTTTTCATAGTGTGGTGGCCTAAAGGTAGGTGATCTTCTTACTTAGTGACTCAGGGCTTCTGAGACTGCAAAAAAGGATGTCGATCCTCTTAAAAGCTGGCCTGAGAACCAGGATGACATTGCTTTCATCATACTCTATTGGTCAAAGTGGCCATGGGCCAGGTCAGGTTCAACAGGTTCAACAACAGTGGAAATAGACTCTACTTCTCAATGGGAAGAATGTTAATTTGCAGCCATCTTTTATCTGCTATGGTCCATTCAGAGAATTGTTTGCAGTATCTTGGCAAAACAGAATAATAATAATAGCTAACATGCGTTGAGTACTTACATTGTGTATTGCTTCACTTACTCATTACTATAATGCTGAGGTAAGGACCTATGGATATATGAAATGTTTTCATTAGAATTTTATTTTATTTTATTTTATACATCTATTTATAGTTGACCCTTGAACAAAGCAGGGGTTAGGAGTGCTGACCTTTACACCGTCAAAAATTTACACATAACTTTCGACTCCTCAAAAACTTAACTACTACTAGCCTACCGTTGACTGGAAGCCTTACTGATAGCATAAACAGTTGGGTTAACATGTATTTTGTATGTTATATGTATTATTTACTATATTCTTACAACAAAGTAAGCTGTGGAAAAGAACGTGTTATTAAGAAAATCATAAGGGAAATACATTTACAGTTCTGTACTGTATTTATCAAAAAGAATCCACATATAAGTGGACCTGTGTAATTGAAACCTATATTGCTCAAGAGTCAACTGTATTTAATTATACAAGTAAACATGAACACTTGCTTATTAGAGAAAAAGCTAAACTGATGTAGAAATTTATATCTTGGAGTGCCTGGGTGGCTCAGTGGGTTAAGCATCTGACTCTTGATTTTGACTCAGGTCATGATCTCAGGGTCATGAGACCGAGCCTCGCTGGGTCTGTGCACTGGGCATGGAGCCTGCTTAAGATTCTCTCTCTCCCTCTTCCTGTGCCCTCCCCCACCCCCGCTCCTATGCTCTTTCTCTCTCTGAAAAAAAAAAAAAGAAAAAAGAAATGTGTATCTTTTCTCAGAGATGAACATGGTCATTAATCTAGTGGGTATCCTTCTAGAACTCTCATGTCTGTGTATTTGCTACCATAGCCCACTTGACCCTAATACCTTTGGTGCCAGATGCACTTAGGCAGAAAATGTGGATTCAAAGAAAATGTGGTTCAAAGCTATGATCCAAACAAATGAAAATAAGAAAGCCTCCCCTTCACCACTTATTCACGTTTCTTCCCTTTCATCAGTAAAATATTGTTAGCTGTTCTACAGTACTTTGATGACTTTCAGATGCTTCAACTAACAACATGGTTTCTGGTCCCTAGAGACTATTTTGTTTCATCACCGTCATTGGTCTCTAAGGCATGTCAGAAGCATAGGTGACCAATGGAGTATTTCAAACAAGGGTAATGTCAAAAAGCTTGCCATCATATGTAAGTAAAATTTATCATCACTAAATTATTGAACAAGTCTTAGTGTTAAATAGCTCCCTTAGAAAAAATTGATTCTGAGCTTTCTGAGACTTTAATACATAATCTATTTATTTTTAGTGTGATTTACATATAAAATGAGTTTTACCTTAACATTCTTATGTATAGAAGTATTCAAAAATTTCAGATTAACGAAGCACATAGAGGAAAGCAAAATTATTCATAGCATTATTTTGTTTTAGGATTGTAAGTCAGCACATGTTCAACAAGCCCGTGTCATCATGGCCCGGAGGGAATTGCCTTCACCAGATTCCTAAATAAGAGTTACATGCCTTCAGGCAAAACATAATTCTAATGGCCAGTTTTAGTTCTGATTCATGAAATCGAGGTTTGTATTGTTTTGTAAGGTATGTTATTAATTGTAAAACCCACTAGCAACGCTTCCTGCTGTGATGATTTTCAAAATTAAAATATCTGTGTCTCTGATTTGGTCTCCTTTAGTCATATGTCACTGTGAACTAGAACTAGACTTTGTTTCCAGGAGGCTGATCCTTTAATCTGAGCACTTGGTCTCACCTCCTTGGCCGTTCTTGGGTGTGCTCTCCGTCATTTATTTTCCTCCTTTTCTTGAATAGGCAAACTCTTTTCCTCTCTACAGGACTCCTCAGTTTTAAGTATTCCGTCTCTCTCCTCCTGAAGTCAAGTTTAATCTTTCTTCATGTCCACTGACTGTAGGTGTGTCTTTTACTTTCTCTTGCCTGTTGAATTTCCTGGAAGAGTTCACTAGCTGCTTCTGTTGCCTTTTGTTGCTCTACTCCTAGTTCAGTGTTCATTTGCAACACCAGGCTTCTCAACACTGTTGTTTGCCCCTGTGTGTGTGTGTGAGTGCACTTGTGTGCGTGCGTGTGAAAATCTATTTTCCTTTGTCTTTCGTGCCACGACTCCCACTCTCCTCTGATGGGACTTCTTCCTCTGTGATAGCTTTGCCGGCTCTGTGTATTGTCGGCCAGGAGTCTGTTCACAGAACTCTTCACATCAAAAACACCACTCTCCTGGAATAAATTCATCCACTCTTAGTGCTCTCACTTCTATCTGACTAACACAACTTAAAAAAAATCTTAAAAAAAATAATTATGGACTTACAAGAAATTGCAAAAATAGAGAAGTTCCATGTACCCATCACCCAGCTTCTCCATTGGCCGCATCTTACATAATTTTAGTGCATTATCAAAACCAGGAAAATGAATGACACAAATGATTAATTAGACTGTATATCTTACTGGGACTTCACCACCTTTTTCATGCACTCATTTTCTTTTGCATGTCTTTGTGTATAATTTTATCATATTTTATCACATATATGGATTCATACGACTGCCATTATAATTAAGATGCAGAAATATTCCTTCATCACAAAGAACTCTCTTCTGCTGCCTCCTTATACTCACACTCCCCCTACTCTTCCCTAACTTTGGCATTCACATGTCCACCCTCCATTGTTATAATTTTGTCATTTAACAGATTCCATATAAATGGAATTGTACAGTATGCAACTTTTTTCGATTGGCTTTTTCACTTAGCAGAATATCTTTAAAATCCATCCAAGTTGCTGTGTGTGTTAGTAGTTTTATTTTTTTCTTTTATACTGCTGAGTAGTAGTCCACTGTATGAATGTACCACGGATTGCTTCATCATTTATCCATCGAAGGACATTTGGTAGATTTTAGCTCTTACAAATAAAAGCTGCTATGATCATTCATGCATAGGTTTCCTGTGAGTCTAAGTTTTCACTTCTCTAGAATGAATGCCCAGCAGTGACATTGCTAGGTCCCATCAGCAATGTGTGAGTGATTCAGTTTCTATACATCTACACTAGCATTTGATGGTACCACTCTTTTATTTTATTTATTCATTTATTTATTTATTTATTTATTTATTTATTTATTTATTTTTAAAGATTTTATTTATTCATGAAAGACAGAGAGAGAGAGAGAGAGAGAGAGAGAGGCAGAGGGAGAAGCAGGCTCTCAAAGAGCAGGGAGCCCGACATGGGACTCGATCCCAGGACCCTGGGATCATGACCTGAGCCGAAGGCAGACGCTTAACCATCCAAGCTACCCAGGCACCCAGTACCACTATTTTAATTACCATGTTATGGAAGTGCCATGGTATCCTGTATTTTTAACTGGCTTTTCCTTAATGCCTAGCAATATTGAAGACCTTTGAATGTGTTCATTTGCCATCCATATATCTTCTTTGGTGAACTGTTCACCTTATCTGTTTTCTTACTGTTGGATTTAGGTAGTTCTTTGTATACTCTGGACATGAGTCCTCTGGTGGATATGCGGTTTGCAAATATTTTCTCCCAGTTGGTGACTTACCTTTTCAACTTCTTGACATAGACTTTTAAGAGTAAATGCTTTTTTTTTTCTTTTAATTTTGATGGGATCTAATTTATCAATATTTCTTTTTATGGATAGTGCTTTTGGTATTGTATCTAAGAGCTCTTTGCCTAAGCCCATTGCAAAGATTTCCTCCTGTGTTCTCTTCTAAAAGTTTTATAGTTTTACATTCTGCATTTATATCTATGACCAGTTTTGAGTTAATTTTTTATGAGGTGTAAGGTTTTATTCAAGGATAGTTTGGCGGGGTGGCTATTGATGTCCAATAGTGTCAGCACCATTTGTTGAAAAGACAATCCTTCATCCACTGGATTGCTTTTTTACTCTTGTCAAACATCAATTGGACACATTTGTGTGGATCTATTCTGGGTTCTCTATTTTGCTCCATTGATCTACCTGTGTCTATTACTCTGCCAATACCACATGGTCTTGATTACTGCGCTATATAGTAAGTCTTAAAACTGAGTAGTGTGATGCTTTCCACTTTATTCTTTTTTTTCAGTAGTGTTTAGCCATTCTAGTTCCTTTGTCTTTGTGTATAAATTTTAATACATACTGGAATAACACATCTTTAATCTTAACCCCTTATCTCTTGAGTGGAGTTGGCAGATTTAGCAAGAAAAATACAGAATGCCCCGTTAAGTCTGAATTTCAGGAAAATAGCAAGGAATTTTTAGTTTATGTATGCCTCACATATTGCAGGGAGCATACTTACACTAAACAGTTATTTGTTGTTTATCCCTGAAATTCAATTTTAATGGTTCATCTTGTATTTTATTTTTTTCTACCTTGTATTTTGTATTTTATCTACCCTTATGCCTCAGAAGAAAAGATCTGCATATCATGCAGATAATATCTTTTTAAAATTTTTATTTCCGTCCCTTTTTCTTTTTTTAAAAAAGACTTATTTATTTCAGAGAGAGAGGGAGAGTGCAAGCAGAGGGAGTGGCAGAGGGAGAGGGAGAGAGAATCTCAAGCAGACTCCATGCTGAGTGCAGAGCCTGACATGGGGCTGGATCTCAGGACCCTGAGCTGAAACCAAGAGTTGGTTGCTTCAACAACTGTGCCACCCAAGTGCCCCTTTATTTCCATCCTTATACTTGCATCTCTTTCTGAATTTCCCATCACATTTATGGCCTTACCACCCACCTCAGAGCCTAAGTTTAAAGATGAGACTTACCTTCAACTGTTCTTATCTTCCACACCACATCTCATTAATCAACAAGTGTTTTGTGCTATTGAAGCATCTTGTAGGCATCTCCTGTCCTTTCTAATATCTATTTTTATGAATTTCTTCATTCTCATCATTTCTCTCTGGAATGCTGTCTTATCTTTCAGGGTCTTCCTTCTCCAGGCTTCCTCTGTATTGGCTTCCTCTCTACTCCTCTCCATATCATAGAATTTCTTACACCAGGGCCTTTAGTCTCCATCTTTTGGTGTCTCTACTTCCCTTTCTTCATTTTCATTTTCTAACCTCTTCTGCCTCCTTCCAGAGTTACTGTGTTTGGTAGTACCATGAGGGCAGGTATGTCTGGACTGGTGTTTCAGGATTAACGTCAGGGTCTAGATTATCAGGAGAGGGAGGCTGGTTTCATCGTGGCATGTAGTTGGGCCTCAGAGTCCACTGAGACTGAGGCTTTGCACAGTAGGAGTCATAGATGAATGTATAAGTATCAATAGATATGAAGTGGGGAATGTCTAGGCAAGAAGCCCCACCATAGTGTAGGTTGAGATGTGGATATGTAAGAATGGTGTCATAGCATGGTCCAGTGAGCCTCATAATTCACAGAGCCCATCTTTAACACCAGCACTGTGTGGCAATAACAAAGGCAAAGGGCAAGTGGGAAAGAGGCTCACATGGTACCATGCATTATATTGTATTTGTTCTCTTCCGTATTTTTTTCTGCAGCATGTTGCATTTGCCTTAGCAGAGCACTGTTTTGTTAACCAATTCATATTTCTCCTGTTTCTTTAAAGAAGCACTTCCATCCTGATGACATAGCTAGAGTGTCAATATAGTCACTGATCAGCTTCTATAAATACATTGCCATGGATAGGGTCTGTGACATCAGGGTCATATTTCATATGACTAATCCTGCTGAAAACTCCTAGCTGCTTTGTTTGTATTTATCAGTAGCCACAACTGAACATTCTTTCCATGGCCATAGGTGGCTTTGCATTAATAGTTTGACTTTCCAGTGTGATTATCACTCAGGATCTTCTATTGCTGTTTTGCCCATCCATAGCATTTGAAGGAAGTATAAAAGAAAACCTGTTTGGGGCTGGTAGATATTACTTCTGATCAGGGTGCCACGAGGAAGACTGTCTCTCTTCAAACAACAAACTCATGATCTTCTCTTGCTGTTTTGCCAATCTACAGGATTTGAAGGCTTTGTTTTTACATCTGTTTGGGGATGGTAGATACGACTTCTGATCAGAGGGCCACTGGGAAGGCTGTCTCTTTTAAAACAACAAAATGGCTTTGGTATATTCTTTCCCGGTTTTCTCCTTTGAAACTTCTTCCTCTGTCATATCTGAGATTAAGGCCAGTATCTGTACACATCAAAATCCTACTACAAATAGGGGGGAAGCCTCAGAGCATATTTTGGATTTTTCCCCCTATCTTTCTTGCTTTCTTTCTATTTGATTGTACCAGGCTGCATATCCAGAACCCTAACTACCTTTTGTTTGTATTCAGGGTTCAGGCACAACTGACCGTGTTTGGAAAACTGTTAAGACAATCTCAGGAAGTTCTTTTTTGTGTCAGCTGCATAGCCTCCTAGAAAAGACAATGCACTATGTCTGATGCTGGAATTTAGAACTATCTGGGCAAAGCTGATGAGTTATTGGGTGGCCTGACAAAAGTCTGTTTGAAGGGGGAGCTGAAGAGGCTCCCAGGTAAGGACATATCCTGAGGGAAGAGGGATCTAGCTTCATGAACTTGACCTACTGTCTCATCCTTTCTTTCCTGGAGGCAAGTGTAGACTGTGATTACAGCATTGTTCTGTTACATTAATCTATCTCCTGGCTATCTCTATAGAAGTGTGTTTAGGTTCTGTGGAGAGATACAGGTTAAAGTAAAAAATAAAGACTATAAAAGTAAAGTAAAAAGGAAGAAGAGCATTTTAAGGAACTATGAAACCTATGGAAGACCAAGTTTTCTCAGGGTGCTCACTAATAGGGTAAAATGTCAAAACCACGAGATACTGTTTCTTATTTCATCTCAGACTTTCCCAAAACTCTTGCATTCTAAGGGCTCAGACCAAACACTAGACCAGAAGAATGTGGGAGAAGCAGTAGTTGCTGAGACAGGGGCAGGAGGGCTGTGGAACCCACTGGAATGACACAGAGTAAATCCGGGGACCTAGAAAATAATAAAGATGGGAAACTGTCTTCTTTGCCCAGTGTACTAACTGGGGCCACAGGCAAGTACTGCTGAGTCTCATAAGGTAGCATGGCTGCATGGGGATGGGGGATTATTCTTGAACACGTGTGAAATCCCTTTGGGGCAGTCCCAGGTATACTTAAAGGAAGGGGTTCTAAACCACAATAACACTGGTGGCCTGTTAGGTTAATGCTTACATTTGATTACGTTTAGTCAGTCTGGTCATTAGGGATATTTACAGACATTATGACTTACATTCGAAAAAAATGATAGTATGATAACCACATGAAAATAATAACTTTGGCCGGAATTACATTTTTTTCAAGCCTGGGGGCAGTATATGGTAATTGTTTCATACAATATAATACAAAGCACAAGGTTGAGTCTAATCAAATTTGGCCACTTAGGCAATTATTCCTGTATACATTCTTGCGTTGATTTTCAAATGCTTTCATTCCATTTACATAAAAGAGTATCAGCAGATAAATTCACAGACCGCAGGTTTGAACAGATTTTATTCATTGCACATACAATAGCAAGAAAGCAGTGATTGGGTCAAGTGTCTGCCTTCATAGATGAGAAAGACTTGACTCAATGTATGGTCTGATGTGCATGCGTCAAGAACACATTTGATTTTCGTCCATTTCTGCCTCCAACAACGTCCTCCATCCTAATAAGCAAGTAAGTTCTATGAATGACTTTGAAAAGTCAATCCATTCACATGAAAGAGGAGGGAAATAGGTTTCCATTCTTTGCCAAGTATTTCCTTACCTAGCTTTTATCTTCACATTCATTCTTGAAGTTGGCTTAGAAGGACAACTCTCTTTAGTAGAAAGAGAGAGAATTCCTTTGGAGTGAAAATGTATAGGTTTGAGACGCCGGTTGCCCAGTTTTCAGTGAGAAATTCTAGAGGGAATACAATCTCTTAACCTAAGGGAGAAAGGCTATTTGCAGTCATATTCATCTCTCACACACATGTATTAGCTTAACTTTCCTGTATTAATTATTTAAAAGGCAAAAATGTCCCAAAAGAATGTGTTTGCTTCCTGCTGAATATTAAAACATTTTATACTACAATAATTTAAACAATATAATGCTGGCCTAAGACTAGACAAAGAGTTCTATGGAACAGAATAGAAAACCCAGCAGTAGAGCCAAGTAATATAAGAATCAAATAGAATTTTAAATTAATGGGGGAAAATGTGGATATTGTTAGCATAACAGGGTAGCTTTTATCTTAAAGAAAAATAAAACTAGACTCTTTAAGTGAGGATAAGTTCTAATGGATCAAAGGTTGAAAACAAACAGAAAACCACAAGAGTAATAGAAGAAGACGTGAGATGTTTTTTGTTTTTATTTATTTTTTTAAAGATTTTATTTCTTTATTTGTCAGTGAGAGAGCACAAGCAGGGGGAGGGGCAGGCAGAGGGAGAAGCAAACTCACCGTTGAGCAGGGAGCCCATTCGATCCCAGGATCATGACCTGAGCCAAAGGCAGACGTTTAACTGACTAAGCCACCAAGGTGTCCCTGAGATGTTTTTTAAATGTAATTCTAAATATGATTTAAAAAATCCTGAGGCCATAAAATAAGATTGACATAAGTTCAAAAAAAAAATTCTGAAGGAATACCCTATACCAAAAACAAAGAAATAGGGACGGCTGGGTGGCTCAGTTGGTTAAGCATGTGCCTTTGGTTCAGGTCATGATCCCAGGGTCTGGGGATCAAGTCCCACATCAGGCTCCCTGCTCAGTGGGGAGTCTGCTTCTCCCTCTGCCTGCTGATCCCCCTGCTTGTGTTCTCTCTCTCTCTCTCTTAATCTCTCTCTCCCTCTGACAAATAAATAAATAGAATCTTAAAAAAAATGGTCAAAGGAAAAAGGGGGGAAATATTTGCAATTCATATTACAGACAAAGGGACGGCTTTGTTAATATTTTTGAGTTTGTCAACACCTAACAGATAAAAGCCAATAACCTAACCAAAAAATGGGCCAAGATTATAATCAGGTATGAAAGTATAAATGTATCTAAACCATGTAAACATAGAAAACTGCCCTCATAATAAGAGGAATGAAAATTAAAAGTATAATTTTTTAATTTGAGTGTAGTTGACACACAGTGTTACATTAGTTTCAGGCACACAACATAGTGATTCAATGTGTCTCTCTGTTATGCTGTGCTCTCCACAAGCGTAGTTCCCATCTCTCACCATACAGTGCAATTACAATACCAGTGACTATATTCCCTCTGCTATGTCTTTTGTTTCCATGACTTATCCATTTCATAATCAGAAGCCAGTACATCCCACTTCCCTTCATCCATTTTGCCCAATCTCTCCACCCCTCTCCCCTCTGGCAACCATCAGTTTGTTCTCTGTATTTGTAGGTCTGATTCTGCTTTTGGTTTATTTGTTTATTCATGTTTTTAGATTCCACATATGAGTGAAATCACATGGTATTTGTTTTTCTCAGTATGACTTATTTTACTTAGCATAATATTCTCTAGGTCCCTCCATGTTGTTGCAAATGCACAATCTCATTCTTTTTTTATGGCTGAGTAATATTCTTGTGTGTGTGTGTGTGTGTGTGTGTGTGTGTGTGTGTAGCCAATCTTCTTTATCCATTCATCTATCAGTAGAAACTTGGACTGCTTTCATGTCTTGGCTATTGTAAATATTGTTGCAATAAACATAGGCGTGCATATATATTTTTGAATTAGTGTTTTTCTTTTCTTTGGATAAATATCCAGTCATGGAATTATTAGATTGTAAGGTAATTCTATTTTTAATTTTTTGAGGAAACTCCATACTGTTTTCCCTAGTAGCTGCACCAATTTACATTCCTACCAACAGAGTACAAGGGTTGCCTTTTCTCCACATCCTCAAATAAAACTACAATTTTTGGGGGAGAGTATTTTTTTTAAATTTTTTACTGTTATGTTAATCACCATACATCATTAGTTTTGGAGGTAGTGTTCCATGATTCATTGTTTGTGCATAACACCCAGTGCTCCACGCAGAACGTGCCCTCTTTAATACCCATCACCAGGCTAACCCATCCCCCCACCCCCCTCCCCTCTAGAACCCTCAGTTTGTTTTTCAGAGTCCATCGTCTCTCATGGTTCGTCTCCCCCTCCGACTTACTCCCCTTCATTCTTCCCCTCCTGCTATCTTCTTCTTCTTTTTTCTTTTCTTACCATATATTGCATTATTTGTTTCAGAAGTACTGATCTGTGATTCAACAGTCTTGCACAATTCACAGTGCTCACCATAGCACATACCCTACCCAATGTCTATCACCCAGCCACCCCATCCCTCCCACCCCCCACCACTCCAGCAACCCTCAGTTTGTTTCCTGAGGTTAAAAATTCCTCATATCAGCGAGGTCATATGATACATGTCTTTCTCTGATTGACTTATTTCACTCAGCATAACACCCTCCATTTCTATCCACGTCGTTGCAAATGGCAAGATCTCATTCCTTTTGATGGCTGCATAATATTCCATTGTGTATATATACCACCTCTTCTTTATCCATTCATCTGTCGATGGACATCTTGGCTCTTTCCACAGTTTGGCTATTGTGGACATTGCTGCTATAAACATTGGGGTGCACATACCCCTTCGGATCCCTACATTTGTATCTTTGGGGTAAATACCCAGTAGTGCAATTGCTGGATTGCATGGTAGCTCTATTTTCAACTGTTTGAGGAACCTCCATACTGTTTTCCAGAGTGGTTGCACCAGCTTGCATTCCCACCAACAGTGTAGGAGGGTTCCCCTTTCTCCACATCCCCGCCAACATCTGTCGTTTCCTGACTTGTTAATTCTAGCCATTCTGACTGGTGTGAGGTGGTATCTCATTGAGGTTTTGATTTGGATTTCCCTGATGCCGAGCGATGTTGAGCACTTTTTCATGTGCCTGTTGGCCATTTGGATGTCTTCTCTGGAAAAATGTCTGTTCCTGTCTTCTGCCCATTTCTTGATTGGATTATGTGTTCTTTGGGTGTTGAGTTTGATAAGTTCTTTATAGATTTTGGATACTAGCCCTTTATCTGATCTGTCATTTGCAAATATGTTCTCCCATTCTGTCGGTTGTCTTTTGGTTTTATGGACTGTTTCTTTTGCTGAGCAAAAGCTTTTTATCTTGATGAAATCCCAATAGTTCATTTTTGCCCTTGCTTCCCTTGCCTTTGGCGATGTTTCTAGGAAGAAGTTGCTGAGGCTGAGGTCGAAGAGGTTGTTACTTGTGTTCTCCTTTAGGATTTTGATGGACTCCTGTCTCACGTTTAGGTCTTTCAACCATCTGGAGTCTATTTTTGTGTGTGGTGTAAGGAAATGGTCCCGTTTCATTCTTCTGAATGTGGCTGTCCAATTTTCCCAACACCATTTGTTGAAGAGACTGTCTTTTTTCCATTGGACATTCTTTCCTGCTTCTTGAAGATGAGTTGACCATCGAGTTGAGGGTCCATTTCTGGGCTCTCGATTCTGTTCCATGGATCTATGTGTCTGTTTTTGTGCCAGTACCATACTGTCTTGATGATGACAGCTTGGTAATAGAGCTGGAAGTCTGGAATTGTGATGCTGCCAGCTTTGCTTTTCTTTTTCAGTATTCCTCGGGCTATTCGGGGTCTCTTCTGGTTCCATACAAATTTTAGGATTCTTTGTTCCATTTCTTTGAAAAAAGTGGATGGTATTTTGATGGGGATTGCATTGAATGTGTAGATTGTTCTAGGTAGCATTGACATCTTCACAATGTTTGCTCTTCCAATCCATGAGCATGGAACGTTTTTCCATTTCTTTGTGTCTTCTTCAATTTCTTTCATGACTATTTTATAGTTTTCTGAGTACAGATCCTTTGCCTCTTTGGTTAAATTTATTCCTAGGTATCTTATGGTTTTGGGTGCAATTGTAAATGGGATCAACTCCTTGATTTGTCTCTCTTCTGTCTTGTTGTTGGTGTATAGGAATGCCACTGATTTCTGTGCATTGATTTTATAGCCTGCCACTTGACTGAATTCCTGTATGAGTTCTTGCAGTTTTGGGGTGGAGTCTTTTGGGTTTTCCACATACAGTATCATATCATCTGCAAAGAGTGAGAGTTTGACTTCCTCTTTGCTGATTTGGATGCCTTTGATTTCTTTTTGTTGTCTGATTGCTGTGGCTAGGACTTCTAATACTATGTTGAAAGCAGTGGTGAGAGTGGACATCCCTGCCGTGTTCCTGACCTTAGGGGAAAAGCTCTCAGCTTTTCCCCATTGAGAATGATATTCGCTGTAGGTTTTTCATAGATGGCTTTTTTGATATTGAGGTATGTACCCTCTATCCCTATACACTGAAGAGTTTTGATCAAGAAAGGATGCTGTACTTTGTCAGATGCTTTTTCTGCATCTATTGAGAGGATCATATGACTCTTGTTCTTTCTTTTGTTAATGTATTGTATCACATTGATTGATTTGTGGATGTTGAACCAACCTTGCAGCCCAGGGATAAATCCCACTTGGTCATGGTGAATAATCCTTTTAATGTCCTGTTGGATCCTATTGGCTAGTATTTTGGTGAGAATTTTTGCATCCGTGTTCCTCAAGGATATTGGTCTGTAATTCTCCTTTTTGATGGGGTCTTTGTCTGGTTTTGGGATCAAGGTAATGGTGGCCTCATAAAATGAGTTTGGAAGTTTTTCTTCCATTTCTATTTTTTGGAACAGTTTCAGAAGAATAGGTATTAATTCTTCTTTAAATGTTTGATAGAATTCCCCTGGGAAGCCATCTGGCCCTGGGCTTTTGTTTGTTGGGAGATTTTTGATGACTGCTTCAATTTCCTTAGTGATTATAGGTCTGTTCAGGTTTTCTATTTCTTCCTGGTTCAGTTTTGGTAGTTGATACATCTCTAGGAATGCACCCATTTCTTCCAGGTTATCTAATTTGCTGGCATAGAGTTGCTCATAATATGTTCTTATAATTGTTTGTATTTCTCTGGTGTTGGTTGTGATCTCTCCTCTTTCATTCATGATTTTGTTGATTTGGGTCATTTCTCTCTTCTTTTTGATAAGTCTGGCCAGGGGTTTATCAATCTTGTTAATTCTTTCAAAGAGCCAGCTCCTAGTTTTGTTGATCTGTTCTACTGTTCTTTTGGTTTCTATTTCATTGATTTCTGCTCTGATCTTTATGATTTCTCTTCTCCTGCTGGGTTTAGGCTTTATTTGCTGTTCTTTCTCTAGCTCCTTTAGGTGTAGGGTTAGGTTGTATATTTGAGACCTTTCTTGTTTCTTGAGAAAGGCTTGTATTGCTATATACTTTCCTCTCAGGATTGCCTTTGCTGTATCCCAAAGATTTTGAACAGTTGTGTTTTCATTTTTATTGGTTTCCATGAATTTTTTTAATTCCTCTTTAATTTCCTGGTTGACCCATTCATTCTTTAGTAGGATGCTCTTTAGCCTCCATGTATTTGAGTTCTTTCCGACTTTCCTCTTGTGATTGAGTTCTAGTTTCAAAGCACTGTGGTCTGAAAATATGCAGGGAATAATCCCAATCTTTTGGTATCGGTTGAGACCTGATTTGTGACCTAGGATGTGATCAATTCTGGAGAATGTTCCATGGGCACTAGAGAAGAATGTGTATTCCGTTGCTTTGGGATGGAATGTCCTGAATATGTCTGTGAAGTCCATTTGGTCTAGTGTGTCATTTAAAGTCTTTATTTCCTTGTTGATCTTTTGCTTAGATGATCTGTCCATTTAAGTCGGGGGGGGGTGTTAAAGTCCCCCACTATTACTGTATTGTTGTCAATGTGTTTCTTTGCTTTTGTTATTAATTGCCTTATAAAAGTGGCTGCTCCCATGTTAGGGGCATAGATATTTACAATTGTTAGAACTTCTTGTTGGATAGACCCTTTAAGTAAGATATAGTGTCCTTCTTCATCTCTTATTACAGTCTTTGTTTTAAAATCTAATTTGTCTGATATAAGAATTGCCACCCCAGCTTTCTTTTGGTGTCCATTAGCATGGTAAATGGTTTTCCACCCCCTCACTTTCAATCTGGGGGTGTCTTTGGGTCTAAAATGAGTCTCTTGCAGACAGCATATGGATGGGTCTTGTTTTTTAATCCAATCTGATAGCCTGTGTCTTTTGATTGGGGCATTGAGCCCATTTACATTCAGGGTAACTATTGAAAGATAGGAATTTAGTGCCATTGTATTGCCTGTAAGGTGACTGTGACTGTATGTTGTCTGTGTTCCTTTCTGATCTATGCTGCTTTTAGGCTCTCTCTGCTTAGAGGAGCCTTTTCAGTATTTCTTGTAGGGCTGGTTTTGTGTTTGCAAATTCCTTTAATTTTTGTTTGTCCTGGAAGCTTTTTCTCTCTCCTTCTATTTTCAATGACAGCCTTGCTGGATATAGTATTCTTGGCTGCATATTTTTCTCGTTTAGTGCTCTAAAGATATCATGCCAGTCCGTTCTGGCCTGCCAGGTCTCTGTGGATAGGTCTGTTGCCAGTCTAATGTTTCTACCATTGTAGGTTACATATCCTTTCTCCCGAGCTGCTTTCAAGATTTTCTCTTTGTCTCTGAGACTAGTAAGTTTTACTATTAGATGTCAGGGTGTTGACCTATTTTTATTGCTTTTGAGAGGGGTTCTCTGTGCCTCCTGGATTTTGATGCCTGTTTCCTTCCCCACATTAGGGAAGTTCTTTGCTATAATTTGCTCCAATATACCTCCTGGCCCTCTCTCTCTTTCTTCTTCTTCTGGGATCCCAATTATTCTAATGTTGTTTCGTCTTATTGTATCGCTTATCTCTTGAATTCTGCCCTCGTGATCCTGTAGTTGTTTCTCTCTCTTTTTCTCAGCCTCTTTATTTTCCATCATTTGGTCTTCTATATCGCTGATTCTCTCTTCTGCCTCATTTATCCTAGCAGTTAGTGCCCCCATTTTTGATTGCACCTCATCAATAGCCTTTTTGATTTCGACTTGGTTAGATTTTAGTTTTTTTATTTCTCCAGAAAGCGTTTCTCTAATAACTTCCACGCTTTTTTCAAGCCCAGCTAGTATCTTTAAAGTCATGATTCTGAACTCTAGGTCCGACATCGTACTAATGTCAGTATCAAGTAGGTCCCTGGCAGACGGTACTACCTCTTGTTCTTTTTGGTGAGGTGATTTTTTCCGTCTTGTCATTTTGTCCAGAGGAGAAGAGATAAATGAGAGAACAGAATGCTAACAGGTTAACAATGTCCCCAGCAAATATATTCTAAACAAATCAGAAAAGACCTGAAACCAGGGGAAAAGAAAGGGAAAGAAAGAAAAAAGAAAGAGAAAAAAAAAGAAAAAGAAAAAGATAAAAACAAACAAAAACAGAACAAAACAAAAAAACCCAGAATATGATCAAATATGATCAGGCTAGTGCATAGATCAGTGCCACACACTAGATTTTGGGTGTATTTTGGTCTGTTAGAAGAAAGTGCCTCCTAAAATTTTAAAGGAAGAAAGACTTATATATGTACAAAATAAGGGTTGATAAAATGAAGGGATGGAAGGTGATTGTAAAGATGAAACTTATAAAAGCTTTTATAAATGGAATTGATAAGAAGTTGTTTGAAAGAAGAAAGAAGAAGATTTAAAAAAAAGAAAAAAGAAAAGAAATAAAATGGGAGAGACTGTGATCAGGCAGGAGACTAGAACAAAGCCATACACTAGTGATTTAGGGTATATTTTGATCTGTTAGAAGAAACTGTATATCAAAATTTTAAAGAGAGAAGAACTTATATATATATATGCCAAAAATAAGGGTAACTACTATGAAGGGATAAAATATGACTCTAAAAATGAAAAATAAAAAATGTTTTTTTAAAAAAGGGATTGATAAGATGTTGGTTGAAAAAGGGAAAAAGAAAAATTCAAAAACAAAAAACAAAAAACAGTTAAAAAAATTAACTTTGAAAAACTAATGAGTCATGGTAAAAAAGCCATGAATTCTATGTGCAGTATTCCCCTAGCGCTGGAGTTCTCCCGTTCTCCTTGATCGGTAAACTTGTCTTGTGTTGCTTGGCTGTTCCTGCTGACCTTCTGGGGGAGGCGCCTGTTGCCGTGGTTCCCAAACGTCTTTGCCGGAGGCAGAATTGCCCCGCCCTTGTCGGTCCAGGCTAAGCAAGCTGCTCGGGTTTGCTCTCAGGAGCTTTTGTTTCCTGCAAGCTCTCGGTACAGCTTTGAAGGACCAGAGTGAAAATGGTGGTCTCCCACTCTCTGCCCAGAGGAGCTGAGAACTCGGGGCCCCGCTCAGTGCGCCCCCAGAGAAAAGCAGTCAATCACTCCCATCTCCCCGGTCTCCGGCCGCACTCCGTGCTCACCCGGCCTGTGACGGAGCGTGTCTATCTCCGGCACCCGACCCCGTGTGGAGTCTCCAAACCCAGCAGATCCCTGCGGTGCGCTCCCGCTTGGATCCCCTTGGGGGAGGGAGGGGATTCTTTGGGGAGAGTATTTTTGCAAAGGGTTTGTCAGCAAATGGTATTGATATGGGTATAAATAAATAGGCTCATATATATATCTATATATATGATCAGCATTTTGATATTAAATACAAAGGAGTAGGCTCATATATATAGATATATATATGAAATGGGCTTACATACATATATATATAATCAGCAATTTGATAGTATCTATTAAAATATAAAATACATATATCCTTTTAACAAGCAATGCCACTTTTGTATGGAAGTAAAAATGGTTAGGGGCACGTAGGTGGCTCAGTCAGTTGGGTGTCCAACTCTTGATTTTGGCTCAGGCCATGATCTTGGGGTCCTGGGATTAAGCCCAGCATCGAGTCCCACATTGGGCTCCATGCTCAGTGGGGAGTCTGCTTGAGGATTCTCTTCCTCTCCTTCTGCCCCTCCCCCATCTCTCTCTCTCTCTCTAAAATAAATAAATAAATCTTAAAAAAAAGAAGTAATGGTTATAATCACAAAAGCAAGAGATGACCTACGTACAGTACCAATACTGTGGCAATATTGATAATAACAAAAGGTGAAAACAACTGAAATGCCTTTAACAGGAAACTGGTTAAAATGGTTATTTTCATTTATTTCATATTCCATTTCATATTTTATATTATCTTCATTCATAATTCAAATTATGTAGCAATTAAAAAATGAGTCAGGTGTAATAGATCTGCAAGATATTTCATTGGAAGGCAAAATATGATTCAGAACAGTGTGCACGGTCTACTGTCATTTATATGTATCTATACGTCTGTATTCACTGCCTTGATGCAAAGGAAAAACTCTTAGAAGCACCCAAAAGAAATCACAGAATGTGTTGGGAAAAGAACCTAAGAAATTTGTTTCTAGGAAGATAAAAAGGGTGGCTGTGGGACAGAAGTGGGAGAAATAATTCATTTTTACTGAATACCCTCTTGTACTTTTTGAAGTTTTTACTTCATGCAGGCATTAACTATTCTAAACATGATTATAACCTCAAATTTAAATACACTAGTGCTCACTCAAGATCTTTGCCATTTAAGCATCCAGCCTACCCAGTATCTCCCTCCAAGAGTGATAGCATTTTTCTCGGCACCAGCGAGCGTTGGCCAGTGTCCCTTTCTTCTATCATAATTCCCTGAAGGAGCATCTGCTCAAGAGGTGAGTGTAAGTATTTTCATGTTGCTAGTTTTTTTTTTTTTTCTTAAATGGGACATAATGTTAAAGGGTATACTCTCAAATTTTATAAGAATTAATTAAAATTTAAGGTTGTAAGTTTAATTTTTGGCATATTATAAGCAATTAGAGGAGAGTTTCTCGATCTTGACCCTATTGATCTTTAGGGCTTGAACAGTTCTTTGTTGTTGAGGCTGTCCTTGGACTGTAGGATAGTTATCACAATTCCTACTCACTACCCACTAGATTCTACCCTCTAGATGGTAGAACTTACCCCTCCCAGTTGTGTCAACTGATAGAACTTTTCTCCCCAAATTGTAACATCCAAAAGTGTCTCCAGATATTGGCACATGTTCTTCGGGAGCAAAATCCCTGCCCTGCTCCTCTCCTTTGTTCCCCATGTGAGAACTACAGAATTAGAACTACTGAATTATTGGGTCCTGACATCTGTAAGGTTCTAAGACTGTGTTTGTGAAGTCTTGCTGCTTTTTTGTTTTGTTTTGTTTTGTTTTTTTGTTAAAGACTTATTTTATTTATTTGAGAGAGAGAGAATGGGAGGAGGGGCAGAGGGAGAGAATCTTCAAGGAGACTCCCCGCTGAGTATGGAGCACCACATGGAGCTTGATCTCATGACCCCTGAGATCAGGACCCATGAGATCACGACCTGAGCTGAAACCGAGAGTTGGATACTTAACTGATTGAGCCACCCAGGCACCCCAACACACAATACATCTTTAATGCCTGAAGAAACAGTGTGTGATTTTATCCTGTAATAGAAATAGCCACTCCTCTAAATATTTGGTCTTCCAATGAATAGCTCTTTGATCTTTTAAATGCAAAATAATAGAATTTTGAAAATAATTATTTTACTTGACAGCATATATCAAACTAGTGTGTCAAGCTTTGAGAAGAATAAACTCACTTGTCATCTTTTTGGAGAATTGAAAATATGGCTCTTGTAATGTGAAGCATAAAACATTTTTCTAAACATTATGAAAATAATTTATTGTCCAGTCTTCATTCAAGAATAGTACATGCCTTCTTATTTTGCTTTGGAAACATGTACCTTCTGAGAAGAGGGTTGTTCCTTGGGCTCTATATTAAGTCTCAGAATGTATATATTTCAGACCCCCAGATTTAGTTATTGATTTGGAATTGTACATTTCTTTGTTAAATTTGGAAGAAATGTAATTGGCACTTCCTTGCTTATGGTTTATTGCTATATGCAGTTTTCTAAATTACTTCATGTATATCATTTGAGATGAGTTTAGGAAGTACATGGAACATGGGAGTTGCTCAGCAAGTATTAATTACCAGGCTACCTTATTTAAATCATCAAGGAAAACAAAATAAACCCCCAGTTACAATGTTATTTATCTCTGTATTTCTGTCAGTAGTTGTTATTTTCAATTCACAAGTTCATCCCAAATTTCAGCACACACTTTGACAATTCTCTCTTAACTTCATTGCAAATGCTGACAGTCCATTGTCGACCTCCCCTCCCCACCAATGTAACCTAAAGAGAGAATGTACTGTCCTACATATTGAGTGTAACTTGATTAATGGCAAGTTAATAAGAGGAAGCAAGAAATCATTCACTCATCTGCACCATAGGATTTGTATCCTCAAAATAATTTAATTCTGATTTCATTCGGTTTAATGTAAGTCCAAGAATATAGGATCATACCATCTGCCTTAGTTTTGATAGTCTTTGTTGTGTTTGTGTTTTAGCCACTTCAAAAAAAAAAACAACTGAAAGGATAGTTTATAAACAACATGAAATAGATCCAAGCCTGGATTTTCAGGAAGAGCATATTGTTACCAATTGTTGTGGACCAAAAGAAATGGGAGTGTCTTATTTCCCTTTGATTCATACAGAACAGGGCTTGCATAGAGTTCTGTGCTTTATCTGCACTGCTGTAATTCCAGGCAATGAATGAAGATCTTCAAATATGCATTAAGTGCAGTAACAACAAGAAACAGCACAATAAACAGAGATAGCGCTAGGATGTTCTTGGAATTTGGATAATGGATGTACTAGGGACATTATTTTCCACCGATTACTTTTATTTTTATTATAGGACTTCTTGGAAGATGTTATTTTTTTGTTATAAATGATGCATGAATTTTTTAAATTAATTTTTTAGTAATTCTAGACAGGTTAGAATGATTAATCTGAGAAACTAAATAAAAATAAGGTGTTGATTCCAATTTGGACATCAGTCTTTTTTTATGTAATAAACAAATAATAAAATCCAACCTGGTACGTAAAAGCCACTTGTTATGTCATCTAGAGGTTTCTAAAGATCGAATTTGAATTGATAGTAATCTAGAGGAAATATTTTATCCCCAAATGAAACTTGCCCCTGAAAGCTACAGCATACAGGCTTTTCAAGGTAAATGCCAACCAGTTCCAGTCTTTAGAGATATATTTTATGTGAGAATTGCTATTTGAAATAGAACACAGTTTTACATTTCAAATTAAAAATATAATGCACCACCAAAGGTGCTGATTTGTTTCATCTATTGTAAACCAGAAGTCTTGTTAATAAAGAAGCCTTCTTTGATAACATGCTCCATTAAACTGCATTTTCAAATGTGTGGTTAATTCTCAAGACCGTTCGGTAAACGGTATCATGTTTGTTTCGTTTTTGTTTTTAATACTTGAACCATCGCAAAATGCCGTCTGAAGTAATTGGCAGTGCAGCATCTGGGTAAGCAAATAGACTTGCCTCTATGTTCTTAGCAATACCCAGAAGCAGCCTCATCCATTAGAGTTAGTTTTATTGAAGGGCGGCGTATTGGCTAAGACATCAGCTCGTTTCCAACTCTTTTGGAAAAGACATTACAGAATCTTGATCATCCACCTTGACCATCTCTAGAGAGCAGACCCTTGGTTTTCCAAATACCATCTGCAAAACTGGGCCGGTTAAATTTCCATGAGATTGGATGTCCTTTTTCATCAGAGTTACCAGCCTTTTTTCAGCTTTGTTAATGAATGAGAGTCTCCTTGCCTTGAATATGCTCATTACATACAAATTAGAGTTAAAACAGTGACTTCCCAACCCCAGGAGTGTAAGTGCTAATGAACAGAAAAAGGGTCGCCCATGAAAAATAAGGCAGGCGAGCCCCGCCCCCACACCACTGTTTGCAGCGCTTGCGAAAAGGTTCTAATATTAATGCCTCTTGTCAGAAAACCCTTACAACCTCTATTAAATCATCTTCGCTATCAAAGGTGCTGTAGTTATAAATAGGCTCACAATGAATTCAGAATTCTCTACATGTAAATCATGCCACATACCATTATCTGATATCCTTGAATTAGGTATGCGTGGCCTTGGGGGCAGTAAAGGATAGGTCGATGCAACCAGCTGTCTCGTTTAGTCTAACTGCTGCCCGTTAAAGACTAACAGCCAGACAATAAATAACATTTTCAAATCTGCATCTAGACTTTGAGTGGGAGAGAAATGAATAATGATTTCCTTGTGTTAGATTGGACTTAAGCAAAAGGTCAAACCTTTCAGCAAAAGGAACAACAGCTGTACAATCCAGTTAATCATAGACAAAAGTGTGTGTGTGTGTAAACCTGTAAGCAGGATAATTAACAGGTCCACTTGCTTTCAGTGTATCCCATTGTGCCATTTTATTCTTGCAAACTCCATCTTCCTTCATGTCAATCCTTCCTTCTGACTCTCTTTAAAGGAAGGTGAGAGGTTAACAGATTAAATCCAATTTAGAACAAGGAGCTGGAAGTAATTGATATTATATGTGAGCATTGTATTTAAATAAATCAGGTGCATCTTTTCAATGCAGACAAGGTCTTTGTGTATGATTACACTGAGTTAGCATTATATATTTTATAAGTATAGTAAAATATCTGATTCTATTTGCATATCTTCTATGAGAACATAAATATTTCCGATATTGACTGAGTTTTATAGAAAAGCGATATGCAAGAAGAAGCGATATTCTTAAATTAAACAACAACAACAACAACCAGGGATAAATTAGTTCTGTGAAAAACCTGCTGTGAGATTTTAATTTTCTTTCCCATATAGCTCTGGAAAGATCACGTACATCAAAAGATTGAAGTCATATTAATATTTCTTTTATGAAAGGAAAGACCTAACTGACTGTAGCTTATCTGGAAATAATTCTTTATTTTATTTTTTGTGTGTGTGATCATGTTGTGTGTCTGTCTCTGTGTCTGTGTGTGTCTGTGTGTCTGTGTGTCCGTGTGTCCAGATCATGCTTTAATTAACTGTGGTACAGGATCTCAGCTACTAAAATGTATTCTGTTTAACTGCGGATAAACAACTCCAGACTCTTAATTGTTTACTTTCCTGGACCTCCTCTATCTCTATGTTTCTGTGTGAACAATACAATAAAACGTCTGCCTGCACCCCCCCTTTTGGGAGGGAGTTTTTCAGTGGTGATACAAATATTGTTGTTTTTGCTAGCAAGTAATTCACCAGTGGCTCATTTCCATCAGCTTTTATTTCACAGCAATTGTAAAATAAACTACTCGTAGCGCATGCTGTTAATGTCTGGTCCCTGGGGTGTAACTGATGTTCGTGGTATGGGTCATGTGCTAGCTAAAGTGTGCATTCAAATAGGAGAAATTAATAGTACACCACTGATTCACGCTAAATGGTATTCAATGGGCAATGTCATCCCTTGAATAGTATTTTAGCATATTATTTTGTGGGTTTCTTTTAAAGTCTGATTTTAATGCAAAAAAAAGCAAAAAAAAAAATCAGAGCATACTACTATAATGAATTCTTCAGAGGCAGAACTAGTCATATGCTGAAGTTTCATTTATACATTATATTCTTTTCGTTTCATTTTTGACCTTCATTTTATATTTGTTGAGGCCATAAGACTCATGGCATCATCACTAGATTCTGTGCTTCTGCAGAACTTGATATAAATAATGTGTGCTTGTCTATTTGTGTATTCCCGTTGTGCATTTTAAAAGTAAAAAAGATAAGCATTTGTTCTTAATTATATATTTCTCAAGGATGGAAGGATATAAATCACATAATTGGTTTCAAGGATGGGATATATATATATATGTTATGTTCTAATTTTAATTGAATATTATTTTACTGTATTCTATTTGGCCATAATGAACAAGTCCATGAAAATACAATTCTTTTAAAAACATTCTTAACACTTTCTAGATATTGTCACTCTTAATGCTGATAACATTCCCTCAAGATTGATAGCTGGCACACCATTCATCTTCTAGATAAAGATGTGATCATACTGAAGAGGTTGTTTGAGCATACAAAAGCATGTTTTAACTGCTTGTGAGTATCAAGTTCTGGCCTAGCTGCTTTCCTACGCATACAGAACTGATGTTCAAGCATTACGCTGCCCAAGATTGCAATCCCTGGCTGCACCTGTGTGATCTAGACACGCAACCTCTCTTCAGAGATGTATAAAATTTCTCTGCTAAGACCCTCGCATGCAGCAGATAATATTAAATCTAGCCAATTCTTGTTTTTTAAAAAAAAATTTTTTTTTAGTAGTTATGTTGTATACAATCACTGTGAACACTGAATTAGCAAAAACTGGATTATTGCTTCTTGGAAAAATAATAGGGTTCCGTTCCTGCAAGCCTTTGATTGGTCCTAACATTTTCACCAACAGATAATACATAACCTTGTTTTATGTGTGTTTCTGTTTAATCTATGTATTATTTAATCTATAGTGATATTATACATATTATATTTATAAAACACACAAAAGATATTATTTAATATATATTTTGATTCACTAACATTGCACTCATGGCCAACCACACTCGAACTCATGCCTGAACGAAGCTTATCCAGAACAGTATTTCCCTCTGTAAGGCACATCACCGCCTTCGCGTGTTTAGGGGCACTAGACGGGGCTTCGCGCTCTGCTTGGGAGCCATTTTAAACAGTGAACTCAGCAAAAGGCACAAAAATGAGAAAATGTGGCACTAAATAGTTGGTGAAAAGGACACTTGTTTACAGTGAGAGCTAACATAAAAACACCATTGCTTTGTTTGACCTCAGCCGAGAATGTGGGCTTCCTGCTACTCCAGGTTTTCATTACTGTATGAATATTTGCCAGTGACTGTGAAAATACGTCTGTTGCTCACTTTGGGATTACGAATAGATTTTAGCAAGTAGGAGACTGGCAAATATGGAATCTCTGAATAACGAAGATCAGCTGTATTCAGTGATAGGAAAAATAGCATAATCAAAGCAAGCAGTGGGGCGCCTGGGGGGCTCAGTAGGTGAAGCGGCTGCCTTCGGCTCAGGTCATGATCCCAGGGTCCTGGGATCGAACCCCGCATCGGGCCCCCTGCTCTTTGGAGAGTCTGCTTCTCCCTCTGCCTCTGCTGCTCCCCCTGCTTATGCTCTCTCACTCTCTCTGTCAAATAAATAAAATCTTGGAAAAAAAAAAAAACCCAAAGCCATGGGAACTGCTTGAAGTTGGATTGATGCATTCCTATTTTTTTACATATAACATTGTATTAATTTTTTAAAAGATTTTATTTATTTATTTGAGAGAGAGAATGAAAGAGAGAACATGAGAGGGGGAGGGTCAGAGGGAGAAGAAGACCCCCCACTGAGCGGGGAGCCCGACGCAGGACTCAATCCCGGGACTCCAGGATCATGACCTGAGCCAAAGGCAGTCACTCAACCAACTGAGCCACCCAGGTGCCCGACACTGTATTAATTTTAAAAGTGCAACATCATTATTCAATATATGTATATATTGTGACATGATCACCGCAAGTTTAATTAATAATCTATCCCCTCATGTAGTTAAAATTTTTTCTTATGTTGAAAACTTTTAAGATCTACTCTTAGTAACTTTTGCATACAGCACAGTGAGTACCCCCAGGACTCACTTATCTTATAACTGGAAGTTTGTAGCTTTTGACCACCTCTACCTATATCCATTGTTATTCTTGAAAAATCTGTTAACTATTTCCTTCCTTTCATCTTTCTTCCCCTTTCTAAATTTTCTGCTCCATTCTTCCTTCCTACACTTTGTCTTTTTTTCCTACCAACTCTGCGTATTCTTTTTTTTTTTAATCTTTTATGGAACAAATTGAAATTCTTCACTAATTCTTTCTAGGTCTTTCTGGCTATCACCTCTACTGGCTTCCTGGCCTCTAGATTGGATCCCGATACACAGAGCGATAGTTAACTCTTGCTGTTCTTTGTTGCTGAGACATTCTTGCTGTAGAACGCTATTGGAGGTTTAGCCAGTGTCTTCCAGTGCCTTCCATTGGCCTACACTTGCACTTCCTTGAAACATGAGGCTCTAGCTCTCAGTCCAGGCAGCTAGAATATTCCACCCACCCCGTCCTTGGTACTTCAGAAATGCTGAGATATATGTTAATCGAACTTCACCTTTGAATTTCAAATCAGACTCTTGATGTTAACAGCAGAAACAAGAACTTTGAAAGAGAAGGTTTTTCTTTTTGATATGTAAGAGACTAGTTTTGGGGAGGCTTCCCTATTTTGAGGTCCATAGCAGCCTTATTAATATCTTAAAACTGAATACAACCCAAATTGTGTTATATTTGTTTCCTAACATCCTGTACGCTAAGGAAAAGGAACACATTATATGCAGAAATATGGATGAAACTCATAATCATACTGTTGAATGGAAGAATTCAGACACAGTAGTATACATACTGATGATTTCCTTTATATAAATTTTTAAAAAGGAAATCCTATGATGTTAGAAGTCAGGATAGTAAATATTGGTCTGGAGGGTAGTGATTGTGAGGGGACAAGGAGCGTCTAAGGGTGCTGTTTGTATTCTGTTTTTCATGTGGTTGAACGTGAAATAGATGTGCTCACTATGGGAAAATACATTAAACCACATAACATTTATAAGGTGAACCCTCTTCGGAATATATATTCAATAAAATAGTTCTAAAGTCACCATGAATGGTGTGAACCTATTTATAGAAAATGTACTTTATGGTGTATGATTAGATTAAAGAAATAAATTTAGACTTATGAGTGCTGATTTGTAAGGATATACAAATTACACTGTTAGGTGAAAGAAGTAAGTTGCAAGGTACATATATGTTAATGGAGTGGGATTAGAGGTTTGGAGCCTATGAAAGAGGGAGATGATTAGCATTACCTTTTTACATCTTTTATTGTATTATTTGATTTGTTACAATAAGCACGTACCAATTGGATAATTTCAAAAACATCAGGAGAATGCAAATGTTTTATAAAGAAAAAAATTAGTTGAGATCTGACTTAAACAAAATGCACCTAAGAATGTAGAGATCCACCAGAGTGAAATATTCCCACCTGCCAAAGAATTGATGAAAATCCCAAGAGCTTTGGGGAGGAAATGAGAGTCAGAGAGGAAGCAAGAAAGTCAGATTCGAGGGGAATGAAGAAGCATGACCACAGATAAGGATATTATTGGTGATATCACAATGTACCCAAATGTCACCAGTTTTTACCAGCTAGCTTTAAAAAAGAAAAAAAAACATTTTATTTATTTATTTGAGACAGAGAGTACAAACGGGGAGCAACACATAGAGGGAGGGGGAGAGGCATGTATCCCGAGGAGCAGGGAGCCCCATGTGGGGCTCGATCCCAGGACCCTGAGATCATGACCCGAGTCGAAGGCAGATGCTTAACTGACTGAGCCACCCAGGCGCCCCAATCAGCAAGCTTTTTATAAAACTGAAGCCACAGTGGGGTGGCTTGTCCTCTTCACTGTCCCCAAGTCAGGTCTTGTGCCTCAGGAATAGAACAAAGTAAGTGTAAGAGAATTGTTTACAAAGTCTCCGTAGATGGCAATACATGTACCTAAATACCCCCGAGGATCCCCAACCAGAGCTTCTATAATCAGGGGAAAGATCTCCGCCTCCAGGTCTGGGCTCAGAGAGGATGCAGCTCTGCAGAGATGTGAACAAGGGGCTGTCCGGAGGAACCCAAAAGCTGCTGGACCAAGTTGCTTGCTCCGCATCTTTACCGCTTAGCCTGTGACTGATCGCAGCTACTTGTAGATTGTTTCTAACCTTATATCTTTCTAGGAATCATGCTTGCAGACCCACTAAGAGGGGTCTCTAACCTCAGGATTCTGTAGCTTCCTGGTCTTCTCTCATCGGTTCTTTACAAACTGTGTTCTCAGCCTAATGTCTAGGCAGTGCTGCTCCCTATTTTTTCTCACTCCCAGGCTCTTGCACTTTTTATTTGTTGTTTACTAATTAATTTGTTTCGGAGGTAAAGCTGTTCAAGTGTTCCATTAGTTCTTATACTCCTGCTGGGCCCTTTTGAGGGACTAGCTTCATCAGAGCCCAAAGCCAAATGAAACGTTCTTTTTTGATTTTTTAAAGATTTTATTTATTTATTTGAGAGAAAGGGAGAGAGAGAGAGAGAGAGAGAGAGAACATGAGTGGGGTGAGGGGCAGAGGGAGAAGCAGACTCCCCGCCAAGCTGGGAGCCCGAAGCAGGACTCGACCCCAGGACTCTGGGAACACGACCCGAGCTGAAGGCAGATGCTTAACCGACTGAGCCACCCAGGTGTCCCCAAATGAAAGGGTCTTTCTGCCCCACCTCAGTCACAGCATCCACTTATCAGCTCATCGGGAGTTAGGAATGGAAGATGTCCCAAATGGCCCCTGTTGCCTGTAGACCCTATGGGAACCTCAGAAGTGGACTAATGGCAACTTCTAGGCAGTGTTTTGCACTTGCTTTTTAGCCCAGACATACCCCCTCTGAACTATGAGCTCTCTGAAGGCAGGGCTTGGGTCTCCTCAATTCTGAATCTCCAGTACCCAGGGGCTAAGTTTAAAATGGTGGTCACTCAAGGTAGAGGATTTCCTCATCAAGTGCCACAACGTCTTAAACATCGTACTGCCTTATGAGGAAGTAAAGATGAATACAACAAATCTGTGGAATGGATTGGTGCAAACCTTAGTGTTCAACCAACCACTATCAGCGTGTGCCTCTGTGTAGTCTCTAGTTTGGCATATGGGCCTCGAGTTGTTCACTTTGTTCACACCACGACTTGATTCATTTCCTTCTGCATGTTTTGCAGAGAAAGACAAATGGAATCGGGATCAGTGTGCAGTTCAGAATGGTCCTGCTTCCACATCTGATGTTGTTCAAGCCCATTCTCGCCATCATTTGTTTTTGCTAAAATTATCTGTAAGCATGTCTCTTTAAAATCTTGCCATTCCCAACTATTTAGGTGAAAATGGAGGGCAGAAAACAGAGCTTGAACATCCGGAATGTTCCATCAATGGATTACAGAGCTTTGTTACCTCTAAGAAGAATTCATCTCTTCTCTTAACATGCAAAAATAGTAATCACTGAGTACACACATATAAGAAAGTGATACCACTTGGAGGGATGGTAAACTTTCATAATCCTTTTATTTTCTAAGATAGGAAGAGACATCTATTCCCAACTATGTCAGGTCCTAAAATGAAAGAGAATAAAACACAACAAGTTGCAAGCCAAAGAATCAATTATTAAGACAGATTAATGCTGCATCCCACAATGTTGTGAAAAAACCCAGATGTGTCATGTTTGAGTTGCATTTTCATTACGTGCACATACTTGGCTTTGAGCAAAATTATATGAGTCGGATTAATTTTTTATATGGCCCTCCAGCAGCTCAGTGGAGAACCATATGGGAGACATTTGGTTCTCATCAATTCCCTTTTACCCTTCCCTTCCACTCCATTGCTTTAAACTGAACTTTCATTCTCTTTAACTATCTGCACATTTTATTCTGTTCAGAGAGAGGAGCCACTAAAATATTATGACCTCTAAGTGACGGGCGGTGAGACAGGGTCTCTCTCCAAAGCCAGCCCACAGCTGTTCCTTGATCGCTTGTATCGGCTGCGTAATGGGTCTGTTCTCTTTCATCTCACGGGGAGGACACTTACAGCATTGCTTCTCGCTTGTGGTCTATAAGGAAGTGGAAGGATTCAGTTTTCAGCCCTGTTATTATGGTGGTTTTTGCTTCAACTTGAAATTCACTTTTCAAAGAGGGGAGATGTTTTATAAGGGGAATGGTTGTGAGGAGATTTTCTGAGATTCAGCTTCAGTGATAACTCTTGAGAGTAATAACAAGGCTTCCCTGTAAAGATTTCAGACACATCAGCATGATTATTTGCTAACCACTCTGCAGGGGAGGGAAGCGGCAAATATCAATGACTTTCCAGAATGAAGGAGCCCGAGACTGGGAAAGTGGGTGATAGAATGCCAGCCAGCATCGGAATCCAGGTTTTCTTACTATTCAAAATCTTTCTCTCTTCATTGTTCAGTCCATCCCATTTCCTTCTGTTGTGGGCAGAGGAAACACTGAGAAAAAGAGTACAAAAATTCTCCCTCTCTGTGGATTGTGAATATGTGCATTGGGATAGAAACGTGAGGCCAGGGCATCACTTGTAATCATGAGGTCAATTATCATTTGACACAAGAATTTTGAAATAACCTGCCACTGGATGCATAGATGCAGAGTCCTGTGTCAAGTGAATGGAATTTTAATTCCTATCAACATTCAGTTGTTTGAAAAACGATATTATGAGCAAATGCAAACTTAAAAGACAGCTGCCATTTAAAGTGACTTACAAGGGGGCGCCTGGGTGGCTCAGTCGGTTAAGCGACTGCCTTCGGCTCAGGTCATGATCCTGGAGTCCTGGGATCGAGTCCCACATCGGGCTCCCTGCTGAGCAGGGAGTCTGCTTCTCCCTCTGACCCTCCCCCCTCTCGTGCTCTATCTCATTCTCGCTCTCAAATAAATAAATAAAAAAAAATAAAGTGACTTACAGGGACTCCTGGGTGGCTCAGTTGTTAAGCGTCTGCCTTTGGCTCAGGTCGTGATTCCGGGGTCCTAGGATCGAGCCCCGCATTGAGCCCCGCATCGGGCCCCCTGATTCACCGGAAGCCTGCTTCTTCCTCTCCCACTCCCCCTGCTCGTGTTCCCTCTCTCACTGTGTCTCTCTCTGTCAAATAAATAAATAAAATATTTAAAAAAATAATAAAGTGACTTATATAACATAGGTAAATTCCATCAAAAAACAGCTTCCCTCTTAATGAACTAAAAGTACTCTATGAGGTTAACTGTCAGTATTTTTATTTCGCATCCCTGCTCAGCATACTAAATGGCAGATACTTTCATACAATACATTTAATCCCTTGTTGGAACTGGAGGGCAGGCTAGAAAGTTCTTTTCAGTTTTTTTGATAAGTCCCTATCTTGCTCACGTTTAACATTTATTCATGATGGCACCTCATCCCTTGCCTTCCTGCTTGAATGCCAGAGGTTAAAATTTCTTATGGAAATTCTACTTAACAGAAAGCTTTATTTTGCATAATTACAATCTGGCTCAACCTCAAATCATCCAACATTTATTATAACATTTAAAGGTCTCAGAAAGGGGCACCTGGGTGGCTCAGTCGTTAAGCATCTGCCTTCGGCTCAGGTCATGATCCTGGATTCCTGGGATTGATCCCCACATCAGGCTCCCTGCTCAGCAGGGAGTCTGCTTCTCCCTCTCCCTTGCCCCTGCTTGTGTTCCCTCTCTCACTGTGTCTCTGTCAAATAAAATCTTTAAAAATAAAAATAAAGCTCTCAGAAATACCTCTGAGATGTTTTTTCTTTTTTAACAAATGGAACGATTTTCATAAGTCATATACCCAAGTTTCTCTCTCTCTGTCTCTTGGTCACAACAGCACTGGGCAACTCTCCTCTGATGAGCTAGGTTCTCATTCACCATTTCTCTTTTAGCCCCGACCTGACCCGAGCCTCTTTCAAACTTATGCTCTCATTGCATCACTTCACTCAAAATTCTTGGGCTGAAGCCTGCATATATTTCATGATCTGCAATGTAGTAATTTATTAGTAGTAATTCTACTTCTTGTCCGATCCATTAAACAGCATGATGTCCTGTCATGCAATTCGGGTAAATGAAGGTTTGAACATTTATATAGTTTGAGTTTATAGCAAAACTAATGTAACTGACATGTTTTGAGTTATGGTTCTGGACAATTATGTATTTTTTTGTAATATAATTGCTAACTGGCCAGAGTAATCTTAGAGTCTGGAAATATGAGAATATCAATTTAAACTGAAAATATTAAAGGGCCAGGCAATTATTTTTCTCTTATCTAGGTATTTGGGATAAGTGATTTGATTAAATATAAATGATATTAAGTTGTTTGAATTTAAGAATTATCTGGAAGTTTGCTGCATCACTAAGATATGTCTGACACAAATAATTAAGGGTAGTTAGGGAACGTGACTTCCTTTATTAAAACATTTTTTTCCCATTCCAACTTCTCTGAGGAAAAAAAATGCTGTTCTCACCATTTTTTAAAAAACAATCATTGCTATACCATCAGTAACACAATTGGTGCCTCAGAACATCAAATGGTAAATCCAAGCATATTAATTACATCATTAAAGTCGCATTTGGTACACTGCTGAGATACATTATAATAACAGTAACCCTTCTGTTAGTAGGATTCCCTGCCGGTGTGCAATGCAGAAGTTACATACAATGAGGATATCCCATTCAAGCACCTCCTGGCATAAATCAGTATAGTCAGAACAACAAAGAGTGAGTATTGCCATAAAAATGACATTAAACTGTGTGTGTGTGTGTGTGTGTGTGTGTGTGTGTGTGTGTGTGTGTGTCTGTGTCTGTGTCTGTGTCTGTGTCTGTGTGGAACGCCACAATTTAAAATCCGGATAACTGCTCCAGAGAAAGCAGAGTTGCTTGGTTACATCTGCTGAAAACAATCTGTGCTGCGTATGAGAGCTCGTGTCAGCTCAGTAATTACCGCAACTGAGATAAAGCCTGCGCTAACTGTCACCTGCCGCTGACAAGCACAGGAAGCCAAGCACCGCTAAATGAGTCAGTTACTCTGAGAGTGTTTAGCTCTCCTTGCGGGCTAAATGCTTTGTCTTGCATAGAAAAAGAAAAAAAAATATATATGTATATGTTAAAGGAAAAAATTAGGAACACATTTATCATGAAAACCTCCCCAAAAATCATCACTGCCCACTCATTAGGTTAGAAGTACATTAGGTAAGAAGGCTTACAGCTGCAATCAGGTTGCAGGAGAAAGATTAAGGCATTAATGAGAATTTCTGTGAGTCAGGCACAGCCTTACACATTCTACCACAAATTGGTCATTAGTCAGTGCAGTGCAATTTCCCACAGTCTAGAAGGGTCCCCCCCACAAAAGACAGCTGATGTTCATGTTGACAACCACCAGCCAATAACACCCTGGGACAGTTTGTTGTTATCTACTTGGATACAATGCATATTTTTAAAAAATCTTATATAGCAGGAGTTTACTGGTGTTTGAGTACATATTTCTGACCAAAGCAGAATAATGTTGGTGTGAAGATAGTAGCTCTCCCTCTTGCCTATTTATTTTCTTTTATCGTCCCCTTAAAAATTCATTCTTTCCAGTTAAAATATTATTTTAGCTGTCTTGTAATGTGATGTGATTACAAAAAGACTTGCCATACCTCATCCCCTAACACTTTGCAGACACTTATATGAGAACTTCTAGGACCCAGGCAGAGGACCTGGAGTGCCTAAAGAGCCCAGAACCGGAGGGAGATCCTATAGCTAGAACAGCTTATTCAGCACCCATGTGGGGACAATGATGCCGGGATGATAAGGGGTCTTCATGACCGTCTCTCATTACCTTGGTGAATTTTCCAACTTTTGGGATGATCTTTCATGAGCTAGGCTAACTACTAGTTGCAAAAACGAGTATTTGCAATACTATAATAGTACTGCAGAGGCTGAGATTATCTGAAAATTGACTACATGCACAGCCACATCATTATTAGAGAATGTTTTCTGATGAGTAGAGAGCCAGAATCAGGGGAGTTGGATGAACTGAATGTTTAATTGCATCCTTCTCACCATTGGGATGATCTTGCCAATGGGATGGGAATATTAGGAATCTGCTGTTTGTAGCTACCAGCATCTGTTTCACATTAAAGGTGTGCTTGCCCGGGGATCAGACTCCCATGCAGCCTATTAATAACTTATCATTTATTGAACTCTTACTATGTACCAGTCCAGTCCCCTGTCCTAGACAATTTCCATGCTCTGGCTTATTTATTCATCACAAATTTCTGTGAAAAGAAATACAATGATTATCCTTTTCTTACAATTAAACTCACCCAAGGTCACACAATTCAAGCAGCATTTATTTTTGTGTTTTACTGATGCTGTATTAATTGACCCACACGGGAACTACTCATTTTAGACAAATTGAAAAATTATTATCACAATGTAATAAATGGAAGTAAATCATGGTTTAAAGATCATTTTCTGCAGTTCAGAGCAAGGGTGCTCAAGCTGTACCCCAAGGCCAAATACCACCTGCCTCCTGCTTTTTCACATGACCTTCAAGCTACAAGTGGCTTTTACATTTTTAAATGGCTGCAAAAAAGTACAAGTATTACTTTGTGACCCATGAAAATTATTGGAAATTCAAATTTTGGTGTCTATTAATAAAGTTTTATTGAAACAGCTACACACATTTATTTAGGTGTGGTATATGTATGCTGTTTGTATGTGCTACAATGGCAGAATTTAGTAAATGTGACAGAAACTGTATGATCCACAAGACCTAAGTCTGGCTCTTTACAGAAAATACATTCCAACCCCAGATTTAGAGAGATAATGTATTCCAAACCTTTTATCACAGTTTGTCTGTTGGGCTTGATGCTAGTGAGCTTAAACTTCAGGTCTCATTGCACATGAGGATAGTTTATTAACTTTTTATTTCTGCTAATCAAGAAAGCTTAAAGTAAAGAACGGCATTGAAATGGTAGCAAGTGTTTGGTAGTTACAGCAGACAGTTATGAATATTTGGATCAAATGTGGACACAGGAATGATAAAGCGAGTTCTTACTGAAAACTACTTTCAAAATTCTCTTGGATGCTCTCACACAAATCTTTCTCTGTGGAAACCCAGTGGGTGGACCCCTTCTTTCAGTTTCGGTTGCATTCAACTCTGCAATGTGTTTCATTACATCCCATGTTGTCATTTGGATATGGTTTTTTAAAATTTGGTCCAAAATTTATCATAAATTTATTTCTCCAATGAATAAAAAAATAATCAAATGGGAAAAGTCAGGTTCTTGGGGGGGATAAAGCCATTTGCAGCCTTGTTGGTCTTGGTAAAAAAAAAAAAAATCCTGACATCTTGTCATGGATATTAAATATTATGCAACTTTTGTCCTGAAAGATAGTTGATATATTGTTGAGATCTGCTGCTTGAGTTAATGGCTTAACATGATAGAAATGGTCTTTAATTGACAGTATCAATTATATGAAGAAATATTATCATGTCCCATATTTCGAAGATTCATGTGAGACTCTTTCCCTCAAGTATTAGGGAAAAGTTTACTCAGCTTCACTGGGAAAATTAATCTTGTGTACATGATTCATTTCTTTACATGTGTAAAAGCAGATGTCCTTGGTGACTGCAGTGTAACTATTAAAAAATTTTGCTATTTTCTTCAGCAATTAAATCAACAAGAAAACTTTTAAAATTTAATATTATTTTTAATTCTATGTCATAAGTGAATATGTTATCATTTTAAGAATATTAAAACATCAGAAATAAATTGAGAGTACCTCTTAACTATCATATGTACTTCCATTGTCCTCTCTAGAAGCAGCCATTCCATCAACCCAATAGTTTCTCAACATCTTATATGAACTAATACATAGAAATATGGCTTTTGTGTAATATATGGTTTCAGTATCAATATTTTAATACTATATGTATTCCTTTGCAGTTTGCTTTTTTCACACAATAGCTCATCTGCCACTGTTTAATGTTACCAAACATATTTGGTAATTTTGTTGAAAAAAGCATTGAGATTGCTTTCATTTTTTTTTGCTATTACAAAACATTGCTGTAATAAATAACTCTGTTTATATTCCTTTGTGCATATAAATCAGTGTTTCACTAGAGCTGATACCAAAAAGTAGGTTTTCTGGAGGTTTACACATTTTACACTCGATAGACACTCTCAAAGTGGTCTTCACAGTGCTGCATATATTTATAGTAGTGTGAGGGTGATGTGAGGGTCTCCATTACCCCCATCCTTAACAACATTTTAATTTTTGCAAAGTAGTAGGTGAGAAGTGGTATCCTGTTATCTTATTTTGTTTTTAAGGAGATTAAGCATCTTTCATATGCTCTATTAATCATTTGAATTTTTTCTCTTTTTGAATTGCCTGCTCATAAACTTTTCCCATTTGCCTTCTGGGTTCATTGTTTTTTATGTCTGTACTTTATATATTTTCAATATTTTGGATGGAAAATCTTGTTTTCCCGGGCCAGCCCTTCCCTTAACATGAATGGCGGTGTCTTGCCTCAAAAAGAAGTTTTAATTTGGTTATCAAATATTTCAGTCTTTTTACATTTGTTTTTGCTATGCTTGTTTAAGAACTTTCTAAGACATGTAAAAATATATTTATTTCTTCTATATGATTGTACAATGTTTTATTTAAGTAGAATTTATTTTTATAAATGGTGTGAGATAGGGATCTTTTCCTAAATTGTCAGCAGATTGCCCCCCAAATTTATCAAGTATTTATTCTTTCCCATTGATTTGAAATGATACTCTTCTTAGACCTTATATTTCCATAAGTACAAAAGAATTTCAGGACTTGTATTCTGTTCCATTCATTTACTTGCTATTAACTTTATATTTTTGGCTAATATGATACTATTTTAATTTCTATACCTTTATAATTACTTTTAGTATTTGGTAGTGTGATTCCCTTGCCACCATTTTATTTTTCAAAATTATCCTGGTAATTCTTCCACATTTCTTTGTATAATTACAGAATTAGCTACTAAGGTCAATGGAAAAAAACTGAAAAAAATTGTGCTTTATTTGGATTTAATGATAAGATTTCGTAAGAATTTAGGGATTTTTATTCTGGTGATTTTCCCTTTTAAGGGCATGACATATCTCACCATTTATTCAGATCTTATTTAATGTCATTCAGTAAAATGTATTTTTTTCTCACAAAAGGTCTGTGTATTTTATGTTGTATTTATTTAAACATATTTTAGTTTTTCATTGTATACGGAACAAGATATTACCTAATTTATTTTGTTTCTGCTTATTGTGTAAGTACAAATTTGCCTTCTCGTGGTAAGACAATGTCCATATACCTTGTATTTAAGGGATGATCATTTTCAGCCACAGAAGGGGACATGGGGTGGGCTTATCGAATTGGATGCCCCACCCAGGACTTTTGTCTTTTAAGAGAACAATTCAGATATTTAAGGAAAGTTGAGGAGTTCATAAAGGAAGCACAAAGTTCAAGCAGCTGTGGTGGCGGGTGTCAAGTGGTGGTTCTACCAGAGGCATAGCTGTGACTATTCTGTGTGTCACCTTGACTGTGTCCCACCATCTAGCCTTCCTGAGACACTGCCCTGCCTGCCATCTAAGCCTGTGTTTTCCAGGCATCTCACTGATCCCAAGACCTACCCGTTCCCTTATAACAAATTCCTTTTCTATTTAAATTCACCAGAGTTTGTTGTCTTTCTTGCACTCAGGAACACAGAATGGATAGATTTTGGCACAAAATAGTGGGTTTCAGGTGAAATTCCCTCAGGAAAATAAGGCTGTAGGGAATCTGAGATGGGTCATCTATTCTGGGTTTGGTACAGGTCATGAAAATCGCATTAACATCCGGTGGTGATACTCTGGAAGCTCACTCCCAGCAGGGGCCAGTAAGTTAATTAAATTATCATCAGCAGTCACCTTGAGCGAGGTGCTTACTGAGGTCAAGGTTTGGAGGGATCGTGGTATTTTGCCATATTGCCCTCTAAATGGCAATAGCTACTTCCAATAAGGCTGCACAGCTTAAAGTAAGAATAACCAAACTCACATCCACAAGTTCTTGTCACAGGGATACACTGAAAACAAGGGATTTACCATGACTCTGTCAAGAGGAGCTTTTGATCTGTTACAGAGCTAAGGTGACTAAATTCAAGCTAAAAATTTTGATGTAGCATATTGCTGAAATATATTGTTATTTGAATCACAGCTTCACCAGGTCACTTTTGTGAATGTTAGAGTATTCATTAGGTAAGAGTAGTCCTCAGCCATTTAGATGGGGACCAATTAGAGTAATTGAAGGACTCTCATCCCCCACTGAGCCTTCGTTGATCACTTCAGCACATCTCTCCCCCTGTTTGATGAAAGATATCCTCTCTTGCTTGAGGATATTACACCTCCCTCATCTATGGGAGCTGCCTTGCAAAAGGAGGACAGTTCAGTTCATGGTAAATCCCTCCTTCCCTCTGAACAACCAGACGTATAGGTACAATTAAATCCTAATAGGACCTATGGGTCCAACTATAAAATCAAATCTGGGGAGAAGTGAGAAACTAACAATTGTACAACTCTGGTAATGTATAGGAACAAAAATCTAAGAAATCTATGGGGAAATGAATTCTGAAGTTTCACATCCAAAAAGAAAGGGACATTTTAAAATGCTCAGGCTGAATTTAGCAATGTATATACACCTACCAGAGTTGTGACTCGATAGGTAGCTCAAGGAGCCATTTGCTCTGCTGGCTGATGGAACACTGGGGCCCCACACTAAGGGAAATCATCAGAAATTAATTTTTGTAAAATAAAATGTTAAAAACCATAGATCATTTTATTTAGCTATGGTTAAAATTCTAATTGGAAACTTCGACCACACATTTCAAGGATACTTAATGAAAAACATTTAGTGGTGGAATTGACACAAGTGCTTTTGAGAATGGAAAAGTCATTACTTTTGGTGAGGGAGAAATTTAGAGATTGTTTACCAACCATTCATTATAAAGCTTGAGTTAAATTCACACTTATTCTGTTTCTAGTCATCATGAAGTTGAATTTCTATACTTGTTTACTAAAAAGAGCAAAATGATTTTTCTATAATATTTGGAAACTGGTGGAATGGTTACTTTCCCAGGACTGCTAACTTATTAATTTATAAATATCTTACATTTGTTATGGAAAACTACATTTGTTAAAATGTGTGTTGTAAAGAATTATGGTTTTTTCACTTCTCTACTAGAGTAGATTAAATTTGCTCATTAACTTTGTGAAAATTAGCCCGCTAAATATGACCTCCCCGACCTGTGATAATTAACTGAACTAATATGTACTGATAATGCATTCTTTTATTTTTGAAAATAAAACTGATACATGACTAATAGTTTAGCTTTATAACACCATATAAAATTTTGTTCTTCTACTTTGAGGTGTTGTAGGAAGAAAGAATTACTGGTGTGGATTTATCATTGCTCATTGCTGAGTGGGCCTTGCAGCATTTCCTGCATGAGAGCCTTGATAAGTATGTAGATAATGAGAGCACCAACATCTTTATGAAGAGCTTTGTTGGTTCTTCCCTCTACTATGGGAATGCTGGCGGGAACACTGCAGTTTAAATGGGCTTTATGATTTTGATGGAAAGTAAATACCCAGGGGACGGCAAAGGCCAAGAAGCAATTTAGTTAATAGCTAAGTTAATAGCTTGACTATTAAAAGCAAAGAGAGCTAGTTACCGTAATAGACAGCAAAACCAATCTGGTAAACTAAATAATCTAAACCACATGAATCTTTAGTAGTACTTAATTGATCATGGGAAAGCTAGATGAATACAAACTAACAAACAATATCATAACCACTGGAGCCTACTATTTTGGATTGATTCTATCTCTAGGAGATCCAGTTGGATCCCAAACTCATCTTGTGGATAGTTCTCTCATTTCTGAGTACAGAGCAGGAATCATGACTGCAGCAGATGCTTCTTGTGACTTATTCTGTCACATTCTCTCAGTGTACCCTGTATTTCTTAAAATGTTATTTTTTCCCCTGTGTCTCATCTCTACTTAGGAGAAAAGGTGAGATCTGGTATTACTGTTCATTGGGTGAGATCGAACAGATAATTGAAAGGGTTGGCCTTTTCTAGAGCTTATAAAATTAAAAAGAGAGAGAGAGGGAAGGTGGTGCCTGTGGACACAAATGCGGGGAGCCAAGAGAACTTGCGGAAGTTCACTTCTAATTGCTTCTTTTCTCTCACTGAAATAGGAAGCAAGTTCATCAGCTGAGAGAGAGGAAGAGGGAAGAGCATTTCAAAATTTGAGTACAGGGGAGACTGCATGGAATCATATAGGTGAGCAGGAGAGTAAATGGTCTGGGGAAATAGAGTAAAATTGCCGGAAAGCATTATGGGCGCACTCAGAGTGATGACAAATCAAGTAGGTACAGTCAGCACGTTTCCAGTAGTGATGTGTGAGGGTGTGTGAGCCTGTGTATGTATGTGTGTGTCTGTCTGTCCGCAACTTCTTACCTCACTCACCTACTTAGGTACAAGTGTAAAGTAGGCAGAAAATGGAACTTAACTAAGGTTGAGTGCAATTTAACTAAGAGGAAACTAAGGTTTTGGTTTCGCCAAGGGAATAAGAAAAAGGGTGTGTGGAACCAGAGTGGGCATATGTAGTGGAGGGATTTTAATGACCTACTAGGGTAAGCTGCATATGTTGAGAAATGAGGGCATGCAGGAGTGAGGGAAAAGGAAAAGTTCTTACAAGGAAAGAACTGTGAGCAGGGATGGGGAGAAAGAATTGTGCTTGGTGTAATAATGTGTGGGACTTGAAAAGATAGGAAAGGTTGGAGATTGGGAAGACTGAAATTAAGATTTGGGAAGAGGGGGGTTAGTGTTTGGTAATGAAAAGATTTAGGGTGGCTCGTGGGAATGTAGAATCAAGGTAGGCTGTAGGGCAGTATCATCAAAGGAGAAGAAATAAGAAATGAAGAGTTTGGAGATTGAAAGAATCATCTATTTGCCTGTCACAAACACCAGTAATTATGACCATGACCAAGGTGACTATAATTTGTTGACCAAATGGGAACACTTTTAAGAGTAAAATGTGGGTCTGTTAAAAATTACTAAAGGACAACAAGTGAAATTGGGACCATAATGGCTTAAGAGGTAGTAATGGAGAGAGTGCCAATGAGCAGTAGATAAAATCTTCAGGGAATAGGAAGAGTGACCTTGGGGTTATCAGAAGAACAAGGGGCAGTGGATAGTCTGATGGGATGGGTTTAAAACCCAAAACTGGTGTTGCCTGTTATCAATGTGAACAATATTAAAGTGTCTGAGGAGTATAATGGTGGAAAGAATTTGGTGTTGAGGTGAGGAAGGAGTTTGGTAGGACTGTCCCAAAGCCTGAGGCTCCCATTTCACTATTGATCACAAAGGTGTGGAACCTGAGAAGATGCAGTGCACACTCTCTACCCTCTTGCCCTTCCAAGAGTAGCCTGCATCTGCTAACCATTATCATCTTGTCTTAGACTAGATGCTTCAAAGGGTCACTGGAAAAATATACCAAACATAAGGAGAAAGAGACAGGAGGAGGAATGATTTAATGTGTAGATCACATAAAAATGAAATGAGAATAATCTCTTCTGGGTCAAGGACTTGCCCTAAGGTTGTAACCTGCGGCGGTTTAAGGGCTTGTTTGTTTGTTTACATTTCTGCATAGTTCAGATGTACTTCAAAAAAGGTTAAAAGGTATTCATTTAATTGCCCCTGTGGATGCTCAGGCAGGAATTAGGAAAATATTGCAAAATTGAATGGAAAAATGTGGTTTGTTAATAGTTCATCTTCAAGACTCAAATGAAGACTTGAAAAGAAAATGAAAATGGGCAAAAATAATAGACAAAAGACATATCTCACCAAGTTGGTTTTATATAACTTGTAATAATCAGCTTTCCGGAATAGAAGATAGCACATGGCTGGCTTCCTTTGTGTCTCTGTCATTAACCACGCGAAAGTACTGGGGCAGGTGAGATTCCAGTTGCATTGTGGGAAGTGCCTTGTTGTCTTGAACAACAGCCTAGCTGATGTTATTGTCTGACTCAGAAGGAGACCTCATTCTTCTGAGAGAAAAAAAAAAAACCAACTTAGTGCTGATAATATACCAGCAATCCTGAAGCAAACTCTTTTCAATATGTAAATAACTGCAAGTCATTCACTCTTTGTCACTGTTTCTCTGTCTTTCATACCACCTCATGAGGTTCCAGATGTACATTTAGCTACTGAAATTACCTGGGCTACAAATAAGTGTACTAGAAAAACAACAACAACAACAACAACAAACAAACCTCTGCATCTGTGAAAAGCAGCTCCAACTAGAATATGAATACATTTATATAAATTTAAAATCCATTCCAGGTTTTGAAAAACTTCAAGTTTGGTTACTTTTTGCTCTGTGACAGTGTCTTTATGTTCAAGTCAAATGAAGGCATTGTTCTCTTTGGTCCCTCTGTTTTGAGGAGTGAAGCAGGTAGAGAAATGAGCGGTGAGAGGTGATGTGTAAGACTTTTTTCCTGGGAGCGCATTTAACTACATAGTAAGTGATGTGATAAACACACATCAGAGGTCATTGGGAAACCCTCCTCCCCCCTCCTTTGCCTGGATAACCCCTAATTCCCCTTCAAACCTCAGGTAGTTGTCATCTCTCCTGGAGGTACTCTCAAAGTCCCGGGAAGAGATGCTTTGCGTGTCATTAGCCCTTCATATTTTCCTCATTCACAGCACTCCTCATCACATTATATTGAAATTACAGTCCTAATTCATTTTTATATAAGCAGTGCTATCCGTTATATGTGCCTATAAGGAATGCTCCATAAATGTTGGTTTAATTAAAATGTAGAGAAAAGTGCTTTCGCTCTTTCTCCTATTGTCTGTATATAGGCCCTCTTTGTCTCATATAGCAGTTATATATCGCAATGGCATTTTTGGATCTGAAAATCCTAGTGAATCTTCCAGAAGCGTTCTGCTTATAATCAGAAGGTAGGTTGACTGTTAAGAAAACAATAAAAGTCTGTAATGTGCTTGTGCTAACATGCACATCTGCCCTGGGCAAAACAATGAAGAAGCAGAAAGTTTTAAAAAAAACCTTTCATTTCAGCATGAGAACCCCCGGGAACGGTGTTTCCTTCTCTTTACTAAGGGTCCATTATGTCCATGTTGCTCCCTAGATTCTGATGAAGGCCAGAACACCCTTCTCTTCTTCCTCCATCAAAACTTGTTTTTACTGCAGAACATTTGGAAAGGATGAAGGGAAAAAAAAATCTGTCTAAAATGTCATTCACTGATAACAAGTATGGGATGTGGCATATTTGTCTTTTCATGAAGGCTTTTCACAAAACCCAGCTCTGGATAAACCAGTCTTCTTTTTCTGTGTTTACACTTGAACAAGAAGGTAGAACTTAGGAATCACCAAAGTAAAGTAGATGGTTTTTTACTCATTACCCACAGCCTCATATGGGTCTTCAAATTTCCTGGTATTTTTTTTTTTTTCCAGATTCTCTAGAGCACAGAGCTTGAGGCAAGGATTAATATATTGTTCTTAATGGGGATGATGGTGAGGATTTAAAAACTGGGAAGTGAGGCATGAACAAATGTAAAATAACATAATGTAATGACTTATCACGTTCACTGCTTGCTTTATACAGGCTGTGAAGTGACACAGTCTTGTCACTCAGCAGGCATGTTCTCTCAGCAGGCAGGGAATTTCCATGGTTGGGTTCTAAAGATCTGTATCTCAGAGTAGTCTGTGGAAGGGAGAAAAGAGGGGAAATGTAACATCCAGTTCCTTTTTATATCCCATCCCCAAGCCCTTCTGGGGTGCATTTGCTTGCCCCTTCAGTGGATGTTCAGGAAGCCCTAAGGTGTGGCATTTGACTCAAGGCTAGTAGTGGAAAGCTGTCTTCAAATGGATAGCTCAGTGTATGTGGTGGGGAACCACATAGGCCCAGTATTCAGAATCTACCTTGGGAAACCTGCCAAAGGCAACAGTGGTGAATACGGCACGGTACCGGAGGCAAGTAGTCCTTTCTTGAAAAGGTAATAATCCAAGGAATTTAAGGAGGGTATGGTTGTATTGTAATGTGTCAGCTTCGCTCGTTTGAATACATTTCCCAGAATTCCTCTTCCTTTCGATTTCCTTTTAGATGGACCACAAAGGATATTTTCACGAGATATAAAAAAACAGAAGTAAAGCACCAGCCATTTCATATTTTACACACAGAAGGTTGGGGCAGGAGCTTTTATAGCTCACATATGTTGTTGCTTATCTGCTGGCTCAACTCCCTGCCTGCAAGTATTCCACTGTCCTATGGATTTTCTTTCACTTTCACTTCTGGGCCAAGTGTGTTTAGTTCCATGATGAAAAGCACTGGCTTCTCCGTAAGGACACTTGCTCCATCAAGGTTGGGGTTTAGATTGCCCTCATGGGTTTCAGTTGCTTCCTGCACTCTCCATTCTGCATCCATCTTCCTTCTCTACTGCCTGCCCTCCCTCCCCAGTTCCAGCATCAGACATGAAGACAACCGTTTTACAGTGTTTTATCAGCCTCCATAATTGCATAATGCCAAATATTACCTCGCAGTTATTTCCTTACAAACCCCTGACTGATGCAGAGGGGAACAAGGTTTTGGACACTACAAGTCTCCCACTTGTACCTCCATGAACTACTTAGATCCTCTCTTAAATCCAGGTCTCTTCTATTTTGTGTGTTAAGACTGGAGTTGCCCTTGCTTGTCTCCTGAAGAGTCCAATCAGCCTCAGAGACCTTTCCAAGGTGGTGTTTAGTCTTCACGTCCTGGATGACTAAGCCAAGAGAGTCCGTGAAAAAAGCTCTAGTCTCCAGAGTTGGCAAAAAAAGGGATGCTGGGGCCATGCTTTGAGATAACCTCCCTCATGATGCAACACACCTTCTTCAGGTGAGTTCATTCTTCAGTTTCTAGGGAAGGGGCTGCTTTTCCTAGCAAAGATGGCTCAGTATTTTGGGGGCTTTCAAGATTATTGGGTTTTCTTGCCAAAATATCCCATTGCAGGTCTCAGTGTCCCACTCTTTCTTTCCTGATATCTTGACTCTAACGTAAGACATCTGAAAGCTGCACGTTTCTTATCCATTGCAGATCTGTCAGCCATTCACCAGATCCTGGGATTGATTCTCGGTATGGTCTGCTGCAGATACAAAGATAGGCGTCTCCTTTAAAGCTACCACTCAGGTAATTTGGCTCTTAAAACGTGCTCCATTTTGGAAGGGAGTGGGTGGGGTAGCTCTACGCCTACCACTTCTACTTGTCTTTAGGGTTGTTACTGTAATGCACATTTTTATATTAGTGTATTTCCCATACTGATTAAGTGCCACAGCCACTGATTTCCCAATGCCTTGCTTTTTATACACTCTTCATTCCTATTAATCACAGGTGAAAGCTTAAGTACCACCCCAATTCCCACCAATAGGGTCTCCATTGGTTTCACACAAATGAACAATTCAACGCCAAGTTCCCATCCTGAGCATCCCTTTTTTGGAGCCAGTTCCTGTACCAATTGTTTTAGTCCAGTTCTTTTTCAAAGCTGAGCCTAAGTAAAGGTAAAGGTGCAGGGTTTTTTGTTGTTGTTTTGTGCTAGTCAAGCTGAGGTATAAAGGGTCAACAAAAAGAAAAGCCAACAAAGGAAATACCTACAGGGCAATAAAATGTGATGTACCATCCCACTGGGTCCCACTTCATGATAAGTTTTCAAGAGACACATCAGGGCACCCAGCAGGCATGTTATCTTGATACGTGCTTTGACTAGGAACTACACATTTAGTGGTAAATGGCAGAAAGAAAGAAGTGAGACTCATCTGCCTGACCCCATCCCATCTTTTGTTTCCCATTGGTCAGGTTTCATGTGACAAGAGATCATTACCTTGAACTTTGGCTTATCCACCTAGCTCCTTGGTGGGTGCTCTGGAAGCCAAATCCTACCCTTGCAGTATATAATTTTACCCAAATCTAGAAAATGTGGGGTAAGAGCATGGACTACAGTGTGTGAGGTGTACCAACCATGGAGTTGACCTTGGGTTTCAACGTGAATGATAGCCAGCTCAGAGGCTCTGCAGCTGTGACAGTGAGAGTGGAGTAGGGGTCTTGGAGGCAAGTAGAAAGTTCAGAAAGAAGAAAGCTGTTGATGAAATTTGGGGAGGTACATTTGTGTCGATTACACTGGTATCACTGATACGCTTCTCCAACCATCCTTGTTTTCCATCCTTTACAACAATTACTCCAGACTCTGTCTGATCCATCTACACACCATTATACTCCTTCACACTCAACAGAAAACCTTGGCTTCTCTTTTAAAGAGACTATAGGAGCAATGAGAGAGATACTTCTCATGTTGTAGACATCAATGATGCAAACTCACCTCTGACTGTGGCCCTTCTATATTTGGTTCCTCTTATTACCATAGAAGAATTTTCTTTTCTTTTATTAAGATCAGTTCTTCCATTTGTATATTGTGTCCCATTCCCTCTTATCATCCCAGGAACCTGAAACACAGGGGCTGAATTTTCCTTTTCCTGTCCTTACATTCAAACTCTCCCTCTTCGCTGGTGGCCTAGCAGGTTTGATCTGTAGATTCATGTGTGTATGGTGTCAAGGTGGTTGTGTATACAAACATCCCTGATTTTAGTACAATTTCACTTCATTTATAAAAGTGGTACATGCTTATTGTTACAGGTTAAATATTATACATAGAAATGTTCATAATCTTTATCTTCCTACCTCTCTGTTACTGCTCTTCAAGAGCAACTATTTTAACAATTTGATGTGTTCATCCTAAGCTATACAAATATATACAGTAGAAGAGGCACTCAGTGCTCAGTGACTCTCCTCTGCATTTGCCAGTCTCTGCTATCAGCAAGGTTCATGTGTTACAGGCTGGCCAATGAAGTCTGAGTGGAAATGATAATTCACTTTGGGACTGAGGCCCTGCTGGGGCACTCTTAGAGGCTCCAGGTTCTGGGTGACATAACTTTGAGATGGAGGAGGCCTCCTGATTGGAGTGGGTTTTGTGTGAGAAAGATACAAGCTTTTGCTGTGTTAATCTATAGAACTTTCAAGGTTTTCTGTTGTAGTACCTTGTGATATATATGGGTACACCCTAAACATATTATTCTGTACATTTCTTTCTTTCTTTTTTAACTTAACAGTATTGCTAGGACTTATCCATCTTTTCTGAAAGTTGAACCGTATCCTATAGTATGACTATATCATGACTTATTTCACCATTTCCTTACTGCTGGGATTTCAGATTGCTTACGGTTTTTGCTCTAGTATGGTGTTGCCTCCACAAACCACGTTGCCATAAGTACTTTTACACAGATAGCTTTACATACAGGCACTCTTATTTTTTGTAGTGTGATTTTCCCAAAATGAGCTACATGGGTCAAAGGATTTATGTGTCTTTATTTAAGTAGGGATTTCTGGACTACTTTACGAAAATTATTTTAAGCTTTTCACACGTTCCTCAGAAATACATGAGTGCCTGTTTTTCTTTAATTTTAACACTGAATGATGTTGCTTTTCGCAGTTTTTGCTAATATAATACATAACAATTAATAGTAAAAACTTCTTAAAATGTAGATTAAATAATTAGGATGTGAAATTATTTTTTTGTTTCCTTTGTTCAATGTAGTTTTTAAAAATTTTACTCCAAATTTGTATTCAAATTCCAGTGAGCCACTTTGTTCAATATTCTAAAATACTATGATTTAATTTGTGGACTTTACCAGTGGTTTTCAAACTCACATTTATCCAAGGCACTCAGAGGGCTTGTTAAAATTCAGATTTCTGGACCTCACAAGAATTTGTGTTTCTAACAAGTCCCAATGTACTGCTGATGGTTATTCCCAGGACTTTCTTGGAGAACTGGCCTGGACTATAAAAAGAATAATATGAGTAAAGCAAATTAGTAATAATGAGATTAGGATGCTTATCTCTGAATTTATCTCACTGTGTAGGGCATTCATGAGTTTTTTTTCTATTTCCCTAGGCACAATTTTCTGGTAGGTAATAATTTTACACGTTCTTTAAGGACACTTAAGAAACTCCTGTGAATTATTTGTAGGAAAAATAGCTGGAGAGTAATAGGGTTATAATCTTATTACAAATAAACCATGGCTTTTAAAGAAGTATCTTGAAGTACAAAATTGATAAAACATATTAACAGAATGTTTTAGTGGGTGTGGAATGCAGAGACATTGGAGGAATTTAGAACATGTCTCTATTTTGTCTCTATGATTCTAATTGGGCAGACAAACATATTCAGTTAACTTTCCATCATATTGAATGGATTCTATCAATATTTTATTAGGTCTATTCATTGATTCATTTGCCCTTTAAAATTATTAAAATAATGTCATAAGTTTCCTCTTAGGAACTACCTGTTTCCTTGAAACAAAACATTTAAAACATACATTAGCATGAGCAAAGTATTCTTGGTTTTTCCAAGATTCTCTTGAGAAAGTTGTGGCAATACAAATTAAATAAAATGACATTATTATAGGAGTAAACTTGATTCTGCTCCAATGTATATATTTTAAAGCAAGTTATTTTCAAGTTCTAAGTCTGTAACATGTAATCATTACTAAACTAGTTTATAATATCATATAGTAATATAGTTATATGATGATATGATTAACAATTATTTAACTGCAGTTATTACGTTCATTTAACTCCTAGTGCCAAAAAAACTTGTTATGCTCCTCATATCTTGACAATATGCCAATGTTTGTACCCCAAAGGTGGGAATTATTACTTTGGAGATGTTTTATGTTTGAACAGTGAATAGCCCAACCTTCCCAAGGACTGGATCTGTTATCACCACACAGAGAAGTTGTCAGCCCTCAGTGGATGTAGGAAATTGGTCTGGCATTTGGCCCTGAAAAACTTTAAGGTCTGATCCAATTTAGGGTGTAGGATTTTATACAGTCAGAAATGGTTAGGACTGGGAAGGACCTTAGTGCAATCCCATCATTAAGAAGAAACAGGCCAGGGGCGCCTGGGTTAAGTGTCTGCCTTCGGTTCAGGTCATGATCCCAGGGTCCTGGGATCGAGCCCCACGTCAGGCTGCCTGCTTAGCAGGAAGCCTGCTTCTCCCTCTCCCACTCCCCCTGCTTGTGTTGCCTCTCTCGCTGTGTCTCTCTCTGTCAAATAAATAAATAAATAAATAAATAAATAAATAAATAAATAAATAAATAAATAAAATCTTAAAAAAAAGAAAGAAAGAAAGAAACAGGCCAGAGAGGCTAAAGGGACAAGCCCAAGATCACAGTTGTCTAAGGACCCAGGCAATAGTATAATAAAAACTGATGAAATATATCAAGTACTTCCTTTGTGTCAGGCAGAATCCTTTAGATGTATTATTTTATTTAATACTTACATTTTGATAGTTTAATAACATCCTCCACTCTGAAGATATGGAGACTTGGATGCAGAACAGGTGAGAATCTTTCCCGGTATCACACAGGTGGTTGGTACTGGTAGTAAGTCTCTGCCCAAGGCTGAGGCCCCCATCCCATGTTCTCTCCTTATTCCCAGTGTATTACCCTGTTGTCTCCAAACTCTCTCCCATGGGGTGCTCAAAAACTACAATCCAATTTCAGAAATTATACTTTGTGGTGTACAAATGCTACACTTTGTTGGAATTTGAAAAATCTGGCTTATAAGTCCTTATGCTGTCCAGAAGATGTCCTTATGAAAGTAGCTGAGTCTAAGTAAACAAGGAATTTGATGATCCCACACGCTTCCCCCCTCCCACAATACACACAGCCATCATTTCAAATGTAGACTAGGTTGTTGACATTCTTTTTCTTATATTGCTTCCACTCTTTCCTTTGTATAAGATTGAAGTTTATTTTTTGCCTACAAATACATCTGAAATTTATTGTATTTGTTTGATGGGAAAGAAATCAATAGCTTTTCCTACTTGGCCTTTATACGGTAATCAGATTGTAGTTTACACATTGCACATTTCACCTTCCCTCACTGTTTTTACCGGCAGATTATTTTTATGGCCTAATTGTCCTTTAATAGGCCATAAACACCTCATACCTTTTCAAGTTCCCTGATAACAAGCAAAAGGAGCATGCCAGTTCTAAAAGTCTCAAAACCAGGCCTTTGATAAAGTGTTAATAAAAAAATCTTTAAGTCGTTAAAAAAAAAAAGATGAAGGGTTAAATTTTGTTGTTGTCATATCAAAATGTTATTTTTGGCTAACATTACCTGCAAATATAATGGGTTTCTTTAATGATTACTTTATGAAAACAAGACTTACTGGAAATTTTGCTCAAATGGACCAGTGGGACTTGGTGCACATTTGGGGGAAAAACTTTCATGGAGTTCTCTTTTCTTGCTCTGGCTGACTACTGACTTTGTCTCAAGAAAGATCATCCTTCTGGGACACTCTGTTTTAAGTCACCACCTTACCTGTAGTCACCATGTTACCTCTGATTCCATTTCTTTATTTTAAATAGTAAAATATGAACCAGATGCAAAGGAATGCAGAGGTAGAATTTCTCATGCTCCATTGAGAACCCCCATTAATTCCCTGTTGTGTGGCAGTAGGAATGTTTGGTGCTTTAGAAATAGTCTAACACATGAGAAACACTGTTTGCAGCATCTTATTATTTGCAGGTGAGTTTTGGCATTTTCTGGTTGTATGACGTGTGTATGTGTATATTGCATACTCACGTGTATATGTGTGTACTCAACAAAGCTAAATCTGTAAACTTCTGGGGGGGGTAAATGAGAAGTTAGTGGTTTAAATATCATCTGTGAAATAGATGTCATGGTTTTCTTTCTCTCAAGGTGAAAATTGCAGAAATGCTTTTTGTTCAAGCGCAGCAGAATTTTTGGAGGAACTGGTCCTCCATTCATCTTCCTTTACTGGAACATGTAAAGCCATTGTAGAGGATGAGTAGTAACTACACCTGTTCTGAAGGCCCAAAGACCTGAATTTTTCCTGGAAAAATGAGAGCACAAGCTCAGCCTGCAGGCAGATTCCATGTTGTAGTGAGTTTCGCTTTCCTGGGCAGCCAGTAGCCTGCTCCCTGGTTGTCTGCTGGGGCTTCTGCCAGCTGGAACATGGAAACACAGATCAGCTTGCTCTTCTGGCCAATAGACCCAAAGCATCCCCTCATCCCCTTTAAAAGCATCATTATATGAAACAAAGTAATACTTGCTCAATTTTTCCTCTCTCTTTCTGTAAATGGCAAGAATGTTTCAAAATGATGTTGCTCCATTGACTGCTCTGGAAACATAGTTTCATGAATTAGAACGAAACTGACATTTTCATTTTGTCTCTTTCTGTTGTTTAGAATTCAGTCAGCTGCAAGGACCTTGCAGAACACACATACAGAAGCTGCTGGATACCTTATGCCACCCTCATATTTTGAGATTTGTCCATACAAGTCAGCTTGAATTTGATAATATCCTGTCAATTAAACTAAACCTTGTTTTCGAAGCCAAATAGCACAAGTGCCCCGGGCACCTGCAAAAAACCCAGGCACACAGGCTCAAGTGGATAGTTAGGTGTGCAATTACTTGATTTATACACACGTGTGTTTCTGAAATTACAGCTGCAGTCTTTGTGGTCTCTGTGGGGGTGTGAACAGTTTTGCTGGCAAGCCCTGTATGCCTTACTTTGGAAATTTGGCTCCCAACACAAATTCTCCTTCCATCACTGATGGAGAACAAAGTCTATTTGTCACTTTTCCATTTGCCTTCCACAATGATTCAGAAAGAAAATAGTGTTGTTTTGCTGCTCTAATGAGGAATTGCTGATTCATCTCACAAGTGCAATTATCTTTGCTATTCATTATACGAACATGAGCTAATGATGCTGCGCATGTGGTAGAAGTTGGCGTGGGGAGGGTGGGCTTTCCACCCCCGTTACTGACCCGAATACTTGTAAATTTGCTTGAAGGGGACTCAGTCCTTTCCACAAAACTCCCCCATTTCAGTTTAAGGTTTTGAAACTTAGGAATTCATACAAAAGAAGGTTCTGTTATTCTTTGAGTTTTGCAGCTCTTTAAAAACAATCCTTGCCTTGAAGTTCTTTGTCTACTTTTAACCTTTGGCTTAAACTGTAGAAAAGCTTATTACTGCAGGCTGACTCAATCACTCCTGATAGCCAACACTCGGGAGACCTTATCCATGCACCGTCTAGTTGAGTAATTAAATGTAGGGTAGATTTACAGTTCAGTGGACTTGCTCATGGTAGGGTGGCAGCCATATCTTTTCTCCCTTTTGAATATTCCCACTTCACACTGCAGCTCTGTATCAGGATGACTGGAATCAAATGTGAAATCAAATATTAAAGAGCAAACATCGACTATAAAGGGGGTGGCACATTGGGAAAAGAGAGACAAGGACATTGAAGGATTTTGCCATCCAAGCAGAAGAAAATTATTCCGACTTGTGTAACTTTGCAGCTTTGTTAATATTAGAAGATGTAGCTATTATTAGAGTGCCTTTTCATAAGGAAATTAAACAAGGACATTTCAGTAACACTTAGAAAACTCACACTTTCTGCAAAACCCCTATTTCCTCAAGAGGCTAATAGGAGCTCAACATGGATAGAATAAAAACCCACTCCTTTCATCTATTCTCAGAATAGTTACCTGGAATCATAAAGGCTGGAGATTGAAAAGGCCTATTCAGCTCTCGGCGGCAGCCTCCGGGGATCTGGACAGCATTTTCCCTCCTAGTAGAGTACATTCCCCACTGTTTTGTATGGTTTTATTGTAATGGCCTCGAAGCCTTCTCCACTTCTATGTAAAACTCGTTCCAAACTCTAGCCAATCTCATCATGAAAAGTACTTTCTTAATAGAATTGAAAAGATATCTCCATTTTTGGGGGGGTCAAGAACTTATATTAGACGTACAAAAGTAGGTAGAGAGACTTAACATGTCTTGACCAATTTAGACATTTTAGAATTGGGGCAAACCTGTTTTCATGCCAAAATGATAATAGTAAATATTTGAGAATGACTTTTTTTTTACAAGATGCAAATTTCAATAGTATATTTGGCGTATGAGGAATCATCTTTTGAGTTAGTAAAACTGGAAAGAAGCATAGGTATATCAAAGAAGAGAGTAAATAAAACCTTTTTTTTTTCTTCTTTTTAAAGGGCGCCTGGGTGGCACAGTCAGTTAAGTGTCCGACTCTTGGTTGCAGCTCAGGTCATGATCTCAGGGTCCTGGGATCAAGCTCGGCGTTGGGCTCTGTGCTCAGCGTGGAGTCTGCTTGAGAATCTCTCTCTCTCCCTCCCCCTTTGCCCCTTCCGCTCTTGCTGTCCTTCTCTCTCTCTAAGATAAATAAATAAAATCTTTAAAAAAAAAAAAAAAGAGTAGAGGCTCAGTTGACATCTTCACTCTTGAAATGAAAAAAAAAAAATCCTCTCGGTTTCTAGTGACTCAAACATCCCCTAACTTTGGCACTGCCCATTTGTATGTTTTTTTAATTATATATTTAAAAAAAACAAATTTTTCATCAGTTACTGTTTGAAGAAAGGCTTGTTACTCTGTTCCCTTTGCCCTTTTAATGAAGGTTTACTCATATTTTATAAAAGCAATTAGACCACATTTTTTTCCTTCAGAGAGAATATTCTGTACTCAGTTAATAAATAGCAATACTGTATACATATCAGTTGCCTCAGATCATTTTTGGGAACAAGGAAGTCATAAATACTACTGAATAATGAATAAATACATATATGGAATATTTATATCATAGCTTGTTAACACGTTTGATTTGTCATTGCTAATTAAACAACTGTTTTTATCTGCTGGGAAATTCCCTAAATTTAAATATTGATTTCCCTCATTTATTCATTCATTCAAATAAAACTTGTTGAGCACCTACTAAATGTTGAACGCTGTTGGAGGCTCTGGGGATTTAATGATGAATAAAACAAAGTCCCTGTCCTTGTGAAATGTATATTTGAATGGTATGAGATGAATATCAACAAAAGAATACATATAGTATGACAAATGGTGGTATAGCTATGAGGGGGGGAGATTAAGTAGGATAAGGGAGATCAGACCCCCCCGTATGAGTCTGCATGTACACACCTATGTGGATTCATGTGCCTGTGTGTGTATATGTTTATGTTGGAAGGAGGTTGTTGCATCACAGAGGTTGTCAGTAGGACAAGATCTCCGGGAGGGAAGAAATCCCAAACTAGGACCAAGCCTAAACTGGCCAGGCTGATCAGATTGCTAAATATAAAAATGTGAAGTGCTTCTTATGTAGTAATATGCAAAGTGGCTATTGGATTTAGCACAATGGAGAGCCTTGGTCAGTCATCTAGAAGAATGAGCGAAGTGTAGTAGGACTGTTAGTGGTCAGGATTGTAAAATGAATCCGATCCGCGTGGTCTTGTTTTCCTTCATATATTCACCTCTCAGGGGGCAGAGGCAGCCCATGTGGATAGTTGAATTTAACTGGGGTTGGGATTTTTCCGGAGAATTATGATGAAGGAGGGGCATTGTGTGTATGGTGGTTCAGTATATGCGCAGGAATGATGATATTGATAGAACACGGAATTTGTGTTGGGTTCAAGAGAGATGTGAGGGTAAGAAGATAGTTTGGGAAAGTTAAAAAAAAAAAAAATGTTCTGATCATTGTCCCAGTGAAGGGAAATCAAAATCAAAGTCCTGATATAGGAGCAGTTGGTCAGAGATGAGGCCCCTTGAAACATCATTCTAGATGAAGGATGTTGTTACATGAAAAGCTTGATTTGTAACCACAGATATTAATCACCACTTTTTCTTGCCTTGTGACATCCCATTTCCAACTTTATGCCTCTCCTTTGGCAAAATAAACATCCTAGAAGAGACCTTGAGATTTCCACATCCCGGACATAATCACAACTGCAACATTTATATTGTGCCTTATGGTTAAGAATTCCTTTCACACAGTTTCTTCTTCAGTTCTCTCCAAAATGCTGTGAATCCATGTTTTACAAAAAGAGGAAATTAAGTCTTAGAGAGGTTTAGAAACTTTGTAAGGGTCAGAGTGTTACTTAGTGCAACTCGAAAGGCAGAGCGGCTTTTGCCAATGATTTAGCCACCCTGCACACACACATGTACACCGCAGCCTCACCTCCCCCAACAGACATGCACATGCACGCACGAATGCAAGCCCACCACATTTTCTGAAAAAGAAAATTAGAAAATTTTGGCCTTCCTTTGCACTTGCTTTTGGCATGTAATAAAATTGCACTTGTCTCTCTGTGTCCATTCTTCAGAAACCTTCCCTTCTTCCTTGGTCAATCCATTCATTGGACGGATAATCTTTAAAACAAGCAAAACTGACCCTAGCTTGCCCATTTCAAAGCTTTCAACAACTTTCCTGTATTTTTAGGATTAAGTAAATCTCCATAATTTGACCTATCATACCATATTGTATTTTATTAAAGTACCTTTCATTTTCTCAATATTGTATCCCTAGCATTAAGCCCAGACTCTGGGACATGGTAGTAACAGCTAACACTTAGATGGCACAAAGGCCAGTCTTTGTTCTAGGTGCTATATATCTGTAAGTGTGTTGTCATCTGTAATTATCGATCTCTATTATCTATCTATCCATCCTCCTATCTTCCATCCATCCACCCCTCCCTCCCTCCATCCATCTATCCATCCATCCATCCATCTGTCTTCATTATCTATCTATCTATCTATCTTCCATCTATCCATCCATCCATCCATCCATCCATCCGTCTTCATTATCTATCTGTCTATCTATCTTCCATCCATCCATCCATCCATCCATCCATCCATCCATCCATCCATCTCTCTCTCTCCCTCCCTCCCTCCATCCATCCATCCGTCTTTATCTATCTAATCTATCTATCATCTCTATCATCATTTAATCCTCACAAAAACCTAGGAAGTAGGCATCATTATCATCCTTTACAAATGCAGGAACTGAAGACAAGAAAATCAGGCTACTTGCTTAGACTTTCATACTTCTCATTTGGTGAAGATAGGAGCTGCATCCATACAGGCTGGCTCCATTGCCCATGCTCTTCACTGCAACACAGAGTGTCACTCATATAGTACGTGAATGAATGAACTAGTTAACAGATGAATGAAAATATTGTCTTCTGTTTGGCCACCCTACAGGAATTGCACTGGAAGTTTCTTTTCCATTTTTCAGTGAGGGATACCTCATCCCTTGCTGCTCAAACTCATTATTGGCAGCATACTAAAAGACACCAGTCTTCATCGTTGCAATCTCAAAAAACTCTTCTTAACATTTTGTAACAAGTAGTCCATGCTTATAATAGAAACAAAAATTCAGTCTCTAGCTCTTGTGAAATAAATATTTTCCAATGTTATTATTCATCAAAGGAAAAGGCACAGTAAACTCTATAGAACTTTAAACACATGCAAGTTCTTAGCACCCTCTTTGTAATTCAGAGGGGTAAATCAGGGCTGAAAAATAAACCAAATTCTAGGCAAAATTATTTTCCATCACTAGGGCTGCATACTAATGGAAATTTGACCAGGAACATGAAAAGGTAAAATTCAGTAGCCATCACCACTTTTTGCATGGACGACACAAATGTACCATTAAGAGAATTTATTCCTTTCAAAGAGTTGATATTTTTATTGTGAAAATAAAGAACTTCAGACATTTTTGAGTCCCAAGAGGCATAGATGTTCTGTTCTACAACTTGGGACATAAATGAACATAGATGGACTGCTCTCCAATGACCTGTTCTTTGTAGAAATTCCTTTTACTGCATCAGGAGGCCACCTCTGCTGCAATATTCTTTTGTCCTAACTTGCTGTTCTGAACAATTGTTTTTAATTCATTCTAACTGTTAGAAATTTCTTTTTTTTTTTTTTTTTTTTTACCTTCTTTCAATTTCTGCCTACTGGAATTCCCAGGTGTTGGTCTAACTTTTGCCCTTTTGAATCACATGAACCATCCATCTACACACTCCACCACCATGCAGATGGTAACTTCTGATACATTGAGGATTCATGTACTTGCACTACTTAACTGTCCTGAAATCCCAACCATCTGAATAAGGTGTTGAGCCTTCCATCCTGGGGCCCTCCCTTCCAATTTTTCCTATTTTTCCTCATAATTCTCCTTATATTGTATCATCTCATACAGAATACAACATTCAGGATGAATTCTAACTTTTTGAGTTATGGATATTGTACTTGCACTGAAAAAGGTGCTAGATCTCATTTATTGTTTGTTCAATTTTTTTTTCAGCTGTTGGTCCATATTGAGTTTATGGTCAATGAAAACCCCAACATAGCTTTAAATCTGTTTCATATGGATGATCAGATTTTGAAATAGGGTACTACTACTATTTTTCTACTTCAAAACTTATATAATCTCTCTTCTTGAATCCAAGGGTTATTGAGAAATATTTTCTTCTAGACACTAATTTTTTTAACTACTAACTGATATATAATTTTATTGCTTTACAGATAAAGTCGATATAATATTGATTAGGAGGGATTTATTGAGGTTTGTGGCTTTGTACAAGGTTAATTTTTCTAAATTTTTAAATTTTGCCTGAAGCAAATGCATAGTTTCTATTGATGTAAGGTTTATTAATTAGAGCTTTTTTTTAATCAGTAAGGAATATATTTGCTTTTTCATGGTCTGTTTGATTTATTGGCAGTAATTAGTTAATAATCTCCAATTATAATTGTTGATTTATCCATTTCCCCCTTTAGGTCTATCAAAGCTGTTATATAATATTTTCGACTGCACTGTTATATGAAGATAGATGCATGATGATTATACATAGCCAGTATATAATATTTCTATTTTTTCCCATGATCATTTTTTAAATATTTTATTTATTTTATTTTAGAGAGAGAGAGAGAGAGAGCACGTGAGCAGGGAGAGGGCAGGGAGAGAGAGAGAGAGAGAAAATCTCAACCAGACTCCCCACTGAATGCAGAGCCTGACCCAGGGCTTGATATCATGACCCTGAGATCATGACCTGAACCAAAACCAAGAGTCAGACATTCAACCAACTGAGCCACCCAGGCGCCCCTCTTCATGATCATTTTTATTTTAAATTATTTTGTCTGATCCTGGCTTTATTTTGGTCCATGTTTGTGTGCAGTCATTTTTTTCTCTCCCTTGATTTGTAAACTTCATGTATTTTGCATTTTAATATGTGTGAATCTTTTAAAAAATCCACCAGAGATTTTTGGTTAGTGGTAAAGGCCATTTCCATTTCTTTTAATTACTATTCTATTGGGACTTCTAACATATATATTTTTTTCAGTTTATTAAAAGTTTGTTTATCCTCCCCCCCACCTTACTTCCCCTGTTTTCCTAATATCCACTGAATATGGTGAATTTTCTCCTGCTCGTCTGAAAAGTGATTATCTTTTAGTAAGACTTATGCTAGGGGCACCTGGGTGGCTCAGTCGGTTAAGCATCTGACTCTTGATTTTGGCTCAGGTCGTGATCTCAGGGTGTGCGATCAAGCCCTGCACTGAGCTCTGTGCTCAGCAGGGAGTCTGTTTGAGATTCTCTTCCCTCTGCCCCTCTCCCTCCTCTCTCTCTCTCAAATAAGTAAATAAATCTTAAAAAAATGACTTATGCTAAAGTTTATTTTTTTCTCATTTGTTTTTTTTAGCTAATAAATATCTATAAATTCTATTTCAATAAGTTAAACTCTTTAGGAAACACTCCATTTATACAACATCTGGCGTTTTAATTCTTGACTGTTGGGGACATTTTCTTACTTTTTAGATTTTTTCTCTTATGGTCATTGCTTTTTTAGATAATAAAATAATTCCTTAAGTTATTTATTCACCCTTACTTCTCATGTATTTGCAGCAGTCTCCTGGATCTAATTCTTTATTTGCTGAAGAACATGTCAGATAGGTTTTTGTGTGATTAACTTTTTGAAGTCCTTTTTGCCTGGTAATATTTTTATTTCACACTTACATTTAAAGAAAATGTTTAATAGGATATAGAATTCCAGCATCATGTGCTTTTATTTCAACACTCTGAAAATGTAACTCTGTTACCTTCTTGACTATGATGTCCTTGAAAATTTCAATGTCAGTTTAATTCTAACTCCTCTATGAGTGATTGGATTTTCCTCCTGGGAATGTTAAAGAACCTTTTATTTTTACTTGATGTTCTTAATTGTCACCAGAGCATGTGTCAAGGTAGGCTAGTCCTAATTTATCCAGTTTGTCGCTATGTGTTCTTTCAATTCAAGGTCTTACATTTTTCTTCAATTCTTAGAATTCTAAGTCATTACCTTTTCTAAAATGTCTTTCCCTCTATTTATTCATTCCCTATAAAATTCGTCTGTTAATTTATGTTGACATTTCTATTTCTATTCTCAATATGTTTATAACTTATCTTTCATTCTTACCATCTCTTTATCTCTTCTTGGTGTTTTAGGGCATCCGTTTTCACTTGATCTTAGCCAAAGTGCCAAGAAGTGCTTTTGGGGATATGTTTTCTCTCTGATTATGGTAGATACTATTTGTGGCCTACCCATCAGCCATTTTCACTTCTTTCTTGCCAACTTTGTATGACGATGTACCCAGAGGCAGGGAATGTATCATTATTGATTTAAGGCAATCCAGAAAGCCCAGTTGACCATGGGCATCTAGAAGTGATCACATGACTCTAAGAACAAATACCGTGCATTATGGCTTAGGCTTAATTTTTAAGGTTGCCATTTTCATGGGACCAAAGAAAGCAAGAGAGAAGGAGCCAACATGCCTCCACTGGTAAATGGATTCTCAGAGTTCAGACTAGATGTTTTTAGGAAAATTAAGAAATATAATATTTTTACATTTTGTGAGTCACAGAGCATTTCATTTCCAGGATTAACATCTTTGAGTGCATTATTTCATTTAGCTACTTCTGGCTAATAGGATATGAGGGAAGTATGTTGGGGACTTTGGGAGATATTTTTCTTTACTACTCCTGATATTAGCAATAATACTAATAATTGTTACTGCAATTACCACTATGACTGATGATTAGTGTTATAAAGGGATGCAAAGGAAAAACTCTTTTGGCCCTAGGGCTGAGCTCTTTTCTTGGTTCTTCTCCTACTCCTTTCTCTGGTTTACCTGGCTGGAGCACTAACTGCCCTCACCACACATCAATCCCTGAACTGTAAGCCACCAGCTGGTGTCTAGATTCAATGTGATTGAATGAGAACCCTTTAGATCTGAGTACTGCCCTTAGCTTGATGCCAAGTTTCATCACTGCCCAGTGATTCCAGTATTCCCACAATACTGAAATAGATTACTCAGATGATTAGTCAGTATTTTGGGGTATTGGCCCCAGGTATAGTCTTGATCTTAACTATTTTTTGCCTTCACATCCTCTTTACCATCCTGTTATTGTCATCCAAGGTGTTCCAAAGTTGAGACCTGTGTCCTACTGGAAACATATTTATAAAATAGAAATAGTGGGGGCACCTGGGCGGCTCAGTTGGTTAAACATCTACTTTTGGCTCAGGTTATGATCCTGGGGTCCTGGGATTAAGCCCTGCATCTGGCTCCCTGCTCAGCAAGGAGTCCGCTTCTCTCCTCCCCCCACCCCACCCACTCCTGCTCTCTCTCGCCTGCTCAATCTCTCTCACATAAATAAATAAAATCCTTAAAAAATAGAAATAGTGCATATCTTCTAGGAGTTAATGATCTATGGGTAGAGACCGTCAAGTAAACAGGTAATTATAATATAATCTCAAGTATGTTATAGTAGTAATATTAAAATGCTATAGAAGCGAAGAGAGTAAGTCTCTTTGCCTAGAGAAGTTAGTAATTAATTAATAGAAATGTTGACATATGAACTGAGCCTCTGAAAATGCAGCATTTTCATTCCAGGAGAGAAAATGTCATGTACAGATATGGAAATGAGATCATGAAAGAGCATGGTGTAGTTGAAGAATTTAGCTAGAAATTCATCTACATGCTTTTTTGTGTGCTTGTGGTTGAGGTGTAACAGGGTGAGATCTTGAGAACTTAAATTGCAGGATGTGCCGAATCAACCATGGTGTTTATTTTGCTGCCTATAAAGGAATGGGCTTCGTCCTTGGGGGAAGAGGAGAGTACTACTGCTTCTTTTGAATTGAATTTTATGTTTTCTTTTTGCCTCAGAATAGGTAAACAGGTATTTTCTAGTTTGAGGGTATGGGGCCTGACTTGATGAGTCATTCAGCACTTCTCTGCATTATTACACTCAACTGTTAACAGGAAGCAACCAAGGGAGAACTATTGGATCTTTTACACAGTGAGAAGAATGAGCAGGAAGTGCCAATGAGAGGCTAATTCTCAATAAAGAAGAAAGGAGAGGGGCAAACATCCTGTTGTAGGTTTGGGGGTGGTAGAAAAAGGAAAGTCATTTGGATGTCATGCCTTAATGTGAGACATTGTAGAGAGTGCTCGAAAACTGGACACTAAGTGGTGGTTGTTCCCTGGAAGCTTTGACAAAGATCTGAGGAGGAGGAATATGGAGAGAGGACTCAGCTCTGAGGGGAAGTGCCTGATCAGCTGACTGCCACGAATGAACTGTGACATGGAGAATGGCCACCATGCACTAAAGCTTAAGGTGATCTGCCATTGTCCAGGGACCAAATAAAGCAAAGAAGAAAGGAGCCTATGTGGCCGCTAATGCCCTTCTTGCCACCAGGGGCAAATAAAGTCAGATTTTATTTGATTTCAGATTAGATTTGACTTCAGAAATTTAAGTAGAATTTTTTTTTTTTGCATCTTCTGTGTCACTGAGCACTTTGTCCCTTTATTAGCATATCTGAGTGTGTAATTTAATTTAATTTAATATTTCTTAACAAAGGTATGGACACCTTGAGGACAGCCATTGAATCGTAATCGCCTCTGTGACTTCAGCAGCTCCCATTACGCTACACACAGAGCAGGTTATCAACAGTTATGGGCTGACTGAATAAAGGACCTAAGCGTGAGGAATTCAGAGAGGTGATCTCGCTGTCGGCTGGTGGTGATCTTATCAGCATTTATTTGGTAAATGTGTAGCTTCCAGACCCACTTTTCATACCACTAGAGTTCCTTGTGCTTCAGATTGATTATGATGTAGTTTTTCCTAAGTGAGGAAATAATGCACACTTTATTCTAGTGATAATTCTCTAGTTTCTCTGACATAAAGGTTACTGTCAACTTACAGGGGAACGGCATAGGCATGGCCTTATGGAGAATGTTATCACCATAAACCAAACACCGGAGAGGACTGTGTTCCTTTCCTGAAGCACCATCATCCTACAGACAAGGGATGCTTGTTAAGTGCTCACATTAGTCTCCGCGTAAGTGTAAAGCCTATGATCCCTGTGCCATGTAAGAAAGGGCTTATTTCCCCTTTTGATTTAAATATATTTTCATCTCCTCATATTCCTTCTAAGCATGGCAGGCTTTTTTAGTTCATGTTTTCCACACATGTGGGTCATCAACATTTTGTTACTGAATGTCCTATGAAAGGGGCACACCGTCCATTAATCGTGTAACCTCAAATACCATCCCTTGGTCGCGATTACATATTGGTAGGCTAAATGCTTTTCAGAGTTTGGAACACCGTCTTTGTCAAGAGAAGTTGTAAGTAGAAAATAAAATGACAGCAACAACAAAAACTGGGCTGCCTTGAGAGGTGTGGCATTCAAAGTCAGTTGAATAGCATTTAAAAACTAATGGTGCCCTCCTGTAAAATGGTTGACTCAGGGCGAATGATCTATTTCTTTATTTTGGACATGGATGTGACAGTTGTGCTTACCTTACTGGGTTATTATGAAGTTAAAATGAAATAATATATGTGCAAGCACTTATTATCACTTGTCATTACTATTTTAAAAATCTATTGGCTTACCTTTTCTCTCTTACTGGAAATATGTTGATTTGACTCATTTAAAGTGCATATATATTTGGAGGCGTGGAGGCAAGTAAAGGCTTGGTCCATTCTGAAATATATCTTTCTTCGGGTTTTCAGAGAGTGGTTAAGTGTTGCATAAAATAGCAACATGCCAGCAATTTTGTAACAGTTTTTAAGGTATATAGCAACAGTATTGCATTTTTGTTTACTTACTGCCTGAAGGACCTCCTACCAGGGCAAAACAAGTGAGTTGCTTTCAATTAGGGACAGTAGTTCAGTGCTCAGTGTTTACATATGATTATTTATGTATGAGTTGGGGGTTCCTACTCTTTCGGAATGGGTTTTAGAAATAAGCAGCGTGATTTTACATCAGATTCCGCTGCCTAAAACTCAAGCCTAATAAAAATACCGTGCCTATTATATGACAGCACTGTAGATGATTTTCTTAGTTAATTTTCTATTACTCATAATGTATGGATATTCCTAATGATTCCATTAGAGTTTAAATAACAGAATTCAGCACAAATGTATTTTTACTAAGCAGAAGAAACATAATTTCTCTGGAACTGCAGCTGCTGGAGTTGAAGATGAGACTCTTACCATCCCTAAGGGAGATTGCTGTCTCTGCCAGCTGACTTCGTTTTTACACAGCCAGCGATTTATTAGATTGCTTTGCTCTTAAGTGTGATAATAGGCCTTATGCTTAGCAAGGTTTAGAGACTTCCAGTGCATTAATATTTTATGACAATGACAGGCAAGACACATTTTGTTTACCTAACAAGACAAGCCAAGCCAGAGCTGATGTGTATTGGATATTAGCACTTCCAACTTGGAGGAACCCTGCCAATTATATATTTAGGGCTTTGCAATAGCTCTTCTAATTGTAATCTAATCAGTTCCTTCTTTGGTACATTGCTCTTATGTGTAAGGAGATTATCGTGGCCTCACGGTCTGGACTTAATGGGAAGTAACCTTCCTATTAGGTGACTAATATTAACCATGTAATGACCAGGGATTTGCTAGTGACATCTTTTCTTCCAGTAACAGATTTTATTTCACTTGGAAATCATTCAGCCATGGCCTTTGGTAGATGCACATGTATTCTAGTTTTATTCGGAAGGTCCCCTCAATTGACTTGAGTCACTAGTCATGTATTAGGGAAAGTTGTATCATGTTGCCCTGGATTTCCGGATTGTATTGTCTTGCTGTTAATACAATCATTATGATATTGTCTTGTTATTTTACAAACTATTTAAAAGAATGTGTTTCCTGTGCCTCCTACAGAATGCAGGTACGAATAAAACAACACTAGATGAAAGAGACCAAGCGAATTACCACAGGGCCATTTTAATTTTGTTTCCTTTCTTCATAAAATTAACAGTCACGTCAGTTTCATTATTGGACAAAAATCATTACGTTTCAATGAATAGTAAATGTTGGACTATCAATTCTCTCTAGTTTCAAATTCTCTCAGTATAGCTAGCCCCTATATATATCTTTGAACGTAAAACTATGTGTGCAATGTTTCTACAATGTTCTTAACGACTGTGAATATTCCAACCAAAATATTAGGTACTTATTATTTGTAAAATTAAGCTGCATTTTATACATTAATTAATAAACCTTTAGTTTATATCCTACATATACTATAATTTATGCAATGGAATTTGAAAATTTAGGATGTAGCATCATCTGCTCCAAGGAAACAGGGATCTTGTTTAGAAGGGGGCCAGAAAGCCTCCATCAAATTGACTGGAGTATAGTTTGAGGGAAGGGGTGAAGGGAAAGACAGATGCAGGCTTGGAGTGTGAGGAGTGGGCATTTGCAAGGGAAAGAAGCCTAAATATGTTGCGAAGTGAGTCAGTACATGTGCAAAACCAGAGGACACCATACACGTGAAGATTTGGAAGAATCACTAATACCCACAGTGTTCCAATGAGGCATAAACACAAACCACGTCATGCCCTGCAGGGTCTCTCTGTGTGTTCATTACTTTTAATACCATCCTGTGCAAGCCTCAGAGGAACACAGCCAACTCCTGCATCTCAGGGTTAGCGTAATCTAGCTGCAGCTGGCACTATGCCTGTGCTTGACTAAGTCTGCTGATGTGTCTGAGAGAGGAAAAGAAATGGAAAACATTTGGTTTGAGTTTAAAGATTGGTTTTTTTTTTAAAGGGGGGGGGGGGGTAGTGGGGGTGGGGGGGGAATGCATGCTGTCGCTTGGTTAACCCAACCTTGAAACTTGCAAATACACAATAAAATGAAATTAATCCTTTGTGCTCATCCTTAGGATTTCTGTTGTTGTTTTTTGGGGGGTGGGGATTTCATGTGAAACCCCCGACCATTCCCAAGACTGCTTGGCCACTAGGGTGTTAAAATTGTGACTCCTCTTTCAGGGCTTTGCCCCTTTCTCTGCAATTGCCTAGGGAGTGTTTACTTAAATGCTAGTTAATTACATTTTAGTGAGGACCAATGCAATCAGATTTATCTCAGTCTCTTCATCTTCTGTTCCTAATTTAGCCTTTAAGGAGTACTTTCTGATTGCAAACCCCACGAAAGAAAAATCAGAGGCTATGAGAGGAAGGAACAGAGATTGTGTTAAGCTTCATCAACCAGGAAATAAAGCGAGAATCCATTTTCAAAGTGCTAGGAGAGACTAGAGACACATAAGCACATACCCTGTGCTTGAGCTTGGTAGTTTAAGCACGGTCTCCATTTTATTAAGGCGTTCAAGTTATATATATATATATATATATATATATTTTTTTTTTTTCCCCCTCTGCCTCTCTCCCCTTCCCAGAGCAGTATGGTACTCAAACTTGACTGAAGCTCAAAATACCAAGCTGTTGGAAAAGTGCTGATTCTAGCTTTCTTCAGGGAATTTAGAGACCCGGAGACTTGGAGCAAATCACATCGCTGGTGATTGGCTTTGTCTCTGTTTTTATAAGTGATTAAAAAGAAAACCACTTCAATAATCCTCAGACCTCTGCTCTCTGCTGGGACCTCTTCCAACCAGGCCTGCCTGGTGGAACCCCTGGGTGGAGGAAAGCGTACAAACCCTGGGCCAAAAAAATTAGAAAAAGCAACAAAGACACTGGAACTGAAAAAGTTCTTGTAGGCTAGAATTCAAGGGCGTGATTTTTTTTCTTTGAGCCTCATACTCTACTGCAGTTTGTTTTTCACATCACCCTGTCTCAGCTCTCAGGAGCGTCACAAAAAACTTGATTATTTTGTATATGTTTGCTTTGAACACACAGAGAGTTTGGTTCTGAGATGCCCCTAGAAAATGCAACAATAACGATAACAATGAGATAATTTAAGTAGCATGAGTTTCAAGAGCACTAACATTGAGTTGTTGGGTGAGCACTGAGATGCAGGGATCTCCAAAAGGATTTCCCAAGCGATTGAGTTTCGTAGTCCTCAAACAAACAAAAGCCACAATCTATGTCTGTTTAGTATTCTTTATATTGGCTTGTGTTGTTTTTAGTGAAAATACCCAAATGTGCCTTTTTAAAAAAATCTAAGTCAATTGCCTGACCAGTAAGGAAGGCAGTATGTTCCAGGGTCTGAATTCTGAATGCTAGATGGAGGATCCTAATACCATCATGTATGTGCTCTAAAATCTGAGGTCAACCACTGACCTTTCTGGATGCTCTTTCCTCATCTGTAAAATGAAGATAATAATAAGGAACCTATCCTCTGGGGTAGCTTGGAGCAGTAGAGAAAATAATGTATGGCAGATATTCTACACAGTATCTGCAACAAAGCAAGTACTTCCTAAAAAACGATTATCTTACCTTTAGGATGGGAAACTTGCTGTATGTTCCTCTGTATTCCCACACTGTCTAGTTTTTTTTTTTTTTTTTTTTTTTTTTTTTTAAGAGAGGACTATAGGGCGCCTGGGTGGCTCAGTTGGTTGAGCAACTGCCTTCGGCTCAGGTCATGATCCCGGAATCCCAGAATCCAGTCCCGCATCGGCCCGCATTGGGCTCTCTGCTCAGCAGGGAGTCTGCTTCTCCTTCTGACCTTCCCCCCCACCATGCTCTCACGCTCTCTCTCTCAAATGGATAAAATCTTTAAAAACAAATAAAAATAAAAAGAGAGGACTATATAAAAGATGGTAGTTGTGGAAAATAGTGATTTATAGTCATTTTCTGTGCCTTCACCTTACAGGTGGATAATAAAATTACTGAGCCTTTTTTTTTTTAATAAAGTAGTATTGGGAGAATATTTCTTTTAGGATATTGTAGTATGTTTTCTTTTCTGCAAATCACTGAAATACCAGACAATTGTCCATTGTGAAATCACAGTGGGTTTAGCGTGCTTAAGAGCTTGACTATTTTTTTGTGTTTATAGTTGTGTAAATGGGAATAAGGCTACAAAAAGTCACATCTGTATTTAGACTTGCATTCGTTTAATACTAATGTTTCGTATCACTTTAAAAATACATTGTACTGCCATTTTTGTTTCACCCAGAAGTATCTTGATGAAAAGAAAATCCAGAGTAATTATATGAATTCTGCACATAAGACTTGCTATTTTGTTTTATGCTATTAGCTATTTAATACTCTAAGTATTTGTACAATGGTCAAAACATTAGAAATAATTAGCCTAAATGTGCTTAAACTTCAACAGAAAACACTTGTGGCTCTAAAAGTTCTAAATATTTAATGAGATTTTTGAAAACCACAATTATGGCTTTTTATAGAAAAGGACCTTTACCTTCGAGACCTGGAAAAGACTGTTTATTATATAAAGAAAGAGACTTTTATATTTTTAATGTATGATTTAATAAAAATTGTACCATTCCAGTCTTAAAATCTACAGCTTGAGAAGAAAAACAGAAAAAGCATGTCAGAAAAATATTTTAGAAGGGTAGCACCTATTTATTTTTTAGGAAAATGTCCAAAGTATACAGAAGGCAGAAATCTTACTCAGACTGTTTTAGTTTATTGAATTTTCTGTGCCTTGAAAATCATAGCACAATTCTCTGGAGACACCTGTAAGGATGTATTACATCATAAAGTACACCAAGGATAGTAACCCGTGTTATTAAACTGTCAACATACATTATACTACAATTTGTCCTCAATCCAGTGCAACTGAAAGCCACATTGTTGGCAGGAAGTTTAAAACATAAGACTATTCTCTAATCATCTAATGCCTAAGGTACTTTGGGGGAAAAAAATGCTGTAGTAATCACTCCACTACTCCATAGCAGCATGTGTGAATTTCATTGGTTTTGTACAGCAAATGTTCGGCTATTACAAGAAAGGATTCAGAAGGATTACCACTTAAAGGCTTTTACTAGCGATGCCGTAGATGTCGCATTTCACAGCATATTAATAGTGGTTTTGTATAATAGTAGCAGGGAGAAATAAATCTTAGAAGCTAGAATTTAAATCATGTTTAATTTTCACACAAATGTTTAACAGAAGATCTGGCATTGTACTATTGCTGATATCATCAGAACTCACAATTATAGAATCCTTTTAATTTCTGAAATTTAAGTAATCCACAGAAATGTGGACAGGCTAAGTGCTGGCCCATATTTCCTAAAATACTTTATTTATGAAATGAGTAAAGCATTCGTGAAAGAGGGAATTTGCCAGTGGAGAGAAAATTCCTGGCTCAACAACTGTTGAGGGCTCCCCTTCATGGGTGTGACACCAGGTGCTTTGTCATGACGAAGTTTAATTTCAAAGGCTTACTTGCTAGAAGGATTTCAAAGTTAAGAGAAGACATAAACTAGTAGTGCATAATTTTTTATGAAAATGTGATCTTGGGAATAAACAAAAAGGACAGGGAAGGAGGGGGAATGGAGGACTTATTTTCTTTAACCGGAAACACACCCAGGCAAGAGATTGTGGGTATATTCCAGTATACACGTGGTGTTTAATGTAGAGACAGATAGCAACATTTTTTTTTTTTAGTACAAGCCGTGTCTGTACTGTAATGCTGCCTAATAACATCAGCAAAATTTGTGGCATGTGAAATTCAACTCTTTTTAAGAAACAAGTTGTTTTCCACTGCAAAATTAAGTTGAGCTGGTTTGAAAACTAGGGGAACCTGTTAGAGTGAAGGAAATAGCTTCCCCTGTGGTTTCTCGACATCCCCTGGATTCAAGGTTGACCTTGGTAAAATACAAGTCCATTGAAGTCAGTGTCCTCCCATTGCTGGCTTAGTGCAAAGATGGGGTTCACCTGAAGTGGCTTCTAAGCCTGTGTGTGATCAGCCTTCTGTCAGTCATATAATTTTATTCAATTTGACATCATTTTATGTCTTGCTGTCTACACACCCCAGCTTTCTGCTTCCAACTGCTACTGTGTAGGTTACTCTGACATATCCTTCCATCTCACGGTGAAACCAACCACATCAAGGAGTTCTTCCCTGGCCCCCGGGGTCTGATGTGTTCTCATGGCTGCATGCATTGTTTTCCTTGGACTTCTTTTTATATTTATGGGAATATTTGTTTATCTGTCCCCTCCCCTAGATTATCAGTTCCATAAAGGAAGAGGCGTTATTTTAGAGTTTTAGTCTGTTTTTAAATATCATCTCTGTAGAACTAAGTAGAATCTAGCTCATAGTTGATACTGAATAAATAGTTTTTGATTAAATGGAATGGTGAACAATTGCAATAGGTTTAACTAAATGGAAGAATCAAGATGAGAACCAGTTCCTTTTGTTTTCCCAGCAGTGACTAGAAAGGTAGCTGGCTTTAACATGTACCAGCATTTCATTGGTAAAATTCGTGATAACTTGGCATCCTGGAAAGGTATAATGAAGATAGAGATTGATCTGATGGTAGAATCTGAAGATTTTTGATATTTGCCTCATTGTGGGAGTTCTGTTGCAGATGAATGAATCCCCCTTCCTCAGGGGAGTACCTTTTGAATGCTTTGTCACCATTATTTCTCAACATCAGCATCCAGTAGCCATGACACCACTGGGGAAAGGGTCAGCCTACCACTGTGATCTTTGTTCCCAGTATGGAGATGTTCATCCTCAGAGGTCTCTAGTCTTCTGGGCAAAAAATCCTCTGCCCCATCAACATTGAAATCTTAGGGTTTAATACCACATTGTGGCAATGGCAGTACCAAATGGGCCAGAATCAATATATCAGTCATGTACCTGAATTACTTAGATTTGACCTAACAGGGTCACAGTGAAATGTTTTATGACAGAAAGGATAGGCAGTGACCAGTAGTCCAGTTTATATCTAAGGGATATAGGATAACAAATATAAACTAGACAGCACATTGTCTAATCTGTGAGAGCAAGTGGAGAGAAATAGTACAGAAGCTTCACCATCAGACCTTTGCTGCCACTTTCATAAAGAATCCAGTGAAACTTCCTTGTTTCTATTGAAACCATTCTCCGCTCTACATAGTTGAACTTTTCAATCTTGTGTGTTAAAATGCAAACATCAGCAAAATGAATGTAGATGATCCCTTAGGGTTGTCATAGAATAAATTTCATGTATTAACACACTTACAGCATAATTTACCTCACATCTGTTATGAAAACTATCAGAATTCCTTTTGGTGTGTAAAATTTGTGTCTAACATTTATCCTTCTGTGCATACCATAGGTACTTCTCTTCTGGAAATTTCCATTGACTATAGAATGGCAATCTTTCCAAACTCTTCTGTACTTTATTATGATTCTGCTTTGTGGCTATCTCACGACTGAGAAGAAAAGAGCCTTCCCAAGTCAGGGGAATATGGACTCACGACTTGAGTCTTCCTGGTAAGTTGAGATTTCCTAAAAGCACAATTTCCATGGAAGAGACAGCTAGCTGTCTGCCGGAAATTCATGCCCTTCTTCCAATGGTGAGAATTGTTGAATTAACCTCTGGCAGGGAGACACCCTTGAAGAAGAAAAGTGTTTGGAATCTGCAGGAGCAAAATATAAACTTGTGTTAAGCCATTGAGATTGTGTTAAGCTACTGAGATTTTAGGGTTTATCTGTTATAGTAGCTATTGTCACTTCGCTAATATAATACCTTACAGTAAAAGGAATTGAGCCTACCTGGAAGATAGAAATTTATCAAACCAGAGTGATATTTTTAGTTGAAAGGTCCTAACTGGGCAGTCCCTGACTGCTCCAGGCTGATGAGCTCTTTCACAAAGAAAAACACTGACCTTCTCTTATTTTTCTCCTAAATTTATTTCCATTATTTCTGAAATATGTTTGCAGAGTCAAAATTCTTTTTATTTGACATACGATTTTCATACAAGAAATTTTACTGAAAACAGGGGAAGTTCAAAATAAGCAAATGTGTATTTTGCTGACTCATCCTGTGCCTTGTAACATCCCCCAAATCTGTGATTCTGTAATTAAAGATAGAAGACAGAGGAATAAAAAAGATGATGAGAATCCACGAGGCAATCGTCTCCTAAAATATTCAAAGTGAATCACATTGCATGATCCACAAACAGCCCAAGGTTGGTAGCTCTTTGCATGATGTTGAGTTTTTCCATCTGTTGGCTATGAATGCCAGACAATCCAATTAACATGGGATGGTGGACTCACGGTCTAAAAGGAAATAGGTTAACTCATTAAATTTTAGCTGCTGCCACAGTTTTTCACTTCAAATGATTGTATGTGTGTGTGTTAACACTCCTGTTTCCTTCAGACATTTTTCAGTGTAGGTTAGAAAAGAATATTTATAGGGCACCTGGGTGGCTCAGTTGGTTAAGCGACTGCCTTCGGCTCAGGTCATGATCCTGGAGTCCCGGGATCGAGTCCCGCATCGGGCTCCCTGCTCAGTAGGGAGTCTGCTTCTCCCTCTGACCCTATCCCCTCTCATGTGCTCTCTCTCTCTAAAATAAATAAAATCTTTAAAAAAAAAAAAAGAAAAGAATATTTATAGACTGAGATTTAAAAACCTGTATTACCAACTCTTATATGTAACCCACTGTGCTTCGTTATTGGACACAATATTAGATGCCATATCTTCATTCCTGCATTTGCAACTATATATTAATACATTTTGGACACTCAGTGGTTTCACAGGACTTTGTAATATGCACACTCTTCTTTTTTAAAGGTTTATTTATTTATTTTCAGAGAAAGAGAGAGAGAAAGAGCACAAGCAGGAGGGGCCGAAGGAGAGGGAGAGAGAATACGAAGCAGACTCCTCGCTAAGGGCAGAGCCCGACTCAGGGCTCAATTTCACAACCCTGGGATCACGACCTGAGGTGAAATCAAGAGTCAGATGCTTCACCGACTCTACCACCGGGGCCCCCCCGCCCCCGCTTTTTTTTTGCACGCTCTTTAATGCAGTAAGCACTCTCTCTTATCCCTATACAGGTGAATGCATTTGTTTACCTTTTCATATTTATACACAGATTGGAGCACACTGAGATTTCATGCTCCATGACCTAGCAATGTAAATCAGGACCACGTTTATCTACCACGAGCATGTCTGAAGTAACATCTCCAGGTGTGAATTTGAAGGACGGAGAAGTGAGTTGCTATGTAGGTGGCATAACCCACAATAGTTGGCTTCCGCTTAGCATAAGTAAATCATAGTAACCACCAGTAAGTTAGGTTTCATTTATTTTCTTTGTTTCAAGTAAGAAGGTTATACTGGATGTGCATCCTGGTGTTTGCTATAAACTGGTATTAGTGGGGCGCCTGGGTGGCTCAGCCATTAAGTGTCTGCCTTCGGCTCGGGTCATGGTCCCGGGGTCCTGGGATTGAGCCCTGCATCAGGCTCCCTGCTCAGTGGGGAAGCCTGCTTCTCCCTCTCTCACTCCCCCTGCTTGTGTTCCCTCTCTCCCTGTGTCTCTCTCTGTCAAATAAATAAATAAAATCTTTAAAAACAAACACACACACAGGTATTAGTAATTCATTTAGAATTCTTTTGTCTTTGTCAAGGCTTTTATTTTCTTTTTTTAGGAAATAGATACATTTCAGCATGAGTTCATTGTCATACCTGCCCCCAGGCCATTTGCTAAGAATTAGTGAAATATATAAAATTCATTATTTGGTCTGCATGATTATCTTATCTGCATGATGCCAAAAGGCTTGCCTGACGAATGCTTCTAGCCCCTTAATGAACTGGCTGAGTGTATTTTCAGATAGGGCAGACATAGCCACAGATTAACTACAACTAGGACTTTGTTGATTCCTCAGCTTGTAATGTTTTTTTTTAAAAAAAGATTTATATTTATTTATTTTTATTTTAGAGAGAGAGCAAGCATGAGCAAGAGGAGAGGCAAAGGGAGAGAATCTCAGCAGACTGTGCTGAGTGTGGGGCTCAATCTCATGACTCTGAGATTATGACCCTGAGATCATGACCTGAAGTGAAGCCAAGAGTTGGTCACTTAACCGACTGAGCCACCCAGGCATCCCTTAGCTTATAACATTTTATTTTATTTCATTTTTTGAAAGATTTTATTTATTTATTTGAGAGAAAGAGTGCACAAGTGGGGGAAGGAGCAGAGGGAGAGGGACAAGCGGACTCCGAGCTGAGCACGGAGCTGGACGTGGGGCTCGATCCCACGACCCTGAGATCATGACCTGAGCCGAAATCAAGAGTCGGACACTTAACCAACTGAGTCATCCAGGTGCCCCAGCTTGTAACATTTTAAAATAACATTTTAAAAATTATGAAACACAACCCATATCTCTAAAAGTTTACAAACTATAAGTACACAGCAAGGTGAATAATTGTAAAATGCAAACCCTTGTAACCACCACCCAATCTAAGAAATAAAATACGGTTCATGGCCTTTAGATTGTAATACATTACATAGTTTTTTCATAGATTCCCATCTGGTTTTAGCCATCCTGTGTTAGGGTCTAACACTGATGTGTGCCTTTTTGAGAATAAATTCTAAAGGTTTTATGAGTCATAAAGCAATATTATGTCCTCCTTCCTTAGTGAAATGGAAAAGTTTTCATTTCCCTTTCATCTTCAAATATCTACAAAGTCAATATAAATTTGATTTCCTTATCCTTTTTCATTTCTGTTCTAATATAAGCATCTCATCTAAATAGTTCTAAAGTTAGAGAATATAGAAGTCAGAAAACATAATAGGAAATTTGCTTTTGCTGTGGTTCAGGGCCTGGACCACTGTCAGAGACTGATTCTGTCTGTTCTCTTTCTTGACAGTTCTTTACAGCTGTTTTCAAATACTGTTGCCAATCTACCTGTTTTTGCCACTTGTCCTGAACATGTTGCTTCTTTTCTCAAGGAGCTGTATGTGTTACCTGTTAGCATGAGGATTAGATTTTAAGCAGCTCATTTTTATACGGAAACAAAGTAATCACTCATGCCATCGTAAATTGTTAACTTAATCTCCTGCTGCCCTTAGAAAGGAATAAAATGTTCTCATCTATTAATTATTCACATCACACTTATCAAAACATTTTGCAACCAGTGTCTCTTTGCAGTGCTATTTGAACTTTGCAAATATGCTGCATAACTATTTCTCAGTGAGCTTTTTCTCAGTGGGGGGTGAAGTTGATTTGAGTTGAGTCATTAGAAAGTAGATTTCATTTTGTTTTCTCTGTTTCAAATTATGAGGGTTGCATTGGGTGTATACTTTGTGAGGAACTGGTATTAATAATATTCCCTTATAATTATATTTTCCTTGTCAAGGCTTGACTTTCAGGAGATAGGTAAAGTTTTGGCATGAGTTCATCTTTATGCATGTATCCATTTACTAAGAATTAGTGAAATATAGAAATTTATTATTTTATTTCACTTTTGCTGTTATATGTGCTTCTATACAACATTTGCACAAACTATTTAAGAAGTATATGGAAAAAATAAGCCAAAAGTCTCTAACCAATGCATGTAAGTGCGAAATGGAGGTATATGATTTTGGATGTACTATTAGAGATGCACAGCACATAGGGAAAAAATATTCATTTGTAACTCTGGATAAAAGTTGGGACTAGAAACCCATGTTGGGAAACGGCCTATAGCATTAAACTCAAAACCGCAATTCTGACTAAAGTTTATATCATGTTCATAGGTACAAGTCCTACCTTTGCCTTCAATCACCAACACATGATTCTAGGCATTAAAAATAAGAAAGGAAGTCTAACGAAATAGTACATTTGATGTGATATACCTATTGTTGTAAGTCCTTACTTTGTTTATGGCTGATACAATGAGATTGAATTTGGGGCTTAACTGTAGTTAGGTAGACCATGCCGCTTATCCTTGTTTCGACTCATAGTAGTCATATAGATCTGCCTTTGTTTAGTTTACAATGTTCCATTCAGATCACACTATTTTGACTTCAGGATTCCAGAGAGCAGAAAACACATCATGGTCTTTGAAATATATTTGTTCCTTCTATTCGTCATCTTCCTACTGTGATTTGAAAATCATACGAGTTTTCTCATTTGATGTTCATAAGCGCGTGAAGTGAAGCAGAATATGTATCATTAATCACTTCTGATGTATGCAGAAATAGATAATCAGTAAGGTGAAATGACATGGCCAACACGATCTGCTTTATAAGCGGCAAAGTCAGCACTTGAATTCAGGGACTCTGTACTTGGGATTTATACTTATGCCAACAAGAGTTTATTTTTTATAGCATAGTTAAGAATAGTAGTCAGATTGGTTGACAAGTAAGGCTGCCATTACTGTGTATGTAAAACATATATTTTGAGATATCATCAATCTGTTTTATAGCTGAGAAATTAAAGCAGAAAAGAATGACTGGCTTAAGGTCAGTGTGTTCAGAGAGAGCAGTTGCTGGTACCTTAAAATGTTGACTTTCAGGCCACAGAGAATGATGGAGGTAATGTCTTTAAACCTGGAAATACGCCATGCATTGTAGTTCATTATAAAATGGATGTTAGCATAAGTTGGAAGGGAAATTTATGTGGGGAAGTTCTCTTTTTCTTTTTAGAAATGCTTATTAATTTTTTACTAAAAGTTAATAACTCAAATTATAATCGTTCAATTAGATGCACTTTTATATTTTAAATGTGGCAAAGAGAAAAACATCATGTGGGTTAGGTCATCAAATATAACCTTTTGAAAAGGTGTCATGTAATCCAAATTCCCGAAGGACTTTAAATTGGGGTTCATTGTAAAGTGTGTCGTTTGGTTGTAGAGAAATTAAACAAAGAAATCAATTGTCATTATTAGTGGAGGGCTTATTCTAAATTAATCGTGTATGCTGTTAATGAACTGTTGCTACAAAACTAATAGAGCCAGAGAAGTAAATGCTATTCCCAGCACTCTACGTATTTCCCCAACATAATCAAGTAGGCTAGTACCCAACCATGAAAGTTGTATTGATCTGGGCAGTTTTTAAAACAGTAAGTAAAAAAGGCAGTGTCTTCCAGAGGGGAAAAAATGACGTGATTAAGAAGTCATTTCATTTTCAATTTTCAAAAAAATGTATCTCAGACTGCAGAAAGCATGGAAAATATATCTTCACATAATTGTGTGGTTCAGGAAAGCAGTCAAGGAAAAACTTAATGTATAGGTAGCAAAATAAATACCGCAATTATTTGTTGTGTAGAATGCATTGATCAAAACTTCACTGGGATTTTAAAACTTGGCAATGCCTTTTATCTAATTTTGGTAAACGGCACTCTTTTGTCACTGAAATTGTTTTCAGTATTTAATTATAAATGAAAATCATTCGCGTTTGAAAAGAACACTCACTTTGAACCTATGGTATACATTGCAAGGAATAACTTTCAGGAGAATGTTTGAGTACCAGTAGTCCCTGTAGCTTCCCTCATTTAATAGATAATGTTCTGAACTACGTCTTTCCTCTACGTGAGTAGGTAAAGCGGAGAGAAGGTTGTTTTCTCTCAAGTATGTATGTCTTTGGTGTTGGTGCTGACGGTGGTGGTGGAGGTAGTTGTGGGTTTTGAATTTGGAGGAGCTCGAAGCTGCATAAATTAGATAACCCAAAATACCTTTAATTTGCTTCTTTTGAACTTGATCCAATACATCATCCTGTTCTTCTTGCCCAAAACCCCAATGTGTCAAACCCTTTAGCCAAATACTTTGCAGGCTATTTTCACACTGTTTTATTAAACAAACCGAGTAACCATAAGTGTGTTTTTCAAAGGGGATTGAAATTTGAGAAATACCTATTAATACTGAATCTAAAACTAAATTTTTGAGCAGGAAAAAAAAAGGGAACTTTCTAAAGGAAATGAATCCAGTGGTTCTTGATCTTAGCAGGGACAACATTCTATTAAAAAAAATTAGGAAGTGCCCCTTTATTATCTGACAATGGGAAGGACAAATAATATAACCTACCTATACATACCCGATTAAAGTATTGAAAAAACGGTCTTAATTATAATATAAAGGAGAACTGTTGGAAATCGATCTACAGTCAACTCTTTTGATACGTTTGTAGGTGCTGATCTCTCTCGATAGTAGATCTGGTGGCGTAGTCAGATGCTCACACTAAGTGTGTAGGACCACGTGAATATCACAGCTCTGAGTGTGGGCAGCTGTGACGAGGCTGGTACCACAACACGCTTTTCTGAATCAATGGGCCAGTTTGGGTAAATCTCCGGATAAAACAAAGTACAATCTTCCTTCACTTTATTTATGTATTTATTTATGTATTTTTTTTTTTAAGATTTTATTTGTTTATTTGACAGAGCAAGAGACAGCGAGAGCAGGAACACAAGCAGGGGGAGTGGGAGAGGGAGAAGCAGGTTTCCCGCCGAGCAGGGAGCCCGATGCAGGGCTTGATCCCAGGACCCTGGGATCATGACCTGAGCCGAAGACAGCCGCTTAACGACTGAGCCACCCGGGTGCCCCTGTATTTATTTTTTAAAGACTTTATTATTTGACAGAGAGAGAGCATGCACAAGTGGGAGGGGGATGGGGCAGAGGGAGAGGGAGAAGAAGACTCCCCACTGAGCAGGGAGCCTGATGTGGGACTCGATCCTCGGACCCTGAGATCATGACCTGAGCCGAAGGCAGATGCTTAACCAGCTGAGTCACCCAGGTGCCCCCAACAATCTTCCTTCACTTTAGATGGTAGCTTTATTTTTGGAAAAATCAATACTTATTAAAACACAGCGGAAAGGTTTTGCATCAACAGAGCTAGTACACAGGTTCCGAAAATTACACATTTTAACCTATGTGGCTGTCCACAAAACATTGCAAATTCACATGGAGCACTGAGAGAGTAAGTATTGTGCATGTTCTCTGTAGGGTTGCAGGATGTAAGCATCCCTGATGCCTGGCTTCCAGAACATTCCGATACCATCCGCTATCCTGGAGTAAACCGCAAGCATCCTTGCACGTTTTCCCAATTTGAGGGGACTGGTTTGTTTTGTTTTGTTTAAATTAAATAGCAGATTCTGATCTGCCTTGTTTGATTAGTTATTAAGATGTCATTGTTGCTGGAGACTTTGCCGTAATTTGGTCCAAATTTTACATGTAAGGAAAATTAAGGTCAGAGGGAGTAATTACACATTTTCAAAATGTTAAAATGGAACATTTAGCAAAATAATACTAAGGCACCAACTATGTATCTACCGGAACAGCTATTTGGCCAAGTAAGTAAAGAGTTATAAAGAAACAAATCAGGCAACACAACAACCCAGTAATAATCTTCACTTTCCAAACATGTGTTTTGGCATTGTGTGTTGGCCTAGCAATAAGCCCAAAGCAGCCCTGGGCTGGATCCATTCCCAGCTCTGTCACGGATTAGTTATGGTGCTTGGATAAGTCACTTACCCCCTCTCTGTGCACTTTTCTCATCTATAAAATAGGATAATGCTCACTCCATCTACCTCATTATTAGGACACAATAGTACCACATGTGAAAATATGATATTTGGTACTGACAGTCAGGAATGCATCTTGTTAGGGCGCCTGGATGGCTCAGTCATTAAGCATATGCCTTCAGCTCAGGTCACAATCCCAGAGTTCTGGGATCGAGCCCCGCATCGGGCTGCCTGCTCAGCAGGAAGCCTGCTTCTCCCTCTCCCACTCCCCCTGCTTGTGTTCCTTCTCTCGCTGTGTCCCTCTCTCTGTCAAGTAAATAAATAAAATCTTAAAAAAAAAAGGAATACATCTTGTTAGGCCTCTGTTTGGTATGAGATCCTTTTTTATCTTTATTGCCATTCTGACTTGCAATGTGTATTGCAGGCTTTATACCGTTGGAAGAAATGAACAGTTAAGGATGTTTGAACTTACACTATGAAATAATCCATCTACAGGTTAGTAAGTCCTTAACATGAGAATTTAATTTATATGCAGTATATCTATTTGCGTAAATATTTGTACTATGCAGTTTTTATTTTTTTATTTTTATTTTTTTAAAGATTTTATTTATTTATTTGAGAGAGAGAGAATGAGAGATAGAGAGCACAAGAGGGAAGAGGGTCAGTGGGAGAAGCAGACTCCCTGCTGAGCAGGGAGCCCGATGTGGGACTCGATCCAGGGACTCGATCCAGGGACTCCAGGATCATGACCTGAGCCGAAGGCAGTCGCTTAACCAACTGAGCCACCCAGGCGCCCTGTACTATGCAGTGTTTTTAGCTCACTGGTTCTCAAAGTACAGTATGGGTGGTCCTCTGGGCCCCCGTCCGTCTTTCAGGTTGTCTGCAAGATTGAACTTTTCTTATAATAGTACCAAGACCTTATGTACTTGGTTGACAAATTTGCTTTCTCTCTACGAGTAGAGAGGCATTTTCCAGAGAGCATGTGACATCGCAGCTGATTGGACGCAGAAGCAGGTAAGAGGATCTAGCTATCTTTTGCTAAGCATCAGGAATTGCAAAATGTAAAACAATATCACTCTTCTCACTAGATTTATACACACATCAAAAAATATCTTACTTTTAATTTCTAATACAGTAAACACTAGGAAATACAAGCCACATAAAGCCTTTTGAGATCTTCAGTGGTTTTTAAGAGGGGATGTATCCCTGAGACTAAAAAGTTTGAGAACCGGGGCACCTGGCTGGCTCAGTTGGTAGAGCACATGCCTCTTGACCTTGGGGTTGTGAGTTCAAGCCCCACATTGGGTGTAGAGATTACTTAAAAATAAAATCTTAAAAAAAATGAAATACAAAAAATAAAAGCTTTGAGAACCTCTGATTTAGATTATACTCAGATTCTCTCTTCATTAAAGAACTGGCAGCATTGGTTTTTCTCTAGGAAGTATTTGTTTGCTGGTCTAAAGCTTCATTGTCAGAGTCCTCCTTCAACCTTCTCTTTAGGTTCTCTGTGGATCATTTTGACCTGTGTTGGAACCGTTGCTTCTTCATAACACAGATGTTACAGCAAATGCAAAAATAGTTCATTCAGCCCCTCTATCTGTAAGCCTTATTTTTTCTCATTTGTGTAATCTGCCAAATGCCCAAACTTGCCTCTTCTTTATGTGCCCTGTGATGCAACTCGTTAACCTCGTGCTGCCTCGTTAAGGGTTACATGGAAGCAATGGACAGATTGTATAATACTGACATTTTGGCTGAAAGGAAATCACTTCCAGGGATGTCTGAACTGCAGCAACGGCACTGCTCTGCAGAAATAATGGACTCTATAGCCTCCTTATATATAAGTTCCTAACACATACCTGGTTGCTGCAATCCAGAGCCTCGGCATTGCCCTCTGACCACACGGCATGGTCTAGTCTATAAAGTCTAGTACAACATGTGTAAAGCACCTTATAAATGCGAAGATATATTCTAAACCAGGTGTCCCTTATTTTCCCTTCCCATTCAAGTATTTTTCTTTTCTTTCAACTGTGTTAGCCTTGAAAGGGAGATTGCTTTGGTATGTGTCAGTCAAGTCTCTAGGCAGATCTATTTGGAATAATATTGATGTATTAATGATATCAGTACAGCTGACAGTATTCTCTGCAATGGATTTAATCCTATTTTTAAGCCAACAGAACTGTATTGGTCAGACTGTGTAACTATAATTTCCCTTTCAATTTTTTTTTTGTTTGTTTGTTTTGGTTTTGACATTACCGTATAGGTCTCCACATTAGGAGGTGCTGACATATTTCTATAAATTATTTTGCCTAATAAAAGAGGATCTTTTCAGTCCCCAATTTACGAACGATTTAGGTAGATAATAAAGAGATAGGAGAGCTTGCAGTTGGGAGGCACTACACCAGGTCTCTGTGGAGGGAGGTCCTCTTGGCAACCACTCTCCTTTCGGTTGAGAATACTTAAACAAAGAATAACCAGAGCATTTCCTGGGTACTAGTTCAGGGAGACCTAGGGCCTTGTTTAGAGGTTCCAAAATCTCATAAATCAAGGGCATCTTGCACACTTCAGCCCCAACTTGGAGATTCTCAGAGGATGTCTCCCATTAAAAATCCCCCAAATCCCAGAGGATGGAAACCTGTTTAATTATGTTTAGTCCAACATTTCTTCAAGTTCATTATCCATAGAAAATTTTTATGAAAGAACATATTTGAATGAGTCCTAGGACACTTCTGTTAGGGCAGGACAACATTTGGGAAATATGAACTAAGAGAAAATCCATCTCTTAAGTAGCTACAGAGGATCACCACACTTCTGATGTCCACCAGTGCCTATCTCGCTTTCTTCTTCCCATACCACTTGTTCTGGGTACCACCAAGCAGAGGTTGATCTCGTGTCCTTAGCTGGAGGACAGAGTAGATTTTCTGATGGAAGCTGTGTTACCCATGTGCCTATGCCCAACTGAATTAGTGTCATTAGTAATCTACCAAAAATGTACAGTGCATTTTGTATACAGCTATAGGAGAGCTTGTTCTGAGTTGCAAATCTATCTACTTCATATTAAATGCTTAAAAGATAACCAGCCAGCAAATTGGGAATTGGTGGTACTGATTTTTTACCCTAAGGTTTGGGGAGTCAATAGGTTTGAAATCTATTTAAGAACAAAGAAATATTTTAGCAATAGGAAGGGATGATGTAAGATGAAAAGAAAAATGTAAGCATGAGAACATTTCTAACTCAATGTGTTACTGAATTTGAATTACAAATGGCAAGCCTCCTTATATATGTCCTGCGAAGGGGCAATCATCTTCAATGGATATTTTTTGAAAAATATCTGGCCATGAACCACTGAATTCATTTTTCTGAGGTAAGGCTGTATGATGGAATATATCCACTTGAACATACATTGCCTCTAGGGCCCAGAAAGCAAACGTTCGTTGTTAGTTCTCTCTTGAAATCTCCCACAGCCAAAAGTGGAACTTTAGAGCAATTAAGTGCCAAGAAAATAGATGTGTGCCAGTGCTGCCTGATTATAGAACTGATATTACATCTTAGATATATCTGAGCTGCCACGTCTCCCCTGGAATGCAGCATGCCATCATGTTAACTGAAGAAATGGTACTCCAAAGTCAACTTTAGAATGGAGACCTAAAAAAAAAAAAACCTCTTTTGGAGGCTTTTCTATTCACGGGGCTTCAGGGAACTTAAACCAAATAGCACAGCTATCTTACTGGTGACTTTTTTTGAGCAGCCCTATCAGTTATTTGAAATTTTGATAGCATCATTTTTTAAAAGATTTTATTTATTTATTCATTTATTTATTTATTTATTTATTTATTTAGAGAGGAGGGGGATGAGCAGAGGGAGAAGGAGAGAGAGAGAATCTCATGCAGACTCCCCACTGAGTGAGGAATTTGATGGCCGGGCTCGATTTCATGACCCTGAGATCATGACCGGAGCCAAAAATTAGGAGTTGGATGCTTAACTGACAGAGCCACCCAGGAGCCCCATAATAGCATAATTTTTATATAAAACCTAACTTCAGAGTTCTTAAAAATTTTTATCATTGGGGGAGATTTCTAAGTTTTTAAGGATCCTGGGGAGCAGAAATGTAAGAACTACTTACTACAGTAAATTAAAAATATGAACCAAGTAATCCTTATATTAGGATGAGAATTAAGGGGTTTGGAGAAGTTGAGCTTGGTTACTTCTTCTTGGATGGCCTTGGTGCTTCATGTGTGTTCAACTTTAAAAGGGGTATCCTAATTTTATTTTAGCTAATTGGAAACAAAATTAAGAGAAAATAAATCACTTAGGAAAACATATAAGGGTAATGTTTTACACACTTTAAATCTCTTTTTTCTCCCTCTTTCTTTTTCCATTGTTTTTTTTTCCCCCCTTAGTGGTGGGTTTGAAGATATGTATTCTGGGCATTCTAATGGCATTAAGTGTCAGCACCATAAGTGATGTGTGATAAATATTTGCTAATGATAACATTTTAAAGTACTTTCTCTAGCGATGGTACTAGGGAACGAGTGTCTGCAAACATTTCCATGATTGTTCATTTGCTTTTATATCTTTGACAAGTTGTATTTCCTTGTTAATTGGATATAAACTACCTGGACCAAATTCTCATAATCTGGTATTATTCAGGAAACTTTTTGGAAATACTACTCCTGGGTCTGCAGTCTTAGTACCTCAGGGATTCCACCCACAGATGGTCTCCTACTCCTAGTACAGGAGGAAAGATTTGCAATGAGCATGTCTTCTTGCTTATTTCACTTATGTTTTCCCTTTCAGAAGTACTGCAAGGCTGGAATTCATTTATAATGACTTAATCAGCTTCTTAGCAGGGAAAAATCCTCTTTTAGATAGACTTGATGAACGCAAAATGGAGTACCTGCCTGCGTCTGAATGTTTTTAAATAAGAGCTCATTAGGTATTTGTTTGGAAAGATCCCTGTGAGAAAACAGGTATCTTTGTTTCACGGAAACATCTTGAACTACTTTACTATGCTTTTTGGGTCATGAAAACTCCAAACATACCTCGTCAAACACTCTTTCTTCAACCTTGAAACCCATGTGTATAGCCAGGGAAAAGCAATCTGTATGTTTCTAATTAATTTACATTTAACTCATCAGAATGTTGTTTCCTAAGAGCTATTTGATGTGTAAGACCCCTTATGAGCCTTTCAAATATGGCTTCTAAGCATTTTTCCTTTGAACCAGAAAGTCACTTTTTCTCCCCCCTGAAGCAAATGGAATTTAATTCTCAAAAGGCTTTAGTTTGGTTCAAGAAATTGTCAGACTCACATAATCTGACAAAACATGTTTTCTCACTTAAATGGATTAACTCATGCGGTAGGCACTAGGAATTAAAGGGCGTATCATTAGGCAAAGATTTACTTAAAGTTGCCACGGTGTTAATGAAATTTTTGTTTATTTAGCAATGCTTTCTGATAAAATACCACTAAATACACTCATGTCACTGGGCATAGGGTGCTGCTGTAGGAAAATGCAAAGGAATTAAAAAGTTTTATCTTAAAGGTACACATCTGTCTTTACAACATATGTACAAGGGGTTTTCAGTATTATCTCCCTGATTTTGGTCCTAAAGTCAATGTTGCACACAGGAGAGACTCATAGATTGGTATCATCCAATATTGCTTCTCTCACCTTTTATATAAGGATCCTAAAAGCAGTGGTTACAGAGAGATGTAATGACATATCCTGAGTGCAACCATTGACGAATGTTCCAGGTGCATCATGTTTCACTATGTTTGCATAGTCCAAGTGTGTATGAGTATTATATTTTCATCTAAATCCCTGCTTTATATTAGGCGTACAAGTACATTTTTTGCTTTCAATAGCTACTTCTTTAGAAATATCCACACTGATTTTCAAATTCTTTGTATTAAAATTGCCTGACTCACTTTCCCTATTCATTGTAGTAAAAATTTTGTTTAGAGGCGTCCTGTTAACCCATATATTAGAGAAAAAAATTCTTAGAGCTTCCTTTAACTATCTTCTCTGGCTTCCAACATACAAGAATCCATAGGTGTGTTCTTATGATTTTTTTCTACTATTTATACTCAAATTTCTCTCTCAATTCAGGCACACACAAATTCATCATCTCTTTCTAACTTCTGGTTAATGATCACTTATTTAGATTATTTTAGCTTCTTGAAAGACAATTTTTTTTTGAAGTTTTTATTTATTTATTTGACAGAGAGAGACACAGTGAGAGAGGGAACACAAGCAGGGGGAGTGGGAGAGGGAGAAGCAGGCTTCCCGCAGAGCAGGGAGCCCGATGCGGGGCTCAATCCCAGGACCCTGGGATCATGACCTGAGCCGAAGGCAGATGCTTAATGACTGAGCCACTTTCAGCCACACTGAAAGACAATTTTAGTTTGCAAGCAAAATAGAAGATTTTGTGTTATTACCCCTGAATAGTTGGGTAGTTATATGCTCTTGGGACACTACAGACAAAGAACTGATCCCACTGAATACCTACAAACCATCTAAATACTATACATTTCTATTTCAAGAACAGCTTTCTTTTGGTTTTCTTCCAGAACAATTTTTGTTGGATATAACATGAAAACCAAGGCAGTTTGAGCATCATATAAAGACAAACACAGATCCGGTAGAATTCAAAATGCTTTTGTGTAGAAGCAGGTATCGTATAACTTCTGGAAGTTTTCAGTATGCTAGTTAGAAAGATTTTATAGGTTAAGTTCAGAAACATTTTCTTTTTTAAAAATTTAATTTGAATTCAGTTAATTGACATATAATGTATTATTAGTTTCAGAGGTAGAGGTCAGTGATTCATCAGTCTTGTGTTACACCCAGTGCTCATTACATCACATGCAGAAACATTTTCAGAGATAATATTTCCGATTTCACGATACACATGAATATTTTAAAATGAAAAATCCACTGAGTCCATTATTATCATTATCACTGAAACATTGGATGCTCGTTGCATCCACGTATTTCTCTGTGGGAAGATTTAGAGAGTTTGGGCAATATGTGTACCCTGCCTTCAGTGAGTTCCATCATTGGATTAGAATCCAAAATCCAGAATCTCATTTTCTTCCTATAAGGGGCTATAGAGCCATATTTCCCAATTTCGTCTTTAGTGTTCAGTGCCTGGCCTTTGAAATGAAGTTTAAAAACTCATTCCAACAACCCTCCAAATAAGTCTCCTTCTCTGACTTTAAGGATCTCCTTGGCATATCTCTCAATGAAAGCCTATTCCAAGAGAGAGCACTTTCAAAGACATTACTAACTCCAAACTCTGCCCCCCGGAGACTTTAATTTTCAGGCAGCATCAGTAGTGTGAGATGAGGTGGCTCTGGAAGTTTCTGTGACAAGCGAGAAGGACATTTAAATAGGGCAGTGCTCGTATATATTGTAGCCTTATTCCCTGATGAGCGGTAACAGTTAAAGCATACTCTCCACTAGTGGCAAACTGCTATTGGGAACCACACCAGTTCACTTGTGGGTTCTAAACACATTAGTTAGGATCAATTCTCCTATAGGTTAGAATTCAAAGTATTATCAAAGAACAAGGAGGTACTAAGTGATTACCTTCCAGGAGATCCAGTGTGACTACACTTAAAATTCAGATGAATAGGACCTTTGAGGGAGGGAGAGAGAGAATATAAGAAAAAGGAGGGGGAAAGACAGAAGGGGAGGCGGGAGGGGGGAGATGCAAGGGAAGGGAAGGGGGGAAAAGGTAACCTCCTAGCACTTACTTGATAGTTAAGAGAAAAAAATTGTTTAAGCTTTCAAAATGGTTTTATAGATGTCTACCTACTTATTTGAAGTAGGTAGATTGGTCACTCTGTTTAAATGGAGTGAGTAAACTACCCAAATAAGTTTTTAATCCTCTTATTCCTGATACAAATATCATTGGTCTCTCAGTAACCACATTCAAGACACCAGAAGGTACAGAGGACCTGAATAGACCTGAACAGACTTCTGCAAAGACATGCAGATGGCCAACAGACACATGAAAAGATGCTCAACATCACTCATCATCAGGGAAATGTAAATCAAAACTAAAATGAGATCTCACCTCATACCTATCAGAATGGCTAAAATAAAAAACACCAGTAATAACAAGTGTTGGTGAAGATGTGGGAAAAAAAGCAACCCTTGTGCACTGCTATGGGGGTGATGCAAACTGGTGCAGCCACTGTGGAAAACACTATGGAGGTTCCTCAGAAAATGAAAAATGAAATTAGTGTATGAGTAAGTAATTCCATTACTGGGTATTTATTCATATTTACTTGAAGAAAAATGAAAACACTAACTCGAAAAGATATATGCAAGCCCCCGTTTATTGTGGCATTATTTATAATAGCTAAGATATGGAAACAACCCAAGTGTCCATCCACACAGAATAGATAAAATGATGGAATATTACTCAGCCATTAAAAGGAATGAAAGCTTGTGATTTGCAACAACAAAAATAGACCTGAGTGTATAATGCTAAATGAAATAAATTAGAGAAAGTCAAGTGCCATTTGCATTCACTCATTTGTGGAATTTAAAGAACAAGTGAACAAAGAAAAAAAGCAGAAACAAATGAAAAACCTCTTAAATACAGAGAATAAACTGGTGGTTACCAGAGGGGGAGGTGGGTGGAGGGATGGGTGAAATAGATAAAGGGGATTAAGGGTACACTTAACTTGATGAGCACTGAGCAACGTATAGAATTCCTGAATCATTACATTGTACACCTGAAACTAATATAGCACTGTAGGTTAATTATACCTCAATAAAATAACAAATTAAATCATTTTGCTGTGAGATTAGAATTCCTTTCAACAGGTTAATAATCTTCTTTATTAATAGAAATAATTAATCCAGACCAGAATTCTACCTGCTAACCTGGCTATAGAAAGTATAAGAATTCACAAGAACAAAATCACGTAAGTGGATTTGAATGACTGGAAAGGCATGTTTGCCAAGTGTACATTTAGTATAGTACGTATCATGCTTCTGTTACATTGTCCTTTCTTTGAACTCAAGAGTAGACTGGGGGAACTGTGTGCTTTCGTCCAGCTCAGCAGCGTTCTTCAGAAGACATGGTAGGATCCATATATATCTTCCCAGGTTGCAACGCAGCTGCCGGATTGTGAAGAGTCATCCGTACGTCTCAGTGGGATAGAGGTCATACTTCCATAAGATAATTAGTTATTTGTTTAACCTTAAAAACCCTATGGAGATATTGTTACAGGATTTTTTTTTTTTCCATTGATGCCCTCGGTTCTTGATCATGCCGCTTTGAAGAATGAAGAGGTAGAACAAACAGAGTGGTGGGCAGCAAAGCAAAGTTTATTGAGTTATAGTAGAAAGCTCCCAAGGAGGGAAGGGACCTGAGAGGGTTGTCATCGGGGTTTCTAAGTGTAGGGGTTTTTATGGGCTTGTTGGAGGACTATTTTAATCTCATTAACCCTCCGTGCATCTGTCATCCAATCAGGCTTTTGTCATCATCTATCACGTGGAAAAGTGTGGAAGGCTCCTTCCAGGACAGTGTAAAATCCTTTTAAGGGTGGTTTCCTCGTAGGGTGGGGGGGGAACCCCTGTTGTCCCTGCCTGCCTTTCTTCCAGTTATCCTTCATCAATATTAGTTTGCCATTTTTTGGGCTGTAAAAGTGTTATATCCCAAAAGACAGTACACTAAAGTTTACTTTGAAATGGAAATATCTTCAAATACTATTAGGTTGTTGGATTTTCATAGCATGATACTTTTCCATTTTTTTTAAATGAAAAGGAACAAATATTTTTAATATTTTAATACGTTGGTGTTTGTTTTTCCCAAGACTACTCTAAAAGCGAGAGGGCAGTTTGATGTCTAAAATTGAAAGGGTAAATTGCTGCTTTATTGCATAAGTGTCTTTTGTAGGTTGGAAGAGAAAAATATTTTTAATTTAAAAGTGAATTTAGAGATCTGAACATGCTCACTGTACATTACTTTAAAATTATTAAAGTAGTTTGATTTAATAGAGTGAATCTTCTCAGGCTGAGGACTACTTCACTTTGCACTGCATAGGCTGAGATGTTAGAACCCGATCTCTTCCCAGCTGAAGAGCTTATAAAAAATGTGAAGTACTCTAATAATTTTAAATTACTCTATATTGCACATTTTCAGGTCTCTGATCACCTCCAAATTCAAGTGCTTATAAAACTGCTCCCATAATTTTAAATTGCTATGTGCACAGTGATTTAAAATTGTGAGAGTGCTTCAAAGTTTTTTAATAAGTGCTTTAATTTAGAACCAAGTTGAGCGATACTCCAGTATAACTTCAAGAAATTATTAAACTGATATAAAAATTTATCCTCTGGAAAGAAAATTACATTATGTATAAAAGGGTGAGGCTTCAAATGAATATATATGAGGATGAAGGTACCAAATGCTCAGGAACAATCAATAAATGAAATGAGATAATAGGGTCCTCAGGTGGGGAGGGGGTTGTTTTGTTAATTTTGCTCACTGCTTGCCTGGGGCCATAGTTCTTGAAACTCTAACAGGTATTTCAATTCCTTTAAGGTGAAAAATTGCATTTAGAGGACTTCACTTTCCATTCTCGGCATTTTCAAAGATGTCAGGAAATTTCTCCTGAAATTGTGGGAAAATGGCATTGTGAGATGAAAGGAGTCTATCTTAGAGAAAGAGGGAGGGGGAGGAAGAGAGAGGGAGGACGGGGGAAGGGAGGGGCAGGTGGGAGAGCGTCGAGTCTCCTCTCACTTGTCGGTAAGATGGCTTTGGGACATCACTGACTAGGTAATTTGTCATTTTTCAGTGGTAAACATAGCATGTTTTAAATTGTACTCATGCATGAACGGAATTGTTTTTTACCGAGGACAGAATTCCTTCTGTAAACCAATGGTTCTGTTCACTCTAGAGGCGCACTGAGATTTTGTTTTCTGACTACCCTCCATTATTTTTATAATGCACCACTTAATTTTACTTTAAACACGGCACCTTCCTACACAGATCTAGCATTATCCCACGTGTTTGAGGATAAAAGCTCTTGTGATGTACCAGCTGCCAAGAAGCTCCCCCAGCTTATTTTCAGTGCCGTTCAGGTCAGCAGGGTGGTAGGTGTTGACTGTGTCACTGGGTTTGTCCGAGTGCATTACGCAGTCTGAAATCTCAAACTGACAGGGACACGAGGCCTTTCATAGATTTAAGTATACTTTTACGATGCCTTTGATTAATAGCATTAAAGTGAGATATGTAAAAGATAAGGATGTTCTTTTGTCAAAATGTTGAAGGCTTAGGGTTTATAATATATTGTGATTTTTTTAAAGGTTTTATTTAATATCGCTTCTCGGCCTTTTGGCTAAGATCAAGTGTAGTATCTGTTATCAGTTTAAAGGTTTTATTTATTTATTTGAGTGAGAGGGCACGGGCATGCGCACAAGGAGGGGGAGGGGCAGAGGAAGAGGGAGAAGCAGGGATTCCCCCACCACCGCCATGGAAGACTCGATCCCAGGACCCGGGTTCATGACTTTAACCAACTGAGCCACCCAGGCACCCCATATTGTGATTCTTAGTATGTTTCCAAATTTCATAAAACCCCACAGCCTTACTTTTAAGGAGATGACATTTACATTTTACTAAGTTGCAGATGAAATAAAGGGAAATTGACTGTGTGCTTCAGCAGTTCATGTTTCAATAAGGGAAATTATATACATCATTGGCTTCCAGGGTATAATAAATGGGTGAATGTTAGTTATTATTACACACATTGCTATAAATATTACCGTGCACCCAAACATTTGAAATAGTTCTTATCTCCATTTTGGGCTTATATAAATACTCCTTCAAAATAACTATCTTCCTATATTTTCTAAATATAGAAGATTAATTTCTCTAACCCCAGGGAAACAAGACTTTCTGAAATGTAATACCATGCACATATACATGGTTATGGGCCAGAAAGGTTGTATCTGAAAGCTTAAAAAAGAAAGTGACTCTCCTTAAAATAATTTATCATTCATCCCATACCCATACCACCATTTTCTAAGACTCTTGCAGCATCACTAAAACAAATTGCATTCTGTGTCCCGGCTAGGACACCCATTAGTGGCCTGGAAGTATGGGCTATTCTGATCATGAAGCCTTGTAGAAAGACAAGAGTTGCCTGGTTCCATGCAAGTCAGTGGTTTGCTTTCACTGCCAGAGACTAGTTATAATTTTAGGGTAGAATTATCTCATCATTTTCTATCTGACATGATTCATTTCTACTTCTCACATCTCCACAGACACTTATTTAAAAACCCTCCCCACTGGTTTTGTTCTTACTGGGACGCGGAGGCAGTGGGAAGGAAAAAACAGGAGTTTCTTTTTTTTTTTTTCCCTGAGTCAATTCTGGGCAGTGAATAAGATGTGTTTTTCTTACCAATGTCAATAAAAGACCATCCCTTTAACTGCCCAGCTTATTAGTCATATGCATTGCCTTGAGATATTGCCCCAAAGATCAATACCCTGATTTCCTCTCCATCTGCCTAGACCAAGATAATTAGGCTCTTTACTTTGTTTTGTATATAATGAAGGAGGCAACGTAGTGCTAGTAGGGAAAAAAGGCGATCTCCCTGTGGTAAATGTATTGACATTTACAGACACCGACAGAGCACAACATGGAGAGAGTAATGAGAAATTTGACTGCTTTCCCCTCTTTCTCCGCTTCCTGCTTTAGAGTTGCTGCATCCCACAGTGAATTACTAGCTACAAAGAGAAGGGACTGCTTAGGGACTGACAATTGAGAGCATTTACAATTAGCTGAATTGATTAACCTTTACAAATGCTGTTACTTTATGAGGTGTTTTTCTCAGCCCTGGTTGAACAGTACGCCTTATTGATTCAACATACTCCTTTATGGAAGCCCTGATTTGTTTGTGACTCCACCAGTCATAACGCCTGCCTTGGTAATCGCTTCTGCGTGTTCTTGGGAAAGCTTGACGGCGTAGACTGATTGGCATTATGTAAATGGAGTCCTTGTCACCCTCTTGGAGAAGGAGAGGTGTACAGGGCGGGAGAAGAGAGGGCGCAGACCTGCCTCCCTGCGTCCCCATCTCCCAGCACAGACACAAAGGATGACAGCCTCTCGCTGCCCCTCAGTCCACACTGCCTTGCTCCAAATAAACAGCCTGTAGGGTGAAAAGAGCTGCAGACTTTTCTCCGAGGTTTCCACCTCCCCTGTATTCCCTGGCTTTTACTTCGGGTTTCCTGAAATAATTTGGGTTTTGTGTGTGACTGTGAGGGAAGGGGTGGTGGGAAATTGTCAAAAAAAAAAAAAAATAGAACTGTAGCTTATTTTTTTTGAAATGTTATAGACTGATTTTGAGTGCCTGACTCTGGCTAGTGATCCCAAAACCTATGACAAAAGGCATATTCCTTTAACCAGTTTCATTCAAAGAGTCTCTGTGCTCAGAATAAATATCGCATAGAAATGGCTGCCTCCCATCCCTCATGGCCCATCAAACTATATGAATACAGAGTAAATACTATTTGGTTTTCCTTCCCTTCACGCTTCCTTCTCTCTCCACTTTTTTCCTTCTAACCTTTTATTCTTCATTTCAAGGGGTACATTTTTATGATCTTTTTTTTTTTAAGATTTTATTCATTTATTTGACAGAGACACAGCGAGAGAGGGAACACAAGCAGGGGGAGTGGGAGAGGGAGAAGCAGGCTTCCTGATGCAGGGCTCGATCCCAGGACCCTGGGATCATGACCTGAGCCCAAGGCAGACGCTTAACGACTGAGTCACTGAGGCGCCCCACATTTTTGTGATCTTAAAGATAAAAGAACTGGCAGCCTGAAATGCTACTGAGTTAATCCATCAGCGGTTCCAGCAGTGTTCCTTAAATGCATTCTGCACCCAAGACCAGCTACATGATTTGTGGGGTCCGGGGCACAATGAAGATGCAGGGTCGCTTGTTTATCAATTATTAAAAATTTCTAACTCGTGACAGCAGAGCATTAAATCTAGCCCAGCTCTTGTAAGCATCAGGCTTTGTGTGCCTGCATAGTCACATGACAGGAAGTAGGCCCTGTCTTTACCTTGGACCCTGTGTTTTGTGGAGACTGAGGTGGTGGTATTTGTTTTCCTTCCCAAATAGACTTTAAACTTCCCTAATGTGAGACTGGTTTATTCTGGATCATGCTGAATCGCCTGTGCTTGTTTCCCACTTGAGCTGCTGCTTAGTTGGTAGGAACTGAGAGCCGCACCCTAATGCACATCTTCTGCATAGCAGGGAAACCTAAACCAGACCTGGGTGACTTGAAGCACTTTTATCCATGCCAGAGTTAGGAAACTGGAGTGTTTGTCACCTTGCTCATTCAGTGCTGGCTGAAGAAAGTTTGTTTTGCTTTATGTGATTAAACTGAATGTTTTGCTTGATGCACATGCAAAAATATGTGCATTTATTCTAATATAATACATAGACATATTCAAATGCACAGGATTTTTTCATACATATATGTGCATAACAGAATTAAGTTTATGGCATTCCAAGACACAGATGAACAATGATGGAAGACAGCCATTTTTTTTTTAAATGAAGAATTGATGCATTTGTAAAGAAAAAAAAATCTGGGAGCTGCTCTAACAAAGTCTGCAGCATTCACAGCGTGACAAACAAATGAGAAAACAGCAGATGCAGCACAAATTAAGATGTATTTAGCACAGCAGCCCATCAAATGTGTGAACGTCTTTTGTAACTCAGCTTTGCAAGGTTGATGTATTGCACTTTAGACAGCTGATAATGAACCCTCCTAGCAATTAGAAGTGGAAATACTGAGGAGTCAAAATTGTGTTGTTCCCAGTGGGCCAAAAAAGAAAAAAAAAAAAAAAAGAAACCAAAAATCCATGTGAAACTTCTTTAATGTGCTTGCAAAACAAAGAGAATGTTTCAATTTATATACTGGTGTGTTTGAATTTCTCTTGCCTTTTAAAAATTCCTACTTCATTTTAATTACCATCGGATTCTAAAGTGCCATTAGATAAGTATGAATTCTGTTGCAGTTACACACGTTTTATGGCCAATACAATGTCTTTCCTTTATGGGATGCATTATTTAGTACTCTTACATTAAGACAATAACTTCAATCATTCTGCCTTCAAACGGCAATAAGCATGGTAATGGCTTCGTGGAGCGGCTTCCTGACTCTATCATTGTGTTTTCTCTTTAATATTAGAGCGTTGTTTTTATTTCTCTGCAGTGTGTCTGTCCCCCTGCACCCCCAATTTCTGTTTTCTGAGAGGGGAAACACATTTGCAGTAGGGAACAAAGCATCAAAGTCCATCTAAAAGGCCACATTCTATCCTAATCTGGTGCCAGGGCTAACAGTGTACTGTTAATGTTTGCTTTAGAAAAAAAAAATCAATATTTGATTTAAGCAAGCATATCATTTCCTTCCAGGAGGAAGAGGTGCTCGGTAGTTATTTTGTGGAGTTAGCAGTAGTCTAGCATTTTGTCAAGTATGGGTTTTGACAAATTTAACAAGCTTGAAAGGACTCACAGGAGAATAAGCCAAACAACATGAAGGTGGAAAAACAGAAACAAATAAGGAAAGGGAGCCTAATTGGTATATTCTGCCTAGGAAAGAGAGATCTGACAGGTGATTTAAAAGCTGACCCGCCCGTGTGAAAAATCTTATTTGTTTCTGATGTTCAGGGTCTTAAAGAAATCAGCATCACAGACACCATTGCCTCTTGAGTCTCTTTCCTGCTGTTGTGTTGTTGCAATCTGTATCCTTAATCCCAGACCTCCAAAGAGAAACCTCCCACCTTCAACTCTAGGTGAAGCTTAGAGGAGCCTGAGGGTGAATGGAAACATTAGTCACGTTTCTGTAAGACAAAAACAAATGTCCAGGGGTATGTGCAGATCGGTCATATTGTGAACCCATGGACAGAATTTATTTCACAAGGTGGCAGCCTTTCTGTGCTACCCAGAGTGGGGTCCAAACAGTACTGTCCTGGATTTCCATTGTAATTTAAAGGGAAATTTTCAATGCCCAGAGCCCTTGATGTCCTGCAGATGAAGGAGGAAAATGTCGTCGAGCACTATGCAGCAGAAACCCAGTTGGGTGGCACCAATCTTGACTTCCCAGTGAACAGTTCATGGCATCTACGTCCTAAGTCTTCAGAAGATGCGGGAGGAGCTCTTTCGGTGATTGATGACATTGTTGCCATCGAAAATCTGGCTGATGTCAGTGTCATAGCCTCCAGGGATACTGGCCAGGGAGCTTTGCTGAAATTTCCTGCTGCCACCAGAGCTGTTCCTCTTAATTGGCCACTTCACTCCTGAACGTTCAGGAGCTACGACTTCCCGGTGGTTACTGATCGCAGGGTCCACCACCAGCTTCTCACAGAGGTGTTTTCTGTTAACCTGCCTACCACTGCTCTGTGGAACACGTGCCACCTCCTCAGCGCCATGGTGTGGAGCAACAAGAGCTCACTCAGCAGTTCTGACGCGGCGGCCGCCCCCCCCGCCCCCCGGGGAAGTTCTGCGCATGCGCAGCACCATTTCCCGTGAGCACCCGCGGAAGGCACGCCGGCTCTCACCCTCTGCGGAGGTCCTGAGAGGTTGAGGAGGGAGAGCAGGTCACTTCTTGAAAAGGCTGTGACCCGGAGGTACTGTGGGGTGGATTGACTGCTCCAGCTCCCAGATTTACTGCTCCTCCGCCCGAGGTGGCAGCCTGGTCTGGAGGCAGGGGGTGCCCTGTGCACCTGCTCAGCACCTCTCCGCGGAAGACCGCAGCCCTGGGCCGCCACCGAGGACCCCACCGGAGCGCCCGCGCTCAGGCCACGGAATAGGTAGGAACGACCCCTGAAGTAGTCTCAAGCTGTTCTTCCATAGGCTCTTCATCCGAACACAAACCAGAAAGAGGGTTCAGAATGATGTCCCTGAATCATGTCATGAACCAGCTAGGTGAAGCCTGGGACAGGCTTGTAGGTGATTGATAGATTGAGCAAGTAAAAAAAAAATTAATACCCCAATTTTAAAGCCAGGAGATTTTCCTGGAAGGATGTGGCTTTCAGCCGTTTGAGAAATCGGCTAGCAATGCGCCTGCATTTCTATGTGGTCGCATTTGGGGACATGCCACGCTCCGGTGGGCTGACACGGTCCTGGTCTCCCCCCCCTTACCCTCTGCTGCCTCTTCCACTCAGCCTGGGCATTGGCTACTAATCATGCTGCTTGCATTGTTTGGTTTTTTTTTAGACCCAAAAAACTTTTCTTACTCCACTGATTTCCTTATTTATGTTACTGTTCAGCCCTTACAGGCCGTGTTTATGTTTATGGCTGTTCATAGTATCTTCGTTAATGAAATCAGAAAGATAAGCTGGGAGATGTATTTTTCAAACTTAAGATCCTGTGATTCTACTTTCAACGTCTATTTATATATGCAGAGAAGGGGAAAACGGAGGGGGCCTGCTTCTCCCTCCCCCACTTCCCCTGCTTGTGTTCCTTCTCACTGTGTCTCTGTCAAATAAATAAATAAAATCTTTTAAAAAAATAGAATAAGGAGAGATTTAGGGTGGTCATGAGAAAGAACTGCTTCAAAAAAAAATGTGAAAGAAACATTGTACTCTTTTTCCTGATGGAGATTTTGAACTCTCTTTATCCTTAACATAAAGAATGATAATCCCTTACATCTGTACAATGCCTTAGTACTTTTTTTAAGGTGCTGTCATATAAAAGAACTTTTTGAGCCCATTTTATGAGGCTTTTTTTGTTTTGTTTTGTTTTTTTCAGAAAGAACATAGATGATAGGCAGTAGATAATCCATCTAGGATGAAGTCCATTGGAGTGTGTGGGGGGGGTAAATTAAAGGCCTTATTACGGTTTCTTATGGGTGTATAATTCTGTTTTTCACAAAGGCTGTGACCTTTTCTAAAAGAGTAGTAAATACACTGTAAAGGAATGAAGCAGTTAGAACATGTTGGCTCCTTACAATGATGGTTTAACCCAGGTTCCCCTTATTACACTGATTTATGAGGCAGGTGGTATTACGAATCACCAAGCTTATTACAACTATTTTCATTTCAGTATTGTAAATCTAAAGCACACCATGATATTTAGAAATAGCTGGAGCGACAGTAATTTCTGTTGAGTCACATAGGCATTTTGTGCATGTAGAAGTCGTTTGGCAGATTTCTCTTTTTTCCATTTCCACCTAAGTCGGGATTTGTAGGGAAACAAGGTCGGGATGAGTATCCAAACCCTTAAGGGCAGTGTGGTGCCTGAGAAAGTCACAGGCCTTGGATTTCAGAAGCGGGGGTCCTGGGCTTGCTATTTATCCTTTCTATGAACTTTGCTCATCTATAAAAGAGGAGGGTTACTTCAGCAAAGGCTAGCTTCTCTTGTGAGCTGGTTACATGGATCCCTGAATGGGTGTTTCACATGGCTTTCATTCCCTGCCTCCCGTGGCATGGGAACTGCTCCTTCTCAATACTCTTGAAGACAGAATTTTATAGTTTCCCTGAGGAACAAATGGCCACGGCTGCTAAGGTCCCTTTCAAAGTCAATACACAGGGATATTTGAGCTTTGAGGAAGTTGCTTGTATCAGACGCAGGTTGGGGGTACACTTAAGATTCAGGGAGCAACTATGAAGTAGTGTTTCCTCTGACTTCCTTTTGCAATTCGTGTCTTATGCTCCAGTAGAGCTCTTGTAACTAATTGTCCAAAGTCTTGATCACTCAGACCTTACAACTGTGTCCTCTAGTGAACTAGTCTTTTCCTCCAGATCCTAGCCCATCAGCTTATTCCATCAGATGTCCTAGTTTAGTGAGGCACTACTCCCTAATCGGATAAAGTAGCTTACAAGAATCTGTTAACAGCAAACAGTGATTGACTCACTTGCCATTGTGTCCTATTTGCTTTCTAATCAGGGACATCCACAACCACAATACACAGACGCATTATTATCACTAATGATAGAATTATAAATACAAAATGGTTGATGAGGAAAAGTCCTTGGGGTCGGGGTCAGCAGTCTTTCCCACAATCAGAATAAAGCTAATGAAGAAGCAGAGCCCAGTACACTGTAGTGTTAATGACATTCAAAAATGACCTTCTTAGGCCGCTCAGGTGCAGTCTTCTGGAATGGGACCTTTTAATAGGAATACTCCAGGTTCCTTCTTTGATTGTGTAGGCATAATGCCAGCACTAGAAAATTTTATCATTAGTAAAGATTTTGACCGCTTGTGGAAAATTCATTGCTGGATTTTTGGGGATGAAGCTGAGAAGGCATTCATGCAGGTTTGATTTTATAACGGTACAGTGCAATGTCCTGAACCCCACGGCATTGTCAGCTAGGAGAAAAGAAACACAATGATGACAGGAAAACCACTCTTACTGAACAGTGGGAAAGAACATATGGGCTGTCATGTGGTTTAGGAGCACATTTTTAGAGTAAATTTCTTTAAAATAAGCAAAATTTACTCTCTTAAAAGCTACTTATACTCTGACCCTTATTTAACATTCAAACTGTAGCATTTGACCTTCATTTTCATGCTGTGTTATATTGGTAGTTATTAACGGATTTCATTTGATATGATAGTTTTAAAATTAGGCAAGATTGCTAGCCAAAGCACTCTTAATGCCTTTAATCAGGAAGTGAATCCCGGCAAACAGTGAATGTTTTTGAGTAGGAGACAGGCAGGGGTAGGCAGGGAGAGATAGGTAGGGGCCATGGGATCAGGCTCACAAAATTCAAAATGTGGGAGATGAAGGGAAACCAGAGATAAGGGAACAAACCAGACCATCCTGTCCTGGGTGCCGGAGGTGCGGTCTTGTTATAGCCGCTACTTGCGACCAACCAAGAATTAACCAGACCCTAAAAAGGAAGTAAGCCACTGAAGCTGTCATCACTAGTCCTTGATGAATGGTGCTATCAATAGAGATGTTAAACAGATTTAAGTTCTCTTAAGATAGAAGTTTATCTTCTAACCCTTTAGTCCCTCTCCTTTGTCCGTGAGATTCATTCTTCAACTCCGTGAGACAAGAACCTGGCTCTCCCGCATCACTTTTAGGCCCCTATAAAAAGGGAAAATCAACCCAACTGGTTTGTTATTGTTTTTATTTTAGGTGCCCATCCCCCACCCCCCATCACTTCTTTGGTTTGTTTGTTTACTGGTATATAAGGTCCAATAAAAGAAAACACAGGGGCGCCTGGGTGGCTCAGTTGTTAAGCGTCCGCCTTCGGCTCAGGTCATGGTCCCAGGGTCCTGGGATGGAGCCCCGCATCGGGCTCCCTGCTCAGTGGGAAGCCTGCTTCTCCCTCTCCTGCTCCCCCTGCTTGTGTTCCCTCTCTCGCTGTGTTTTTCTGTCAAATAAATAAAATCTTAAAAAAGAAAAAAGAACAGAAAAAGAAAACATAAAATATACCTGCATTTTATTTAAAGAAAAAGACCCTTTGGACATGAAATCATTTCCAGATAAAGGGCAAATATTGTCTCTTTGTTCAAAGAAATTATTTTCTGTTACATGCTCAGTTCATTCTGTGCTTTTATCTTTCTGTTGAATGTGCTCTTTACCACCTCTTAGCTAACAGAAGCCTTTGATATGTGTTGTATCATTATAAAAGTGCAATGCCTAGTTGAATAGGCAAACTTATAACCAAACAATGGGATTTATAGAGCAGACCTGCTGCTAACAGTGACGTAGCATGCGTGTCTTCTTAGAAATGCTGAGTTGGTTAAACATGGGGATTTAGAACTTTATTTAGTCTTTTTGTATTATTGTAGTTCTTAAAACAAATTATTATTTTCTTGCGTGTCTAAAGGTAGATCTTTTATTATAGTAATTTCTAAAACATTTGCATAAATTTTAAAAAGTTCATGGCATTTTACATAAATTATTTCTTTTAGTTATCACCACAGTTGATTATCTCCATTTTATAGAAGAAAATGTGAGGCTCAGGAATATCTTGTTGTTTTATTAGTATCAAGTATCTGGTGAGTGGTGAATCTAATATTTAAATATGGTTTTCTAACTCCAGTCCTGGGATAGTGGGAGACGAATTTGTTGTGGTTCTTTACAAATCTATTAATGTTATTTTTCTTCTATTGAAACCTTGGTTTTCTTATATTTCCTTCTTGATTGCCTAAAAGAATCCCGAAATGTTGAGTGTTCTTTTTTTCCCCATCTCTTTTTCCACAGTGGGCCTTTCCCTGCTTGACAAAAGAGAGACATGATTCTCATCCATCCTGAATCTTACTACACTCTATTGCCATGGGGTGAAAAGATTTCCTATGGCCTCCTAACAGATACTTAAATACAGTCTTTTGAGAAAAATATTTATAACAAAACAGAGAGATTCCTAAGGTCTATTTAAGGGCATGGGACCTTGCTTTACCCATAGAATAAAATCAAGTTAAAGAACTAGTCCTGACTGCACCCTTGTGATGAATTATGTGGAAAACTCTTGAGAATTTTTGCACTTTGTAATGGGAAGTCTGAGATACTTCTTTGACTCCTGTCCCCCGTTGGTTGAAGGATGCCAAGGTCATTAAATCCCCATGCATTGCAGGTTGCCTAGCACAGGTTTGAGCAAGCTCCCATGACAATGAATGAAGCTTGCTGGCAGAGAATCTTAGAGATAGCTTTTCAGTGGGGAGGCTGTATGTGTGCTGGGACCTATGCCATGTTGCTGCAGGTAAACTCTGAGGTAGGCTGAAGGAATGTGTAATAGTGCATGTGTGCATATGACTGTGTGTGTGTGTTTTCAGATTTCAGTGAGGTTTGGATGACCTCATATATTTAAGATGTCATTGTGAATAGGGACTATATCCAGAAATGCCAGGATTCTGCCTTAGCCAGTCTGCCCTCATCAGAGAGCTTCCTAAACAAGACATAAACATAAATTTCTCCCCAGTGCAGAGCTCTCTGGAATATTGGGCTGGAGCTCATGACTTTAGCTTAAATCCTAAGTGGCACCTCTTTCTAACCTTATACCAGAATCCTACTACTTTTTTAGTCATAGCACTTGAAAGGATGATTATGGGTGAATGAGGATGATTATAGTCCATGTATGTATTCCCTATATATAAAAAAAAGATTCACTGAAAGGAGTAGGTTGACATGATTGTGAGGGCTGGAAGGCAAGTCTGAAGTCCTTCAGGACTGTCAGGAAGGGCAGGCTGGAAACCTTTGGTGTGGACTGCAGCTGCTGTCCACAAGCAGAATTTCTTTTACTTTACAGAAGCCTCGACTCAACTCTTACGGCCTTTCAACTGATTGAATGAAACCTACCCAGATTATCTGGGATAATTTCCCTTACTTAAAGTCAACTGATTATGCTCTTTAATCAAAATACCTTCATAGGAATGTGTAGTGTAGTGTTAGATTGGATAATTGGGAGCTATAGTCTAGCCAAGTTGACACAAAATTACCATAGAGGACAGATGAAGAAAGAGAGATTATCTGGGACTCACCCGGATGAGGCAGGACCTGGCTCTTCTTTTTCTTATGTCCTGAGAAGAAAATGGTAGTGAAAGCCACATACTTAATACTTGACTTTTACTTTGACTCTAGGCATGTCCTTTTGTAAGTGTAGTTCTTTTAGTGATAGGGAATTGATCTAGTTAGATTGGTATCACCTCAGGAACAGCTAAGTTGGGGTGGTACAATTCTGGTACCAGTTTTTTTTTTTTTTTTTTTAATTCAGTTAGCCACCATATAGTACATCATTAGTTTTTGATGTAGTGTTCAATGATTCATTAGTTGCATATTAACACCCGGTGTCTGGTATCAGTTCTAATGTATGTGATGTGTTTTTTTTTTTTTTTTTTTTTCTCTCAGCACCAAGTAATTCTCAGACACTGTCGACTTGGAGATAGCCATCAGATCCCACAGGTTAAGGGTTCAATCCATCAAGAGTGCCCTCTCCCATTCCCACTCCAGATGCTAGCCACAAATCCAGAGTTGTCACCCATGCTTCTCCTCACTGGCTATAGATTGGAGAGTCCAAGGACACCCTCTTTGGGTTCAATTTATTTGTTGAAATGGCTCACAGAACTCAGAGACACATTTTACTTAATAAATTACTAGTCTAGTATAAAAGGATATAACTCAGGAATAGTCAATTGAAAGGAATGCAAGGGCAAGGTATGTGGGAAGGGTCATGGAGCTTCCATGCTCTCTCTGAGAGTACCACTCTCCACACATCTCCATATGGTCACCAACCAGGAAGCTCTCCAGATCTTGTCCTTTTGAGTTTTTAAGGAGACTTTGTTACATAAGTATGACTGATACAATTCATTGGCCATTGGCAGTTGATTCAATTACCAGCCACTCCCTTCTCTGGAGGTCTGTGGTGGGAATGAAGGTTCCAGTCTTCTAATCTTGTTGGCTCTACTGTCACATTCCAAAAGCCATTTTGTTAAAATAACAAAAGATAGCTTTCTCTCTCTCCTTAGGAGATTCCAAGGGTTTTTAGAAGCTCTGTGCCAGGAATGGATAGGGACCAAGATCAAATATATATATTTTTATTGTAAATTATAATGTCACAGTTGGTTAGAAGAATTTTCCCACTTTTCTCCCTAAAGTGTGGATAAATAGATATGTAGGTGTGTGTGTGTAATTTTTTTTTTTCTTTTAAGCAATTAGGCTAAAAGCCAAACCTATTGTTAACTACAGATACGGTCGCTCTTTGCAGGGGACCGGTAGGGCATCAGAAAGTCCTTCACCTCCCTGTGTGTAATTGCTTTCCAGGGTACACAGCTTTTACACAGTTGGCTGGGATCAGTTAGAAACTGGGAAGTTCAGGCTTGCCAGGGATGCTTGTCTGCTGTCATACAATAGAATCTCTAAAACGGTCATATTAAGATATCCATTAAGTTAACTGCAAAGTTATATGATATTTTGATTGAATACTCCTTTTCTTTCTCGTTATGTTTTACACTTAACGATGTTGTCTAACCTAGCACACTTGTACATGTTACACAATGGGCAGTTCACGATGTTACCCTCCTCACTTATTACCATCAATTAAAAAAAACCCAAATTCAAACAAGATGAATACAGTATTTTCTATTATTAGTTTTCTATAAAGAAATTAAAGCCCACAAATGGAATCACTCATCTTGTAGACATTGTTTAGTAAAGTTCAAGTCTGAAAATATTCCTTATCCAGTGTTTCTCTTTTGTGTCCCAAACAGAGAATACTCACCCATGTACCTAACTCATGACCAGATTCCTTCTTCAGCAGCTGTAGCTTGAGCTGTCCTCTGTCCACTGTATCTAGTGTAGATCCTTCATGATCTCCAAAATTGTACTCATGCATCAATTAGTAGTCCGGTGTTTCTAAAGTTCCAAAATCTAGGAAGATACATAATATCTTATCACTAGTGTCACATGCGTAAAATTTACAATATACCACTCCTCAGCTATTGTAGTAATTTTGCTGGATAAAAAACGGTATTCCTAAAACTCATTATGTTTTATAGACCTTCATTCTAATTGCCAACCATAGGCCGTGCTTGAATCTAAGGAATATTGTGATGCTCACAATGGAGGGACTCTCTCATTGGGTGTTTATAGAGAACTATTTCTACTTTTGGGGGGGCGGGGGAGGGAACTTATCCATAACTACTGTCTCCTATCTCCTCTTGTCACAAAATAGCAATGAAACCACATTTTTCTATTTGTAAAGCTCAGGTTTTGGTTCTTTCTTGAGGATCTTTTCTACTCTTTAGTTGTCAATCTTTTGGAAACCTTTTAAGAAAGATTTTGTTTAGTTTTTGCTGTCAGTTCTTAACAGATAAAAGAAGAGACTAGTGAAAAAGGACTCAGTGTCAATAAAACTCAGAACAATAAAACTTAATTAGAAAGCATGCAAGAATTGACAATACAGTCATTACTAAAAAGAAAAAAGCCAGCCATTTTGAAATTTAAAAAAAGAAATAATTCATTGGTCAAATGAGAAATCATAATGGAAATCAGAAATACATAAAACTGAATGACAAATACTGCATATAAAACTTAGAATACAACTAAAATGCTATTTGAGAACAATTTATATCCTGAGGTATTTATATTGGAAAAGAAGAAAGGCTAAAAATTAATGAGGTAAGCACTTAGGAGATCAGAAAATGAGAAGGAATGAATTCAGAGAAATAGAAAAGATAATGAAGAAAAAAATCAAATATCAATAAAATAGAAAACACTTCTAATGAAGAGGATCAAAAAGGCTATAAGTGACTTGTTGAAAATCTCATTTAAGTGGCAAGTCTCTGACAATATTGATCAGCTTAAAGGAAAAAAACAAGACTAATGGCACAAATAAACTAAGAATGAAAAAGGAAGTACGGATTCAAATGTATAGTAAAAGTCTAGAGAATTTCATAAGCAAATCTATTCCAATAAATTTGAAACAATAAATAAAAATCCAAAAAATGCTATATTCAAGGAGAAATAGCAAGAATAAACCTATAACTATTAGGGAAATGTAACCCAAAGGGTGAAATCTTATAACAAATATAAAAGCAAGCTTTTCAGGTGCCTTCTACCAACCATTCGAGAAACATTACCAATATTTCTGAAAATCTTCAAGAGTATACACATAGAAAAAAATAAACAAACTCATGTTATGGGACCAGTATAAGTAGTCTGATCAAACGAAAAAATGCCTACATGAGAAAGGTAATTAAAAGTAAAATTCAATGATGAAGGTAGATGCAAATATCCGAAACAGGAATAAACTTAACCAAATTGCTTAAAGACTTGTGCACTGAAAATTATAAAGCATTAGTAAAGGAAATGAAAGACGATAGGGATAAATGGAAAGTTCATGGATTGGAAGAATTAATATTGTTAAAGTGTCCATACTACCCATGTGATCTGTAGATTCATTTCAATCCCTATCAAAATTCCAAAGGCTTTCTTTTCAAAAATATGAAAAAAAGTCTTAAAATTCAAATGGAACCATGAAAGACTCCAAATAAAGCAATCTTGAGCAAGAAGAACAAAGCTGGATGCATCATGTTTTCTCATTTCCAACTGTACTGCAAAGCTTTAGTAATCAAAACAGAATGGCCCTAGCATAAAAAGAGACACATAGAGCAGTGGAATGGAACAGAGAGCCCAGAAATACATCTACAACTTTATGGTCAGTTGGACTTTGACAAGAGTGCCAAGAACATACAATGGGGAAAGAACTGTCCCTTCAAAATAGCTTGATGGTGGTGTCATAGGTGACAAACCTATGTCAAAACATCAAGTTGTGTACCTGTGTCACAACATCTGTGTCAAAACATCAAGTTGTGTACCTTAAATATATACAATTTGTATTTGTTATATCACAATAATGCTGAAAAAAAGAAATGGTGCACATCATTTGGGCTATACACTTTTCCCAGAAGTTCTTATCATATATATTATTACATAACATTTTGACAGTTGGTAGTGGTATATATTTATTCCACTAACCTGTGAGTGAACTCATTGTGGGCAAGGAATACAAATTAATCATCTTCATATGAGCAAATTCTTGCAGCATGGTAGATGCTCAATAAATGTTTTGTGGAATCCATGCATAAATGCTAGGGTAAATTTGAGATCACCAAATGTGAGTGTTTTTAAGATTCCTGGACTGTGTAAATCTTACGTCCCAACTTTTATCATGAAAAATCCAATAAATTTACTTGGGGCTTCCATATTCATAGCCTTTGAAAAGAGAACGAATTTGCCCCTTGTAGAGTAGTGATTTATTGTCCAATTAATGTAACTAATGAATGTTGTAGTGAAAGCAAAAGGGTTACAGAACCAAGCACCTAATGAAAATATGGGCATTGGAAAAGGAAAAAGAGAATTAGACAAATTCAGGAACAAAGAAGTCATAAAGCTCTTAGGATGAAACATTACAATTTATTATTTATGAGCCATTCATCTGGAAAATAGTAACTAATAAGTGGTATGTATGTTACAAAGTGATTAGCATGCCGCCAGCTATGCCACTAGCAAGCAAGCGCAGTAACTCATGAGTAATATGTATGTTATAAAGTGATTAGCTTGCCACCAGTTATGCCATTAGCAAGCTGTTTAGCATTGGGCCAATTATTTAACGTCTTTGGACCTTAGGTTCTGCCTCTCAGTGTTAAACGTGTTGGCTCTCCAACAGCTTAGGTCCCATCTGTTATTCACCATGGTTACACTTTTCTCTTTGTCATATGTTCTTGCTTCAGATATTAGAAAATGGTATTCTCAGTTTCAATGACTAATCCAGGAAAACATTAATTTTATATGTATGGAGGGTGATATCTGCAGATTGGTTGTACCCCAATAATTCAGGCCTAAGATTTATGGAGATGAGATGTCTTTAAGGATAATGATATATAATCGTAATTCCAGACAGTTTTGTGACAAGGAAATTGACACAAATAATATGAATGCAGTACATCCGACAGGAATTGCTTGTTTCCTGAATGTGTGTTCGAGCACATAGAAAGAAGAGGCCGAGAAACACACTAGAGTTCAAAGAATTTTAATTGCAGGGCTTATGAAGATTATCTGAAGCTATCTATCCATCAAAAGTGCTTACCCGTAGGGCAGTGTGGTACAGTAGATAGATGTGAGTTCAGAATCAGATGGAAATGGGATTAAAATTCAACTCTGCTATTAACTGAACTTTAAGAAATTTAATTTCCTTGCATCTAAGTTTCTTCATCTATAAAATGGGAATCATAATACCATAAAAATTACATGATTTTAATGATAAATTAATAAACCACCTTAAGTATTTGGTACATAGTAGATACTTTAAAAAGGCCCTTTAGTTTTGGTTTCATTTTTAAAAATTTTTTTAAGTTTTTATTTTAATTCCTATTAACATACAGTGTTATATTAGCTTCAGATGTACAATATAGTAATTCAACACTTCCATACATCCCTCTGTGTTTATCATAACTAGTGCACTCCTTAATTCCCATCACCTATTTCAGCCATCCTCCCATCCACCTCCCCTCTGGTAACCATCATTTTATTCTCTATAATTAAGAGTCTGTGTCTTGATTTTTCTCTCTCTCTTTTCCCTTCGCTCATTTGCTTTGTTTCTTATATTTTACATATGAGTAGAACATATGGTGTTTGTCTTTCTCTGACTGAACTCCTTTGCTTAGCATTATACTCTCTGGCTCCATCCATGTCTTTGCAAATGGCAAGATTTCATTCTTTTTTATGGCTGAATAATATTCCATTATATATGAACCACATCATCTTTATTCATCACTTAGTGGACAGTTGGGCTGCTTCCATATCTTGGCTGTTGTAAATACAGCTTTATTTATTTCACTGATCTTAAAATTTACATAGTAATCCATAGCACTGACACATGAAAACAACCCAGTTATTTAATAATTCAAGAAATACTGAGAGTCATCAGATAATTTTTTTTAAAGATTTTACTTATTTGTCAGCACAAGCTGGGGGAGTGGCAGGCGGAGGAAGAAGCAGGCTCTCTGGTGAACAGGGAGTTGGATGCAGGACTCAATCCCAGGATCCTGGGATCATGACCTGAGCCGAAGGCAGACGCTTAACGGACTGAGCCACCCAGGCATCCCTCAGATAATTTTTTAAATGCTAGATATACAAAGGTGTGTCTAGACAGACATGATTCCTGACTTCATGGAGTTTAGATTCTAGTAGGGAAGATAGATAAATAATAGAACAAAATACCATTATAAGTTGTGATAACTGTAGGAAGGAGACAAATTGGAATTATGGGAAAATAGTGAAATATTGGGGAGTAGGGATCAGAAATCTATTGTATTAAAAGAGGAAAATGTATCAGTTTAAGAGTAAAGTAATAACATAGTACAATAAATTCAGGAGAATATGCACAAGTTGGCAAAATACTATAGGGAAACAGAATAATGCGAGCAAATGAAATAGTGGTTTTATTATGAGCTGAGCACCTGTGGTCTAGGTAGTTTCACTTTGGAAGAAGACTGGGGCTGGATTTGGGAAAGAAAGAAGAGATCATCATGGGTTATAGTCTGGATTAGAGGTAAAAGGGTCTGTAGCAAGCCTGACCACTTAAGAACTTGTTGGATACTGAATTTCTTCTGTTTTTTCCATGACTTGGTCAGGGCAAATAAATGACTTTTTGAATCACGTTTCCTCACATATAATGTCTAATACTTTCCGTCTGTACTTGAAAAATTGAGAGGGAGCAAGACAATCAGTAAAACATGAGGTAGGGGGAAGAATTGGTAGTGTGACAAATAAAGGGTTTTTAGGTAACTGTGTGAGAGTAAGCACCACTGATTTCATTGAGAGTAACTGAAGGTTTTGGACAAAATCTTAAACAGTATTGCCTTCAAGGCAGTAGAGAGCTATAAGGCAGTGAAAAATTAAAGGAATAAGACCTTAGAAAAGTAAGAAACCAAGAGGGATGAGCCCAGTATTTGACTCATAAGACAAATTGAGAATTATAAAGGCACCATGTATATTGGATGTCATTGGGGCATTACTTGTAATAGCAAGAGTCCAAAGTATCTTAAAGGATGATCAGTGATTGAATGGACAGACAAAATAGATGATTATATTATAGAGTACTGCACAGAGTATACATAGAGTTAAACAGATCTACATTTATCCGCATGGGTAGGATTTCCAAAATACAACAGTGAATAAAATGAGCAAGTACCGTGAAATGCATAGATTTATATATTTTTCAGGCATGCACAAATAATTAGATATATTTTTATGCATACATAAATGTTTAAGAAAGGAATAAAATAGTTGTTTAATATAGGTAAAATCCTACTTTAAGTCATTGCTTGCAGTTACAGGAGCTAAAACCATAGTTGACAGAGATAGTCTAACAAAGAAAAAAGCCCATAAACTAACTACATACATAATACTACTCAACCTACTAAGTTTTCTACCTCTTTATGAACTCATATTATTTGGAAATAATAGCTTGCATAATAATTTGCTTTTTCAACTGGGTATAAATTATTTCCCCAAATATAATTTTATATCTCTTGGTAGGTATATAAGAATATAACAGTGAAAGGAAGCTTAGAAGGTATTAATTTATGGCATTAAATATCTTTGGCAGGTGTAGGGATGAGATTGGGGATAATAGATAAAAGAAATGCACACAAAAAAATTTGGGACCATATCTGTTCTGCTAATAATATTATGCTATTAACAGGAGGGTACTTTTGATTGAAATCTTGTGAATACTTCTAGTATGAAAAATATACTTTTCAATTCAATATGTTATTTAAAGTCTTATGTACACGTAAAGTCTTAGTACACGTAAAGTCTTATGTACACTTAGGTTACACGTAAGAAGTTGATGCATAAGAAAAAAAATCATCTGTAATAAAAATTATTTCTGAAAATTTTCTTAAATCACCCACAAAATGCAGTATACCTGTTGTTTGGAATAGATTATTGCTTCTTCAGGTTAGTTTATTTTAGCCATTGAGTTAATTGGCTTAAATGTTATATTTTATATATGTGTGTATATGCATGTATTTAATACATATACATATTTAATACATATAGACAGTATACATATTATATTCAGTATTTTTATAAAAAGAATTACTCACTTTATGGGCGACACCCAAGAACTGAGGCCAACTGAAGAAAGCAGTCATGTTTCCTATCTAATATTCACTCCTGTCAATGAGTGGACTATTTGGGAATCAAATACACTGTTTTTTCTCTCTGTGTGTGTCTCACTGATTTGTGTTTTTTGTCCTCCCCTTCTTTTGGATACATAAAAAAATGCACATATGTGCGATATAGGATGATTTCCTGAAATGAATGTATGAATTATTTTATGCATTGAGTTAATTCCAACACAGATAGCAAGATTTCAACTTTGAGATTATAAAAATTTCAAATTCATGCTCATATGAGTACAGTAAATAAAACTTAGCTACGTTATGATTCTGTCATCTCTGTTTTCAACATTTATACACGAGAATGTGAGCTTTTCATGTAATTTCAGGGTATTGACATTTGATGTGATCATACAGAAACACTTTCAAAAGAATCTTAGAAAAACATAGATTTTTTTTCTGGAGATTTTTTTCTATAGAATTAATGATATTTCTTCTATAATTATATATTTTGTAGAATTTGCCAGTAAAACAATCTGGGTCTGAAAATGTGTCTTTTAGAAGGTTTTAAGCTATGATTTAAATTTCTTTAATAGTTATAGGACTACATAGGTTATCTACTTCATTATGGGTGAATATTAATAATAGTTTGTGCTTTTTGAAGAATTGGACCATTATCTTAGTTGTCAGATTTATGGGCATAGGGTTAGTTGTTGGTAATATTTTCTTATTATCCCTTTAATATCTGTGAATTCTACAGTAATATGCTCTCTTTCATTCCTGATAATTTTTGATTTCTCTCTTTTTTTGTGTGTCCTGCTAGAGATGTATCAATTTTATTGATCTTTTCAAAGCACCAGATTTTCGGTTTCATTTTTACTGTTTTTGTTTTAAAATTTATTGATTGCTGCTTTTTTATTATTTTTTGCCTTCTGCTTGATTTGGGTTTATTTTGATTTCATTTTCTTGGTTTCTATTTATTTAACATAGTGTATTTGTTTCAGGGGTACAGGTCTGTGATTAATCAGTCTTACACAATTCACAGTGCTCACCATCGTATGATTTTCCTGGTTTCTTAAAGTAGAAGCTTGAATTTTGAGTTGAGACCTTTCTTCCATTCTAATATTAGCATTAAATGTTATAAATTTCCCATAAGTACTGCTTTAACTGTGTGTCACAGATTTTGCTATGTTGTATTTTCATTTCTCTTCAGTTCAAAATACTTTCTAATTTATCTTGAAACTTCTTTGACCATGGGTTATTTAAAAATATATTATTTAATTTTTAGGTGTTTGGCTATTTTCTTGTTTTTCTGTTACTGATTTCTAGTTTAATTTCATAAGAGTAAAAGAACATATTTCACAGGATTTCAATTCTTTTAAATTGGTAAGGTTTCTTTTATAACTTAGGACAACAAGCCAAACGTTTGTTTCATGATTTATCTTGATGAATGTTCAATGTGCCCTTGAAAAGAATGTTGTGTTCTGCTCTGGTTGGGTGTAGAGTTCTATAAATGTCAATTAGATACTGTTGGTGGATGGTATTTTCTTTTCTTTTTTCTTTTTTTTTTTTTTTTAGAGATGAAGAGAACGCATGTGAGTGCATGCCCAATGAGGGAGGGGCAACAGAGGGAGAGGGAGAAAGAGAAACTTAAGTAGGCTCCAGGCCCAGCATGGAGCCCCCCACGTGGGGCTCCATTTCGTGACCCTGAGATCATGACCTGAGCTGAAATCAAGAGTTGGATGCTTAACCAACCAAGCCATCCAGGCACCCTGTTATTTTCTCAGTTCTTCTATATTAGTGTTGATTTTCTGTTTACTAATTGTGTTCAGTACTAAGAGAGGAGTTTTGAGGTCTCTGAATATGTTTGTGGATTTAGCTGTTTCTCTTTTCAGTTCTGTCAGAATTTGCTTCATGTATTTGGAAGCTGTTGTTAAAGGTACTAACATTCTTTACTGAGAAATAGCATTTGCCTTTCAACAGTTCAAAAAGGAGGCTAATAACTACGGGATTTATATTTTATTGCTTTACATTATATTACATATAAGATTTACTGAAGATGAAAAGCTTATAAGTTTTGGAAATACAGTTATAGAAATAACCTAATTATATAATCTGTGAAACAATCCGAATCTGAGCAAAGTCTGATCTCTTATTATTATTCATAATGAGGATTCATATAAGATCTATCAAGAGTTACAAAGAAACAGCCTTAACTAACTTTGCCACCTGGAGAAGATAATTACAGTTTAAGAAATGATTCTTTGCAAACTAGATTGTAAATGAGAATGTCATGAACTCAGCACTAAGTAGCTTTCTTTTCTAGTCTATTAGAAAAGATGACCTTTTTCCATTAAAAAAATAAATATAAGGAACTTGGAAGTCATCACTTCATCCTAGTAATATGTAAAAAGCTGAACAGAATGAAAAATCAACAATTCTTTTCGGCTCCATAAGAGATGGGAGGATACAGGGCAAACAGCTGCCTCGAAGATTGCAGACAGGCAAGCGAATACAGGGACTAATGGCTTACCAAAGCCAGAGATTCATGAGTAGGAACCAGTGCCAGTGTCGGAAAAATTGAACTGTATTTGATGAATTGCTGGAGGCTCAGTGCATAGTTTTTAACTATGAGAGTTAAAAACTGAAGGGGGATGCAGTCATGGGAGGCACTGTTAGTATTCTAAGATGAACCTCTGGGAACAGTCCTTAATGTGTATATGCCTAACACCATAGTATCAAAGCACATGAGGTAGAAAGTAATACAAAGGCAAGGAGAAATAGATGTATCACTATAAGAGTATCAGAAATGGACAGATCTAGCAGGCAGAATATCAATAAGGATGTCGTTGAACTCAGTGATGGTGTTCAATCATGATGGTAATTAATCTTGTGGATATAACTGACATCTATAGAACTACTTCAAACAAAAATGACAGAATACATATGCTTTTCAAGCTCACATGGAACATATACCAAAATGGACCATATCCTGGGCCATAAAACACACCTTAACACATTTAAAAGACCACCATAGGATTAAATAGAAATCAATAATAGATAACTGGAAAAATCTCCAAATACATGTAGATGAAACAACATGCTTCCAAATAACAGATGGGCCAAAGAAAAAATCTTAAGAGAAATTTAAAAATATTTTTAATTGAAAGAAAATACATCTTATTCAAATTAGTGGGATACAGTGAAAGCAGTGTGTGGCAGAAAATGTATTGTGCTGAATGCATACATTAGAAAAGAAAAAGGATTTAAAATCTAAGTTTCCGTCTTAGGTAACTGGAAAAAGGAGAGCAAATTAAATTCAAAGTAAGCAGAAGAATAGAAACAACTGCAAATAATAATTGCAAATAACTGAAAACAGTTTGAATACCCTACCAGTTCATAAGGAAAATGGCAAACTTTTTCTTGCTCTTATCTTTGCAAAATAAGGTATGTTTAAATATTTTTATGTAGTTGCAATTTGTATTCTTTAAAAGTTAAATGTTTGTAGGTATTTGCCTTTATGCTTAATTTGCCTGAGCTTGGAAAAGCCAAAGTGAAATAAACTTAAATCTGACTAGCAGCTTTTGTTTTTATTTTCATTATGCTGTACACTAGTTTTTTACATGAAATTTAACTTACCAAGAAATTGTATTTACACTGTACAAATGTCCAAAATTAATAAAGTTTTATCTGCAAATTATTAAATAGAAAGTATACATTTTTAATGCTCTAGATTTTAATATTTCCTTCTGTATATAAGGACTAATTTATGTTGTGGATTTAGAGTTTGGGAATCTCTCTTTTACTTAAGATGTGGATGTGGAGGTGAATAAGACATTTTTCCATTAATATTGTGTTTGTAAAAAAATTTTCCTATTTTTAAAAATGTGATGGCAGAGCATAAATGCTTTATTCAACATTCTGCACTGATTATAAATAAAATTATCATATCTAATATATCACAACCTTATACATCTTCGAAGGTTCAGCACAAATTATTTTCCTATGAAGTTTTTCTCATCTGCTATTGTTATGGGTATCAGTTAAAGCACATAAAAAACATGCACACAGAGCGCTGCCCGTTGGAATCAGCCTGAGAGATACTTCCTCATGGAAATCCTTGGGCCCCCTCCGGATCTACTGAATCAAAATCTCTGGAGTACTGTGATGTTGAAAACCTACTGAAGCTATTCTGAAGCTCTCTGGTTAGGAGTCCCTCGTCTCCAGAAGCCCCTGCCATGGCACATTTCAGTGTCTTGGGTTTCACTTTGAGAGTCCCTACCAGGGCTTCTAAGAGGTTGGCACCTTTGTCATCTTGGAAGAGGACTTCAGATTTCGCACTTCCCATCAGCATCTAATTTGAGAAAATACAATGTTAGCCAATGCAAAGTCTGTTTCTTGTCCTCATATATGGCGGATTTACATGAACTTTAAAAAACATCAAACTATAGGTTGTCCAGGATTACAATTTAACAGTTCACGTTCATAAATTCACTGTAATCGCTTGCCAGATCCAAACAGTGATGAAATAAATGCAATGTGCTGTATACCTCCTAGCTTTAGGATTATCTGGGCAAAGACCAGAAGAGAGCCAAGACCCATTTAGAAGAAGTGAATGTATTACAGTGTTACTACTGTGGACCAATTCTCTGTCTACATTTTGATTTTTTAATGGTGGTATTGAATTAACAAAAACAAAAGAGAAGACATACACATAAACAGGGAAATAACATAAGTAAATCAGTAAACCAATTAATAAAGTACTAAAAGTGTGCAATGAAGGAATAAAATAGTAATTTATTGTTTCAAAATTATACTACACTAAATTGCATTCAATTACAGAAATTAAACACAAAAAAACGAGGCAGAAAGAGAAAAGAAAAACACAAATCGTACAAAACATAATACTATTCAAACCAGAGTTTTTCTTACTTCATAGATTTTATTTGGAAATTTTATAATCACTTGCATAATAATTTGTCTTTTCATTTGGGTATATATAAATTTCCCAAATATACTTTATGCTGCTTTTTCTTTTTTAAAAATATTTTTATGCGCTTCTTAATGTTGGTATTTCTATTTTTTTTCCAAGGTGTGTTAGTACTCTCTGTAACAGCGTGTCAATGTTTTTTTGGTAGAGAACACTTTCTTTTCTTTTTTTTTTTTTTTAAGATTTTATTTATTTATTTGACAGAGACAGTGAGAGAGAGAACACAAGCAGGGGGAGTGGGAGAGGGAGAAGCAGGCTTCCCGCTAAGCAGGTAGCCCGATGCGGGGCTCCATCCCAGGACCCTGGGATCATGACCTGAGCCCAAGGCAGACGCTTAACGACTGAGCCACCCAGGCGCCCCTGGAGAACACTTTATTTTCAATAATTCCTTCAGAAGCACAAGAATAAAGTGAGGTCATGTTTAAGATAATGTGTACTTGTGAATTTAACTTGAGATGCTAAGAGAGGATGAGCTTAAAACATTTAAAACTTTTAAGGAATATATATTTAGAAAGATATGTTTTTAGGTAAGTTAATAAAATTTTCTGAGTTTAAATATATGGATATATTAATAGAAATCAAAACATGAAATTAAATTTCTTGGTCAAATCTCCAGAAATACCTTGACAGTTAAAATAATCTTGAATTCTTGGGGCGCCTGGGTGGCTCAGTTAGTTAAGTGTCTGCCTACAGCTCAGGTCATGATCCTGAGTCCCAAGATCAAGCCCTGCATTAGGCTCCCTGCTCAGCAGGGAACCTGCTTCTCCCTCTGCTTCTTCCCCTGCTTGTGCGCTCTCTCTCTCTCTCGTTCTCTCTCTCAAATGAATAAATGAAATCTTTAAAAAAAATAATCTTGAGTTACCAACTGTGTCACTTAACATAAACAGTTTTTCTTATGAAATCTGTCTTATTTAAGAGGTTGTGCATCAGTTAATCAGATTAAAGAATTCTGGTCACCTAATAATTTTATTAAGATAGGATTAACTTAATGACTTTTTTTCTGAAAATTTTTATAGTGTACATCAGTACCACTTTTCCACTGTGCAAAATTAAGCAGCTTCAGTCTTTTCATAGAGAAAAGAGTTCAGCATGTTCCCATTGTTATTTATTGTGTTTTCATTGCATATCCAGCTGACCAACTTCTCAGGAATAAATTGCCTTTATAAAAACTGAAATTTATGTGTATTTTAGTTAATTTTTTTTTTTTTAGTATGTTTGCTGAAATCAGATCACAGTTTTGGAATTATTAGTTTTCAGTGGATTTAAAGGGTTATTATTTGGACAAAACTCATTTACCATTTCAAAATCAGTTTCTCTTTGTGAATAAAGGATATGTATCACAAACAAATACAAATTTTATATGTTTACTGATGAACTTTTATGCGAAGAGAAGCAATATATCTTCTGCCACCTAGTTTATAGAAAAATGTCATGCTATGACAGAAACATATCTCCCCCCAAATGATATTTACCTTAAGTTCCATATATGTACATAAACATTATTCTTACATAGCTTCTTCAAGGAGTAAGTGTCCAAATATCTGGATAAAAACAAGAAATTCAAATGTTTATAAATTCAGTCTTGCTATGTAGATGCCATATATGGATATGGCAATAAATAAAGGTTTAACACTAAGAACTTTCTCATTGTTGGCATGGTTGTATTAGTAAAGATGAACCCCAAAAAGAATTAGGAAATATGCTTAAAAGAGAGAGAGAGGTGCCTGGGTGGCTCAGTTGGTTGAGTGTCTAACTCTTGATTTTGGCTCAGGTCGTGATCTCAGGGTCATGAGATTGAGCCCCACGTCGGGGTCCCTGCTCAGGTGGGAGTCTGAGTCTCCTCCCTCTGCCCCTGCCCCACTGTGTGCTCTCCTTTCTCTAAAATAAATAAGTAAATCTTTACCGAGAGAGAGAGAAAGAGTGAGAGAGTGCACACAAAGGCAGAAAAAGGAAACCAAATATTCATGAATAGTAGTCTACGTGAAAGAAATCTGAAAGAACAAGCAGGAATTGGAGTACTTTCATGTATGTTGAGAAGGAGATCATGATCCCGATGTTAGCTGTCATGCCAGTGTAACAGTGCTAAATGCCGAGGAACAGGTGATGAACCCTTCCCTGAATGGAAGGCTCAATCAATATCATAGGAAGTCTTCTCTCTTTCTTTTTTTCAATTCAGAAGAAAAAAACCAGATTTTTGGAGGGAGAGTGGTTGCACCCCCATAGGTGCTGAGATGGCTAATAAAATCTAGACTTCCTTTGTTATTTTTGGTTTTACTTGGCAGGTAAGGGAGCCAATTTCACTTTTAATTATAAACTCTTGACTTTTATCTTCATCCAGATTCTGAGTCCCCAAGCATTAGCATTGCCTTTCGTGGTCTTGATTATTTTGTTTTTCTTAATTTGTTTTCAGAGAGTTTGAAAAGTACGAGCATTGGGAGGACTTTTTGGTTAGGATGGTAATAAGCTTATTTTAAACACACAAATACACACAAAGAAGCAATGGAACTATGATATGAAATGATAGTAGATAACTGAGCAGCACTTCCAGTGGTTCTTGGGTGCTTTATACGATTTTATTTATTTATTTATTTATTTATTTATTTATTTAGAGAGTATGAATGTGCAGGGGGGAGAGGGGAGAGCATATGTGGAGGGGGAGAGAGAATCTCCAGCAGACTCTGCATGGAGCGAAGCTCCACCCAGGGCTGGATCCCATGACCATTAGATCATGACCCAGCCAAAACCAAGAATCGATGCTCAACCAACTAAAGCACCCAGGTGCCCCTCTTGAGTGCTTTATAAACCATTGTTGAACAGGAGGCAGTAGCTAAGATTCTACAATGATTGTGTTGTTAAAGGCATGGAATACAGGGTGAGGGCCCTCAAGGTGGGATGGCTAGAGTAATTCAAGGGTGCCCCAAAGTTAAAAAAAAAAAAAACAAAACAACTTGGAAAGAGGGAGAGAGTAAAAGCTTTATGGAAGAAGAATAAACTGAGGACAGTATAGAGACCAGCGTTCAAACAAATCAAGCTGCCGTCTCTATGATGAAGTCGGTGTGCATCTAGCAAGCTGGGATTCATGGGGTGGAACAGTGCAGTCCACCAGCAACACACATGGTCCCAGGATTTCTTAAAATTGGCAGAGACTGAAGTTATACTGAGGTGGTATGGGGGCAGCTTTCTTCCTTGCTCTGATGTTTGAAATAGCACTTCAGTGATGGGTTTATAAGGGCCGATTCTATGGAAAATGAAAGTAAATGTCCCATGTTGGATGTGTTAACATGAGGTTTTGATAAAGCCAAACTCTCTGCCTTCAGTAGCATTCTCCAGGTGCTGGGAAAGCTGGGAGGCTTAGATAATTATGTTGAATGCATTTCAAGTTTTCCTTGAGTGTCTTCTGAGGATAAAAAAGACAAATTCTGGGGCCAGGTGTATAAAATTTGATTGCCTAAGAATTTTTAGCAACTGTATATCTATATGTGTAATACTTGAAAAACTCTATTCTAAGATGCACATTTGTTTCCCATTTTAACCTTTGGAGTTATAATGCATCTTATTATTAACATGTATATTTAATGTGGTGGTGTTTTTGCTTATCCTGGAAAATGCTGTTATCTTGGAATCATATAAATTCAGTATGTGTAATTGGAAACAGTGAAGTAAATCCCCCACTCCCAACCCTTGACCCAGAATTGTTGAAAGTGACAAAAAGAAACTTCTGCTGTTCTCCATAATGAACCTAGGCAGTGAATGATTGCTCTTTTTGCACTGTTTCTTAGAGGGAAAAAATATACTTTCTTGAGGTTGTAGGGAAAGACAGAACTCAGGAGGGAAGGAGGGATTGGTTTATTGAGTCAGATCTTTCTCATTGGAGGATAGTCCTACTCCCAATGGGGTCTCTCATTCGTACATGTTATTGTAGACTGATTTCCTGATTGGATATGAGTTATTTGGGATCGCTGTGTGTTGTGGATTACTGGGGGAGTGAGTTGTTGCCGGGGGGATGGATGGGATTTCCGTGAGTAGGGGATTGTTACGAATGGGTTGTGCTCCCTAATTGGAGTGTGGTTTGGGCGATGGATATTTGAAGGAGGGGCTGTTGAGATGAGAACTAGACCAAGTCTGTAATGTGTGTACCGTCAAGGGGAACTTCTGTGAGAGATTTAACATTTTAATGCTTTTTTTTGCTTCACTGATGGGAGATTATTTTTCAATTGTCTACATTTATATTTCACTTGAATTCTATCTCTTCAGCAAATTCTCATTTACATGTGTATTGTGGTATTGAGAAGAAGCAAAAAGTGGTGTGGGGCAAGCATATGTGACCTGTCTCACATTTACCAAACCTTTCAACATTGAGTCTGGAATTTGCAGTGACAGTGCCTATTTGGGCTACTTTAGGATTCCAAGTTAGTGACTAACAATGAAATTCACATTGGCCCACAGTGAAACTGAGACTCTTCAAAAGAGATTTCAGAAAGCAGGATGAAGAGACCATTTCAGACAGATTCAAGAAGAGATTTTAGGACAGAGGCATCAGCCCATCCTCCCTGGGAGTCCACTGGTATATCACTTTGCCTTAAGCTATTCTTTATAGTTGTTTTCTTCCATTCAGAACCCACAGATTTTTCTGAAAGCTCCAAATTCTTTCAATAAAGACTCCTGTAGTGCCACCAGTTTTGGATTTCAGGGAGCTGTGGGAGAACGAGGAAAAGGGGAGAGCAGCAGGGTGTTTTATGATTATTAATGAGTGATTGTATCTACTAGCCAGAAGGATCTTCAGAAAATAGCACTCCAGTGACAGGTTAAGAGATACTTGAAATTATTCCTACTTAGTGGAAACTCAAGTTTCTGACTCCCAGGAACTTGGGTGTTTTGTAGGGTATCTTATCATTGCCAGCCTATAAACATTAATTCTATTTATCTACTCATTTCATCAGTTTGTATCAAGGAATTTTACCTGGCAACATTTGGTTAGGCTGAGTTTTAGTCATTCTGTATACTCAGTGGTAGTAAATATGTAACATCTAGCCTGGTTTGGTCTTCAGTCAGGTTTGTTAGAATTTCCTCATGTACCTGGTATTTTAAAATGCTATTTAAAATCTCTCAAACCGATTACCTCCCCTTAAATTTATTGTATTATTCTAATAATGCCAGATGATGAATTCTGTCAAATTTTGTACCAACTTGGAGACCCAGGATATCAAAATCTTATATGTATATGGTATCTCAACACTGGCCATTTAATTAAAAATAAAACTTAAAGCCTCTAGCATGAAATTCATGTATTTTTTATGAGAAATTTTCCCATATGGCTTGGTGCACAATCAGGAGAAAGAATGGTTGACTTACAAAATTTTATGGGACAAATTAAAGATATTCTTTAAAAGAAAGATTTTATTTATTTGATAGACAACGAGAGAGGGAACACAAATAAGGGGAGTGGGAGAGGGAGAAGCAGGCTTCCCACAGAGCAGGGAGCCCGATGTGGGGCTCGATCCCAGGACCCTGGGATCATGAAAAATTAAAGATATTCTAACCAAAAAACAATCAACCTCCTGACAGACTACTCAGTATTTTAGACTAATAGTTTATATTAGAGGAAAAATGTATTCATTTAAAAAATGTAATATATCCTGTTATTTTTGGTTCTTTGAATCATTGTAATCTGAGAAGCTTCAAGTGTTTAATCTGGACCACAGTTCTGTGCAGAGAAGAGATAATCAGAAGAACAGACAGGTCAAGTTAATTATTTAAAATCAGTGAACCACAGACTTAGGGTTCTCTGCCGCCAAATTTAGTGCTTTGTCCAGTACTTGTTTTTGGATGAAGAACATAAAACATTTGTTGATGTTGTTGCTAGGCTGTGTGTTTCTTCTGCTGTTAATTTGGTATGACTTAAAATCATTCAACCTCTTAAATTCTGAGATCTCTTTTAAAATCGACACAGTGTGCTTAAGTCACTAAACTTTGATTCCCCCCCCCCCCCGGCTTCTCTGTGAATATATATTTTATTCTTAAGGACTCAGTGTTTCAGTCTGAATTTAATTAACAGCTGCCAGTCACATTTTTTTTTAAAGATTTTATTTATTTATTTGAGAGAGAGCGAAAGTGAGAGATCACAGAGGGAGAGGGAGAAGCAGGCTTCCTGCTGAGCAGGGAGCTGGATGCGGGGCTCGATCCCAGGACCCTGGGATCATGACCTGAGCTGAAGGCAGACGCTTAACCGACTGAGCCACCCAGGCGCCTGTCAGTCACATTTTTAACTACAGTCTTTGAGTTTGTTAACTTCCTTAGGCAATTGGTCACCTAAACATACTGCCACAGTGGAAAATCATCTTTGGCAACAGTAGCATTTATAGAAGCTGTCCCAGAGGTTGCAGAATGGAGAGACCCATAGACCAAATTAAAGGCTAAAATCAAATGGTTTATTTAATCAGTTTCCAAAATGCAGAAAGAAGCAAAATATTGGTGTTGGTTTATACTCTTAAAATAGTGAGATGCAGGGCACCTGGGTGGCTCAGTCAGTTAAGTATCTGCCTTGGGCTCAGGTCATGATCTCAGGGTCCTGGGATCGAGTCCAGTGTCAGGCTCCCTACTCAGAGGGGGTCTGCTTCTCCCTGTCCCTCTGCCCCCTCCCATACCCCCCACTTGTGCTCTCTCACATATATAAATACAATCTTTAAAAAAAATAGTGGGATGCATCTGAAATGCAAAGAACACACTACCTGATCCTGTGTTAAACAGTGTTCATATGCTCGTTTCTCTCTCCTTCTGCCTCATCAGCCTGCTCTGATGACAGGGTAGTTACAAGAAGCAGAGTTGAGGTTTAGAAAGGGCACTCAGCAGATAGAAGGTCCTCTGACCTATCACTTGCTTGTTCGATTAGAGAGACACAGGGGCAAGTATGCCTGGCCAATAGCTGTAGATCACTGACGACTTGCTGAGCAGCCGTGGATTTTATCTGTGTGTCTCTGGCAGAGGTCACATGGGACCAAAATGGGTGTCACCAGTGGGTGACAGTGTCACAATAGGGATCAAATTACTGGCAACTGGGAGCCATATGATCCATGATTTATGAATATTTACGGTTTAAGCAGTCTTCTCATCTCTGTATATGTACACATTAGCTCTCATGTGTTTCATAATTTTATCTGTGTGCAGCATACATGCACTATATTCTATGCCCAACTGTCTTTATAGGTTAGCAATTTTGTAACTATTATTAGTAGACCTTGTACATTTCACCCATGTTATTTGTTTATCTTGTTCTCCAGAGAAGAGTTTAATGTCTGAAAATGGTATGGCAAACACATTATAGCTTGACTAGGGTCTGGTGTTCTGTTTGCAAAATTTAGAAACCTTGGGTCTTTATTTCTAGAAAAAGCAATGAGAATGGGGAAGACATAGCAGTCTGCTGGTTTTTTTTTTCTTCAAGTTTTTATTTAAATTCCGGTTAGTTAACATACAGTGTAATATTAGTTTCAGATGTACAATATAGTTATTCAGCAATTCCATGCATTACCCAGTGCTCATCATGCAGTCTGCTGTTTTCAACAATTATTTTAGAATAAAAACAAGGGTGGAGAGGTTGGAAAAGGCTAGGATGAAAAAAAAAGGGGGGGCAAATACATCAGAAATGATCTGTGTATAATCTCTTTCCTTCCTTCTTTTCTTCCTTGCTCTCTCCTTCCTTCCCTCCCTTCCTATATATTCAATAATGATTTATTTATAGTATGTTAAATCATATGACAATCGGTACTTGCTTTAGAATCCAGAATATGTTATTTTCTAGCCAGTGTACTATGTATAATAAAAATGACTATATTTTGGAGTTATTGAGTGTAGTGTTCTCTAAATGCCAGTTAGGTCAAGGTGGTTGATAGTATTTTTTTAGATAATTGTCTTTACTGATCTTTTGATCTGATAAAAGAGGTATTGAAATGTAATTGTGATTTTATCTATTTCTCCTTTAATTCTGTCTCTTCGATTCTGAAGCTGTGTTTTAAGGTACTTTTAAGATAGTTCTGTATTCCTGCTGTATTGATCATTTTATTATTTTAATTGTCCATTATTATCTATAGTAATACTTTTCTTGAGGTCTGTTTTAATAGGTATTAAAATAGCTCTCCCATGTTGAATACATTAGTACACGTGTTACATTAACATTTAGTAAAATTACTTATATAATTGTATCTAGGTCTTTTTTATTGTTTGTTTTTTGTTTGTCACCTTTGTTTTTTGTTGTTTTGTTGTCATTCCTCTGTTCTTCCTTTCCTGTCTTTATTTGGATTATTTGAATATTCACAGGATGCTATCTTGCTATTGGATTTTTAGCTTTACCTACCTCCGTTAGTGTTTTAGTGGTTGCTCTAGAAATTACAATATAAATCCTTAACTTTTCATTCTACTCAAAGTTGCCATTCTACCACTTCACATGAAATGTAGAAACTTGGCACCCATTTAGTATCCTTATTCTGCAGACATTACATGTACCTGCGTACCTCTAAAACCCATAAGACAATGTTACAATTTTTCCTCATCACCCATGCATTTAAAAAGAAATACAGGGAAAAAGAAGGTTTTATGTTTATGTGAGTATTTATAATTTCTGATGCGGTTCATCCCTTCCTTATGATCTGAGTTTCCCTCTGGTATAATTTTACTTTCACCTGAATAACTTCTTTTAGTATTTCATATAGTACAAGTCTTCTGACAAACACATTCACTTAGTTTTCTTTATTCTGAAATGTCCTTATTTAAAAAAAAATTGTTTCACTTGAAGTAGAATTCTGAATTGATAGTTCTGTCTTTTAGTGTTTTATGGATGATTTTCCACTATCATCTGGCCTTATCTGCTTCTAATGAGGTGAGTGGTTTTTGAATCATTGTTCCCTGTATGTAATGTGTTGTTTTTCTTTGGCTGCTTATAAGATTTTACCTTTAGGGGTGCTTGGGTGGCTCAGTCAGTTAAGCGTCTGCCTTTGGCTCGGGTCATGATCTCAGAATCCTGGGATCGAGCCCCGCATTGGGCTCCCTGCTCAGCGGGGAGCCTGCTTCTTTCTCCCTCTCTCTCTGCCTGCCACTCTGCCTACTTGTGTTCTATCTCTCTGTCAAATAAATAAATAAAATCTTAAAAAAAAAAAGATTTTACCTTTATCTTTGTTTTCAGCAGTTTAACTGTGATGCACCATTTATTCTGCATGGAGTTTGTTGAGCATCTTTTGTATATGCACAACTTTCTCCAAATTGGGGAAAAATTTACCCCACAGTTTTTAAAAAAAATTTTTTTATTCTATTTTTCAGTTGCAGAATTTTCATTTAGATTTTATTATGTAGTTTTTACCTCTCTGCTATGATTTCCTATCTTTTATGAATTACAAACATCTTTTCTTTTACATCATTGAGCAAAGTTATAAATAGCTGGCTTAAATTCTTGTCTGCTGTTTCTAATATCTTGGTCACCTTTAGAGGGGTTTTAAATGATTGTCCTTTTATTAAGAATTGGCCCAATGTTGCTGTTTCTTTGTGTATTTAGTCTTTTGGATTATTTTTCCTGGACATTTTAAATGTTATATTGTAGAAATTCTGCATTCTTTTATATCCCTCTGAAGAGTGTTGGTTTTTAGTTTGCTAGTTTGTTTTAGGAGGCAATTATCTTGGTCAGACAAAAACTGTAAATTGTTTCTCTGGGGCTGCAGCTGAAATATCATTTCACCTCTTTTTCGCTTTAACTGCATCATTTAGTGTCTGCCACACGCTGTGTATATCAAGAATCAGTTAGAGACTTGGGCAGAGATTATACAAAACAATGTAGGGCTCTCCCTTTTTGACTCTCTTTTTCTATGGTATCCTCCCCCCTCACATTCCAGAGACTCTAGTTGACTCAAACTCTATTCTCTGAAAGACTGCATGTTTTCTTTTGGGATTTTATGCACCATAGCATCAGCTATATCCTGCCTTTAGTGTAAAAGTCTTAAAAACAGGGTGGCTCAGTCGTTAAGCATCTGCCTTCGGCTCAGGTCATGATCCCAGGGTCCTGGGATCGAGCCCCGCATCCGGCTCCCTGCTCAGTGGGAAGCCTGCTTCTCCCTCTCTCACTCCCTCTGCTTGTTGTTCCCTCTCTCACTATATCTCTCTGTCAAATAATAAATAAAATCTTAAAAAAAAGTCTTAAAAACAGGAAATTCATACCATGCTGTACCTTTTTCCAAGTTTTGACTTCTGTCTAGAATTTGTCTGATTTTTTTTCACTCTCTAATGCTTTCAGGTGGCTGTTCTGTTTTTTTGATGTTTTCTAGAGTTTACAATGGTTATCTCTTTGAGAATAAGTTTGGTAGAAATACAGCTATAGTGGAATTAATACTTGAGATTTTACACCTTGTCCTTCTGGATATTTTTTCTAACCCCAAGGAAAAGTCCTACTGAAAACTAAAATATTTTTGTTAATTATAGATTCTGAAGTATAAAGCTACAAATATTATAAATATGTTATCCTTTATCACTGAATGAAGACAAGTGTATTCAACCTTAAATAAATAAAACTAATGATACAATCAACATAAATTAGGAGATAGAATGGGAGGAGCAAATATATGGAGGTTCAGTAGAAACATAATATCTTCATATTACAAAAATAAACACCTACAGTGGGACATTCAAGCAATCTGAAGAAGAAATCAGTTGTCTTCAAATAGACCGCCTTCTAATTGAATGGAAAGGTTTCCATAAAACTAGGATGCTGAATGATGTTAATGATAAAGAAAAAGAGGATTGGATTTTTTTTTCTTTTAACAAGAAAAAAGAAAGGCAATCATAAAATTCATGGGAAAAAATTCGTATAATCTTGTTTTTTATATGGAGCTTCTCAAAATATTGTTTCATTTTGAGAAATTTATGGGACGTGAGGAATGTCGAAAAATTTTTCTGTGTACTATGAACATTTTCATTTGAATAGAACAGCTGTGATATTTAACCTACAGACAAATTAATTCCTAGCTTATTATCTGATTTTTGTGCGTATATGATATTTATATAGTCCTAATAACATAAACACTGGGTGTTTTCAACTTTTAGAATCAAACTATAACTTTTTATAGTGGAATTTTTATTTATGGTTATAAATAAGTTCTTAATTTTGCAATGTATTAATAGATGAAAAAAGATGCAATGAGAAAGAGGAAGGGAGAGTAAGAGGCAAGATAAGAATGTTTGTATCTTTATGGGACACCTGGGTGGCACAGTTGGTTGAGTGACCAACCCCTGGTTTTGGCTTGGGTAGTAATCTCAGGGTTGTCATGAGATTGAGCCCTGTGTTGGCTCTGCGCTCAATGCGAAGTCCATTTGGGATTCTCTCTCCCTCTGCCCCTATTTCCCCCACCCCCTGCCCCCGCTTTCTTTCTCTCTAAAAAAAAAAGCAAGCAAGCTTGTATCTTTATATAATATGAGGATTAGGGATACTTAAGACAACTTTCAAAAGTTAATGCAGTGATAAACTGAGATTAACATATTTACATATACTAAATAATCATTAGACAAACAAAATAGTAACTGACCAAAATTGTCATAGGAAACATGAGATGTTGGTAATCTCATACTCATCTTTCAATGCGGAGATTCAGTTTATAATTTCTCAAATTTGTATGTCAGGTACTAGCATCATAACAATACTTGTCAGAAATGTATCCAAGAGCAGCTAAAATTCTGAAAAACTTAAAAGTACTCATTTTTAGAAAGTGGGACTTGAGATACGAAGGGTGTTGCTTGACAATGGGCCTTTTCCTTATGAGCACTTAAGTTTTATTTTGTTTTTTAAAAATCTGTTCCTGTTAAAAAATGAGGAAAGGGGTGGTTTAAAATTATGTAAGGAAATGGTAATTTAAATACAACTGCAAATACTACTCTTAGTTTATAGTAGTTGACCAGCATCTGCTACAAAGTTCCCTATGCATTTATCACATCTGATTTTTTTTTCCAGAAAATTCTCAGCATAAATTTCATATAGATACTGCTTTTGGGAGAATCACAGCACAGAAAGCAGCCAAATGGGATTTAAATCACATAACGTAAATTTCTTTTTTCTCTTTCCATTGTGTTTAGTATCCACTAGTTATATTTCCATACCTAGTGAAATTTAGAATCAGACAAACCTGTTATTTAATCTTGGTTCAACTAATTATTAGTTGTTTTTTAGATAGTTTTTCTAATTTTAATATTCCTATTTATCAAAACGGGTCTCTTGTATTATTTATCAGTATTAACCAGAATAACATATGCATAGTGTTTGGCAGAATGTAAATCCGTATATTTTACATTATTTCTTCTGTACCTCTCTAATTCTTTTCTTCTAAACATTTTTTTTTCACCAAAGAAGCAGAGATTAATTTTATTTGACACAATGTACTGGTCATAGAAAATATTTTAATATTGCTAGTATTTCTAGGCTTAGTTGACATTTCTGACATAAAAGTATATGATTCAAAGAAATGAATGATCTGAAGCAAATCATTATGCTAACTTATACTCTAATTTCTTTCAGTATCAATTACTAGTCTGTGCTTTAGTGGAATTACTCTGTCTTTATGTTTCAGTCATCTTAATGAAGTTTCAACTTTATAATTATATAGGTTTATATTGGGGAGCAAATGCAATCATAAAACAGTTCTCTGTTATAAGTAGAAAAATTACAAAAAATATTTTGAAATTTCCACCATTGTATTTCATGGTGTATGTCTTTTTTGGCCTAGTGAATTTTTAAAGGGTTTCTTCTAAATATTATTTGTAATTCATTAACATAAGTAGTTGGGATAACACAACTACTTTTCTGAAAGTAAGGGTTTTAAAAAGTATTTAGTTCTCTTGATGCAGTTTCCTTTTTTTCCCCCAATTATCATTTTTCGTGTATGTTTCCTTAGAATGAACATGACAACATGTCAAGTGCTTTGACTTCAGATTTGGTGTAGGCAGGCTGAAGAAGAATAGTTCCACTAAGCTCTCCTAAGAAGCTCTTAAAATGGCTTACCCAATTAGGAGGCACACAAAAAAGAGGGGACTTTTAGATCCAAAGCAGAAATTTATCTTTTAGTGTTAACCATGTACTGGTTTATCATTTAAATAGAGTAAGATCATTGGTACCCAATATATTAATAATTAAAAGCATTACATTATAGCATGTTGCTCCATCTTGAGTCATTCAGAAAGAAAAAGACACAAAAATATCCTATTTTTGTAGGTTATAGGTAACTATGCTTCATAAAATAATTAAAATATTAACTCATAATCCCAACCTTAATCTTTGTTTCCCCCATCCCCCTGTTGGAGCTTCATGACCTTTTGATTAGATGGATACTTGTTTAGTCAAGGTAGGATAAATCCTAGTCACTAAAATTGATTGTGGTAAATCAGACGCAGCTAGCAAACTCAGAGCTTCAAATGACATTGATCTCTGCTCACCCTTTTGTCTGTTTGACCATGAAATTGGAAGTGGTTGACTTTTCCAGCTATGAGCATTGACATACATTTTTTTTTTAATAAGAACTAAGGATCCATTTAAATTTTATATTTCCAGTTCAAGTCAAAGAACTGTTTCCCTTGTGGTATTAGGAGTAGGCATAAAGAAACACTTGAATAGAGTTAAAAGTAATCCAGGAAAACTTAGTTTTTAAACTTGATTCATCCAAATTTTCATTGATGATGAAAATTATCTTTGGAAAGAAAATATACAGATAGTCAAATCTTGACAAATTTTTGTGATACAGTGTACCTTTGTAGTCCAAGTAAGCCATTTCCATAAAGTTAACGATAGTCCTATATATGGACACTTTGGATAAAGTAACATCGTTTTCCAAAGTTATAAAGAGATTTTTGCTGAACAACAACAAAGTAATTATAAATAATTTTTAATAATTGGAATTTGAGGTGAATTCACTAGTTCCCTATTCCTAGAGGTGTTCGCTACTAGCTGCTACTTGCCTTAATTCAGATAAGGAAAACGAAGGATTTGTGGGTGATACGGAACGCTCCTCTCTGGAGAATTTGAAATGAAGAAGATTGGGGCTCACAGATGGTGGTCGTGGAAGGAAGCATAGGTTAGGCACAGGGAGGGAAAGGGGAAGTACTGCAAGCTGTATGCCCAACAGTCAGGTTCCAGCCACCCCGGCTCTGCCTTAGGAATGAAAACACTTTGACTTTTATTTACTGAGCAAGATACTGGAAATTTTCCTCTAAAGAAAATAAATCTTAGAGAAAAACCAACTCCTAGTGTTGACATTTTTTTTTTTTAAAGATTTTATTTATTTGACACAGAGCACAAGTAGGGGGAGGGGCAGGCAGAGGGAGAGGGAGAAGGAGGGGAGAGGGAGGCTCCTCAGGGAGCCCGATGAGGGGCTAGATCCTAGGACTCCAGGATCGTGACCTGAGCTGAAGGCAGATGCTTAGCCAGTTAAGCCACCCACGCACCCAGTGGGCTTTTATTTTTAATTGTACTTTTAAATTGTGAAATTTATCTGGCATTGTATAATTTTGAAATATTTGTGTGTGATGTATGACCTATATAGACAACACATTGGAGATTTTTTATTTTAAGTTTATAGGACACTGGGTGTTGTTTGCTAGTAAAGGTGTTACTAAGTCTTTAGTCTGTTAACTGGAACTGACTTTATAGTTGTACATCATGATATCTTTCAAGTGGTGGTACATCAGCCATTTCCAATAAAATACAATACCCCAAAGTCAAATCTCAAACTCTTAGAGTTTATGGTAAAGCAAAATCTCTTGAATTTCAATAATGGTGATAATGTTAGAGAGGCTATTGTGTGACATATTTAAAGAGCATTATATTTTATGGTGTTAGGTAGAGGACATTTGCAAAAATAGTGGTACCTGAGTTAGTTTTTGCATTCATGATCTTAGGTGAACTGCATAGGTGATACATTTTTTTCCTTATCCTTTTGGTTCTTCTTTTTAATCTGATTTTCATATGGATTTGTGTCTCATTGTATTCTAAATATAATGTAATTCAAACGATGTCTAGTGGTTGATAACCAGGCATACATTAAAAGATTGGAAGCATTAAGCAGTGTGAATGTGCATATTCATAATAGCTGTCTGTTTTTTTCCCTTCACTAGACTAAGCCATACTGTATATTTTCCATCCAACTGAAATATTATAAATCACTTTTTAATATCTTTTTATCTGAACAAGAAAAAAATCATTTGTATTACAGACATGTAAATTTAACTTAAAACTATGAAACCTAGTTTGAGGCTTGATACTGTGGCCATAAATCATATACAATAACATTGTAAATGAGATAACTGTAACATTATATTCTCTGGGCAAGGTTAATAGATTCAGTTCAAGTCTAGCAAGAAATTGTAGCTGACATTTTCCCATTTCTTTCAGAAAAGCCTTTATAAATCCTCAACTTCTAAATTGGACTGGATTAGGTCCCAGTGGAGAAAATCCTAGATTTAGTGTTTTTAATTTCCTAAGTTACTGAGTAGGAACCAACTTTATAACTTAGTCAAATATGGCTTAGGGACTCTGTCAGGTTATTTTTGTTATTTTCATCCATTTCCAATAATAAAACTAATTGCATTAATAATAACAAAGGAAAAACAATAGTAAAGGTAATAGTAGTCTAAAGTTTTAAAAAGCTTGTCAATTTGGTTAACCTGGGTTAACAATGGAAAGAAATATAAATAAATGTTTTATGCAAATCTTCTCTGGGTGACTAAACAAAACACAGCTGGTCTACTTTCATTTTCAACTCACCGCTCTTTACCTTGACTTTCTACCATGCCCTGTTTCTTGATGCTGTCAAACTGTCCTCTGAGAACTGGCACAATGGGTGACCTTAATCTCTTTCTAATGTGGTAAAAGGAGTGTCTGTCTGTACCATGATGCCTGGAGTCCCAGAAAGCTCAGCTGCCTAATGTAGCCTATGCATGGATAGTTTCTCCAAATGCCATGTTGTCATTGGACATTGGTTATAAGACCTTCAAGACACTGTTTCCTGATATAGGTAGAGATTGGATGATCTGCAAAGTGGGGAGATTGCTGTGTAGGAGAATTCCCCACAGTGCAATGGTTCTTCTGTTCATTTGTCAGGACCCTAATTGCCTTTTTTTATCCCCAGAGGCCAAGATGATATAAATAGTCTCTTTCCTGCTGAAAGTTTCTGTGGATTAGATTTTACCCCACACATCTTTGTTGGGGTAAAACATCTTTTCGAATTCCATCTCCTCCATTCCGTTTTACTTCTAAATCCTGTCACGCCTCCTTGTCCTTTGAGGACAGCAGCACGCTTTTCTGACTGCCCTTCTGAGCTTTCTCAGAAATTTATTTTATACAAGTTTTTGTCCTCTTTCTGTTTTCTACTTACAGACTCATCTCCTGTCCTTACCCCTCTTCTTCTCCATAACTTGGATATTCATCAAACCCAAGTGCAACCACTCGCTGTGCTGTGAGGAGTGCATATGATTAATACGTGGCTTAAAAGCCAGTTGAAAAGTCACCTGATGCCTGAGACTTGCTGTGGTGAATTCCTTTCTACGCTGACTTTCTGTTATTTTGAATTTCCTGTAGACTCACAACAATACTATATATCCCATTTAAGTTCCTTTAAGTAGTGCTCTGGTGATTCCTTGAGGGTTATTCATACTTCCTCAATTGGACTTACACTTCAGGTTAAGAATAATACCTTTTTACCTCTTTCACATTCCCTGAAGATGCCACAGAGTTCTAGGTGTATAGTAACTGATAGTTGAATTTAAGTTATTATTACTATTTTTTTTTTTTTTTTTCAGAAGATTGTAAGCCCTCTTCTTAAAGACTTAGCTGTTCTGGGCATATTTCTAGAATATCTTTTCCCCTTGTGCTACAGCCTTGTTGTATGTTAATATGATAAATCTTTCATTTGTTATATAACTGAATTACTGTTAAACTGCTTGAAACACTATTATATTATTCTTCTAGGGTGGTTTTGGAATCAGAGTGGTGCTATATTTGAACATCCTTGCCTCCTTTTACAAGCACTAATCAACTCTCTGAGATGCACCTCCAATTCTGTGCTTAAAGAAATGTGCATTCTCTCAGTATCTCTTGTGCTCTTTATAGTATTGTGTGTTCTCTTGTATTTGGAAACCCAAATACTGCTTGCTTTAAATTTGCAGCTTCTAAAAGGTAGAGATTATTTAGTCATAACTTTTTCCATTTTAGCAATGCAAATAACACATATAATAGTTGTGGGTATTTAATGTTTAAATCTCTGATGCATGAATTCCTATATTGTAATTAGATGCAACATGATGCCCTGAGGCTCTTGGCACTTACTCTCTTAAAAAGATTGGCTAGGAATGGAGGGTGATATTAACATTTGCCTTATTAAATAAAATGTTACCATCCATCTTTCAAATATTAGGTTCATAAAGTGAAGAGGATCATATCTCTGATAATACAAATTATTCACAAGAATAACTGTTTTTAGGCTTATAATTTCTAAATCCTTATCATAGAATAATTTGTCAAACATTAAAAAGATCTCGTATGATTGGCAGACATATCTATTAGGCTGTGTTTTTAAATATTACTTTTTAAAATTAGTTCAATGAAAGGGTAAGCTTTCTATAAGTTTTTTGGTAATTGTCTATATGGCAGCAAGTAACTGGCCAATAATTTTGAAAGCTTCAATTGGCAACTTGCATTATGGTTTCAAATAAGTAAGTAAAAGATTAATCTATTTAATTATTTATTTTCAGCAATTTGTTGTCATAAATATGAATTTAATCCCTTTATACCTAGCTATTCATCTTAGATTCTGTGGACAGATTTGCTTCTCTGGACACTGTGGGGTACAAAGAACACATGATGCTATCTACGTATTGAAAATACAGAGCACACACATATGTGAAGGCTAAATAACAAGAGAAGAGATTAACAGGTATTTCTATGAGATAGTATGACTAAATGAGCTTTATGAGTAAATGAGCAATATGAGTAAATATTCATGAATTAAAAGGAGATTACTATCAGGCAGGAGTTTCAGGAAAAAGAAATTTCAGACAAGAGCTCTGCTATAAAGTATACCCTTGAAATTCATTGTTTAACGTTTTCAGTTTCTACTCATTTCAGACAACTCCCCAAAGACCCCTTTATGTGGATTTGTACTTTTGCTGAGGAAAGATTCTGTTGTGTAGCTTATAAAGTTGATGTAGGGAGGAAGAGTGGCTAAAATGCCCCTAACATCCATCTTCATTTCATTTTAGCTTTCTCATTCTCTATGGTGGCATTTGTCAATTTGGAAATCAAGAGGACCTTGAATGAGTTATTCTTGAATATTAAATCCTCTCTATTGTATGCCCCATGATTGACTCTGTTTTACATATTCTTATAACCTATGGCCTGCAGTGACTGGCACATTGCAGGTTCTTAGTATTACTTTGAATGTGTGTGTGGATGATGGACAGATGCATGTGGCTTCAGTATGGCAGTGAGAAATGGTTCATGGAGGAGTGCAGAGGAAGATAAAGTTGAAAATTCAGTGGGGTCATAATGGAGAGGCCCTTGAATTCTGAAAACAACTTTTTTCTTCCTCCATATTCTAGGCACTTATTTTAAATGCAGTATCCATAATAAAAATTGCCAAAAGGAAAGAATCTGTGTTATTTATAACCAATTATTTGTGGGAGTTTGTAAGAATAGAAAATTAATATTATATTTCATTGTCTTGAAAGGAAACCAAAAAAGACATTGTGGCAGTCATATGGAATGGATATGTTGGAAGATATTTTGCTAACTTTGTTTATTAGCTAACATAAATAAAAGTAATATTTAGGCATTTTTGGAAAATCAAATCATATGGAAGAGCTTATGTTGACAAACTATCAGTGTTCATTTATTCCACCCTCTTCTTCAACTCCCACTCCTCAGAAGCTTCTTTTAACTGTTTTGGTTTTTAGTTCTTTTTTTTTTAAATTTTTATTGTTATGTTAATCAGCATACATTACATCATTAGTTTTTGAAGTAGTGTTCCATGATTCATTGTTTGTGCATAACACCCAGTGCTCCATGCAGAACGTGCCCTCTTTAACACCCATCACCAGGCTAACCCATCCCCCCACCCCCTCCCCTCTAGAACCCTCAGTTTGTTTTTCAGAGTCCATCGTCTTTCATGGTTTGTCTCCCCCTCCCGATTTACCCCCCTTCATTCTTCCCCTCCTGCTATCTTCTTCTTCTTTTTTTTTTTCTTAACATATATTGCATTATTTGTTTCAGAGGTACAAATCTGTGATTCAACAGTCTTGTACAATTCACAGCACTCACCATAGCACATACCCTCCCCAATGGCTATCACCCAGCCACCCCATCCCTCCCACCCCCCACCACTCCAGCAACCCTCAGTTTGTTTCCTGAGGTTAAAAATTCCTCATATCAGTGAGGTCATATGATACACGTCTTTCTCTGATTGACTTATTTCACTCAGCATAACACCCTCCAGTTCCATCCACGTCGTTGCAAATGGCAAGATCTCATTCCTTTTGAGGGCTGCATAATATTTTTAGTTCTTTTTATATTACCTCCATAACTATGTGTTTATAGATTTATTGACTGATTTATCAATGATAACGTCTATTGACTGCATATTACAAAAAAGTATATTTTACTTACATGATTACTCTCCCAATTAATTATATGTATATTGTTAATTTAACTTACTATTTACTTCTATTATTATAAACATGTCTAGAATTCTATTGCTTGATTTCCTACTACTAACATCTTTATTTTTCTCTTTACTTTTTTCTATCCACTTTATTCCTTCTAACATTATCAAGATTGGAAACATTATATTCTGTTCTTTAACCAAATTTGGATCTTTCTCCTGTTGAATATCATGTATAGTCTAAAGTTTGAAAACCAATTTGTGGAATTTAAATGACCACCATGCAGACATTCATCATGGATGAAGTTGCAATTGTGCTAGTATTGTATTACCTTGCCTACAATTCCAGTGCCGCAGCCAATAGGCCAATGGAAAGAGCAGTTCCTAAATTGGGTTGTATTTTCTTATATACAATTACTCAAACTCATGTTACATTTTATTTTATTTTTTTCTGTTTAAATAATACTTTCTTGGACAGATTTTAGATTTTATTGATGCTTTGTGTTTTCCCTGAGAGAAGTTATATTTGTTTTCATCATCATATACCTAATACTGTAGCTTCTAGTATATTTTCTAGTTCTGTATATTCTTTAGAGTCTATTCCATTCTTCAAAATGGAAGTCTTCTCAGAGCTCTCTGGTTTCCTCTTATAATTTAGACTGATTGCTTTATAGAGCTGCTTTAGAAGTCTTATCTTAGATACTCTTAGCTATTTGGCTCTCTATCTTGGTATTTGCAATTTTGAGATCACCAAATTCTGGGTGAGATCCATTTTTCATGTTATGTACTTACATTCTTTTGCTTTTTACTTCGTTGTATTTATATATATATATATATAAAAATATATTTGTGTCTTTATATTTAAAGTGGGTTTCTTATAGGCAGCATATAATTGTCTCTGGCTTTTTAATGCAACCTGATGATTTCTGCTTTTTAATTGAGGGATTTGGACCATTTTACTTAATATGATTATTGATATAGTTGCATGTAAATCTTCCACCTTGCTGTTTGTTTTCTATTTGGTGCATCTGTTCTTTGCTCATTTTTTCTCCTTACTTTACTTTCTTTTGAGCTAATTAGGTATTTTTTTGACCCATTTTATCTGTTTTATTAGTTTATTAGCTATGTTTTTTGAGTGTAATTCTTTAAGGTTTATATAATGCATCTCTAATCACAGTGTAACTTCAAGGAATATTATACTATTATACCATTTCAAAAATAGTATAGAAAGCTAACAATATTGGGTTTCCATTTCACTTCTGCCCTGTAGGCCACTGTTGTCATGCATTTTACTTCTACATGTGCTGTTAACTCAACTATATAATATACTGCTAATATTTTTGCTTCAAATAATAAATCATTTTAAAGAGTTTTACACCTGTGAGAAAAGGTGTTTTGTAATTACCCACAGAGTTACAAAGGTGTTCTTCATCCTTTTGTGTAGATCCAGATTTCCATCATTTTATTCTGCCTGAAGGAGTTCAGTTAACATTCCTTGTAGTACAGATACAGTGTTAATGAATTCTTTAATTTTTGGAAAGCCTGAAATAATCTTTAACTTGCCTTGAGTTTGAGAAAAATTTATTTGTATATAGAATTCCAAGTTGATAATAATTTCCTTTAAATAAATTAGGAAAATCCATTGTTTTCTGGCTTGCATTGTTTCTACCAAGATGTGTGATATAATTCTTTGTTCTTCTGTATGTAGTATGTCTTTCCTCTCTACTCCCACCCCTGTAACTCTTTTCAGTGTTTTCTCTTTATGACTAATTTAAACAATTTGATTGTAAGATGCTTTGGTATTTTTAAAAAATATGTTATTGGGCTTGATGTTTGTTCAGCTTCTAGAATCTGTGGGTTTATTATTCATTGAATTTGGAAAAATGTCAGCCATTTTTTTTGAGTTGCACATACAGTACCCTTAATATCGTTTCGAAGCTCATTCTACTATGTTTATTTATTTTTTTTCATTCTTCTTTCTCTGTATTTTATTTTGGGTGTTTTCTATTTTATATCTTTAAGGTCACTAATCTTATCTTCTGCAATATTAATCGGCTGCTAATCCTATCCCATGCATATCTCAGTTATTTTTTAACGAGTCTTCTTAGTATGCTCAACCTTTTCTCTATCTTTTTAAACATAGGAAATATATTTGTAATATTTGTTTATAATCTTGTTCCTGATTCTATTATCTCTATCATTTCTGATTTCTGAGTCTGTTTCTGTTCACTGATTTTTTCCTTATTACAGGTGACATCTTTATGCTTCTTTACATCCTGGTAACATTTTATTTGATACAAGCATTGTTAGTTTTATGAAGTTGGTTCTGGGTATTTTTTTGTACTTCTTTATATATTTTTGTGTTTTTATCAGAGATGCAGTTTAATTACTTGGAAACATTTTGATTCTTTAAAATATTACCTTAAATCTTGGTTAGGTGGAACTAGAGAAACATTTATTTTTGGGAATATTTGTGTCCAGTACTGAGGAAATACACTCTGAGTACTCAAACTCATATACTATAAGGTTTCTCAGCTCTGGCTTCTGGGAACATGAGGAATTTCCACAAATTGGTTCTGCTTCTTCTATTAAAATAATATGTTTATAATATTTGTAATATTACATTCCCTCTGGAATGAAGCTCTGTGTATGCAGACTTAGTGTCCATATTCATTGCTGTTTCCTTATGCCTATAACAATATCTAGTTGATAGTAGGCACTCAAATAAATATTTGGTTATTTAATGAATGTCCTGAGCTAATTTTTGATATATTAAATTTGTGCTTTATAAATATGAGTGTGGGGCGCCTGGGTGGCTCAGATGGTTAAGCGTCTGCCTTCGGCTCAGGTCATGATCCCAGGGTCCTGGGATTGAGTCCCGCATCGGGCTCCCTGCTCCTTGGGAGCCTGCTTCTCCCTCTGCCTCTCTCTCTCTGTCTCTCATGAATAAATAAATAAAAAGTTTAAAAAAAAATAAAATAAATATGAGTGTGTTAGAAGTTGTTCTGGAAGATAAAAAGGTTTCTTCTGGTGGATATTATGGAAAGAGATACAGTGACAGAATTTAACAAGGGGAACCCATTTTCTTCTCTTTATTATTATTATGTTATGTAAATCACCATACATTACATCATTAGTTTTTGATGCAGTGTTCCATGATTCATTGTTTGCGTATAACGCCCAGTGCTCCATGCTGAAAGTGCCCTCTTTAATACCCATCACCAGGCTAACCCATCCTCCCAACCCCCTCCCCTCTAGAACCCTCAGTTTGTTTCTCAGAGTCCATCATCTCTTGTGGTTCGTCTCCCCCTCTGATTTCCCCCCTTCATTCTTCCCCTCCTGCTATCTTCTTTTTTTTTTCTTAACATATATTGCATTATTTGTTTCGAGGTACAGATCTGTGATTCAACAGTCTTGCACAATTCACAGCACTCGCCATAGCACATACCCTCCCCAATGTCTATCACCCAGCCACCCCATCCCTCCCACCCCCACCACACCAGCAACCCTCAGTTTGTTTCCTGAGATTAAGAATTCCTCATATCAGTGAGATCATATGATACATGTCTTTTCTCTGATTGACTTATTTCACTCAGCATAATACCCTCCAGTTCCATCCACGTCACTGCAAATGGCAAGATTTCATTCCTTTTGATGGCTGCATAATATTCCATTGTGTGTGTGTGTGTCTGTGTGTGTGTGTATACACACACAGACACACACACCACATCTTCTTTATCCATTCATCTGTTGATGGACATCTTGGCTCTTTCCACAGTTTGGCTATTGTGGACATTAGTGCCTTAAACATTGGGGTGCATGTACAAGGGGAACCCATTTTCAATTGGATGTAAAGGTGGGTCTCTAAGAGAGCTGAAACTGAAAGCTAAAAGAAGAGATAGGAACCCATGTAATTTTTATAAACTAGACTGTGTACATGTACATTTGTATATCTTCAGATGATGCAATACAGATGGTCAGTTCAATGACAATTATTCAACTTGCTGTTAAACAGTTAATGTGTAAATTAGTGATTTTAGTTTATGTAGTTGTACTATCCTGTAAGTACAATCTGTGTATTCATTTTTAGTGGATTGCTCTTATTTTATGGCTTTTGCAGTACACTGGCTCATCTTGGGAAAATGGCATGATAATGCCCTCGTCTTTGAAATAAGGGATTCGGAAAGAACCGGTTTTTTTTCTTCCTAGGATGTTATTGTCATCTCTGTAGTGTTTGAGCTTCACTAAAATTTTTATTGTAGGAGGCTTGCATAGTATTATGAAGACAAAGTACCTGGATTTGAATCACAGCTTTGCTCTTAGTAGCAGAAAAATTGGGCAAATAACGCAATGTCACATTTTCTCTGAGAATAGTAACAATATCAGAATCTCACCATTGTTGCAAGAATTAAGTGAGATAATGTTATGAAATTTATTTTTTTTTTAAAGATTTATTTATTTATTTGAGACAGAGAGAGTGAGAAACAGCATGAGAAGGGAGAGGGTCAGAGGGAGAAGCAGGCTACCCAATGAGCCGGGAGCCCGATGTGGGACTCGATCCCAGGACCCTGGGATCATGAAGACGCTTAACCAACTGAGCCACCCAGGCGCCCCAATTTTAAGAAATTTAAAACCTCTCTACTTTTTCTTCCTCTTTCCTACAAATTTAGTCTTACTCTCTTACATCTTATTTCCTTTCTTTTTAAAATAATTGTTCTTCTGTTGTTTAAGGCTAATTTCTCTATGCTTAAGTATTTCTTCAGAAACATTTTAGCAAATGACTGTTTTCCAATTTTCAAATGATTTTAATTTCACTTTTCTAAAAGCCTTTTTTTTAAGTTTATTTTTTAAAGATTTTTATTTATATGTCAGAGAGCGAGAGCGAGCACAAGCAGGGGGAGCAGCAGAGGGAGAGGGAGAAGCAGACTCCCCGCTGAGCAGGGAGCCCGATGCGGGGCTCTTTCCCAGGACCCTGAAATCATGACCTGAGCTCAAGGCAGCATTTAACCGACTGAGTCACCCAGGCGCCCCTAAAAGCTGCTGCTTCTTATCAGCACATAAATATAATTAAATTCCTCTCATTCTTAAATCCATATCGCAGTACATTTTATATCCTTTTTTCCCCTTCGCTTCACAGCCCAGCTTCATAAAGCAGATGAAGAATTTACTTCACACTCTTAAAAATAGTGTTATTATTTATTATCTCCTGAATCCCACTACAATGGCTCATGTCCTCCTGTGGTTCATAATTTTTAGAGGATACTCTTCTTCAATGAAGTATGTTTTCATCGTAAGTGCACTGAGTTATGGAAGAATTTAGAGGGTAGATTTACCTTCTTCTCTCCTGGGAACCTATGAGCTTCTGAAAAGCAAGACCTATTTTGGGTTTCAGGAATTATCTGATAGTTTGTGCAATTCTCATTTTGCATATGTTGCAGGTTTGGTATTACAGTTCTTTGTCACTTTTAAGAAATTCACAGTCTAGTGAAGTTTTACTTCCAGACAGTGAATTTCCATACAGTGATGGGTAGTAATGGATTTATGCAGAAAGCTCTGTTCATAATAAATAACCACATTATGTATGGGCCTAACGCCTTGTCTCACATTCTCCAGCAGGCATTAAAGTAGCAGCCTTTATTTTGCATCTTGGTTTCCACTATCCCTTTAGACTACTTACTTGGATTTAGAGTGGGAGCATTCTTCTCTCTGCCTTTGAGTTGCCCTTTCAGTCTTGGCACATAAAGATTTTTTTGTTTTTGAAAGTTTCGCCATACATTTAAATTTGTTGTAGGAGCAGAAAAATTATTTCCTCTACCATTCTGAATTCTTAGCTGAGACCTCCTGTGATAAAACACAGATTAACAAGAGAAAAACAAATAGCATGTATCCTTTGTGTATACATAGGAGATACCAAGGGGAAAATGAGTAACTCAAAGAAATAGCTTTAGAATTCAGGCTTACCTACCATATTAATAGGGAGAGGGGAGAGAAGACATGGGCCTCTGAGGGGAGAGTAAATGATTTTTAGGAAAGGTGAATGGGCCCTTAGAGAATTGATGGGATATAGGATAGTTTGTAACAAAGTGTATTGGAGTGATGTTGACTTCTAGTCTTCCTTCCTGTGATTAAGAATCAATCTTTCTTGTTTGATGAAAGTTCTGAGGAAGAACTTAGGACAACCGAGTTCCTTCTGGAGGATCTGTCTTTAGGCAGATGAGGGGAGTTGAAAGAAAGCCTTTCCTTGCCTTTGCTGTTTTTCAAGTACGTACAGCTGAAAATAATCAGTATGCCAAAGTGGCTTATATTGGGGTGGCATATTCCACTACTTTTCCATATTCAATTATTTTACTCTGTATTATTTCAAACAGGAAGGAGAAATTCCTTTGCCAGCTTTGTGTGATCTCTCAATTCCCCGTGTGCAGGATGGTAGTAGTCAGAATCCCTCCAAGGATTCTGTTTTTATTAGTCACCAAAGATATCTAAAGACAAAACACAGAGTGTATTTTCCCAGAGTTGGTAGCTAACTTATTTTTGTTCTGGGATATTAGCCCTTCCTGGTTTTCTACACTTAGAATGTCATGACTGGATCCTCTCCATAAGACTGCCAATAAATTTTTCAAGGTGTTGTTGACTCTCCTATATGCTGTCTATGGATAAGTCCATAGGTTTAGGCAATAATCTGATGATTTAAAAATTACCAGGGATCCCTCTCCTAAGATTTAGAATGAATTTATCTGACATCTAGGTATCTCCACTTAAACATGTAACAATCAGATTTATTACCTTGTTGTATGGGCCCACCTGAAAACCCCTGCTGTTCACTCCTAACCCAATTTAACCACACACGATTCTTGAGTTTTGATTTCAGTAAGTGGCACTGTGTTCACCTTCTTATTCAAGCTACTTCTCTGGAAATAATTCTCCTCACTTCACTCTCTTTCTGTCTGCACATTCAAGAAATTAAATGTGTCATGTCAATTTTTCCCTCTAAAGCTATGTAATTCACCCGTCTCTCTTTATCTCCATTCACACTACTTAAAAACAAGCCATCTTCCTTCTCACTTTGGTTTATGGTAAGATTTTTATTACCTCTCTTTAGACCAGTTTGCCACTGTAACAATAAAGTAAACTTTATTTAGAAACTTAGAAGATACCTTCTTTGTCTTAAAATGTTTTATGTATTTTATTATCGCTGCCTGGGATGGCTTTCTTGTTTCTTTTCCTTCACCTGAAGAGCTGCCATTTACCGATCAGTACTTCTATTACTAGTCATTCAGGAGGCCTTCTCAGACGCCCCCCAAGGCTGACTTTTCCTCCTTGTGCATGTTCCCATCACAACACTTATGCCATGTACTACCTGCAGATAGCCTCACCAGCCAGAAAGCTCTTTGAATACATCCATGTATATCCTGTGCTTTGTACAGAGTCTTGCACATAGTAGACACTTAGTAAATATTTGTTATATTTTTAAAGAAGGATAATATTCTCAGTTTCTATGTTATTGCATCCAAAGCCAATGAAATATTATTTTGGCAAAAAATATCTCCAGTCCTAATATTGTCAAAAAAGTAGATTCTATTCTAATGTTTATTGTAGTTTAGCATAGATATATTTTAGAAGTAGTAAGGGAAGATATATTAAGTATTTTATTTTACATTTGCTATAGGGTTTAATATAGTTTCTTTTCAAGGATCTGACCAATTGATTACATGGGAAAAAAACCTGAATGGTCTTTGCTCTATATATTTAAAGTTTCCATCAAAATAGTTATTTTTCTGAGCTTAGAGGCTTTGCCAAAGAATAATAAAGTTAAATACTTTACTATGTAATGCTACTACCTAATTGAAGGAATTGTTAGGGATTTGCCTGTGAAAGTGACTGACCTAATAGAAGCTTATATGAGACTATTTTCATGAACACTGTAACTGATTTCAGAGAGTAAAGCTTTATCACAGGGAAATATTAAAAATGATCTTCAGAGATTTTCAGATGGGAAGATTAATTATTTACATAATTACTATAGTAGCCATGTATCAAAGTATGGGCTGTCCAGTTCTTTTCTTTAGAGTATTTACATCCCTGAATTAGTGTACTGATCAAGTGTTTGATGGCAGCTTCTTTTTTAAAAATTTTTTTATTGTTAATCACCATACATTACATCATTAGTTTTTGATGTAACGTTCCATGATTCATTGTTTGTGCATAACACCCAGTGCTCCATGCAGAACGTGCCCTCTTTAATACCCATCACCAGGCTAACCCATCCCCCACCCCCTCTCCCCTCTAGAACCCTCCGTTTGTTTTTCAGAGTCCATCATCTCTCATGGTTCGTCTCCCCCTCCGATTTACCCCCTTCATTCTTCCCCTCCTGCTATCTTCTTCTTCTTCTTCTTCTTTTTTCTTAACATATATTGCATTATTTGTTTCAGAGGTACAGATCTGTGATTCAACAGTCTTGCACAATTCACAGTGCTCACCACAGCACACACCCCATCCCTCCTACTCCACCCCCACTCCAGCAACCCTCAGTTTGTTTCCTGAGATTAAGAATTCCTCATATCAGCGAGGTCATATGATACATGTCTTTCTCTGATTGACTTATTTCACTCAGCATAACACCCTCCAGTTCCATCCACGTCGTTGCAAATCGCAAGATCTCTTTCCTTTTGATGGCTGCATAATATTCCATTGTATATATACACCATCTCTTCTTTATCCATTCATCTGTCGATGGACATCTTGGCTCTTTCCACAGTTTGGCTACTGTGGACATTGCTGCTATAAACATTGGGGTGCACGTACCCCTTCGGATCCCTACATTTGTATCTTTGGGGTAAATACCCAGTAGTGCAGTTGGTGGACTGTATGATAGTTCTATTTTCAACTGTTTGAGGAACCTCCATACTGTTTTCCAGAGTGGTTGCACCAGCTTGCATTCCCACCAACAGTGTAGGAGGGTTCCCCTTTCTCCACATCCCCGCCAAGATCTGTTGTTTCCTGACTTGTTAATTTTAGTCATTCTGACGGGTGTGAGGTGGTATCTCATTGAGGTTTTTATTTGGATTTCCCTGATGCTGAGCGATGTTGAGCACTTTTTTCATGTGTCTATTGGCCATTTGGATGTCTTCTTTGGAAAAATGTCTGTTCATGTCTTCTGCCCATTTCTTGATTGGATTATTTGTTCTTTGGGTGTTGAGTTTGATAAGTTCTTTATAGATCTTGGATACTAGCCCTTTATCTGATATGTCATTTGCAAATATTTTCTCCCATTCTGTCGGTTGTCTTTTGGTTTTGTTGACTGTTTCTTTTGCTGTGCAGAAGCTTTTTATCTTGATGAAGTCCCATAGTTCATTTTTGCCCTTGTTTCCCTTGCCTTTGGTGATGTTTCTAGGAAGAAGTTGCTGCAGCTGAGGTCGAAGAGGTTGCTACCTGTGTTCTCCTTTAGGATTTTGATGGACTCCTGTCTCACATTTAGGTCTCTCAACCATTTGGAGTCTATTTTTGTGTGTGGTGTAAGGAAATGGTCCAGTTTCATTTTTCTGCACATGGCTTTCCAATTTTCCCAACACCATTTGTTGAAGAGACTGTCTTTCTTCCATTGGACAATCATTCCTGCTTTGTCAAAGATTAGTTGACTATAGAGTTGAGGGTCCATTTCTGGGCTCTCTGTTCTGTTCCATTGATCTATGTGTCTGTTTTTGTGCCAGTACTATACTGTCTTGATGATGACAGCTTTGTAATAGAGCTGGAAGTCCGGAATTGTGATGCCACCAGCTTTGCTTTTCTTTTTCAACATTCCTCTGGCTATTCGGGGTCTCTTCTGGTTCCATACAAATTTTAGGATTATTTGTTCCATTTCTTTGAAAAAAGTGGATGGTATTTTGATGGGGATTGCATTGAATGTGTAGATTGCTCTAGGTAGCATTGACATCTTCACAATGTTGGTTCTTCCAGTCCATGAGCATGGAACATTTTTCCATTTCTTTGTGTCTTCCTCAGTTTCTTTCATGAGTATTTTATAGTTTTCTGAGTACAGATCCTTTGCCTCTTTGGTTAGATTTATTCCTAGGTATCTTATGGTTTTGGGTGCAATTGTAAATGGGATCGACTCCTTAATTTGTCTCTCTTCTGTCTTGTTGTTGGTGTATAGGAATGCCACTGATTTCTGTGCATTGATTTTATAGCCTGCCACTTGACTGAATTCCTGTATGAGTTCTAGCAGTTTTGGGGTGGAGTCTTTTGGGTTTTCCACATACAGTATCATATCATCTGCAAAGAGTGAGAGTTTGACTTCCTTTTTGCCGATTTGGATGCCTTTGATTTCTTTTTGTTGTCTGATTGCTGTGGCTAGGACTTCTAATACTATGTTGAATAGCAGTGGTGATAGTGGACATCCCTGCCACGTTCCTGACCTTAGGGGAAAAGCTCTCAGCTTTTCCCCATTGAGAATGATATTCGCTGTAGGTTTTCATAGATGGCTTTTATGATATTGAGGTATGTACCCTCTATCCCTATACTCTGAAGAGTTTTGATCAAGAAAGGATGCTGTACTTTGTCAAATGCTTTTTCTGCATCTATTGAGAGGATCATATGATTCTTGTTCTTTCTTTTGTTAATGTATCACATTGATTGATTTGTGGATGTTGAACCAACCTTGCAGCCCAGGGATAAATCCCACTTGGTCATGGTGAATAATCCTTTTAATGTCCTGTTGGATCCTATTGGCTAGTATTTTGGTGAGAATTTTTGCATCCATGTTCATCAAGGATATCGGTGTGTAATTCTCCTTTTTGATGGGGGTCTTTGTCTGGTTTTGGGATCAAGGTAATGGTGGCCTCATAAAATGAGTTTGGAAGTTTTCCTTCCATTTCTATTTTTTGGAACAGTTTCAGAAGAATAGGTATTAATTCTTCTTTAAATGTTTGGTAGAATTCCCCTGGGAAGCCATCTGGCCCTCGGCTTTTGTTTGTTTGGAGATTTTTGATGACTGCTTCAATTTCCTTAGTGGTTATAGGTCTGTTCAGGTTTTCTGTTTCTTCCTGGTTCAATTTTGGTAGCTGATACATCTCTAGGAATGCATCCATTTCTTCCAGGTTATCTAATTTGCTGGCATAGAGTTGCTCATAATATGTTCTTATAATTGTTTGTATGTCTTTGGTGTTGGTTGTGATCTCTCCTCTTTCATTCAGGATTTTGTTGATTTGGGTCATTTTTCTTTTTGATAAGTCTGGCCAGGGGTTTATCAATCTTGTTCATTCTTTCAAAGAACCAGCTCCTAGTTTTGTTGATCTGTTCTACTGTTCTTTTGGTTTCTATTTCATTGATTTCTGCTCTGATCTTATTCTCTTCTCCTGCTGGGTTTAGGCTTTATTTGCTGTTCTTTCTCCAGCTCCTTTAGGTGTAGGGTTAGGTTGTGTATTTGAGACCTTTCTTGTTTCTTGAGAAAGGCTTGTATTGCTATATACTTTCCTCTCAGGACTGCCTTTGCTACATCCCAAAGATTTTGAACAGTTGTGTTTTCATTTTCATTTGTTTCTATGAATTTCTTTAAATCTTCTTTAATTTCCTGGTTGACCCATTCATTCTTTAGTAGGATGCTCTTTAGCCTCCATGTATTTGAGTTCCTTCTGATTTTCTCTTGTTATTAAGTTCTAGTTTCAAAGCATTGTGGTCTGAAAATATGTGGGGAATAATCGTTTTGATACCGGTTGAGACCTGATTTGTGACCTAGGATGTGATCTATTCTGGAGAATGTTCCATGGGCACTAGAGAAGAATGTGTATTCTGTTGCTTTGGGATGGAATGTTCTGAATATGTCTGTGAAGTCCATTTGGTCCAGTGTGTCATTTAAAGTCTTTATTTCCTTGTTGATCTTTTGCTCAGATGATCTGTCCATTTTAGTCAGGGGGGTGTTAAAGTCCCCCACTATTATTGTATTGTTTTCAGTTTGTTTCTTTGCTTTTGTTATTAATTGCCTTATGTAATTGGCTGCTCCCATGTGTTCGGGGCATAGATATTTACAATTGTTAGATCTTCTTGTTGGATAGACCCTTTAAGTAGGATATAGTGTCCTTCCTCATCTTTTATTACAGTCTTTGTTTTAAAATCTAATTTGTCTGATAGAAGGATTGCCACTCCAGCTTTCTTTTGGTGTCCATTCGCATGGTAAATGGTTTTCCACTGCCTCACTTTCAATCTGGGGGTGTCTTTGGGTCTAAAATGAGTCTCTTGCAGACAGCATATGGATGGGTCTTGTTTTTTAATCCAATCTGATACCCTCTGTCTTTTGATTGGGGCATTTAGCCCATTTACATTCAGGGTAACTCATGAATGATTTGAATTTAGTGCCATTGTATTGCCTGTAAGGTGACTGTTACTGTATATTGTCTGTGTTCCTTTCTGGTCTAAGCTTTTAGGCTCTCTCTGCTTAGAGGAGCCTTTTCAGTATTTCTTGTAGGGCTGGTTTCGTGTTTCCAAATTCCTTTAGTTTTTGTTTGTCCTGGAAGCTTTTGATCTCTCCTTCTATTTTCAATGACAGCCTAGCTGGATATAGTATTCTTGGCTGCATATTTTTCTCGTTTAGTGCTCTAAAGATATCATGCCAGTCCTTTCTGGGCTGCCAGGTCTCTGTGGATAGGTTTGTTGCCAATCTAATGTTTCTACCATTATAGGTTACATATCTCTTCTCCCGAGCTGCTTTCAAGATTTTCTCTTTGTCACTGAGACTTGTTTTACTATTAGATGTCAGGGTGTTGACCTATTTTTATTGCTTTTGAGAGGGGTTCTCTGTGCCTCCTGGATTTTGATGCCTGTTTCCTTCCCCACATTAGGGAATTCTCTGGTATAATTTGCTCCAATATACCTCCTGGCCCTCTCTCTCTTTCTTCTTCTTCTGGGATCCCAGTTATTCTAATGTTGTTTCATCTTATGGTATCGCTTATCTCTCGAATTCTGCCCTCGTGATCCAGTAGTTGTTTATCTCTTTTTCTCAGCTTCTTTATTTTCCATCATTTGGTCTTCTATATCACTGATTCTCTGTTCTGTCTCATTTATCCTAGCAGTTAGTGCCCCCATTTTTGATTGCACATCATTAATAGCCTTTTTGATTTCGACTTGGTTAGATTTTAGTTCTTTTATTTCTCCAGAAAGGGTGTCTCTAATAACTTCCATGGTTTTTTCAAGCCCAGCTAGTATCTTTAAAATCATGATTCTGATCTCTAGGTCTGACATCGCACTAATGTCCGTATTGAGTAGGTCCCTGGCAGATGGTACTACCTCTTGTTCTTTTTGTTGAGGTGATTTTTTCCGTCTTGTCATTTTGTCTAGAGGAGAATAGATGAATGAGAGAACAAAATGCTAACAGGTTAACAATGTCCCCAGAAAATATATTCTAAACAAATCAGAAAAGACCTGAAACCAGGGGAAAAGAAAGGGAAAGAAAGAAAAAAGAAAGAGGAAAAAAAAAAAAGATAAAACAAACAGAGAACAAAACAAAAAAAACAGAATATGGTCAGTGGTCATGCTGGTGCATAGATCAGTGCCACATACTAGATTTTGGATGTATTTTGGTCTTTTAGAAGAAAGTGACTAAAATTTTAAGGAAAGAAATACTTATATATGTACAAAATAAGGGTTGATACGATGAAGGGATGGAATATGGCTGTAAAGATGAAAATTATAAAAAATTTAAAGGAATTGAGAAGGTGTTTGAAAAAATAACAAAGAGGATTTTAAAGAAAAGGAAAAAGAAAAAAAGCGGAGAGAATGTGATCAGGCAGGAGACTGGAAAAAAGCCATACACTAGAGATTAAGGGTATATTTTGATCTGTTAGAAGAAACTGTATCTCAAAATTTTAAAGAGAGAATAACATATATATATGCCAAAAATAAGGGTAACTACAATGAAGGGATAGAATATGACTCTAAAGATGAAAAATAAAAGTGTTTTTTTTTTAAAAAGGGATTGATAAGATGTTGGTTGAAAAAGGGAAAAAGAAAAATTAAAAAAAAAGTTAAAAAAAATTAACTTTGAAAGACTAATCATAAAAAAGCCATGAATTCTATGTGCAGTATTCCCCTAGCGCTGGAGTTCTCCCGTTCTCCTTGATCGGTAAACTTGGTCTTGGCTGGCTGTTCGTGGGATCTTCTTGGGGAGGGGCCTGTTGCCATGGTTCCCAAATGTCTTTGCTGGAGGCAGAATCGTCCCACCCTTGCTGGGTCCAGGCTACGTAATCTGCTCGGGTTTGCTCTCCGGAGCTTTTGTTCCCTGCAAGCTTTCCGAACAGCATTGGAGGATGAGAGTGAAAATGGCGGCCTCCCAATATCCGCCTGGGAGGAGCCGAGAACTCGGGCCCCACTCCTCAGTGCGTCCCCAGAGAAAAGCATTCAGTCACCCGTGTCTCCCCGGTCTCCGGCCGCACTGCTTGCTCACCTGGCCTGTGACCGAGCGTTTCTATCTCTGGCACCTGACCCTGTGTGGAGTCTCCAAACCCAGGATATCCCTGCGGTGCGCTCCCGTGCTGCTCCTCCGGGGGGAGGAAGCCGGGTCTCTCAGGATCTGCCACTTGTTGGGTCCCTGCTGGAGGAGCAGTGGCCCAACTGTCACCAATCACAGTTTATGGCAACCCCCAGCTGAGAGCTTGCTCCTCAGCTCAGTCTCTGCAGCCGGCTTCCCCGCTCCGATACCTGGGAGTTCTGCACTCAGGCACCCCTGGTCTTTCTGTGAGCCCGAGGGTCCTGAGACCACACTGTCTCGAGAGGGTTCCACCCCCCGTTTAGCCACTGGAGTGAGGTCCCTCAGTGGAGCCGACTTCTAAAAGTTCCAATTTTGTGCTCCGCGGCTCTAACACCTGCCAGAAGTGGCCGACGGAGGCCCCCTCCCCCGCCGTCTATCCTCCCGAATATCGCCTCGGATTCACTTCTCCGCACGTCCTACCTTCCAGAAAGTGGTCGCTTCTCTGTTCAGAGAGTTGTTGCTATTCTTTTCTTCGAGCTCCTATTGAGTTTGTAGGTGTTCAGAATGGTTTGATCCCTATTCAGCTGAATTCCTGAGACCAGACGAAATCCAGGTCTCCTACTCCTCCGCCATCTTGCTCCGCCCCCAATGGCAGCTTCTTATAAAGAACCCCAGAACAAAAGTAAGAGAAAATATTTTGGGTAAACTTTTAGTTTAACCGTTTTAAATGTTTTAAACATTTTCTTAAAATTTTTTCTGTATGGTATTGTGATGGGTATACTGGCTGTATTAATACTGGACAAAAATGGTTTTGAGGCAAGAAATATTACTTGAAACAAGGAAAGCCATTTCAGTGACAAGAGTATCAACACATCAGGAATATGTAACAATTATCTATGTATACAACACTTAGCACCAGAGTCACATAATACGTGAAGCAAAAAGTGAAGGAATTGAAAGGAGAAATAGACTATTCAACAATAAAAGCTTTGATACCCATTCTTAGTAATGGAAAGAACAGCTAGACAGAAAAACAGCAAGGCTATAGAAGTCTTGAAAAATACTTGACCTATATGACATCTATAGAATGATCTATTCCAACCACAGCAGAATATGTATCTTCTCAAGTGCACGTGAAACATTCTCTAGACCACATGGTATGCCATATAAAGGCCTTAAAAATTTAAAAAGGAAAAAAATCATCACCCAAGACATAACAATAAAAACCAAAAAAAAACAACCAAACAGAATTTCCCTCTTCAAAACGAGTCTATAAATCAAAATTCCAAAATCTATTATATCATGTAATGCTAAGAAAGAAAGAAGAAATAACAGTTGGGACTTAAGTTCACTCCAGATAAAGTTATTGATAAAGAAGAGTCAGACCAAGATTTAAAATATTTTTATTTAGAACAATCAAAGGTAAAAATGATGTAATAGCACTACTAAAAAACAATAACATAAGGCAGACATTCTAGGACAGGTGGAAATGAGACATAATTGGTACAGAGTGTTAAGGAAAAATTATAATAATTGAAGCAGAACATAAGATATTGTCAAAGGAAATTGACCGATAGTAATGAGTAACTCACTTAAAACAGCTGCCTTTCCCTTTTCCATTCATTCTTCTGCGTTGATTGAGAATGTCCAGAAATATGGCAAGATTTGTTACTTGTTTGTTTATCCATTATGTCATCCAGCATATATTCATAAGTACGACTGTGGCAGGCACTTTTTAAGATGCTCCTGTGGAGTTTACATTCTAGTAGGAAGAGAGACACATTAGTTAAAAAATAAAATAATTTCATTGTATAATAAGTGATATTAAAGAAAGAGCGCTTGTGTCTCCAAGTTTCGTACAACTTCTGACTACAGGGAAAGCTTTCTCAGAAGCTTACCTGGGTCAACAAGTCAGGATTTGTCTAAGGTTATTTAGCAGGGAAGTTCTGAATAGTCCCTGACAGTGAGTGCAGCCCAAGGCCTGTGCTGGCTAGGGCAGGTGCATCGTTAGGGTATTTAAAATGTCATTGTGCCAGTATATGTTTCTACTTTTGAAGGCAGTAACTAGAAGTACAAATATCAAAACCAGTATAAGACATACAAAAATACAGGATCTAACAGCTGTTTCACACTCTAAGACTTCCATAATATCCAATGCAGATGGAGAATAAATTGAAAAGATAAGAAAACCCAAAGAAGCACAGACACAGAAAGAATATTTGATTAAGATATTTTCCTTTTCTTTCTTTCTTTCGTTCGTTCTTTCGTTCTTTATATTTTTTAAAGATTTTATTTATTTATTTGACAGAGACAGTGAGAGAGGGAATACAAGTTGGGGGAGTGGGAGAGGGAGAAGGCTTCCCGCGGAGCAGAGAGCCCCATGAGGGGCTCGATCTCAGGATCCTGGGACCATGACCTGAGCCGAAGGCAGACGCTTAACGACTGAGCCACCCAGGTGCCCCTCCTCATCTTATTTAAAGTGGTAATCCAAGGTCATAGATTTCAAGAATGACTATTAATATCCAAGTTTACTGTATTGTATATGAGTAGCTGTTTTTCTTATTTTGTACTGTCCCTAGTTCATAAGCCACACATTCCAACAAGCACAGTCTATTATTGCCCTTGTATGCCATTAAGTTTATTAAAAAAAAAAAACCCACCATTTCTATTTTAGTATTTAAAAAAGAATTTTTTTAAAATAGGTGCCATGCCCAACATGGGGCTCAAACTTATAACCTTGAGATGGAGAATTGCAGGCTCTACCCACTGAGTCAGCTAGAGACCCCCCCAACACTTTTTATTTTTTAATATTCATTAGCTGCATTTCCAACCAAACTGCACAAAATGATGATCTTTGAGCGGTCATTAAAAATAGCGTGCATCCCAGTTTCCTAGCCAAAGTTAATTTGTGTGAATTAAATGTAAATCTTCCCAAGATTCAGGCCCAAGTCCAACCCAAAGAAAGTATTATTGTCCAACTTAATCCTGGAAGTAGTGAATTGTTCCACGTTTACTATAGAACATGTTAACTATCTTAATAGGTATTGTAATAATAGACAAAAATAGACATTTTAGAAGAATGAAATCATTTGAGGAGAAACCACCACATCTGCTAAAAGGGGGAGCCTTTCATATTGGCCCCAAGGGACAAATAGGGAGCATATTTTTTTTCCTTTGGGAGATACTCAGTGGCCTCAGGAGGACCCAGTTGAAACACATAAACACAGTAAGTAATGCGTAACTGAGAGTCCAGGTGCATTGATTCAGTGATCTCTATTAGTCCCCTAGGGAGCCTCTGACATTGTTGAAAATCACTGCAAGGAAATAATTCCCCAGAAGGACCATCATTCGTACAGACTCTGCATCTTACACATCTGATAAATATAGGAATAGGACACCGTAACTCAGTGCTCCAAGTCGGAGACCAGAGGAATGACACTAGTTTTTGTCCTGTATGGAAAGGCTGCATTTTAGTCTCAGGCCAGCAGACAGGGAGATGAAGGACCAGACAGAGAGGACTTACTCATATGATAATATCTGAAGAAATCAAATACAGTTAATCACACATCCTTATAATGAAAACACACAGGATTAAACGATTTAAGTTCTTTCTATGGCTCTCTTATGGTGTGACTTCTGAGAAGTTACTGAACATCTCAGCTCCAGCTTACCAAGCAGAGGAAATGGGGGGTGAGAGCACCCTCCCTTTTGACTTGACTATATTGCTAGGAAGATAAAACAATGGGGGAAAACCCATGATAAAGGTAAAACTTCCACAGAAATGTAATCTCACTCCCCAAACAGGTGGGCTCAAGAAGGTTTTGTAGGAATCAGTAAAGAATCTTAAGTTAATATTTGATCTGTAGATGCATACTTTTCCCAAGTCTCTTTCCTCGAATATTATTAGCAATCAGTACAGGATTTAAAAAGAACTGTGTCTCAAATAAGTAAATTAACCACTCTCAGGAAAAAGAACAGCTATGAGTATACACAGGCTTTGAGGGTATCCTCTCTAGTGTAAGAAATTAAGCACATAGAGGCTCCATTCCAAAGACCTTTCAAGTGGGGGACATGCACACCTGAAAGTCTTAAGCTATGCTGTCTCCAAATTCTATCTCCAGCTGCCACCACCACTAACCTCTGTGTCTTAGCTATGCCTGTTCAGTTCTTTACATAGAAAAAAAATCATGCATTGGCTCTTGCCAGTTTGTCATGCAGAAGAGGTGACAATGGAATCATTTTATTTTAATAAAATAGGGTCTCCTGGGCCAAGCATTTGGCCAAGTGTCTCCATTTTTAAATCTGTCAGTTTCTCCTCCCCTCCCAATCCCATCTCCTATCCTCTGCTGATGAATTTTTATACGAATGATAAGTTCATAGAAGGTACACTTGATGAGCTAGAAACCTGAGCCTTCTTTGAAAATGACAAGTTTTTAGCATAGAAAAATCTTTTGCCAGGAAACTCTAGTGTATGTAGTTTTTTTTTGCTAGGTAGCACTTCAAGAATAGATTAGAAATCAAGGATGTTCATTTCAAAGACTGTAAGAATTATGGAATCATTATATTGTACACCTGAAACTAATATAACACTGTACGGTAACTATACTGGAATTTGAAATTAAAAAAAGACTACTCTTGGGGTGCCTCGGTGGCTCAGTCGTTGGGGATCTGCCTTTGGCTCAGGTCAGGATCCCAGGGTCCTGGGATTGAGCCCTGTGTCGGGCTCTCTGCTCAGCAGGAAGCCTGCTTCTCCCTCTCCTACTCCCCCTGCTTGTGTTCCCTCTCTTGCTGTCTCTCTCTCTGTGTCAAATAAATAAAATCTTTTTTTTTTTTTTAAAAAAAAGACTATAAAAAGCGTCATTGATATCCTCTGAGAAAGGTTTACTTATTCTTTAGAGAAACTGCTTCCACTTCAATGAGGAAGAATATAAACTTTAATTGTAATCTACTTGTAAGCAGAAAGAACATTTTCTTAAGTCTTGGCCATAGTATTTTTATTTTAATTAAAAAAGTTGCATTGGCCTATATTTTTGTCTTCCTTTTGAGATCAAGACATCCTCCTGCTCAAAGCCCTGCTACATTCCCAGTGGCCTGCACAATAAAGTTGAAACTGTCAAATATTCAAGTTATTTCTTGATTTAGTCTAAACTGTTTCGCTGGTCTTAAACTTCGTTTCCCATCCCTCCTCTGCCTCCCACGGCACACTGCACAGAGTTACTCCTAATTTCATTAAAATACTCCTACCTCAGAATATCCAAGTGCAGATTTGCTTACATGGTTTTATCTAATATGTTCTCCAGTCTTGCTGCTTATTATAATCCTCCCCTTGCTCAAAACTCAGCTGGAGGTCATCTTTTGCATGAAACCTATCCCAGCTTCTCTTGTTGAAATTTAATCTCACCTTCCTCTCTACTCTAGGTTTTTGTGTATTTCTTCTATGGCGCTTCTTTGTTTTTAGATAATTATATATATGATGGTCCAACTCAGTAGGTTTTGTGATTCTGAGAGCAAGAGACTCTGATTTGTTCATCTTTGTTTCACTGAGATAGCCTAAAAGATCCTTACGTATTTATATACAGAAATTGCCAAAAGGAGACCTTTTCACAAATAATGAGTTCAAGAGAGAGATTTGCAAGACTGATCATTCTGGGATTATCTGCTGACCCATAGAACCTTTTGCTCTGTCTTGTCCATTCACACTCCCCCTTTCTGGTTAATGAATAGTAGTAAAGCAGACAACCCTGTGAAGGACAGCCAGCCGGAAGAGTATATGTGGCCATTAACTCTCGCAATAACGTCATTTCTAGTTAGGTTCATAAACGCATCTGTCCCATGTAGTTACTGGCTTAATAAAGTACTTTGAAATCCAAGCTACCTTAAGAAGGCTTCATTTTTTAGTTTAAATATTGGGGGGAGGGAGGAAAACCCTGTCATTTATGGGAAAATGTTAACAGATGACTGAAATAAAATGCGATGTTCATTTTGTCATGCATGATCTGTCATGTGCAACTATGATTTTACCTTACAGCCTATTAAACCGTCTAGAAGTACATTTTATCCAACAGCAAGTCCTGTGTGTCTGAAAAATACCGAGGATCAGTGCTCTGGGCTCAACACAGGAGTTGTAGCCAGTGCCTGAAGGCTGCTTGAAATGTATAGAAGCAAAAGTCCCCAACAGGCCAGAAAAGTTTTCTGTTTTTTTTTCCTTTGGGAATCTTTTCAAGTGACATTTTCTTTGCCTAGAAGTGTTCCCTATACTTTTATTTTTTTTTATTCATTTTATCCACATTTAACTATTAATGCTGTCTGTATATCTTATTTTGAGTATTTTGGCTATGACTCATTGGTTTATGTTAGGTACAACCTATTTTTTGTGTGTATAAACATACTCTTAAAAGACAGTACAATTACTATAAAACAAAAGTCTTTTGCCCATCTTACTGTTTCAGAAGGGTAATAAGAGAAACCATGTGTATAATGGACATAATAGACATTCCAGTAACACACTATTTTACAAGTATAAAATAAACAATAGCAAAAGATAATAGCCAACATAATCCAAAACTTAGAAAATACACAAAAGGGAGAAAACATACAGGGTCTGAAATAATTCCTTTGCCTAGGATGTAACGTGATAAATCTTGGTCTCTGGGTCCCTAATTATAAACTTTGAACTCCTTTAATAACCAGATTATGATAAATATATGAAGCCTTCACAGTGATTTCTAAATCTCTTTGTCAAAGATTATGAAAGTCAGTTCAAATCCAAGACACTATTGCCTAACACCTCAACATGCTCATATATACACACCCTCACACAGCAGTGATAATGATGTGGTAGTCCCATTCCATGGCTGGGGAAGGGTCTGATTTAAGCAAACAAAAAGAAGACAAAGGTGCCTAATCTAAAGAAATCTGTATTTCTGTACACAGCATCCTTGCTTGAGTTTAGCTGTGAAAAAAAAAAAAGGTGAAGTTTCTTATAATTACTAAACTGTACTTCTGGGAGTATTTTGGAATCTATGTACTTCTCTCACATCTGTCTGGATAATCTGGAGTCACTGTTTATATTTCTAAAGTACAGGTACGCATTTGACTAGTTTCACAAGAATGTTGTTGAAGTTCAGCACTCACTTTATATTCATCCAAATGCTGTATCCTGCACATCCACCTTCAAGTTCATTAACTTCCACACTGATGTGTATCTTCTTGATATATGACTGACCCTGCTTATCTAACCTAAAGGTTTGATCTTTTGCTAAAGTATGCCTAACTCAAAGAGATATTTATAGGCAGGATCCTGGCCAGCCAGGAACATTTATCCTTAAACACACCAACTAACGGAGACACAAATGCTCAGAGAATCCATTCCTTGGGGGAAAAAATAAGTTAAAGCAATACATAAGTTGGTGGTATATCATCTTAAAAGTACTGTATAACTTGAGCTCACATAATACTTACCTAACTGAATCTCATAGTCCATTGAAGATTGCCCACCTCTTCTCAAGAAGAAATGCCTTTAGGAGACAAAGTGCCATTCTGATGTTATCACAAAAAGAGTTTACAACATTTCTTTATATAAGGACCTAATATTTATAAAACCATTTACTTGTATTCAAATCACTTTCATGTAGATGATTTGCCAAACATCCTCTAAGAGTAGAATAAGGACAAGTTCTTTTCACATGCATGTAAAGAAACACAGTGGAAAGAATGTCACATTTCTATGAGTGAAGACTTTTGACCCTGTACTATGGGTTTAATTTTTTCTTGATAGTTAAATTAACACTTCAATCTATCTCTGTGTAATTCTCCTGATTTTCTCCTTTGGACTATTTGTTAAGTAAACATTTGATATATACCTAGTATGTGTAAGGCACAGATTCTCCCGAAATTATGGGCATGTCAGTGTGCATAGGGAGGGGCTGTCCAAATGTTTTCAATGTCTTTCCCTCTGTCTAGCACCCCCATCAGAATGGAAATGGTTACCGTCCAGCCTCTTTGCTCTTTTTGCTAACACTTCCTAATGGTAGTCTCCTTATGCATTTTATTATGATTTCCTCTTTGTTGTGCTCTTAGATCCACTCATATACAGTATACTGACAGTACCTAAAACATAGTCTATGAACTACTGTACTCTGTGAAATGTTAATAAATGTTTCATAATTTTTCAAAACAGAATTTTGTGTAGGCATCAGCTTGGAAAGCTTGCATTAATAAAGTTAAACAGAATTTTTGATTCAGGACTACTTGGAACATTTAGTATGTTCATGTGCTATGCCTCAAGTGGCATAATTATTTCACTTAAAAACTCTTTGTGACGAATAAGGATCCCAGTTTTCTGCAGTGCACATTTTGGGGAAATCTAATAGCGTCTGATCCATATATTAGTTTGAGAATTCTCTCTTTTCTAGGGAACAACTATTGTTTTACAGTATTATATCCTGAAAACACTTTATAATTTCAGTGGGCATTACATTAATTAAAACTCAGTTTCTCAGTCCTTTGTGGGTTTCTTTTCTATCTTCTTTAAATACAAAAAATAAATATATTTAGAAGGAAATTATTTCATATTAATTGAGGGAACTTACCAGAATTTTATGTAATAATGTAATAGCAATAGATGTAATAATATTAAATGTTGATAAAAGAACAGTCTGTTAAAATGGCTTAATGTTTAGGGAATGGATTTTGGAGTCAGGCCAACCTGAGTTTGACTCTCACATGCACAACTTAATAGTATGTGATTTTTATGTCTCAGTTTTTTATCTGCAAAATGGGGATAATGGTATCCCCTTCATTGCTTTTTTATAAGGGTTAAAAGAAACAACTTATATAAACTGTATAGTCTAGTGCCTGCCACAGAGTTGGCAAATGTGGTTGAAAAACTTTGTTTTTTTTTTTTTTTAACTATTTTTTTTAATCATATACTTGCGGTAACATTTTTTTCTTTTCCTTGGCCCAGCCATTTCATCTCTTTTTCTAAGATGCCTTTCAAGCTGGGATACAGAATGAATAGCTTACATAGCTTTGCAGCAGTTGCTAATAGAGCCTGTGATTAGGCTGGTGCACCTGTGCCCCAGCTGTATTGGGTGTTGACTGCTTATGGGTCACACCTGTAGCCTTTTTTTTTTTTTTTTTTTTTTTTTTACATTTGCCCTTGACTGACAGTCATTTTGAGATGCCTTTAGTCATGCCTCCTCCCCAAAAGCAGGTCCTGGGTAACCCTTGAATGATGTGGGAGGTAAGAGCCCATTCCCTTGATTCAACCTCAGTGGGACAGCCTCAGTGGTGGGACAGCCTCAGTGCTAAAATTTACACTCCAAAGCTCCCCATTGGAATAAGGGAAGAATAGACTTCTCTTGCAGCACCACTTTGACTACCTTTTCTCCTGCCCTGTTCTGCTTTTCTCACTCCCCTGTAGGATTCTCCTGAGAGCACACCTCTCATAGCAGGTTCTGCTTTCATTCAAAGAGATCCTGAAATTTTGTCTGCTCTTCTCCAACTGATTGTCATAATCAGTTTTATTAGAAACAAGTAATTATTTAGTAGTTGACTATGCCCAAGATTTCATGCTAGGTTTTAGGATCCTTGAAAATCAGAAAATTCCATTTCTGCTCTGAGAAGCATATAGTTTTAAAATCATCAGACTCTCCTTCCCCATTTTTATAATCAGTACAATTCTATGCTTCTCTCTTGTTCATTGAAAACTTTTGGTATATTAAAAATAAATTCTTGTTTCCATATCACTTATTAAGTTAGGCAATATACACAGGGCCATGATTTTCATCAGACAGCTCAATTCCTGAGTGACTCTGGCACAACCTACATCTTGTAGGGTTTCCTCAGAGAACCTTTATTCATTAGAACAGCTGCCCAATTATTTTTAGTTTTAATAGCCTCTGAAAAGCTAAATAAAAATCCCTTTATCTCCTACCAACAAAAGCATATCTTCCTTATCAGCTGTGTAGGGTTTCTTAACATCTTGAAATCATTCTCAAGGTAGGAAATTCAAACATCTACTGAATCTTTTCTAAATGTTCTTTGCCTCTAGTCTGTTGAACATTGCCAGGCAGAATTAATTTCTATTGCTTCCCCTCATTACATTTCCACATCTACTCCAATCTCCCTTTAGGGCTACATCCTTATTTTGTGCCTTTTTTAAAATTATTTTTTATTTTGTTACTTCAGTATGGCCCATCAAACAGAACTTTTATGACTCATCAGAAACAGCCTCTGGGGTTTTGCTATACTTTTTTAGCCTTCCTGGAGAATAAAGAAAGCCTAATGATTAAAAAAAAAATTATGCTGAGAGAACATAAATGTTTCATTCTTGCTTGCTGAGTTACTCTCACTCAGAAGAGTTTCTTACCAAAGCAGCCATGAATGAATGAAGAAATGAATGAATAGACAAATAGATAAATCTATAGATATTAAGGAAGAAACATTAAGAAATGAGACAAGTTGTATTCTCTCTTGGTGGATCACCTTTGCCAGCCATGTTTTTGGTGGGATACTTAGTGATAGCAGGAATGATCCTTTACATGCATACAAGATACTATCTTTCATCCCAATTCAACAATTCTGTTATATCTGCATAAAATAAAGTTTTTCATCAATGAGGCACAGGTACATTAAAGCACTTTTTGAAACCCGCAGAGCTAGTAAGACAAGCAAGACTGTATGTCTAACCCATGTCTTTGGGCTCTCTGTCTAGTGTTTTTATAGGACACTAGCACTACCTGTGGTACCAGTTTTCCTGTGTATGAGCTCATGTAATTCTTTGTGCCTCTTATTCTGGTACTCTTTCTAATCTGTTTACAGTTAATAGTATGTTTATCTTTTTTTCCTACTAAAATGTGTGCTCCTTAATTTCTTGGAGCAAGGGCTGTATTATCAATTTCTTCTTTTTAAATAATCTTCCATACTTCACAAGGTAGAGTTTAATAATTGTTTCCTAAAAGATTTGAATGAATGAACCCGAGGGGACCTGGATGGCACTTATTTATCTCAGAACAAATCTTGAAGAAGGCTTAGCAATGGACTTCACTTTGGTTTGACTAGCTTAATTGTTTAATACAGAAATCTTAAACCCTAAACCAGACTACCTATTATTTTGACATAGTCTTTCCTTCTTTCAATATATTTATTTCAATTAGCTGATAAACTCCCAGAGGTCAAGTTTGGAGCACAGCTACACTGTTCAGTGGAGACACTAGAAATGTTTGCAGTAAGTTATTACTAAATGCTTCTTCCTGATGGTGCTGATGATAGAGTTTATCATTTACATGTAACTTCTTGCAAGATGAGATGTTTCATTATGACAAAACTTGCAATGATCTTAGGGACTAGAGTCTGCTTCCTGTCTGGCACTAATCACTATGATGACTAGACACCGGGCTGTGACAGTGGCTTGCAGGCAGGAATTAGCAAGAGAACAGTCCTTTTGTGAACATGCAGAGAGGTCAATAAGTACATGATTATAAATTAGCTTGGTGGACTAGTGTGGTCATTAGCTGGGTCGAGTGTTCCTATTTCATATAATTGTTTGCTGCACCTGAATTAATTTGAGTGTTTAAATCTTGCATATTAATTCTGTGCTGCAGGATGTAAAGCTTTGGACTAATCCCTTTAATACTCTTTAGTATAAACACCTTAATCAAGCAACAGCTTTATAATTAGTTCTACTTACAGGCTGGATATAATTTACTAGTTTTACAGCTCATAAGTTACTGCAACTTTTTAATCATAGTAATTATGCTTTAGAATATAAGCATAAACGGACTTTGCTAGTTTGTTCCAAGAATGAAACCAAGGCAGTCAAAATCAGGAGATTAATAAAATCCAATATATGGATACACTTTGTATTTTTATGGCAGCTCAAGATCACTCATCCTTGGAATTTAATCACCAGATTAAGGTAGCTATTGAGCTGAGAAGGTGATTTTTTTCTTTAAAAGGAAGTACAGTTCTCTATATATTACATATTTCTTTTGTTGGGTGTGAAAAATGCTGACGTGATTTAATTTTATCGCAGCAGTGAGCGCTCTGACAATATCCCTCTCCTGTACTAAACCTGGTAAGTAAATAATGGTTTAGCTACTAAGGATGTGTTGATCCATTTTTCTTTTTATCTGTTTTTTCCCTGAGGATTTTAAAGTACAAATCACTTCTGGCATGAAGAACATTTGTATGGTCAGGCTACACAGTTTAGAGGGCAGTACTTTAAATCTTAAATAGGCATTAAAATTAAATTTATTAAGAGCATTATTTACAGAAATTTAAATTTATTTAGAACTCTTCATTGAAATTTGGAAATATTATAAAAGATACTACATTGTTGCTAAACTTCATTGAATATACATTGTTGGTTAATCCACTTTAAATATGTATAATCACTCTTCCTATAGCTTGCTAAGGTATTTGCTATTCTGGTACAAGTTGAATACATAGATAATTTTTTTGAGAAGACTTTGTGAAAATAGGCTAATTTTTTTGGCTTTCAAACATAAAATCTGAAACATGAAATAATAGATAAAGGTGTATAAGTATAAATATAACCTTATGATAAAATATATGCATGTATATATATGTACGTACACACACACACACATAAATGTAAATAAGCTTTGTTATAGTAAAACATACACAGTCATGAAATACTTAGGCCACTGTAACAAAAAGTTTGATTACCCTCTGGTTAATTTGGTCATAATTAGTTGTATTGATTATAAAGATGGTCAAAATAATTGATAATGTTGTAGGCCAGGTCAGAGGTTGCATATAAACATGGTTACTCCGAGAGTGCTTATATTGATTAAATAAAATATCTCTGGCTCAGCATAGTGATACTGTTCTTACATAGTTTGTAATTAATTGGTATTATGGACATTTGGTTTGCTAAATAATTATACTGTGTAACTCAGAACTCTTTCAGTGGGATACAATAATTGAGGAAATTTTCAGAAATACGGATAAATTTTTTAGGATAGGGAACAGACTGGAATGTCACTGCCTCCTGGGGTAAACATCCTGGCCAGCGACAAGCTGACACTAACTGGAATCTTACAGATTGCAGTAGGAAGAAATGCTATACAAGAATGCAGACATATCTCGTTCATCAAAGGAACTTTGGATGAATAATCCTTGGCTATGGACCCTGGGTCTCTGAGGAATCTTGCACTCATCTATGAAAACCTTAAATCTGTAACAGGTCCAGAAAGCACTTAAACTAGCTTTCCAACCCTGGAGGTATCAGGTACAATTGTTATCCAGTGGGATAAGTAGTGAGGTAGAATGTGGAAGACACCATGGGCCCTTGCTTCGCCGTTTTCACCCTAGTGTCAGGCCATAATTGAGGGAGAGTGAGAAATCTCCTCTTTGAATGAAGACTGAAAAGGTGATTATTCTATGGGTCATCAAGTAAAGCATATGCAGTACTTCTCAAAGTGAGGTCTGCGGACTCCTGGGAATGCCCGAGAGACCCTTCGAGGGGATCTTAAATATCAAAGCTTTTTAAAATAAAAATACCAAGGCATCATTTGTCTTTTTCACTATGTTGAGGTTTGCACTAATTTTACAAAAGCAGTGGTGGTGAGATTGCTCCCTCACTGGCTAAATCAAGGCAGCAGTGCCACATTGTACTGGCAGTCATTGTATTCTTCACCATCACACACTGAAAGCTAATGCAAAAAAAAAAACAAAAACGGATACCAAGTCATCTTTTCTTTCATTGCTGTTGTGGCTCATACATTTATTTCTTAGAGCCATATTCAACATTTATTTTCTCTTGTCTTTAAATACATTCTTTCTCTTTTCCCCATTACCTGTGCTGCTCTCCATGCAAACATTTCATGCCAGAGGGATGAACAAAATCCTGCACTCCCCTGACCTCCCCCTTACCTCTAGCTGTCCTCCACATCTTCTTGATAGATTTTACCAAGTCTTGACCTCACTGTCTGGGATTATGTCTGCGGTTCTGGGCTATTCTTTTGCTCCTTTCAAATTAACCTGAGCAGTGTCCAGTTGCTTCTGAATGCTGTTTTTTTATTTTGAAAATGATAGCTAAGTATTTTGATAAGATTATCCTTAAAGTATTAGAAATTGCAAATATTTTTATTGATTCTCTCCCCCTGTTACAATCCCCACATCCCCTTCTCTTATTATATGGAAGGCTACCTGTTTCTGGAAAGAATTCTTAGGGCAGGATGTGGCTAAATTACATTTTCATGTATGGGTAAAAGAACATTATGGGTAAAAGAATGGTATCCAAGATAAAAGTGCACCTGGGCCTAATATATTCTTTGCTTGGTAGACAACATCCAGGGATTCAAAATGGTGAATCATCTAAAATTATATTATTGGTGAAACCCTGGTGCTTAGCCCGGCAAAAAGAAGAAATGATGAGGTTTTGTTTGCTGAGTGCAGAGAGGTGAAGGGCAGTCTTGTGATGCTTGGCCTATAGTAGGTGCTCAAGTAATGCTTCAGTAAGGTGGATAAGCAAATTCCACACCTGCCTGCAAATCTACACACAATTACCACGCCCACTGTTGGATGGGTGACGTTTCTCTTTTCCCACCAACAGCCCAGATCTCAGGTTCCCAAATGGTGAATTCATTTCCATTTTAAAACAAAATCCTAAATCTATAAGTACTTTTGTATTTAATAGTTTGAAACAGAATACCAAAACTAGAGGAATAGAACATGAATTTATTGTGGGTTTTAATAGAATCTAAGGCCAGAAGCAAAATAAGGGAAGCTTGTTTAACTAGTATAACCCCTGGTTTTAATTCACAAACTTTATCCTTTTATACATTTTATAAATTTATATTTTTGAATGTTACATTTTTCTGCTATTGTCTCTCTTTGTTCCCAATTATGTATGAACTATGAATGGGAAATGAAGTAAAAGGGACAAACTCCTAAAATTCTACTTTTATCTCTTTTGATTTTCTTATTGGCAGAGCATTATGTAGTCAAGAAAGACATCCTCCAGCAGCCTTTTGGGTGGTGTTCTTTGTTACAAGACATCTTTTATTTCATTCCAGCAAAGAAATGAACCAATTTGATATGATCCTTTTATCCCAGAGAAAGGGCACAACTTCTTTATTTTCAAGGTTGTGCATTTTTTTTTCAACTGTAAAACATACTCCACTATTGAAGCCATAATTATATGCACTTGTCAATCAATCTTAACCTACTACACTATGGTTATGGCATTTTATCTAAAAAGAGAAGGATTAAAGGCTTTGCGTGAAATGAAAGGTACACACAGGGAAGTATAATGCATGTCATTAGCTATCTGGGAAGAGAGAAATGGACAGAGACAGATTACCAATATTTGATTTCTCACAGGCATTAAAGAAGTATTTAAGGCTACCTACAAAATAATGTAAGGGAATTTGACACTTTGATTCCTATTTTGTTCTCTTGGCAATTATTTAAAAGAGCTCCTTCATCTAGCAGCTACATAAATCAAATTTGAAAAGGATAACATTTTAAAGTGAGATTAAGAAAGGGGAAAAAAAAATCCTGTTTTAACATAAGTGCCATCACTTCAGGAGAACATTTTAAATGTTACTTTCTTCAAGCACATTTTATTTTTTGGGTATGGTTTTTCTGGTAGCTGGGATATCTACAATTATTTTTAAATACATTTGCAGCCCTTTGGGTCTCCGAGCAGCACCGTGACAGTTGGGAAGGAAAAGCAACTTCTGGAAAGATCACAGAAAGGAAGCCAAGACCAAAGTGGTAAACTTACTCTCTCAGGAAGATTGGTATGGTGATGGGAAATACCAGCTATGTTCAATAGGAAAAATACTGGGATGTTGGGAAGACACTAGTCACAAGGACTTGCGAAACAAAATTGTAAATGATGACTTGAAGATTGTATTTCTGAAGTGAACCTTACTGATCTGCAGAACAATCAAATTGCCTTTAGAAAATGGAAAATAATTGCTAATAATGTCCTCGGTAAAAACTTCTTGGGTAACTCCTACTGAATGAATTTTGCTGTTGACCAGAAGAATTCCAAAGTATTGAAAAAAATGGAAGACTGTATTTGAAGTTTCTTTTGTCAAAACTACTGATGGCCACTTGATTTTTCTTTTTTTTGTGTGTGTTTTTTTAATTGAAGTAGAATTAATATACAGTGTTATATTAGTTTCAGGTGTACAGTGTAATGATTCAACAATTATATACATTACTCCATGCTCACCAAGATAAGTGTGCTCTTAATTCCTTTTATCTGTTTTGCTAATCCCCCATCCTGCCTCCCCCCACAAGCAACCACTTGTCTGTTCTCTGTATTTAAGAGTCTGTCTCTTTTTTCTTTGTTTGTTCATTTGTTTTGTTTCTTAAATTCCGCATGTGAGTGAAACCATATAGTATTTGTCTTTCTCTGACTGACTTATTTTCCTTAGCTCAGTACACTCTAGCTCCATCCATTCATCGCAAATGGCAAGATCTCATTCTTTTTTATGGCTGAGTAATATTCCACTGTGTGTCTGTATGTGTGTGTGTGTGTGTGTATGTGTGTATGTGTATAGCACATCTTCCTTATCCATTCATCTGTTGATGAAAACTTGGGTTGCTTCCATGATTTGGCAATTGTAAATCATGCTACAATAAACATAGGAGTACATATGTCTTTTCAAATTTGTGTTTTCTTTGGTTAAATACACAATATTACTGGATCATGTGGTAATTCTATTTTTAATTTTCTGAGGAACCTCCACCTTACACCTATCAGAATGGCTAAAATAAAAAGCACAAGAATAACAGTGTTGGTGAGGATGTGGAGAAAAAGGAAGTCTCTGTAGCTTTTTAATAAAAAAACTTCAACAACCCAGTCCAGAAAACCAGTTGTGATGAGCTCCCAAGAGGTCTGCCAAATCCAGAAAAAGGTGATGGAAATCATGACCTGAGAAGGCAGCAAATGACTTGAAGAAGTAAGTAGTCAATGTGGTGACTCCAGATGGCATTGGGGATGACACACCATTGGCTGGTCATCTGTCCTCTTCATGACACATTGATTAGAAAAGTAAACTGTGAAATGGTAAAACTTGAGGATCTTCATGGTGAAGGCAATAGTTTTGGAAAAGCTTTGTGGATGAGACAGATGATTAGGTTGAGTTCTGATGGATATGAATCCCAGTATTTAACAGTTAAGACATGTAAATGATGAAAAAAAAAACTTATCAGCAAAAACTATAAAATAATACTGTATTGGCTTTTACATAAATGAGAAGCTACAGGGAGAGTCCATGGATGGTAAATTCCTGTTAAAGTGTACCCATTTAAATTGTAGTTGGACTAATATCCCAGTACCATCCTACTTTTTTCTTACTCCATTTTTTTTTTTTTTAATTTTCCCTGTAAACAAGGATATAATTTGGGTAAAGGTGAAGACTTTCTTTAAGTGGACTCAATATAATTTATCCTTCCTTTGGCCTTGTAGGGGAGGAAAAGTAATTTTCCTTCTCTCCTGAGTTCTTGGTTAAGAACCCTTAATAGACAGATTAACAAGAGAAAAACAAAAGTTGAGCAGCATGTGTACCTCATATATACAGGGGAGATACCCTGGGTAGGGAGAAATGAATAACTCAAAGAGGTGCTTTAGAATTCAGCATTAAATACCATCTTATTAAGGGAAAGGGAAGGGGGCATGTAGGCCTCCCAGGGGAGAGTTTTAGGGAAGGTGAATGGGCCCTTAGAAGAATAGATGGGAGGTGTGATCATTTGTGATGAAGTTGGGGTGTGGTGTGGACTTCTTGTCTCCTCTTATATGAGAAGAATCAAACCTCCCTGGTGAGGAAACTACCAGGGAGGACATGTATGACAGTTAGGTTCCTTTTAGATGGTTTCTCTTCCAAACATAAGGGGGTAAGAGGAGTTCAGAGAAAGTTTCTCCTTGCATTTGCTGTTTTTCAAGTGCCTGTATCTCAAAATAATCAACAATGAAGTGGCATAATTTGGAGTGGCGTATTCTGCTGCCCTTCAACCTTTTGTAAAATTGTTAATGCTTGTACTCTTTAAGTTCCATATATTGTTGAATATCTGCCACCCATACCCCAAATCAACTCTCTGAGCACTTGAGCATGAATCAGTGATTCTTTATGTTACTTTAAATTAGGATTGCTCTCATTCCAAACTCTACTGGTGTTATTGTTGTTTTTAATATTTTGAGTTGAATTTCCTTCTTTTGGCCAATTAATAGTACTGTAAATCTTTAGAATGTGAAGTCATGTGACTTGTCAGCCACCATAGAATTTGCACCCTGGTGCGTTTGCAAAGGTCTGGGCCCTGAGATGCCTTGTTTTGTTTGGTTGTGCAATACTGGCCCCTATCATTTTGCTTACTTTTTAAAAAAAATCATTTGTCAATACTCAAAATTCAGGAGGTTTCATATAAAAACTGAGATTTATGGTGCATTAAAAAATCATAAATAGCTTCCTGGCCTTTTTCTGCATAGTATTTATCATCATCTATGCATTTTACATACTTGTTTCTTATCTATCTCTTCCACTGGAATGTATGTATTTCTTCTTTCTGCAAATTAAGATCTTTGCTGTAGAGAGGGCGACTGAGAGATTGCATGGAAGTATCATAGGTAATAGGTAAGACTTCTTCATTTACCCCCTAGTTCTTGAAATTCATATAATTGAGGACAGAGTCCCTCATTCTATCCTTAAAAATAAACCTGGTATTAATTTACTGATTCATATTGAAAATAAGGTTGAAATGATCCTATTGCTCTTCATAATTTCTAAAATGTCTTGGGAGATGGGGCACCTGGGTGGCTCAGTTGTAAAGCATCTGCCTTCGGCTCAGGTCATGATCTCAGGGTCCTGGGATCGAGCCTTGCATCGGGCTCCCTGCTCCGCAGGAAGCCTGCTTCTTCCTCTCCCACTCAACTGCTTGTGTTCCCTCTGCCCTGTCTCTCTCTCTCTGTCAAATAAATTAAAAAAAAAAAAATCTTAATACAAAATGTCTTGGAAGAACATCTTTGTTCTTCAAATATGTTAACTTTCAGTCTCATTCAGGATGTGGAGTGCTGCATCAACCTTACTTTAGTAAAGCATCTGGTCTGTGTGCAATAGAGGAAGCATAGTCAGAATTTTATGTTTCAGATGCAGTATTGTAATTGCTGCTTCCTACTTCATAACCCCAAAATGCTTCATAAAATTTATGATAAAAAGCATTTTAACTCTTCTAGATTTATTTTATTCAACACATATTTATAGGCTGCTACAAGGAATAGTATTCAGCAAAATATTGCCAGTACACCTAGATCAGAGTTTAGTTTTCAAATATTTTGTTTCAATATTGTTCCTATGGCATACTCTTCATATTTTAAAATTAACATACTACTTTAAAAATATTGTATGAATAGGTTGCTAATGGGATTAGGATCTGCATTAAGTGTTGATTAATGTGTTTTTGCAAGCACTTCAAAAATTGCAATAAAGGGAATAAGAATTTGGAAAGTGATTTTTTCAACTTGTAAAAATTCCTGTATCAGCCCACATGTATGCACTTACTTTCAGAATATTTAATGATCATCTTGCACCATGCTTAATTTACCATTTTACATAGCATTCAGAAATAATTAAGAGACAGTAGTGGAAAGGATGCTCTTATTATTTAAAGCTACAGAACTTAACTTTGTATTTTAGTTTGTCTTAAAAACGTTTTAAAAAAACCCAAACACTCAAAACCTTGAGTTAGGTATTTGGTTAATCATTCTCTCTGAGGCTTCATTTCCTAAATGAAAAGAAAAGAGGTAATATTTTTTTATTATTTAAATACAGATAGAATTTACATACAATGAAGTTACTAATTTCAGTTAAATTATTTGATAAGTTCAACACATATTTATAGCACTGAAGAAAAGAATTAAGGAAGCCTTCTTCACTCAGTGGAAATATATATTCATAGAATGGAACACTCAGTATTGTTAAGATGGTTGTTCTTCACAGATTTATCTATTCATCCAATGCAATCACAATAAAGATTTCAACAGGATTTTTTTTTCCTAGAAGTTGTCAAGCTGTTAAAATATTTTATGAAGAGTTTATATACTGTACGGAGAAAATGAAGAAAAAGCATTTGGTAGAATTCAGCATTCATTTATGGTAAACAACACCAAAAACCAAACAGCAACTAGATGAAAGGCATTTCAAAAACCCATAGCTAGCATTATACTCAATGAGGAAATGTTGAATGCTTTCCTCCAAAGATGGGGAACCAGGCAAGGGTGCCCACTGTCATACTACTATTCAACATTGTACTAGTAGTCCTAGCTATTGAAATACGGTAAATAATAAAATCCTTAAAAGTCAAGAAGGAAGGAGAAAGGTTTTATTTGAAGATGACTTGATTAAGTGAAAAAACCTAAGGTATCTAAAAAACAATTACATGAAGTAGTGAAATTAGCACTGTCAAAAGAAATAAAAGGTTATAAAAATCCATTGTATTATTACATACCATAAGCAAAGAATTGGAAAATGAAAAAAAATTATATGCAAAATAACACTAAAATTATAAACTAGGTTTCAATTTAAAGAAGATGTACAAGAGCTTTTCATTGAAGACTACAGAAAATTAAAAGAATTAGATGTCAAGTTTCCCAAATTGATCTGTAGATTAAATGCAATCCCAATGAAAATTGTCATAGATTTTTCTGGTAGAATTTGATAATTCTAAAATTTACATGGGAATGCAAGTGACCTAGAATAATCAAATAACTTTTTAAAACAACAAAGTAAGAAGGTTTGCATTGCCTGAATTAAAGATTGCTATATGAGGCCAGCATTACCTTGATCCCAAAACCAGACAAAGACCCCACTAAAAAGAATTACAGAGCAATATTCCTGATGAACATGGATACAAAAATTCTCAACAAGATACCAACAAATCAAATCCAACAGTACATTAAAAGAATTATTCACCATGATCAAGTGGGATTTATTGCTGGGTTGGAGGGGTGGTTCAGTATCCTCCAATCAATCAACATGATACACCACATTAATAAAAGAAGGGATAAGAATCATATGTTCCTCTCAATAGATGCAGAAAAAGCATTTGACAAAATACAGCATCTGTTCTTGATAAAAATCCTCAAGAAGGTAGATAGAAGGATAGAAGGAATGTACCTCAACATCTTAAGAGCATTGTGACACACACACAGCTAATATCATCCTCAATGGGGAAAAACTGAGAGCTTTTCCTCCAAGGTCAGGAGCAAGACAGGGATGTCCACTCTCACCATTACTATTTAACAGTATTGGAAGTCTTAGCCTCAGCATTCAGACAACAAAAAGAAATAAAAGGCATCCTTATTGGCAAGGAAGAAGTGAAACTTTTACTATTCACAGATGGCATGATACTCTATGGAGAAAATCCGAAAGACTTCACCAAAAAATTGCTAGAACTGATACATGCATTCAGCAAAGTCACAAGATCTAAATCAATGTACAGAAATCTGTTGCATTTCTATACACAATAATGAAGCAGGAGAAAGAGAAATCAAGGAATTGATCCCATTTACAACTGCACCAAAAACCATAAGATACCTAGGAATAAACCTAACCAAAGAGGTAAAAATCTGTACACTGAAATTTATAGAAATGATAGAACACTTACGAAGGCACAAAGAAACAGGAAAACATTCCATGCTCATGGATTGGAAGAACAAATATTGTTAAAATGTTTATACTACCCAAAGCAATCTACACGTTCAATACAATCCTTATCAAAATAACATCAGCATTTTTCGCAGAGCTAGAAGAAACAATCCTAACATTTGTATGGAACCAGAAAAGATCTCAGATAGACAAAGTAATACTGAAAAGCAAAGCAAAGTGGGAGGCATCACAATCCCAGACTTCAAGCTGTATTACAGAGCTGTAGCAGTCAAGACAGTATATGGTACTGGCACAAAAACACAGATTGATGGAACAGGATAGAGAACCCAGAAATGGACCCTCAACTCTATGGTCAACTAATCTTCAACAAAACAGGAAAGAATATCCAATGGAAAAAAGACAGTCTCTTCAACAAATGGTGTTAGGAAAACTGGACAGTAACACGCAGAAGAATGAAACTGGACCATTTGCTTACACCATACACAAAAGTAAATTCCAAATGGATGAAAGACATAAATGTGAGACAGGAAACCATCAAAATCCTAGAGAACATAGGCAGCAACCTCTTTGACCTTGGCTGCCACAACTTCTTGCTAGACATGTCTCCTGAGGCAAAGGAAACAAAAGCAACAATGAACTATTGGGACTTCAATAAGGTGAAAAGCTTCTGCACAGCAAAGGAAACAACAGAATGGAAAGGCAACCAATGGAATGGGAGAAGATATCTGCAAATGACATATCAGAAAAAGGGATAGTATCCAGAATCTATAAAGAACTCATCAAACTCAGTACCCTAAAAATAAATAATCCAGTTAATGGGCAGAAGACATGAACAGACATTTCTCCAAAGAAGACATACAAGTGGCTAACAGACACATGAAGAAATGCTCAATATCACTCATCATCTTGGAGATACAGATCAAAACCATAATGAGATACCACATCACGCCTGTCAGCATGGCAAAAATTAACAACTCCAGAAACAACAGATGTTGGCAAGGATGTTGAGAAAGGGAAACCCTTTTTCACTTTTGGTGGGAATGCAAACTGGTGCAGCCACTCTGGAAAACAGTGTGGCAGTTCCTCAAAAAGTTGAAAGTAGAACTACCTTACAACCCAGCAATTGCATTAGTAAATATTTATCCAAAAGATATAAAAATGCTGATTTGAAAGGGCATATGTGCTCCAGTGTTTATAGCAGCACTAACAACAATAGCCAAATTATGGAAAGAGCCCAAATGTCCAATGACCTGATGAATAGATAAATAAGAATATATATATATGTTCATATATATATATGCACACACATGCACACCACTTCTATATATTGCTTCTATATATATACTATATATACACTTCTCTATACATATACTATATATATATTACCGTTACTCAGCCATCAAAAAGAATGAACTCTTGCCATTTGCAATGACGTGGATGGAACTAGAGTGTATTATGCTGAGCAAAATAAGTCAGAGAAAGACAAATACCATATGGTTTCACTCGTGTGGAATTTAAGAAACAAAACGAACATAGGGGAAGATAAGGAAATAAGATAAAAACAGGGAGGTAAACAATATAAGAGACTCTACAGAGAAGAAACTGAGGGTTGCTGGAGGGGAGGTGTGTGGGGGGGGATGGGCTAAATGGTTGGTGAGTATTAAGGAGGGCACTTGTGATGAGCACTGGGTGTTGTATGTAAGTGATGAATCCCTGAATTCTCCTCTTGCAACCAGTACTACACAATATGTTAACTAACTTGAATTTAAATAAAGACTTGGAAGAAAAAAAATAAAGATTACTATGAAGTTATAGTAGTTAAGACAGTTCAGTTTTGGTGAAAGCATAGATATGGGTCAGTAGAACAAAATAGAGAATCTAGAAATAAAATGACACAGATAAAAATCAGTTAATTTTTGACAAAAATACTGAGGCAATTCTATCAGAAAAAAAGTTCTTCACAAGTAGTGCTAAACAGCTGTATATTTTTATTTTACCAGAATAAAAATAAATAACATTTACCTCATATCAAAAACAAATATCACCTTGAAATGGACCAAGATTTAAATGTAACAAATGATGAAAATATGTAGGAGAAAACTCTGTGCTGTCTTGGAGTAACAGGCAAAGATTTCTTATATACAAACTCGCAAGTCTTAACTACCAAAAAAAAAAAAGTTGCGCTGTCATTAAGCACTTTTCTTCGAAGAAAACCCTTAAAAAAGGAAGGGAAAGCTATATAAAGGGAGCAAAATTAGCTATACGTATATTTTACGAAGAAATCCTATCCAGAGCATAAAAAGAACTTGTATGACTCAGTAATAATACCAAAAAAGAAAAAAAAAATTAAAAATGGGCAAAAAATTTGAGCAGACCCTTCACAAAAGCAAATATACACATGGCCAATTTATATAAGAGAAGATGCTCAAATTATCCACCAGAGAAAAACAAATTAAAGTCACAATTAGATATCACTGTATACTCACTAAAAGGGTTAAAATCTTAAAACTGTTTCAAGTAAGTGTTGGTAAAGATCTGGCATAACTGGGACTCTTCTATACTCCTCATGGGGATAAACATCTATAGTTACTCCATTAAATTGTTTTGCAATTTCTTGGTAAGTTAAATACACACTAGTTTTGGGACTCAGCCATTCAACTCCTAGGTATTTATTAAAGTTTCCAGAAATACTTGTGCACAAATGTTTATAATACCTTTATTTATAATAGCCTAAAACTCGAAACAACTCAAATATCCATAAGTAGGGTGCCTGGGTCACTCAGTCGCTTAAGCCTCTGCCTTCGGCTCAGTTCATGATCCCAGAGTTCTGGGATGGAGTCCCATATCAGACTCCCTGCTCAGTGGGGAATCTGCTTCTCCCTCTGCCTGCCACTCCCCCCACTTGTGGGCACACTCTCTCTCTCTCTCTGTCTGTCAAATAAATAAATAAAATCTTTTAAAAAAATTCATAAACAAGTAAATGGTTAACCAAAATGTGAGCTATCCATGCACTGTTCAATAATAAAAACAAATGAATTACTGATGAACCTAGTAACGGATAAATCTCAGTATGCTGAGTGGCTCTAGGAAATACCGGTTTGTTTTGTTTTGTTTTTGGTCATTGTAGATAACTTTGAATTTTACAGATTATGTGTATACACACACACACACACACACACACACACACACGTCATATATCACATCTACCTAGGAATTCATCAATTTTGTTTTATTTTTAAAAGAACCAGATTTTGGCTTTATTGTTTTTACTTTATTTTTAGTATGTTTTCTATTTTAGTGATTTTGACATTTTTGATTAATTTTTCTGCTTATTGCTATTATTCATTTATTTTTAACTTACTCTTGCTAGTTTCTTGTGAAGGTAGCTTTATTCTTTCTTAATATAAGCATTTAAAGATATGAATTTCTCTCCTAATATTGCTTTCACAACATTCCCCAAATTTTGAAAAATTTATTTTATTAACATTCAGTTAGATATATATATGGTTTTCTTTGGAATTTATTCCTTTACCCATAGGTTTCCAAATATTTGGCCATTTTCTAGCTGTCTTATTACTGATTTATAATTTAATCTCATTTTAGTGAGAGAGTCTCCTCTGTATGATTGCAGTCCTTTGAAACTTGTTTTATGGCTCAGTGCACAGTCTCTCCTGGTGGATGTTACACATGTTGTAAAAAGTGTGAATTATAAAAGTTTTCTGTGCTATAAAATGTGACTTAGTTCAAGTTAATGATAGTCTTACTCAAAACTTTGATATTCCAGGGCGCCTGGGTGGCTCAGTTGGTTAAGCGACTGCCTTCGGCTCAGGTCATGATCCCGGAGTCCCGGGATCGAGTCCCACATCGGGCTCCCTGCTCAGTAAGGGAGCCTGCTTCTCCCTCTGACCCTCCCCCCTCTCATGTACTCTCTCTCTCTCTCATTCTCTCTCTCTCAAATAAATAAATAAATAAATCTTTAAAAAAAAAAAACTTTGATATTCCAGCTTAATTTTTTTCCCCACTTCTATCAAGATACTTGGTCAAGATATCAAGATGTCACTGATAGAAGGGTGTTAAAATCTACAGTAATGATTGTGGGTTTATCTATTTCCCCCTTTGGTTCTGTAAGGTTTTCTTATTATATTTTGAAGTTCTTTTATTAGGTAAATAGCATTTAGCTAGTTACTATCTTCTTGATGAATTGACAAGTTATTATAAAGTAAACCTTTTTTTATCTGTTGTAATAACTCTTTTGTCTTAAAGTATAGTTTTATGAGATTAGTAGATACACACGAGTTTACTGGTGCTTACTGCTTGCATGGTATGTCTTTTCCCCACAATTCACTTTAAATCTATTTCTGTGCTTATATTTAAAGTGCATATTTGGAAAAAAAATGTAATTGGATATTGATTTTTTTTTAAAGATTTATTTATTTTAGAGAGAGAGCATGGAGGGGAGGGACTGAGGGGGAGAGAGAGAGAGTCTCAAGCAGACTCCTTACTGAGTGCACCACGGGGGGCTCTATATCAGGACGCTGAGATTACGACTGAGCCAAAACCAAGAATCTGGCGCTCAATTGACTGCTCCATCCAGGTGCCCTGAACTTTTTAAATCAATTTTTCCTCTTAGTTAGAGTGTTTAATCGATTCATACAAATAAACTCACGATGTATATAATTGGCTTTATCTGTAATGTTAATATTTGTTTTCTATTTGTGCCTTTGTTCCTGCTCTTTATTTTTCCCTGTCATCTTTTATGTCTGTATATGTATATACACACATATAAGTACACACACACATTTTAGTATTTCATTCTCTCTTCTCTAATGGCTTTTTAAATCATAGCACCTTGTATAGTTGACCCCTTAAAATGAAAGGGTTAGAGGTGTTGACCCCCTGCAAAGTCAAAAATCTATGTATAATTTTGACTTCCCCAAAATGTAATTACCGTTGACCAGAAGGTTTCCTGGTAAGATAAACAGTGGATTAACACATATTTTGTGTTACATGCATTATATACTGTATTTTTACAATAAAGTAAGCTAGAGAAAAGAAAATGTTCTAAGAAAATCATAAGGAAAATACATTTACAGTATAGTATCATATTTACTGAAATAAATCTGTGTATAAGTGGACCTATGCAGTTCACATCATGTTCAAGGGTGAACTGTGTTCCCCTTTATGATCGCTGGAGTATTACAATTTATCTTTAATTTTTCAAGTTGAATAATTTTACCTCCTCACATATAATGTAAGAATATTATAATAAAATAATTCTATTTACTGTCACCCATTCTTTAATCCACTGTTGTCATATATGCTATGAACTCTACAACATATTGTTAGCTTTGTTTTGTGCGTTTTCTTTAAAAAATAAGAGAGAAAAGTAGTCTTTTAAGTTTACCCATATATTTGCTGTTCCTTGTTTTCTTGATCCATTTTTGTTCAAATGAATTCTCATCCGATATTATTTCCCTTCACCATGACACATTTTCTTAGCATCTCTTAGGAGTCTGCTGATGAATTCTTAGCCTTCTGTTACCGGAAAAAGGACTTTGCTTTCATTTTGTCAAAGATATTTTCACTAGATACAGAATTCTTGTTGACAGTTTTATTTTATTTCCAGAACTTTAAAGGTGTCATTTCATTGTTCACTGGCTTCCATTATTTGTGATGACATCAGTTATTATTCTTATTGTGTTTCTCTTGAATATAATGTTTCTCCTTTCCAGGGCTTTTATGTTTTTTTGTCTTTTTTTAGGTTTCCACAATTTGACTATGAAGAGCTTAATTGCATTTCTCTGTGTTTATTTTTGGGTTTTGATGAGTTCCTCCAAATATGTGGTCTGCTCTTCTGGTCATGTATAGAAAAATCCTGGCTGATATTTCTTCAGATATGTTTTTCTGCTTCATTCTCTCTTTCCTCTTTGTGAGACTTCAGTTACACATAGGATAGATCACTTGTCACTATCCTTTGAGAACTTTTTATTTCTTTTCAATGCTTTTTTTCACTGTGCTTCAATTTGTGTAACTACTATTATCCTATCTTTACTGATTCGTTTCCTCTTGTGTCCAATCTACTATTGATCATATCTAATGAATTTTTTATTTCAAATATTTTATTTTTCAGTTCAAAGATTTCCATTGTTTTCTTTTTCTTAAATTTTTAATTTCTGTCCTAAATTTTCATCTCTTCACTTCTTACATCTCATTTTCCTATGCTTTCTTTAGCAGATGTATCACAGTTGTTTTAATGTTTTTGCCTATTAATTTCAAAATATGGGTCATCTCTAGTTCTGTTTCTATTATGTATTTCTTCTTTTAACTATTATAATATTTTTTGTTTCTCTTCATGTCTTATAATAGTTGATTAATAAGACATTGTAGATAATGCATTGTAGAGACCTGTTATTTTTCCTTTATCTTTTTTTGAAGAATGCTACATTTTATTTTGATAGGCAATTAAGTTACTGGTAGATCACTTGGTCACAGATGTTGTTCATTTCAGTTCTGCCTTTACTACTGGGATGTATTTCTTAATTCTGGGACATGATCTTCAATCATAAGTTTAGTCTTAATAGGATTTCAGTGTATATCTCAAGGTGTTTATCAAGCCTTTATATCACCCTGACGGATTGAATTCCTAACTCTGTGTCCCAAGTAGTGGGCAGCTTCTGAAATCACCAGCTAATTTCTTTAAACTCTCAGCTGTTGTCTATTCTGGACCTCTTAGAATTTCTCTACAGGTCTGTGCAGTTCAAGAGTCAGCTAATAATTTTAGCAGAGTATGTACTCAGATTTTGGGATCTTCCCCATGGATCCCTTCTTTATAGGATTTCCCCTTTAATTTCCTTCTGTTTTGGATGCCTTGAACTCCAACATTGGACTACTCATCCTGGTAAAACTAGTGTGTTCTGAAGAAGCTCTGTTACCTATCTCAGCAGACCTGGAGACTTCCCACAAGGGGGATGGGGAGGGATGTAAATTTGGGTCTCATCTTATATAGTTCCCTTTTTTCAGGTATCCTAACACCTGTAGTTACAACCTAGTCTCCAGTGCTTTCAAACAGTAGTTTGGTAATATTTTGTATAGCATTTAAAGTTGCTCTTGGTAGGAGAGTTTTCTGATACAAGCTACTCTGCCATTACCTGAAATCAGAACAATTTTAGTATTTTTGTTATAGAGTTTTGAATGGAATTTTTACTGTAGCCTCAGAATTGTGGTTAAAGTTCCCAACTTGAGGATAGTGTATGCTAAATAATCTTCATATGTTCACCAGACCTAACATGGGTAGCATAACTATTCAGTCAAGGAGGAAAATTTCAAAAGAACCACTCAGAGATTGGGAGTGGCTACACACAGTAAAAACTGGTAACTCATTCTTCAGTTAGGTATTTCCTTAGGAGGTAGAATTGCTGATCTGTCTCTGGGCTGTTTGTACATGAAAAGGAATAGGACTGAGAAAGCAGTGATTGAATTAAAATATGTCAAGTCCAAATTTCTGCCCTGCTGCTTTGGACTATTGAATGTACTATGTACATCCTATTTATTGACTTGTGAGGATCTAAAATAATACATGTGAAAATGAAACATGCACTGGTCTCAGGAGTGAGCTTTGTTAAAACAGAATTCTGGAGTGGTTACTGCAATCTGGTTGTTCCTACTTTGAGCCCATTCAATTCAACAATATATTTTAGGTTATTTGTAATATAGTCAGAATACTTTTTAACAATTTATTTTTTCAAGTTCCAAGTAATTTATGTAGTAGTTTATAAGTATGGTAAGGCAGATTAATAGAAATCTGCCATTCCCATTTGGTTGATATTACGTAATCATGTATTATTATAAAGAGAAAACAAATGTAAATTTTTGAATTCTGAAGCAAAAGGTACATTGATAGTATCTTTAATTTTTTGTGCATTTGATTTGAAAAACATTTTAAATTTTTTCCCTGGTTTCTCTTACTTAATTTTTAAAGCCTTGAAAATTGACTGAAGAGTATGCTTTTAACATTTTACTCAATAATATCTGTGCCTGTATTCTATACTTAAATTGTTGAAAATTTCAGGCTAGTGTCTGAATCACTGAGGTTTATCATAATAAATTGTGTTGAGACTCTATTTTGTGGACCTCAGTGTCTTGTCCTGTAAACCATGGGAAGTGGACTTGGGGGCACTTGGCAACTCAGTTGGTTAAGTGTTCAACTTTGATTTCGGCTCAGGTTATGATCTCAGTGTTGTGAGATCGAGCCCTGTGTTAGGCTCCATGCTCAGTGTGGAATCGGCTTGAGTTCCTCTCCCAGTAACTCTCCCTGCCCCTCCCCCCCCGCTTGCGTGCTGTCTCTTTTCTCTCTCTCTAAAAAATAAATACATAAAATAAATCTTAAAAAAAAGTGAACTTGGTCTCTGAGGTTTCTCTCTGTTTTTTATAAATCTCTTACTCCTACCTGCTGAGTTTTTATACGTAAGTGCTGGTGGACAAGCAACACTCCTGTTCAGGATAAGTCTGGATGAATACTTTAATGGTAACGGGTGATTTGATGATTGACCTGCCCTTCTAGACTGGTTAGTTTGATAGCAATTAACACAACACATGAAAAAGCTGCTATGAAGTTTGGCAAAATCACCCATTTGCCAAACATGGTGATGACAGGATTTTTCTCTAAGCATTTTGTCATTATAGCTTTCAGATGAACTTATTTTAAAAAACTTTTCCATCTTTAAGGCCTTTTTGTCACACACATACACACACACATACACACACGCACACACAAAACTATTGTGTTTACAAATCTCGGTGCTTTTTTTAGTCTAGAGCAGTGGTTCTCAACCAGGAAGATTTTTTTCCGTGAGGCGGCATTTGGCAATGTCAGAGATTGTTTTGGTTGTCATGAGTCAGAGGAGGTGAGTTACTGGCATCTAGTAGGTAGATATCAGGGGTGCTGGTAAACATGCTTCAGTGTGCACAGTGATCTCAGAATAAGGAATTAGCTGATCCAAAATGTCCATAAGGGCAAGATTGAAAAGCCCAGGTGTAGAGAGAGAAGTTTTGGATTGATGGTAGCCAAGCCATGGCTATGTGAAGCAAATAAGGATAGAATTCAATTCAACAATCTGTGTTAGGTGTTTGTAATATAAAGTACTTCCTGTTTAATAACTGGTTTTTATAGACAATGTTGACTTCCTCCAGTTTTTTGTCAAATTGCTAGCTGCCCACAGTATATGGAAAAATCTAGTTCTTTGATCCCTTTCTTCTCTTTGTTATTTCTATAATTGCCTCTTTATTCATAAAGGGAATCTTCCGATCATAAACTGAAGTTATGCTATAACAGATCAGTATGAGTAAAAGAGTGATGCTACACTTTTCTGATCTTTCATTACAAGGAGGTCAAGGAGCTGTCTGGCCCTCAAAATAGTAGGTAGTAGCAGATTAAATCAAGGCCCTGGTTACACATTAAGTTAAAAATAGCAAGAATAAAAGGAGGCCAAAATAAAGGACTTTGGGATACTGATCTTAGGTAAACTTTGTATAAACTGAAAAGTGACTCAACAGAACAATAAAGACATTTAACACAGTCATCTGAATTCACGCAAGTTAGTGAATAGTATAAGGACCACTATATAGGAATTGACTGAGCAGTTTGTTAGAATCTCTGGGGCATAACTACTATTTGTATGCAGAGCTTTGCAGTCAAGATCAGACTTTATATCAGATTGTATTGTGTTCACAAAGTCTGCCATGAGCTAGCTTTGTGAAATTAAAAATGTGTTCTCAATTTTTTCTCATCTGTAAATGGAATTAATAGTAATATTTAGGTCATAAAGAGTACACAGGGTATGTAAAAATTACAGCACAATGCATAATTGAGTAGTAAATGATCAGTTATTGTGACCCATAGTTGTCATCACTGTTATAATCCATGTGACTGTCTCCCTCACTTTTGTTGCAGCCTTTTTTTGTCTGCCTATTTAAAACTTTAATATTTTAGTTTTTTATTTCCTTTCCCCGCTTTTTTCCATAATATTTAACATTGTTATACTGCATTTCATTTACTTTTATTGCTTAATTTTTGTCTCCTACTGCAATAATGTGAGCTCTATGAGAGCAGGGAGTATTTTGTCTATTTTACACATTGCTGTATCCTCAGACTCTGTAACCTGATGCAAAGCAGGCACTCAGGTGCTCAATTTGTGGAATGAATGAATAAATAACAGAATTTGGTGTGTGATGAGATGATATAGGCCTCTTTCTTTCTAATCTGTGCATATTCTTTTTTTTCTCAATGGCAGCTGAGTTATCCCCAGTTTTCTTTTATTATAACAATTACTGATAATCTATGATAATAGGAAAGGTACTTTAATTTCCCTTTGACAGAAAGAGTTCATTAACTGTGATGGGATAATATTTTTGAAATAGTAACTGGTGGCTTTTCTCTCTGTATTTTCTTTCTTTTTTTTTTTTTTTTAAGATTTTACTTAGAGAGAGCGAGCGAGCGAGCATGGGGGAGGGCAAAGAGAGAGGGACAAACAGACTCCTCTGCTGAGCAAGGAGCCTGATGTGGGGCTCGATCCCAGGACCCTGAGATCATGACCTGAGCCGAAGATAGACGCTTAACTGACTGAGCCACCCAGGCACCCCTTCTCTTTGTATTTTCTATAAACCTGACCTATTTCCCACTTGGTCAGGAGCCAGAACTTGCCACATCCATGCCTTAGCAAAGGTTTATTGCAGCTGAAAAGAGGAGTAATGATTTAGGTTTCAAAATTATAGGACCCAAGGGAACTCAAAGCTATGAAAACATGTGGTAACTCAGAGCAGGGTTTCCTTCCCTTGTAGGTGCCATAGATTCCCTGGGTTATGGGAGGTTGGAGGGTCAGAGGCAGAGTCAACAAAGAATAGGTGAGAGGGTTTTTTTTTTTTTTTTTAAGATTTTATTTATTTGACAGAGAGACACAGCGAGAGAGGGAACACAAGCAGGGGGAGTGGGAGAGGGAGAAGCAGGCTTCCTAGCAAGCAGGGAGCCCGATGTGGGGCTCGATCCCAGGACCCTGGGATCATGACCTGAGCCGAAGGCAGACCCTTAACGACTGAGCCACCCAGGTGCCCCAGACAAGCGTTCTTGAGAAAGGGAGCCTTTCATTCAGATGTTTACCTAGGCTTTCTCTTGGCACTGAGGATTAACAGCAATTCCAGATAGATTGGAAAATGCAAATACAGAGAGGGCTATGCTTCATTTTCCAGGTAGTGATTGAGAAAGCAGAAGGTCTCTAGAGTAGAAATGGCCATGTAGTGGACCATTGACCCCCTCATGACATGACTGTGATCTTGGCAAACTTACCTCCACCTCCCGTACCCCCTCAGTGACTGCTTTCTAGATGCCTCCACTCTTTCTTGGCATGACCAAGCTTTCTTGGGCTGCTGCTGTTTTGTGGGCTGCTCCCTCTGCTGACTCAGGACTGCTTCCTCTCTTTTCTGTGCAAGGAATATGGTCCTCAGATCCTTAAATGTACAAATCCCAATTATTGACATAAAGTCTTATTTCTAGAAGGCAGTTCCATTTTATGGAAATCTCTCACTAAAGTCTATGTAGTATTTACCTTTCACTATCGTCCAAAAGTTCTTTCTTGACAAGAAAAATAGAGGACTTTTAAATACAGTTGGGATTTTTAATATACTGCAGCCCTGTGTTTTGCATAAGGCTCCATCTTCTGACACCTCAGAAGCAGTGTGCACCAGCAAGTTTTCCATGTATATTTTTGCATTTGATCTTCTGGAAGTTTTTTACTTCAACCAGAACTCTTTTCGAGTGAAAAACTCCCCCTGCCCCCGCATTGTTAATAACTGCCCTCAACAGAGAATTATCTAGCAGTCCATGCCCCCAGCCCATCTCCAAAGCCTCATTGGGTTTAATGGCAGGTAAAATGGTTTGCAGATCTTCGGGTGTGGAAGAAATGGCTGATTGCCCTGTCAACTGTGTTACCGTGTCCTTTCTTCATTTTCTGGTTCATTGCCCACTGCCTGCCTTGTTGCCTTCCAATTGGGCTCAGGAGTATCAAGATAACCAGTTATTTCAGTAGTCTCCTATGGTTGGATATGCCACATTTCTGCAAGAATGCTGCATGCTGTCTATGTTCCTAGCCATTGCATCTCTCGTTGCAAGTCGATTTCCACTTGTTGGCTAATTGTGTTTACTGAGAAGACCTAAAATGTTTTATGTCCAAACCTCCATATCTGAGTGGTAACAGTAAAACTTCACAGCTGCCAAAATAGCTACATTGAAAGGACCAGGCTCAAAACATCTGTGTCACAATAATGTGATTCTGTGGCAATAATCCAGGCAGATGTGAATGAAAGATTTCCAGAGAAAGTACAATGGCAGTGTAAATTGAGTAGAAGGCATGGAAATAGAAGGAATATTAGAAGATAAAATCAGAAGGGTTTTTATTGGCTAGGAATAGTGAGATAGAAAGTTGACTTTTAAAAAAAAAAGTATATGTATATTTTTTTTTAGCCTCAGTGATAAGGTGTAAATTAGTATTATTACCAAAGAAGTGGAACACAAAGTTTGAGTCGTTATGTGTCAGATGAGAGAAAGATGCACTGTTGGTAGTTGTAGACTATAGTCATGTGTAGATAGTGGCCACAGCCAAATTAGAATGCTTCCATCTCTATAAGCTATCTAAATAACTCATTAAAATTATTATTGAGAGCATAGATGTTTGGAAATTGTTTTAAATGTACCTGAAAACAGATGGACTGAGCAGTGGTGAGGTCAGGGGTCACATAGAAGCACACATGTTATGACATTTTATAAGGCACAGTAATTTAGATGTCATAGAATTGGCTTCTAAACATCCCTGGTGCTCTCTCAGCCTTTACACTATTGATGTAATATGAACAAGATTAACAGCTTTAAAAAAAAATCTCCTTTCTATGAACATATGAAATCAATAGACCAAGACAAGTGAATCATCTTTGATTTGGGCTTTAAGTTCACATTTCCTCTTTTGAAATTCTATAGAGCTGCTTAGCTAAATCCCTGCACAAAGAAAGGCAATTTAAAACTATCAAAAGGTCCAAAGCATCTGCCTTCCTTGGGAAAAATTCTCAGTGGCCTCTCTGGGTAGTAACATTTGTTTAGGTGCTGGAGTGACATGGTCCTGCCTATGCCTGCTTACTTTTCTTTGATTCTCTTTTTGCAGATCTTTCTGCCTATTGACAATTATATATTTATTTATGCTCATTCATTATGATTCAGATGTGGAAAAAGATTGACCTAGCAACAAGTCAGACAAAGGTGACTCGAAGAGCATTAAGCCTTCTCTCAAGCCCACTGTTTTTGTCCAGCTTCTATAAATATTGGAAAATTCAGAAGCCTTCTTTATAACTGCCTACATTCTCTGAAAATATTTGAAGAAGTCTCTTATCCATTTTGCATTTCTCTATTTTAAAATAAGATTCAAATGGGAAACTGGATGATGTAATGTGCCAGTATCATAAAATTCTGTGTCATTTAATAATAGAGTAAAAGTTAGGGCAGAAGTCAGCTGGTACAATACATTCAATTCAGTCATTCAACAAATATTTGTAGAGCACCTGTTCTCTGCAAGCCCTGTTCTGATTGTTTGGGATAGATGAGTGAACAAAACATACAAAGATCCCTGCCTTTATGTAGTTTACATTCTAGTGAGGGGCACTGATAATAACACATGAACCTCACTGTAATGTGAGAGAACAGTTCATAAGACCATCCTCACCTCTGATGCCAATTGCGGGTTTGGGGGAATCAGGATACCCTCAGATTGGTAAGTCACTAGGAGAGCTCACAGAACTCACTGAAAGCTGTTATACTCATGGTTATGGTTCATTACAGATTTAAATTAGCCAAGGGGGGGGCACCTTGGGTGGTTCAGTGGGTTAAGCATCTGACTTCGACTCAGGTCATGATCCCAGGTCCTGGGATTGAGACCCGTGTCAGGCTCCCTGCTCTCCCTCACCCTCTGCCACTCCTCCTACTTGTGTCCTCTCTCTCTCTCTCTCAAATAAATAAATATGTAAGATCTTTAAAAAAAATTAAAATCAGCCAAGGGAAGATGATGCATTGGGCAAAGTCCAGGAGGGTTCTGTATGTGGACCTTCTAGTTGCCTCTCCCAGTGGAGTCATGGACAGGGTTAACTCCTCCTGGCAGCGATCTGTAGTAATAAGCACAGAGTATTGCCAACCAGGGAAGCTCATTTGAGACTTGGTGTTCAGAGTCTTTAAGGGAGTCCCATCACGTAGACATGGTCAACTGCCCACATGGCTCACCTGTCTCTGGCCTCTAAAGAGACTGAATTGGTACTGTGTGACTCAAAGTCCCCACTGTAAATCACATTGTTATACTTTCTGGCATGGCAGAGAGACCCCAGGTAAACAAAGACACTTATTAGGCAGGATACGCCAAGGGTTTAGAGATTATTTCCCAGGAACTAAGGCCAAAGGCCAGATCTCTCTTTGGGCGAGGATAAATTCTTTAGTACATCGTAATATGTAAGTAAATTATATTGAATATTGAATGCTAAAAGATAATAGGTGCTAGGGAAAATTTTTTTCAAAAATAAAGCAAGGTAAGGGGAATTGGGAGTGTGTGTGTCGTGAGGGGAGGGCAAGGACAGTTTGCCTTTCTGAATATACTGTTCAGGATAAGGCTCATTGAAAAGGTAACATTTGAGCAAAGAGTTGGAACAAATGATTTTTAACATAATGAAACGAAGGTCCAGAAAGATACATGGCTTATCTAAGACCAATTGAGATCTGCTGCCTTTTGCATGGACTTGAACAAAGACTTTGTCCAGCAGAGTGTTGTACATGCTTCTGACTTGCATGGTAGTGGGCCAGTTTTTATCCATAATCAAGGAGATTTTGACACAGTAGAACTGCAGACATCAGTAATGAGAGTTGACAGAATCAGAAGCTGGTCTAAGAGAAATTAAAGTTTTGAAATCTAGAGGAAAGCAAGGTAAGAAGCCAAAGGAGCAGACAGGCATCAAGCATTGGAGTATGGCCTGGACTAGTTCATACAGATTGCAGACAGTGTCATCCCATCCATGTTGGGACGTGTCCACACCTATCAGTCAGGCTCCTGTACCCACCTGTGAGGGTAGCCATAAATGTCATGAACTTCTTTCCTAGAATATCCTAATCTTCCCTTATCTTTTGACAACCAGTGGTTAAACTGTGAGCTTATAATTAGTAAGAGCCATAGTTTATTTGTATTTGTATCCTTAGCACCTGTTTCCCAGGGAGTATCCAGTTAAGTGTGTGTGTGTGAAGTGAGTGAATAAATGAATTCTTCAACCCGTGAAGGTCCTCAAATGATTGTTATTTCGGTTATATTCTTCAGAGATAATCCCAGGAAACAAAATTCAGTGATAGAACACTACTTGGTGTGTATATCAGAGTAGAGGTGACATATACCTGGTGAGAACAGAGGAGAGCTGAGTAAACCTGGCAAGCCAACAAGCACTGTGGTCACTGGTCTGTGGCTGATTTCTTATTAATAGTTCTAAAAATAAAATTGGATTTTTATTATAAAAATAAACAGAATATTTATAAGTAACTTTGGATTAGATTTTTGTTGAGGTTCTCTTTTGCAGTCTTCTAAGATGAAGCAGTCATTTTTTATGCAATGAATCATTTATGTACTTATATAACTTCTTTTTTTTTTCTGTAAACCAGGCATTCTGTTAGGTGCTGGAGATACAAAAATGATTAAGACATAACCCCAGCCTTTTGAAAAGCATAGTTTAGTCTTAGATTTTAAGGGGGCAATTAACATGAAGTCAGTCACAATATAGTATGATATGTACAAAGTGGGGCAGGACCAGAACTTTAGCTAAGGATAATGTCATCCTCTTTTTTTTCAATAATGCCTATTGGATAGTCAACATCTAGCCACATAACAAAAGCAGTGGCTCTGAGTGCATCGAGGAGAAGCACTGTAACTTTTCTAATCTGGCTCTTTTCTTCCAGTTAAATTCAGTTGAACTGATTTGGGGTTGATTTGTGGCTCCTTTATATCAGTTGTGATTGTAGACAAGTGTTCTGAGCCTCATTTGCGCAATTTATGAAATAAAGATAATGTGTCTACCTCCGAAAAAAAATTTTAGGAAGAATAATTTTGAAAACATATATGTAAAGCTCCTATAATATATCTAACAGACTCCAAACTAGGTACTGTTTATTATACTTCACATTATCCATGATGTCAAAATGTTAAAATTTAGAAATTACAGACCATGGGTGATTGTAAAAAATATATTTCATTTTTATAGTGATCAAATCTCTCAGATTTCTACTCCACAAGAAAAGTGGATGTTCTTTGAATGAGTAGGAAAATCAGGGTTCTTGTGTTAAAGGTAAATGCAGTTATGTAATCCTGTGCTTAGGAGAACCATTTCTATTAGTGTATGCCGTGGTTCTGACAGTATGGAAAATAACATTTTTGCTTTTCTGTCATCAGAATACACGGGGCAAGGAGATGTTACTTACTAGTAATGCTATATACCTTTCAGAGATCAGATGTTTATATAAACTTATCATATTTCACCTATTTAATTAGGGTACACAGGGCTTGCTGTATAACTGAATGTATTTTAAAAAGTGGTCCTGCTTCATTTATGAACTGAAAGAAAACAGATACATCAGTTTAGTAGAGGTCGAAGGAAAAAAAATGCCACATTAATGATAGATAGCTCAGTGAAAGTGTATTTTAAATCCTCCATGTCATGCATTTTAGTGTTGGTACAGTTTATACAAGCAATATATCCTTAAAGGGAACTCTATCTGCAGCCTGTATTAAAACATTCAAGAAGCCTGGTTTTATGAAAAGTTTCTGTCATTGTTTTTTTAACCCAGTGAACTCCCAAGAATATTGGTTTTCCCAAGCCCAAATTCACATAATTATATAGTTATATAATATACTTTCCCATATTATTTATTTTTTGGAGTAGAATAATATAATTTATATTTTAAATCAAATTAGAATATTGCCTTAAAAGATACCATGTTCTCTGTATGAAGCCAGAAATAAAACATTGAATTTCAATTAAGCAGACCCGTTTCAAGAAGAGATACAATTTATTTGGAAGCGTTCCAAGTAAATTTATTATTTTTGTTAATATGTTCTAACTGTGCTTTTTATGAGTGCTAAAATACCATTCTGATGTTCACTGGGCTTAGTGGCACAGGTCCTGACTAGTATTGTTTTTCAATGTCTGTTGCATAACAAAAAGCTCGAGTTGATCCTTGCTTGCCATGTGGTTTGTCTCTCTTGAGCTCACAGGCAACGATAACCTCTCATCATGATTACAGAGTCTCTTGCAGAAAGATGGCCCTAATCCCGGTGCTCCATCAACTCAGTAATCTATTCCAATCAGTATGTGATGGATTTGACAGGCCATCTCTAGCCAAGTGAGACACATTCAGGCAGGTCAAGCAACTTAGCGGTCGGCTGCAAAACATTGGGGGAAATCCTTGTGTTACATAAAAATTATACATGCTAAAATCACTTCTGGTTTCTGTTGATAGAGAATGGATAGAAAAAAGTTTCCATATCTACGGTTCAAAAAACTCCTGTTATTCTAGTCATTGGACACATTCATTCAACATTAAAAATTAAAGATAGCCAAAAAAAAAAAAAGATAAATAACCTGGTATTATGTTGATAACAATAGTAATAATTCAAGATTATTAAATAAGCTAATTGTTTCAGTGCATGAGGTTTGCTTAAGATTTTGTTTTTTTCTTACAAATCTCTGACTTCTAAAGATTACGAATCAACTCTTAAAATTTAACTTTGAAAGGCATAAATAAATACATACATAAATAAATATTGAAAGATACAATTTATTCTAAGATAGCAAGCATCTTTCCTTATAAATTAAATGTTATAACAAAAAAGGGAGTCATTTAAAAAAGAAATCATGGTAGACTTCAGATCTTGCTCTTCTACAAAGTCATTTCCAGTTCTGGAGACTGGGAAGCATGGAAAGAAGCCTGTCTATGTAACATGTCACGCTTGAACATTTCATTTTAACTAGGGAAGACTAGTCTCACTTATGTATTTTTTTTCCTTTTTATATTAGCACTTAGAAGGCAAGAGAAGAATTTAGAAAACTCATTTCTCAATATTTATTGCTATAGCTGATAATAATGAAATACGAAATTTCTTCTATAAGGACATAGTCAAAACTTAAAAATCCACAGATAATAAATAGCGTTTCATGTTTTTGTCCTAGGGACAGAATTGAACTGTGAATTTAAAGTGTTTCTTAAGATTAAAGTAGAAGTGATGTATAATAGTTCAGCATTACTTACCTTATTTCAGAAGCCTTTTTTCTTTTTCAAATATGCACCCCGGCAACTTACTTTAAGTATCTTTGATTCAACTGCCATTTGAAAGACTTCAATATACTCCAAATACTGGAGTAAAAACAACTTAGTAAATGTACTTCAACTACTTTTGATGTCTGATAAAAGCAGGTTTAGGGTAATTTTTGAAGGGATATCAATTTAAAGTGCTTACTTTTCTTGCTCTACTGTTTCCTGACTTTTCCCCCTAGAGCTCAGTTGGTTTCCATGATTTAACAGCAAGATTTAAATAAAAAAGAAATCCTGATCTTCCCATCCTTCTTTGCCTTTGGGCCAGACTGTACACAGTAGCTGTTAATCGAAAAGTTTTATCTAAGATTTTGAAAAGCAGCTTTGCATGTGATATGAAGATAGCATAACCTCAAAGCACTAAAACGGATTTCCATTTTCTCTATGAGAATGTAGCTCACAGAAAGCAGAGTTCTTGTACAAATGTATCTTGAATCTTTAGTGGCCACATAAGTGTGTGTGCATCTTAATACTAGCGTCTGTCCCTACCCTACTCCCAGCACCAGGTGGGTGGATTTGCTTGAAGTAGCTGGAGGGTGGTGGGAGAGTGTTTGGTTAAAAATATATTGCAAACAAACTGTTTTGTAGCAGTACTGAAGTGATTCTTCTATTGTCAAATACCTGCACAACCTTTTAATTTGCTAAAGTCCTTTATTGTTTGATTTCTGCCCAGGACTCATGTTCAACCAGTGGTGATTGGAGACGGTTGTTTGGGTTTGGTACTTTAATCACTGGAGTGTATAACCAAATTCCTTTTTGCCCATAATAAAGGGAGTAACTGGTTTTAAATGAAAGAACCCTTCATATAATAAAGGTAAAACAGGGAAGACACATAGGTCTGATATGGAAAACGCCAAGTAGATTTTTGCTGTAATTGGAAAAGTAAGGATATCTTTAGAAGCTTTTTAATAAGATGTACCTGAGGCAAGCAGGAAAAACAGAAAATGCCACAATTAGTGGCATTTTTGTCAAAAGATTATGGCACATCCTTGTTCTTATCCCAGAAAAGAAAGAGAAAATGGCTTTAAAAAGGTGTTTTGTTTTTTTTTAAACTAACTGAGAAAAACCATAAACATCATCTTCCCTGGACATTTCATCCATCATTCTTATGTTCATTAATTTTCATCGGGTGTCACTGATACAAACTATAGAGTTGTTTTGGAGCATTCATACTGGGCTAAAGTTAGAGGTAGCTTCTAACTGAAACTTAACCACTTAACAGATTCCTTCCAAAGACTGAGAATACACCTTAAGAGGAAAATAGCAGCAAGGAAGCTAGTTAAGTTCTCGGAGCTGTGCAGTTCCATCCTTGACCATCCGTGTCATTGCAGCCCCGCAGAACCTTGAACTGTGCCTGCCAGAAATCTGCATGAAGGCTCTGCACTGACTCCCACTGCTTTTCAAGAGTCTCTGTGGGGGAGCAAAACTGAGATTAATATGCGTTGAAAAATAAAATGCCCTTAGCACATTTTTGTCTGACCTTTGCACAGTTAAACGAAAATATTTCCTCACTGGAGTTTTTGGCTTCACGTCAGGTTTGCAGAAGGAGAAAAAAAAAGTACTCACAGTATAAGGAGGAAGGGACGCTCATAAGTGCACCTTGGCTGATATTGGTAGAGAGATGATTGCAGGCAGGCTTTTCCCCTTTCTTTCCTCTGCACTTGGTGTTCTACCCTGGGGCAGAATAACTGATGGAAAATTACATGTATAGAAGAGTTGAATATTGCTTTAAAATGCCAATAAGGTAAGCTTGGGAGCAGACAATGGAAGCTTTATTTCATTTCATTTTATTTTGCTCTGGAATGCTTTATATACCAAAGCCTGTGGCAGAGCTAGGTGAGTGGGAGGAAATCAGACTTGTAAAAAGTTAACCTTGAACAAAGAAAACACCAAAAGCTTCATGTCTGCTGTACAAAAAGCTTTTTCAGGGACAAAGCCAAATCAATTGCCATGAAATATATGGATAACACAAATGCAAAAGATTTTCCTCACTTCCTCCCCTCCACAAAGATTTTTCATAGTCTATTTCTTTCTTTCTTTCTTTCTTTTTTTTTTTTTTTTGCCAAAATGCCCAAGGGAAGGGATGCCTGCTAGTAGCAAGAGACTTGCATTCTCTTTCTCTTGTGAACACCGCATGGGCTTTAAGGGCTAAGAGGGATCCTGCCTGTTCCCTTTTCTTCTGTCCTCTCTTTCAGCCCTGGAATCTGGGAGGACTCTACTGTCCCTTTCTTCTGAGGATGGGAAAAGAATAAGCAGTGAGTGAAGGTTGTAACTCTGTATCAAAGTCAAGAGGAGAGAAGGTTAAGATATAAGAAAAGTCCTAGAAACAGATTATGTTGATCTGAAAGAATGTAACTCTGAGTGGGGCCAGATGGAATGGTCTGGGGTTGTATGAAGCAATGGGGAATCCCATTATGTGGTTGGGTAGGAGTTTAGCCTCTGTCCAGCCTGCTAGCCTAACCTTGGATTTGTGTAGGTCATTGCCTGAGCACAGCAAGCAGAAGCTGAGAAGTGGCCCAGAGTCAGTGTCCTGTAAAGAGAGGAGGGGAAAAAAAGAGCAAGAAAATCCCTCTCAGTATTAGGAGCAAAAGCACTCTCATTTTGAACAGAAAAGCTTTCGACTTGTTTTGACTGTTAGAAGAAAGTTAAATAAGGAAAATGAATTTTAGTTCAGTTTTTTCTTTTTTTCTTTCCTGTGTTTCCTTTTTCAAGTAATAAAACAAAGTGTTTGGGGTTTTTTTGTTTTGTTTTTTCCTTGAGAAGGAAGTTGAATATATTTGACCACCAGAAATCCAACTCAGTGTCCACTTATTATAATGGGAACATATTTGAAAATATGGAAGTTGTGGTGATCCAGCGTAGTTGGTCCTATGGTGTTTGTGTGGCTGTGGTCTTTGTCTTCCCAGTCAGAGTCATTGGTGCAGGGTGCTTCAGTTGAAAATCACACTTCGTTATAAAAAATCCCTGAGACCATTTGGTGAGGTCCGAGAATAAAAGGTAATGTGATAAGATGACCACTTCCTTGGCATTGACTTACATAAACAGTTCAATTAGCTGTCCTAGTAGGAGAAAAATGGAAGCTGTGGTCACAAAACATTATTCCAGCAGCAGCCTGGAGGGTCTTTTGATATATTAACATCATTAATAATAACATGCCCAATGTTCCTTTTTGGGGTTGTTAGATCATGTGAGGATTATTTGATTTGATAAAACTTGTTTTCTGAGAATGGCTGTTTATTGAATTAGAAATGGTATGTTTTGTGGAAGTATTCCTCCTCACCATTAAAATAATTCATATTGTCAACACATCTTGAAAAGATTAAATTGAACATACTTTGGGCTAATTAACAGGAGGAAATACTTCATAGACTAGAGACGGAGATTCTGCTATTTTCTCTTTTCTTTTCAAACCTGTCTTCTCACAAGGAATGATTCTGCCACCTTGAGCAGAATGCTGTCCGTGTTTTTTCCCCACAAAGAAACATTAATCAGATTCTGATTATTGTCTTTTGCTTATCAGGAGGTGAATGGAAGTTTCAAGAAGAATCTAAGAGAATTGGTAAACTCAAGCTCAGGGAATTGAGTGAACACGTTAAATGCGGAGTTAGTCACCAGAGTAATGAGTTAGAAAGGGCATTTCACTACACTGTGCTAAAAATAACACTTTTTTTTTTTTTAAGGAGCTCAGAGAAACATGGTAGTACTTCAAACTACTTGCATTTCTCTTTTCCTCCAAATTTGGGTTTTTGATATGTTATGGGGACTCCCAGTTTTACATAAAGTTCAGGGAAAAGCAAAGTTTATCACAATTTAGTGAAATAAAATGTAATCTTTAAAAGTGATAAATCATGAAGAAGGATGAAATGATATGCAAGCTTTCACTGATGTATGTTCTGCCTGATGATGTATAGCTTGATTCAGTCCCAAATCCAGATGTTGTTTTTTCTTATTTCTTTTAACTTAGAAAATTATGATTCATTTTCCTAGGCCATTGAGACTGTCATCAAAGGCATTGTGACTCTATAAGGCATTTATGTATATTTTTAGATTAAACATTAAGCTGAAATTATGAAGAGATTTCTCACTAAAGATATTAAGTTCAGCATTCATACCACATTAAAAACATGGAAAGTTGAATAATATTAACTTGAAAAATAGCAGCAAATGGATTCTCGATTTACTTCTCAGTTACAGACCACTTAGAAACATACTCCTTCATGTGCCGAATGTAGTTTGTATATTGCCCAAAACTATTATTGATTTCCATCACTGATAAGTGGAGAAAATTGCTCATATTGGGATTCTTGGGATTCAAACCCTAGATGACTGAAACATTTATATCACAGATCAATCTTCTTAAGAAACCTTGTTATCGAACATATTAAATTAAAGGTTTTGCTCTAGCACTTAACTTACACGTTGAAACCATGTTAGATACCACTGTATTGCTGACCCACATCACTTGATCCAACTGACTGAAATTATGGAAATGGTACCAGAATGATCATGATTATGAAGAAATGCTTTCCTCATTTACTGCTCATTTCAAACACTCTTAAGTGTCACTCTTAATTGTTGTTGTCAATTGTTGTTTTGCATAGTTCCTAAACAATGTAGATTAAATGGCTTTGGTTTTATCATCTTCTGAATTTCATCATTTGTTCAATACTAAACTAATATCAGAAGGTGTATATTGTTGTCTAAAACAATAACATAGTGTAAGGATTGATGTTTAGACATAACCCTTTATAATTTACTGGAGAACACCTGGCTTTGTTAGCAGGTAACTGCCTCATTGGTGCTGACTGCAGTATACCTTTCATAGTCTGTATCATGACTCACAGTAACAGGTAGCTTAAAAAAAAAAAAAAAAAGTCTTCTTCCATGGTATGTGCTTTTGGAGGTGTCAAAAATAATGTTTACCAGGTATTTCTTACCCTTATCTACCATGCTTAAACCCAGAGCTATTTATAATATGAACATTAGTTCTATCCAAATGTAAAGGAGGGTGTCTAGGAGTAGGATTTTCAACATTCAAAAACAGTGATGTTATGTGACATCCCATAGTCATTTAACATAGGAGTCTTTGCCAATATTACAATCTGCTTTCCCTCAGAGGAGGATATTTTTCATTTAATTAGTGGATGGCTTTGCTTTTTTATATGTTTAAGAGTGATACAACTTTGCATGATGCCTCCTTAGTTTTAATTTTTCTCTCTGCCTTTAGTGACAGAAGTCCTACATTTCACATTAGAAAGCTATACTTAGAATTTATTATGTAAAAATTCAGCTGTTTACTAGAAAGTATGCTGTGTTATGCTGGGAAAAGTTGGAGGAAAGCCTACATGATTTCATTCCTCCAAATGGGTCTTAAGATGCTAAGCACTAATTGCTTGTGAGAACGATGAGTGATATCGATACGGCCACTGTTCTTGGAGAAGATATACATAATACTGCACTTTTTATAATAAACCCATTTGCTGAAAAGTAAAATAAACTGGAGGAACAGGAATTGTTACTATTTCCCTTTGCAGTTACTCCCATGTTGCATTTTTCTTAGTTTTTTTCGGAGACTGTCTGCAGTAACATGGCTGTTTTCCCCAGAACAGTTAAAGGAGCTCCCAAATCTCTGTTTTAATTAAAATGAAACAGCTGTTCTGACCTGGTCCACAAGGAGTTCGGAACATGCCACCCCCAAATATGTCAATCTGGCTTATTGATTATTTTGAGTTAAAGGCACTGGAAAAACAGCAAATAAAAGAAAAATAACTTCTTCTTTCTTCTTAAAAGCAGAAGATAAAGTTCCTATATGACAGATGCCTTCCATGTACCAGAAAGCAAATAACATTCTAATGATCAAGGACAAGAAGTTGAGACGGAGAGCATTTTATACGAAAGAACTTGTTAAAATAATTGTTATCTTCCTGTAGCTTATCCACATAGTTCAGTTGTGTTTCCTTGTTCAACCTAATCTATAAGCAAGTAGGTTTTGCCATGTCTTTGAGTCTCAATTCCTTATGAAGGCTCTGATGTCAAGTAAAGCTTGTATTAAATACATTTGTGTGCTTTTCTCCTGTTGACGGGTCATATGGACCTGTCTTATGTCGATTTAATTCTCAGATCCAGCCAAAAAGAACCCTGAGAGGGTAAAAGTAAAAGTGTGGGTGCTCTGTAGCCCCAGCTTTGTTGTGGGAAGGTTGTGTACAAAAAGAACATTGAGAACCTGAGTTAGTTCAAAACCTCTAGTATAATTACTAACTGTGAACTTGGGTAAGTCTCATCTCTATCTGTAGAATCACTACAGCCATATTTGTCTTGGAAGGTATCTCTAAGTATCAGCTACTAAAGCACACCCCTGCCATGCATACACTCTAAGAGGCATGATTCGCTAAGTTGACATGGAATTGTAATTCATCCTGTGGATGTATTTGTCTTTATGGTACCAAGAATTCCTCGAGAAAGCTACAAAAATAAATATCACATGACGGTTAATTTAGGTTTATGACACTTAATATTACCAATGAAAAGATGTGATGGCTTAAATAATTTGAACTCAGAGTAAAAACAAAGCTGTCAGCTGACAGGGGTGTTGATTTAAGAAGGCGGCATAGTTTTAGCTGGATAGGACATTTGAAAGAAGAGTATTCACTCACTTATTTTACAAATAAGGAAACTGAGGCCAGAGATGTTTATTGACTTCTATTTTGGTATCATCCCACAAGTTAGTGGGAGGCCAGTCCTAGAAAAGTCTCTCTTGAGTGCCAGTTTAACTAACTTGGGTATCTTCCTTTGGAGCTGTTAAGGAAGGAAGACCTATCTAGGGAAAAAGTTAAAGAGATGCTGAAATTCATATTCTCTTTGGAGATTAGAAAAATCAAAGTTGCCAAGTGAACTCATGAAATGTACTTTGAAATTTAGTAAAATCTGTTATTTACTTTTCATGTGGTTACACTTTTTGTGGGAGAGCCACTTAATTTTTTGTCCCATATCCATGTGTTTCCCCATGCTTTCCAGCCCTTTTGCAGATTGGAAGGGCCAAATCATTGATTTGACCAATGGATTAGGAGTAGAAGAGACCTGTATCACCTTGGGCAGAGGCCTTAAAAATCCCCAGAGCACTCTCCAGCTCACTTCCCCTGTGTGATGCACTGGAAGGCACACGTACCTTCATGATGTGGGTAGACTGTCATCACTGCTTGGCACCTGCTTTCCTGGAGGGCCCTGTGATACATGCAGGCTCTGCAGAAGTGAGAAGTCCCTGAGCTTTTGGGGTTTGGATGTAACTACTGCAGTGCCTAGCCTAACCTGATCTATGCAATTTTATTTTGTTCTTATTATTAAAGTTATGTTAATTCACTGAAGAAAAATCCAGCAATATACAAAATAACTGTTTACAACCCCACCACTGAGAAGCTGTCACTTGAAAAATTTTGATGAATGTCTGGTCATAAACATATTTGATTTGCTGTATAAATATTATATGCATATAAAATATCACACAAAATGTACACATTATATAATAAGAATTATGATAATAAGTAACATATCCTGAATACTTACAGTACTCATGGATTTTGCTATCTCATTGAAGTCTTGCAAAAGCCCTGCAAATTTGGATGTTTCACTCTACTTTATAGATGAACAAATGGAATATTGCCTCCATACTAGTACCATATTACACATACAATTTCAGTCTTCCTTTTTACCCTAAAAACATACCATGAATGTTTCCAGTGGTATTATTTATTCTCCTACAACATTTTTTTAAATGGGTGTAATGCTATATTACTTGAAACTAATTTGACTGAAACTATTTGAAAGTAACATTTTGCAAACATATGATTGTTTTTCTTGGGATCGATTCTAATATGCTGCATTTCAGAATCAAAAAGGATACATGTTTTTATGCTTTTCTTTGAATTATTATCAAATTGCTCTGCATGAAAGTTCTTACCAATTTACATTACATCAGTCTTGTATAGGATTGCTTATTTCCCCAAATCTTAGCAACATGTTGGCTCTTTAGATTTAGATTGGCATTTCTTTGATTATTTTGTGAAGTTATTTTTCTCACGCTAGTAAGCTATTTGTATTCCTTTATTAATTGCTGTATATATTCTTTGCCCAGTTTTTAGTTTAGAGGTTAAAATATATTTTGAAAATAACTATTCATATGTTGTGCTGCTATGGCATACTCTTCCAGGAAAAAAGAATAGATTTTCAAGTTATAATATGTATTAAGTTTCTTATGGCTAAATAATTTAGTTTATGAATTTGCAGAACTATGATCTTTTAATTTATTTTAGTGGAAATTGCAAAACTAAGTTATATCTGACAAAGGCTTACCCATGAAACACTCTCTAGTCTCATGACCTTGACCAAAAAATATGTCTGCTGTAATTTATAGTACGCTCTGATTATAAAACACAGGTAATACCTTTGTGAAGTACCTTGAAGGGCTATTTAGAGCAATGGTAGAGATAACACCTCTGAAAGTAGTTTTACTCTTTGGACAATACAATAAATTTTAAGCTGTGATTTCCATGTAGTATATTTCTCTTAGTTGTAGGGAAAAAGTCTAAATGATATAGTGAAATTGGGCAATTTGTGATGGATGAAGGATAAAGCAAACATCCAGCTTTTGGGGGAACATGAGTAGACAACATATATGATATTTACACAATTTTTACTTTTCTCTCAGTTGTATTGTAATTTTTTTGCAGTCCTCCGTGTTATGTATGTCTGTATATTTACACACACGTGCACACACACACACATGAACAGCCATAATTAATTAAGTAGTACCAAGAATGACCTCTTTATTTGGCAAAATGAAAGGCCTTTTTCTATGATTACGTAAAAAGGATAGATCTTTAAAAATCAAACATGCCATTTTAAAGTCACCATAAATATATAAAAGAATGTAGTCACTTAGCTATAATTTAGAAAATGATGACAATTTGTACTGATTAACTGTAGACCCCAGGTCTACATAAAGAATGGCCTCACATAAAGAAAAAATGCATACTTGGCTTTTAGAACACACTGATCTAAACAAAATGCCTGTTATTTCCATATCTCAAGGGAAAAATGGTTCATTTTCTTTTCAGCTTTATTAAGATATAAGTGACACATAACACTGTGTATGTTTAAGATATAAAGATTTGATATATTTGTATATTGTAAAATGATTACTGCAGTAGGGTTAGTTAACACCTCCATCACCTTACATAATTACCATTTCATTTGTGAGGAGAGAACATTTAAGATTGACTCTCTTAACAACTTTCAAGTACATGATACAGTATGGTTAATCATAGTTACCATGGAGTACATTAGATTCCCCAGAACTTATTCATCTTATAACTGGGAATTTGTACACTTTAACCAGCATCTCCATTTTACTCTTTGTTTCTATGAGTTTGTTTTTTTTAGTTTCCACAAATAAGTGGTATCAAACCGTATATGTCTTTCTCTAACTGATTTATTACATTTAGAATAGTGTCCTCAAGATCTGTCAATGTTGTTGCAAATGGCAATGAATCTGTAGATTGCCTAATGTAGAATGGACATTTTAATATTAATTCTCTGGATCCATGAACACAGAATATCTATTTATTTGTGTTTTCTTCAGTGTCTTTCATCCAAATCTTACAGTTTTCAGTGTATAGATCTTTCAGTTCCTCAGTTAAATTCATTCCTGAGTACTTTACTGTTTTTTATGCTATTTGAATGGGATTATTTTCTTTATTTTTTTTCACATATTTTGTTGATAGAATATGGAAATGCAACTGATTTCTGTTTGTTGGTTTTATATCCTGCAACTTTACTGAATTTGTTAGTTAGTTCTAATAGTTTTTGGTGGAGTGTTTATAATTTTCTGTATATAAGATCATGTCACCTGAAGACTCTTTTTGCTTTGAATGTCTTTTATTCCTCTTTCTTGTCTGATTGCTTTGGCTAGGACTTCTGGTACTATGTTGGATGGTAGTGGTGAGAGTGGGCATCCTTTCCTTGTTTTTCATCTTGGAAGAAAAACTTTCAGGCTTATGATGTTGAGTATGAGATAAGCTGTGAATTTGTCCTATTATTTTATTATGTTGTTAAATGATTCTTAATTTATTGAGAGTGTTTATCATGAGAGGAGGTTTGTTTTTTTCTGCACCTAATGAGATAATCATATTTTTATCTTCTATTAATGTGGTATATTGCATTTATTGATCACATATATTGAAGCATTCTTTCATCCCAGGGATAAATCCTACTTGATTATGGTGTATATCAGACCAGTGGATGTTCTTTTATTGAATGAAAGAGAACTAAAGATAGAATAATTAAGATGCAGAAACAGTCAGAAGAAGATCTCATGGATTTTAATACAGAGCCAGAGAAGTAGGAGGAGAACTAGGAAGAGTGATGCTGTTAGAAACTCAGAGAGGAGAACTTCCAGGATCAACATTTTCAAATGCTACAAATAAAGACTGCAAAGTGCCCCCTGGGCTTTATAAATAAGAGTTCATTGTTGATCAGAGGAACAATGTTTTCAATGGAGTGGTAGGGTCAAAAGCAAGGTTTTAATACTTAATGAATGAATAAAATGAATAAATAGGAACCGCAGGGTGTTTACTTTCAAGACTCTTCAATATGAATGGAAAAAAGAAAGGAAGTTTTGGGTTGAAGGGTTTTTTTTTTTTTTCTTAAGATGGTATACATTGAAACATAGAGACTGATGGAGATAAAAGACAATCTAGATAAAGGGGAAAAGGTAATTGAAGGAGTGAGATAACTTTAGAAGTGGGATAAAGTAGGGTCCATAAGATAGTTTGAGAAAGTTACTATGGACCAAGGGAAGGGATACCTCTTCTCTGTGGTGGGCAATTTTGAGTTTGAATGCAGTTATGTTGATAATTTGAAACGGGGCTGGGGAAAATGGTAGAGGATTGAAGTAGTTCTCTATTCAAGTGATTGATACCAGCCGAAGAGAAGCAATGTCCCAGGTCAGTATTTCTTATTAAGGAGATGAAAAACATAGAAACTTAACCTAGTTGATGGAAATACAGAGAACTAATAGGAACAGTTTCCCCCAAGGTTGGAGCCCAGAGCTTGGCCTGAAAATTCAACATAGAAGTAACCAAGATTATTGTCTCATAAATAGAATTGAGGCCACTTAACTAAGCACTTTCTGTGTGTCAGCCACTCTCCAAAATGCTTTGCCAAAATGGGTTTTGTTCTAGTCCCCTTAAAAACCTTATTTAATAGGTCTTTTTAACTATGTTTTCCTGATGAGAAAATTGAGGCTCATTACTGTTAAATGAGTTGCCCAAATTCACACATCTAGGAAGTATTATTATAGTCAACATTTCCAAAACAGCGCCTGTGTCTCCAAAGCCTGTACTTTTGAGTAGTATTCTGTTTTATCGGGGAGGACCATGTAGTAGTATAAACTTTGTCCAAGCTAATTGGGTAATATGATAGTATTTATTTTAACTTCAAATTCATATTCTAATTTTTAACATTTTTTTCATACTTCCGTAATGATGACCTGTGGCGCTGAGTATGAGAAACAGGTTGAAGGAAGAAGGCTAAGTGGAGGAAAAAATAATGTGAGAGAAAGCTAGAAGCCTGAGGATGCACACTTTTAATAGAGAAATCTCTTCTTTTTTGAAACCTGAGGGAAGTCAGTGGAATTAAATGCTGAGCCCAGAGGGCTTACTATTTGGCTGTTGCCCTTACATACTGCTCCAGTTTCTTAATGGGACTCTTTACTTGGAAATCTTACAATTCTGAGTTCTTTTTCCAGCAACATTCTCTGTGTAATTTCCCAGGATACTTCATTTAACTTGACATTTAGCTATAATTTTTCCATACTGATTTTCTTCCCAAGCAAAGAATGATGTTCTTCAGTTAGTTGTCCAGGAGACCGCTTGCAGTGACATATTTACAGAAAATATGTGATAATTAAAAACGAGACAAGAAGAATATATACACCCACACATTTATAGATGTGCTACTGCAGGGGAGACTAGAGACAGTTTTCAAGTAAACTTCAGTACTTATAAAATTAGATGAGCAAAATCATCAAATACCTTAGAATTAGAATTCCTAAATGATCTTTGCGATCAGATTTAGTTAACATTTTTTCTTAATGGAGACAGAAATTAGTAAGTGGATGGCTACTAAGAGGCTTAATAGTTTTTAACTTCTGAACAAAAGGGTGTCTGATATTAATTCCCCTTAAATTGAGCCTCAAAAACAATCCTCAACCACAAATTATTTTTAAAGGTGAAATAGGTAGATGGTTGAATAAATATGAGAAATATTACAGAGCCCATAGTTTCTTCCTCTTTCACGACTCAACAGCAAATAAGGTCAAGGCCTAGCGTCTCACCTTCTAATCCAGAAGCTCATAGACAGCATGATTATTTTAATGACAGTTTTAAGAACCACAATAAAAATGACAAATTTTCACATTATTTGACCATGTTTGCAAGTGATTGGGACATTCCTTGTTAACACTGGGAGGACACCATGTGTTCTAGGCACTGTTTGTGAAACTGTCCACCTGATTAGTTCGTGTTCTCTGTAATAACCCTGATAGCACTGAACATATGTTGTGGGCAAAAGCTGTCAAGCAAAAAAAGGAGTTAATCCCATCTATCTCTGTCACCTTTAATACGTACACTTACTCAGTTACTGAATAAGGTGGTGAAAGATTTGGATTATTATACTTTTAGTATTTTCATATGTAATAAAAATAGTGTGATGAATTTGAGATGACGAGAAGGAAATCATAAAAAATGACCACTCATTTTACTCAATTTAAATTCATAGCCTAGAACACTATGGCTAATAATTAGCTGTAGCTAATGAAACAAGGCACATGTAATTGACAAGACTGTACCAGAGAGGCGCACTCTATCATTTTCAGATACAGTACACTGCATATGCCAGAGTTTTCTAAAAAGGAGAAAGCTTGAAGGAGGCAGAATCTGTGAGATGAAAGAGAAAAAAAAAGGCCAACTTCTTCCTTTTTAGAGACACACGGTAGCTTTATACATCTCTGTGATTTTTAAATGTGTCGGACATTTTTATTAACGTGTTTAAGCCAATGTTTACCTAAGCAAGATCATTCTCCAGTAGTTTTTGCTGAAAGTTCTCCATTAACCATGTGTTTTATCTTTGGATTTTACAATCTGACAAATAAAAAGTTCCAGAATAGCGTGTTGTGCACACAGGTTTACCCAAGCACAACTGCTATAATCACTTGGGGTTGCTGAGTTCTCAGTACAGCTGGTTTGTTGTAAATCAATTATCGTCATTTCCTAAGGATTATGACTCACACTCTAAGAATGTGCTCTTATGTGTCTTAATTTGACTTTGGTAAAATTCCCCTGGATTATAGAAACAAAGTACAGTTTTATTATGAGCCTGAGATGAACCTTATTAAAGGGCTAGGATATTTATTATTCAAGTCATGGCCATACTTCATTAGAAGCTGTATTATGAAAACTTACTCATGCTCAGTGCTGATTTTTATAACATTTGAAACCAAACATCAATACCAAGTATACGATGGGTGAAATAAATTTGTCTAGTTCTTAGGTCACTCTGCAGAGACAAAATTATGTGATTATGTGAAAGGTAGATAAGTTATTTTAAAAATGAGTTTGGATAATCATGCAACAATACTCAACATCCCAAAACATAACTGTGGGTTAATCGTGTTGATTTCCTTAAAGATATGTTTTAAAATAACAAAGCTATCTTGGATATGATATATTAAAAAAATTGGGATAATGTGGCTCTTAATATTTTGGAAAGTATGAAAATGATAGTACAGATATTTTTTTCCCTCAGTCTTTAATATTGCAGTACGTTAAGTAAACAGAAAAAGACACACTAAAACTGGATAGATTACAAAGAAATACTGGCACAGTATTCATGTACAAACAAGCATGGAAACTTATGTTCAGAGCAACCCTGGAGAACCTTTTGATTTTACAACCTGTCAAGGCTATAAGGGGCAGAATGTTGAACAAGGAAATTACAGGGTACTCAGGGTCAGTAGTCATCTCCCGCCCAGAGTTAAGCACCAATATTTACAAAGAATCTTTGTTTCCCCTTTTCTTCTTTCATCTATTGTCTTTTTGTAGCAAAGAATGTCTGAAAAGGATGCTAGCTAAAGCAGATGGAATGCTCTTCTGGCTAGCCTTCTTGACCTGAATTTCTTATCAAACCATCTTCATAAAGATGTCATTACTGTTGAGTGGTAGTTTTAATTGCATATCTTATTCTAGTGCAAGGTACAGGCAGAATAATTATTTTATAGGCTTTATCAGGATGTCTTTTTTAAAATAACTGCAGAAATGGATTATTTACTATAGACTTACTCATTACAGTTAATGAATACCACCACATGTCAAGAGAATTTCATAGGTCAACACATCTAAGGAATCATTTTGACATGATTACACTTATAAAAATAAAATGCTGGACAGTTAGATTTTTATTCTAAGTGTGAAAAATATTGAAGTCAAATGTTGCATCTTTAAATGATTTTAAAGCATTTAAAATTACAAGCTCTGCAGATACATTTATGTTCTTTTATCTGAGCTAAACTCTGTTCATATTCTGAATATATTTTAACCTTAACAATGAGCAAGTGGTAATGACCTCAGGAGCCTGTTCAATCTCCTTTGACCCAAGGATAAAGGGCTTGAGAAACTGGAATTCATGATTTTCCATGATCCATGGGAAGCCAAGGATAGCAGTTGAGCAATTTCATCACTTTTAAAAGCATGATATATCCAAGGAAGCTATTCTCTAAGAGTAATTTAGGGACTTTTGTTAGGTCCATTTAATCTTTTGGATTATTAAGAAATGAATTGGTAAGTAGCCACTGTAGTATAATAAAATTTTCCTTTACAACATTTTGTTAAATGTCAACATTTATATTAGTCTTCATCATTATGGTCTTTCTCTTTCAGTATAAAACTGTCAGAGAATTAATTATCATGGAGCTCAGTTTCACTCTTAGACCACAAATTCAGGAAAAGAGGGACATGGTGACAAGAATCCTTAGAAATGGGATATTTTCTAGATCTTTCAGTACCGTTAAGATGTTTAAATCCTGGCCTGAACTGTTCAGCATTCTACATAGTCTTGCATATTGAAGACTATAATAAACATGTTCTAAATATCAAGGCATTACATGGCATTGTGTAACAAAGAAATTTTGTCTTTCCACAATCAAGATTAAAATTGTGCATATGGAAGTAAATCTACTAATGCCTTTAGACTTGATAAACAAGATTGAATTTGTTTAGTGTTACCTATAATTCCTTGACTTGTTGGATTGCCCTTTCTTAAAAATCTCCTCAAGCTTGTCTTTGGCGTTAGCATGAAAATCTTTCCATTACTATCCACATTTCTTTTTCCCTTTGTAATAGTATTAACTTTTATTTCTGAATTTTAGACTTCATTTATACTTTAGTATTTATTGCTGATTTTGTTTCTTTCTCCTTTACCATTCCTTCTGTTGACTTGTCAAATCGTGCTTATTAGTTTTAGCCCATTATTTCATCACTGTTGGCGCTTGTCTTAAGTTTTCTGTCCAGTTTGACCCCCCTCTTGGCTTTACTTTTGTTATCTGTTAAGATAACACCATCCAACTCTTTCAGACCTCTTTTCTTTTCTTTTTTTTTTTTTTTAATGCTTGTGGTTGTCAAGCCTTCTGTGTGTGTTTTGTTTTGTTCTGCCTCTTGTTCTTTATAAGTCTGAGTGCTTTTCTTTGTCATTTTTTCAAGTATTGCACTTAGGTGCTGAGCTTCTCAGGCTTCTTTCTAGAAGTCTGTGCATTTTGGCTTGGCATTTCAATTTTCTTGTAGAATTACATGCATAAAAAAATGAGACTAAACCTTGGTAGCATGCACAAAGGAAGCCTGGAAGGGCTGCAAGTGTCCTCTTCAAACAAATGCCATGGTTTAAAATGCACTTATTTAAAGACATTTATCATAACATATTTTTGACCATCTCCCTGAAGTATCAGCTTCAGAAACAGTGTTACTGAGGAATGAGCTTTGGGCAATTACCAAAAGAAGTTGAATTTGTAGGGGTATTTTCCATGCACTTATGTTTGCTGTTCCGTAAACGCCTATTTATGGCAAGACTGATGGTCACAATTGGACTCTGTCCTGTTATTATTCATGCAAAACAAAGTTGGAGTTTTCTTTTTCCAAAATATGTACTTCATCGATTTGTATTTAATTCTATAAAATGATGTATGTGGTAAAAAATGTTTTTAAAGAAAACAAAACAAAATGAAAGTAATTTCCCTATTTCTGAAAAAATTTCCCTTTAGGCAAAGAGCACAGCAGCTTTTCTTTTTAGTTGCCTGTACTTACCATAATGTGCTTTATAGAATTTATGTATTTATTATGTATTTTATATATGTATATTATATAATTATAGATATTATTCTACTATATATACTATAATTATATACTATGTATAGTGTATATAATTCACTTGCTCTATTTATATTATTTACATACTTGCTCTTTTTCTTGATTTATGTACTCTGGAAAATATACATTACTGTTCTTTGGAAAAGATGAGGAATTTAACACATATAACTAACTTCCTGTATCCTCCCTCCCCCCATTATCCAATTTCTGGCTGGTTTATGATTATAATTTTTACTTTCTTCTAGTGGTTTATATTCCATTAAGTCATGTGCTATGCTTGATTTATCGACATTGTGCTTTGAGCCATATATTTAAGTTTTGTCAATCGTCATCTACCAAGCATTCAATCCCTTGGGTATTCCTTTAGTTAATTCTAAATTTCTTCACATTTGTTGAATTTTCCATTGTAGTTATAACTTGTATTCCATATTATCTCTTTTTTATATTAATTTATTTTCATTTACAGGAATATCTCATTCTGGAATGCAGATGGCTGCAAATAAGAAAACACATATCTAATTGTACTTTAATGACATGAGGACACATGTACATTAAAATTTTTACAGCTAGGGGTGCCTGGCTGGCTCAGTTGGTGGAGTGTGCGACTCTTGATCTGGGGCTTGTGAGTTCAAGCCCCATGTTGGGTGTAGGGATTGCTTAAAAATAAAAAAAATCTTTAAAAAAATTTCATAGCTATAAAGACTAGCCAGTGCCTCAAGGATCTAGCTTCCTTTTCCTGTTCTGTCATCTGTACTGTATAGCTTTTGTGCTTCTGTTTGTAGCCTTTGTGTCTGCACTCCAGGAAGAGGGAGTGGAAGGGACTCCTCCTGAGTTTCATTGGTTACAATTATGTAACATGGTGAATTCTAGCTACAAGGGAAGCTAAAAGATCAAGATTTCACAGGTTTTAGTGAGAGCAAAATACATATGGTTACTTCCATATCTTCTTCTAATATGTTTTTCTCAGAGAGTAAATGGATGATAAACTGTCCCAGTTTTCATATGTCTGAAGACTTCTGACTTTTGCTCTGTCTCTTGAACTTGCCTTTTATGGCAAATGGACTTACACATTCCAAATAATTTCCCCTTAGCACTTAGTTTATATTGCTTAATTACACTCAAGCATCTTACTATGAGAAGTCTGCTTCTGATCTAATCCTCATTGTGTTGTGGCAAACCTGCGGTGGTTATAGCTATTTAACTTTTCATCTAAATTGGATAATGTTTTAATCCTCCTAGCGTTTTAAGTTTCACCATATTGTGTCTAGCTTTGGATCATTTTTCACTGATATAGCTTGTCATTATTGGGTCTTTTTAATATGAATTCTCTCATTTTTAATGTTTATTGAGATCTGATGCATATACATAAAGCTCACTCATTTAATATCTCCCTTCATTTTAAACATGTTTACAGAGTTGTGAAACAATCATCATTACTTAATTTTAGAATATTTTTATCTTTCCTTGTACCCAGAGTAGTCACTCTTCATTCACATCTCTGCCCTGGCCCTAGCCTTAGGCAATTGGTAATCCACTTTCTGTACCTGAGGATTTGCCTGTCCTGTACATTTCATGTAAAAAATGGTCATGCAATGCGTGGTCTTTTGTAACTGGCTGCTTTCACTTATCATAATGTTTTTGAAGTTCATCCATGCTGTAGCATGTATTGGTATGTCATTTGTTTTTATTGCTGAATAATATTCCATTGTTGGGATACACCACATTTTGTCTATCCATCCAACCATTGATAGACATTTTGATTGTTTCCACCTTTTGGCTATTATGAATAGTGCTGCTATGAATATTTGTGTATAAGGTTTGCATTGATACATTTTCACATCTCTTGGGTATTTACCTAGGATTACATTGCTGTGTTACATGGTAACTTTATATTTAACTTTTTGAGGAACTTCAAACTAAGTGGATGCACAATTTTGCATATCACTAGCAGTATACAAGAGTTCAAATGTCCCCACATCCTTGCTGACACTGGTTTTTATCTCTTTTTGATTATAGCCATTCTAGTTGGTATGAAATAGTGGTCATTTATATGATTTTGATTTTTGTTTCTTTAATGACTGATGCATGTGTTTATTAGCCATTCACATATCTTCTTGGAGAAATGTCTTTTGAAATCTTTTGCCCATTTTATTGGATTATTTTCATTTTTGAGTTATAAAAATTCTTTATATATCCTGGAAACACGTCTCTTACCAATATGTGATTTGCACTTATTTTCTCCCCTTCTGTGAGCTGTCTTTCCACTTTTTAATGGTGTCCTCTGACAAAATTTTTAATTTTGATGAAGTCCACTTTTTCAGTCTTTTTTGTTACTTGTGCTTTTGGTATTGTAACTAAGAAATTATGTGACTCAAGATTATAGAGGTACTCCTATTTCGCATCTAAAAGTTGTATAGTTGTGTGTGTGTGTGTGTGTGCACGCGTGTGCGTGTGCGCGCATGTGTGGTAAAATACACATAATATAAAATTGACCATTTTAACCATTTTATTAAAGTAAGGCAGTGACATTAATTACAATCACAGTGTTCTGCAACTATCACCACTTGTAGTTCCACAACATTTTTATCACTCCAAACATGCACCCCATACTCATTAGAGAGTCATTCCCCTATTCCCTTCTCCTACGGCAGGCAACCACATATCTACTTTCTGTCTCTATAGATTTACCTATTCTGGATATTTTATATAAGTGGAATCATACAAGATGAGGCTTTTGTATCTAGCTTCTTTCACATAGAATAATGTTTTAAAGATTCACCCATATTGTGGCATGTCAGTATTTCATTCCTTTTTATGTGTGAATAATATTCCATTGTATGATGTTATTCAAATGAGCCAAACACATCCTCTGTGTTTATTTTTTTATATAGCAGGCTGAAATCTGTTAGCTCAAAAGCCTGCCAGAGCTAAACTCAAATTTTTACATCTAAATTGTCTAAACAAGCAGGTTTTTGGACACGTAGAGCCTACCTGTTTTATATACTCCACAAAACCTCACTGAAAGTTGACACTCATTGATAAGGCCTTGTCACTATAAAGCCCCAAGCTGCTCCCCATTTTATGGTTCTCTGACCCAGATACTCCTTGCTGTGCTGTTTATTGACATCATATAGGTAAATAAGCCCCCCTCCCCAACCACCCTGTCCCCTGGAAGTTCCCTCTCCCTCCTTCCCTTATCAATGGCTACACCTATGCCATAGCCTCCAGACAGACTACTACCCTGAGAGACTTTCCTCCAAGAAAATCTGTTAAAGCATCACCTAATAATACTTGTGTGTGCTTCTGCCAACTTGTGGTCGTATCTTTTATCTAGATCAGCCTCCAAATCCCTTGAACCTCTACATATGGGTATTACCACATTTTGTTTATCAGTTCATCCATCGATGTACTTGTGTTGTACCTGTCTTTGGCTATAGTGCTGCTGAACATTTGCATAAAAGTTTTTTGAACATATTTTTTTTCTTTATTTTTGGTTATATATCTAGGAGTAGGATTGCTGGGTCATGTGGTAATTCTGTGTTTAGTGTTTTGAGGACACATCAAGATGATTTCCTCATTGGCTGTACCATTTTACCTTCTCACTAGCTGTGCATGAGTGTTCCAATCTCCACATTCTCGACAACACTGGTTATTTTCTAGTTTTTGCTTTTGTTTTATTATGACCACCTTAGTGGATGCAAAGTGATATCTCATTGTGCCTTTGATTTTGATGTGCTTATTGACCGTTTGTGTATCTTATTGGAGTAATGTCTATTCAGGTCATTTGCCCATTTTTAAATTTGGTTGGTTCTGTTTTTTGCTGTTGTTACTGTTGTTGAGCTGGTTCTGTAGTTCTTCGTTTTAGGTTTGAAATTCACATTGAATTAATTTTTGTGCATTGTGTGAGGTAGGAATAGGTACTAATTGTTTTGCATGTAGATATCTAGCACCATTTGTTGGAAAGACTATTCTTTCCTCCATTGAACTGTCTTGACATTCTAGATGAAAATCAATGATCATAAATGTCAAGGTTTATTTCTGGAATTTTAATTTTGTTCCATTGATCTATTTGCCTATTCATATGCCAGTATCACACTGTCTTAGTAAGTGTAACTTTGCAATAAGTTTTCAAATCAAGAGTGTGATCACTCAAACTTCCCTCTCCCTTTTCTAGATTATTCCAAGTCCCTTACAATTTCAAATGAATTTTAAGATCAGTCTGTCAATTTCTTCATTTTATTTAACCATTAACTTTTCTTAGTATTTTATTTTATTATTTCTTTACTTTGTTTACTCTGTTTCTCTTTTTGGAATCCCTGTTAAGTAGCTTCTGAATTCTCAATTCATTAGGACTGGATGGGTTTATCTTTCACGTCTTTACATTTTTCTCTGTTCATACTCTCTATCCCTTTGCTTTTTTGTGTGTGATAAGAGATTATCTCCTTTTAGTATCCCAGGTTTTTTATTTACCCCTCAGTTATTTCTCTTGTGCTATTAAATGCCATACTATTTTAAAAAAATAATACTTGAGGTTTTTAATTTCCAAGATTTATGATGGGCTCTCTAGCTTTTCACATACAGATTTCATATCCTTTATTGTCTCCTCAACAAGGAATTTCTCTGGAAGTGTAACTTAGTGCCTTTCTTTCATGGTGTTTTTAAAAATTTTCTCCAAAAGTTTGGTGACTTTTTTGGGATGGTGTGGTCAGGGAAATATGTTTTCAGAACTCTTACACTATTCTTTGTAGATATATAGCTCCTAAGGACAGAATCTACCCTCTATTAATTTTGGAGGAAAAATATATTGGTTGTATGTGACATTGTTTTCTTTTTGGTTTTGGTCTTCTGGTATATTCTAGCGGTCCAGTAACTCCTTGGGGAAATGCTCAGGAAATCTTGGAGAAATGTCAAGATTTTCTCTCTCCTATCTAGGTTTTTGGTAATTAACATTGTGGTCATCTCCACAGTCCAAGTAGAATAGGGAATAGGGAGAACAACCCAGTGGCTCTGACTTTGGGTTCTCTATTAATTGCTCAGTGTTTTCCTCAGTGGCCATTTCTGTTCATTTCATCCATTACCTACAATCTTGGATTGCTTCTACTGCTATTAGCAGCCTTTTGTACTCATATTTCAATTTGATTGTATCTACCTCTAGTCTTCAGGAATTTCTTTCTTTCTTTTTTTTTTTTTTTAAGATTTTATTTATTTATTTATTTGACACACAGAGAGAAAGAGAGTACAAGCAGGGGGAACAGGCAGACAGAGAGGGAAAAGCAAGTTCTCCACTGAGCAGGGAGCCTGATTCAGGGCTCGATCCCAGGACCCTGAGATCATGACCTGAGCCAAAGGCAGATGCTTAACCAACTGAGCCACTCAGTGCCACTCTTCAGGAATTTCTTATCATTTCTCGTCCCTTTATGCCTGTTTCTCTTTTGTCAACTCTGTTATGTCTTAATTTTCTTAAAAGATTTTTTATTAGATTTTAGTTGGGGCATTCTGTAAATAAGACCTAAGTCTTTTCAGTTGACCATGTTGATATAAATATGCCTTACAAATGATTTTTAAAAAAATTTTTTATTGTTAATCACCATACATTACATCATTAGTTTTTGATGTAGTGTTCCATGATTCATTGTTTACGTGTAACACCCAGTGCTCCATGCAGAACATGCCCTCATTAATACCCATCACTAGGCTAACCCAACCTCCTACCCCCTTCCCCTCTAGTACCCTCAGTTTGCTTCTCAGAGTCCATCGTCTCTCATGGTTTGTCTCCCCCTCCGATTTCCCCCCTTCATTCCCCCCCCTTACCGCTATCTTCTTCCTTTTTTTTTCTTAACATATATTGCATTATTTGTTTCAGAGATACAGGTCTGTGATTCATCAGTCTTGCACAATTCACAGCACTCATCATAGCACATACCCTCCCTAATGTCTATCACCCAGCCACCCCATCCCTCCCACACCCCCACTCCAGCAACCCTCAGTTTGTTTCCTGAAATAAGAATTCCTCATATGCCTTACAAACAATTTTAAACATACAGTTTAAATAATAATAAATAGTTTCTAATAAAAAGCTATTATGCATCTATCTGTGGACTTATATGAAGATTGTGTTTTCTGTGTATATTATTCCATATATCCTACTATAGGAATGAATATTATCTGTGTGCTTAAATGTATGTAAATGTAAATGTGTTTGTGCCTGTGTGTGTGTGTGTGTGTGTGTGTTTGGGGAGGCAGAGGGAGAGAGAGGAGGATAGATTATATACCTTGATTGTCACAGTTAAGCTATCATTCCTGGCTATAACTATTATATTTAAGATATTTATTTATAAAGCTAATAAAAAATATTGAAATACATACTCCTTGCCTCCATTGATTTCAGACACTATTCAGGTTACATATGGATGACTGTTTGGATATGGCAATGTTTTCATGTTTTTCGTGTATGTAGTTGATCCCTTTCTGTATCTGTGTAACTATATGTCTGTGAGTTTGTACTGTTTATGTTTTCATTCTGAGCTGTAAATTTTAAAAACCTGTGCTCTCAGAATTACCTTCACTTCAATTTTCTGGAGCTCTTTCCATGGAAAAATGAACCTGTCCAATGAATTGCTTAATTCTTGTATGATAAATAACATATAATTATATTTTAAGGACTAATACTGAAGTGTTTAAAATATCTTTAAAATGTTGAAGCAGAAAATAATATTTTAAGATATCTTTTATAAAAGGCTCAGTTATAAACATAAACTGCTGGAAGGCTCATCCCAGTGAGGTTTTTCCTATCTAAATAATATAGTGATTGAAGAGGAAAATAAAAGGTAGAGTGAAATGGTAGTAAGTACAGTTGTCACAAGAATCACTTTTTTATTGGATAGATACTATCATCAGACTTGATAAAAACTTCATTGATCACCCTCTGGCACTTTTTCTCCTTTATTTCCCATGAAAGGAAGAGCTAATGAGAAAAACTAAAGAGCATTTCAGAAGTAAGTCACACATTTCTTAGAAATCCACATATCAAGAAAGCCAGTTGACTGCCTGGAAATAAATGATTAGAAGGTTCAGCAAAAATTGTGAGTTACGTCAACAAAGTTCTCCAGAGCTAAGCCCTTCTTTTATAAATGGGAGACTGAAAATTGAGACTTTGGTTCTGATCTACAGGTTCAAAGAGACCAAAACATACCACATATCTATGGTTTAGGAGAAGCAGGAACAGATCCAGGACTGTGGCATCTGGATCCTAAAGTTTAAAGGATAGAAATCTAAAGATGTCAGTTTATAGCAAAATATAAATCAACAAAAATAAGTAAAGTTTAATGTAAAAATCTTTATTGTAATTATATAGATCTTTATTTTACTCTTGGTCTATATTTCGGAGCTGAAATTATATCTATTGGTTGAGATTAATTGAAATATATACCATTCATATTTAATAAGTTCTTACTGTATACCAAATAGGTACTGTGATAAATGTGAAGAACACACCCTGGTTAATTCACTGATGGAATTAGCAGTCAGTAAAAAAGAGACTGATTATTAAACAGCCAGTTAAAGAAGAGACTGATAAATGCAGGGGCATGTCACTGAGTCTGGAAGTGCAGTGAGGTTTAAGAGGAAATGATTAGTGTATAAATGAATGAAAAAAAGAACTAGATAGAAAAGTTGAGACAGAAAGAGAAGGGACATTGTTTCAAATAGGGAAAAGAGCACGTGCAAATCCTGTAGGAGAGCATTACACATTCAAGAAGGCTGAAAGTGGTTAACTATGGCTAGATGAAAGGCGTGAGTTAGGGAAGAGCAGGAGCAAAACCAGAACCTGTTCAAGACCAGATAATGAAGGACTTCATAGCCACCTTAATGTATTTAAACTTGATCCTAAGGGGAATGGGAAGCCACTGGATGGTTTCATTAGGCGTTGTCTTTACTAGGTTTGTGCATTGAAAATGTGCTGGGAAGAAGCAAGGCTATAGGGAATGAGAGCACTGACCAATGTTTTGTGGTAATCCACATAAGATACAATGGTACAATGGTGGCTTAGGCTGGCACTGTAGCAATGTGGATGGAATGACAGCCTTATCAGCTAATCTATATAGGATGAGTTGCAAATTTACCATGTAAGTATTTTTGGCTTTGTTTTGTCACCTTGAGTACTACTGTGTTCAAATGCCATCTCTATTTCTTCATAAGAAGAAAGTTCTATATAAGGAAAAACCTTAATATAGATTTCAAAAGGTTAATAATTAAGTGTTCATTTTAATCAGGTTGATTTGAACTTTCAAATAGTCTATGAATTTATTTAAACAGTGCTTCTGTCCCATATGGAATGAAAGGAAAACACAAAAACTTAGTCTTTTCTCCAAATCCTAGCATATTTTAACATACCAAGTTCAATAATAAAACAGCAATATAGCTACGCTTTTGGTACTGAAGATGTGTTACAAATGATGTATTCTCTTTCATTATCTATCTTAGGAGAAGAGTGAATACAAAAATTGATTTATGATTGCCATCATAAATCCCTTATCAATTGTGATCACATATGTATGGCATAAGAATTAACTTTACACCATTACTGAGGGGAAAATAAATTGTTGATAAAACAGGTAGTCACTCAGTACTCAGGATATCCAACAGGTAATTGATCTGCAGCTTTATCTTCTTTATTCTTATAAGAGTAATTGTCCAGAAATGACAAACGTTGCCAACTATTTTTTTCCGAGACCATATAATTGTGAAATATCCAATTAGACTTGGAGTTTCAGATCAATATTTTGATAGTTCTTCAAGATGAAGCATTCTTTTGATAGTGGCCGAAATTAAGGGCTACATTAAGAAGACGATTTTCAATAAGTGATTGAGTGCTGTGTCTAGCACAGTGTAATTAATGATATGTCTGTAACACTGCTAGAGTATGAAGTGGAATTTACTAACAAATGCTGTTAGGTTTTCACTTCTGCTCTGATGATTTGCTTTACATTAATATAAATGAGGTAAAATTAACACTAGCTCATAGTATAGCGGCCCATTTAATTTGGTTGAATATTTTTCAACCGCTTTTAAGTAATACATTTGGTTTCAGTGATAATAAAAGGAGAAAATTTATTATGTTTAATTTTAAAACAAATAATTTTGTGTATCATTTTTAATTTGTTATGACTGTCTACCAGTCTCTCAGATGCAAAACAAAGCATTGTACAATATTAAAAAAATCACTTCTTAGTAAAAATTTTTGTCATATACAATAAAAGAAAAGAAAGAAGTATTGAGGAAAATTTTATTTTGCTAGAGGAACTACCTGGAAAAAAATTGCTGTTGTAACTCAGGGTATGCTACTACCTTTACCACTGAGCTTTCCTACTTGCTTTATATCAGAAAGCTATGTCTTGCTCATGTTTTCCTTCATGTACTTGTGGAGAGAAGATTATATTTACTTTAAATGGAGCCTGTTACTAAATATTAGGAGTCACTTGAAAGAAAACATCTTTCTAAAAACTTTTTAGACAGGAGTGGAGCAAAAAATAGTTATCAAAATGAGAAACAAAATCAAAAATCTCTGAGATAGCTATTTTAAAGCAATGTGATAGAAGACATATGGCTAAATGGATGAACAAAAAAGAATATGTGATACTATCACTTAAAGGAATGATAATATGGATCAAGAAGAGGAGAAGTTCTGAGGAAAAGGTATGTATTGTAGTGATGAGCAGGTTCTGATTTGGTCACATCAGTAGACAGAGGGTCACAGTAGGACAAAAAGCTTAGAGCAGATCACTCCTGTGCTTAATTGTCCACATGTTTCTAAATTACAACAACAAAAAATTAAGGACCTATGTTGCATTTCTTTTGGGGAGCTGACGCTGGGCAGCTTGATATAACAAGACACGAAAGCATAGGGAAGCCTATTCTTTTTTTTTTGTCTACACTTCACTGTGTGCACTTCTATAGCACCAAATATCTAAATGTTTAATAAAAATTGATGCACACTGATTTTGGAAGAGTGAAGAGACAATTTTTAGTACCAGGCTGAGTGGAGAAGCACACAATCTCTTTGGAAGCAGTGCTTGCTTTTCCTAGCGTAAGGGCCAGGTGAAGGTAAAGTCCCTAGTGTTTGGGTTGAAGGTATGTTTTATACAACAAAGAACTGAGAAGGTTGATATCCTTCTCAGGGAGGGAGGAGGATGTCTGATATGGGTAACAGGCAGATTCCAAAGGGAAGGCTTACACTCTGCTCTCTCAGCGTAAAAACTTGTCCCTCGGAGGCATTCTCAGCTCATTTCTTTTGCTGTGTGGACAGGTATGTGCCCTGCTTATATTTACTTCTAAGGGAGAAGCAAGGACATTCTCAGAGGAGAGAGAAAAGAATGTGACTGCGAGCGGATCTATTTGTTTTTCTTTGATTTGACTCTGGAGCCTATAACTTTTAGGTGGCAGCCCTAAGACTATGATTCTAACCCTGGCTCGACCTTGTTGGGTTGCTGGCAATGAGAAATATTGCTTTACCTAATCCAAAAAGAATATCTATGCTTCCAGTGTTGTCATCTGTATGTGACCCTGAAAGTGTGTTATGATATTTTTAACAGTTCTCTGGGGGATGTTGGGTTCCATATTTTAAATTTTGTTCTGTTTCCCTTAAATGGAAGAAAGGATTAGGCCTTGTTTCACACATGGAAGTTTAGACTTAATTTCTAGCTGTGCCCTCTTATATGTGGAGGTGATTATATACAAAGTGATCCAGAAATCCCATGCTATATTTCAAAGCTATGAAAGCCCAATAATAAGAACAATAGCAGGCTTTTTTTTTTCTGTGTAGAAGTTACCCATGGATTAAAAAAAAAAAATGCAACCGCTGTTTCACAAAAAGTTTAAACTCCTTCTCCCTACTGCTCACCACTCCTAGCACCATCCAGAGGATGTTATTATACACCTGGAAACTGAACTCCCTTCTCCCTGACAGGTGACTAACTCCTGGCTCCTTGAATGCTGCCTAGCCTCTGAGCCACACATATGCCCCCCCCTTTTTTTCTCCCTCCCTAAGACACTGACCCTACCTGATGCTCTGACACTTCTTATTTCAGGGAGTGAGGTAAATGGCAGGACACTATTATAATAATGCCAGTGTTAGGATGATAAGGATGTTGACTACAGTACTGTGGGTAGAAATGAAGGATTTAAAAGGCTTTTCCATGAAAAGGAATTGACAAATGTTGATAATTCTGGATGCAGGGAGAGGTAACTCAGACCTTTCAAGCATGGTTTCCTGATGACATTAAGGAAGTCAAAGGGGGAGCCAGCGGGAAGATGGAATTAGTGAGATTTTTGCTATTTTGTTTTTTAACATGGCCAAAGTCATGTTAAACTCTCAAAGTCAGTATTCCTAGGAGGTAGTTGGGATTATACCTTATGGTCAGAGCTGTGGGAAATAGATTTAAGAAGTGGTTACATAGGCACAGATGTGAATGGCATAAGAGTTAACTGAGGAGAGACGTGGACAGAGAAGGAGAGACTGGAATCTGACCTTGGGAAGTATACACATTTGCAGAGCAGGGAGAGGGATTGGAAAAGCTGGCAAAAGAGTTGTGTGAGAGACAGGAGATCAGCAAGATTTCTCCTTGTCCCTGGAAGCAGGGTGACAAAGTAGAAGTGCAAGTATAAGAACAGATACTTCTCCTCCCCCCCCCCCATGGTTTTTCTTATCCATAAAACATAGTCTTATGGATGTTGTTTTCCTTCAGAATGTAACTCAGCATGATAAAGTGATAGTAGGGAAGAAAATTTATTTGAGATTTTTTTTTCTGAGTTTTATCATATGCTACTATGTCCACATAATGTGGCAGCCGTGGAAATGTGCCATTCATATTTCTTGCAAGAGAAACCTGCCTTAAGAAGCAGCTTGACTGGCAGCCTCAGCTGCACTCCTGAGTCCACCACTGCATTGAGAGCAGTTTCACCTGGGCTATTCCCCCCTGTTGACAAAGTACAGTTTGGGTACTCTTGCAAACATTCCTGCTCAGGGTTCTCTACTAGGCAGCTTTTGCTTGGAGACAGCTCATGGGCCTGGAGAAGATGTTCTCAGAACTGCACTGCTGTCTGGTGCTCTTGCACCATAGTATCCCTCCATCCTTATTCCTCTCCCATGGATTGAGCCTGCACTTGCTGATTGTTCCTCTGCCCTTAATTGGCATTTCTCCTGATATATCTCTTGGTATCTGCTTCTTAGGACCTAAACTGACATATATATCAACCTAAGTTTAATAGATAACCAGGGCAGCTCTCATAACCCCAGTCTTTCAGAAGGAAGAGCCAAATCCTTAAAACTGATTTGAAATTAATTTGTTCACCACTCACCCCAAGATTTTAGGACTTAATTATATTCTGTTTGAAGTGAGATTCATGTCAAAGAACCTAGACTAGACTGGATTGGGTCATACCTGGTCCTGACTCCACTGTATTTAGCTTAATTGGGTTATTGATTTCATCTTATAAATCATGACCATTTGGAAAAAATAGCTGACTTGCATATTTTTTTTAAATTTTTAAATAATTTTTTTATTGTTATGTTAATCACCATACATTACATCATTAGTTTTTGATGTAGTGTTCCATGATTCATTGTTTGTGCAAAACACCCAGTGCTCCATGCAGAACATGCCCTCTTTAATACCCATCACCAGGCCAACCCATCCCCCCACCCCCCTCCCCTCTAGAACCCTCAGTTTGTTTTTCAGAGTCCATCGTCTCTAATGGATCGTCTCCCCCTCCGACTTACTCCCCTTCATTCTTCCCCTCCTGCTATCTTCTTTTTTTTTTTTTCTTAACATATATTGTATTCTTTGTTTCAGAAGTACAGATCCGTGATTCATCAGTCTTGTACAATTCACAGCGCTCACCATAGCACATACCCTCCCCAATGTCTATCACCCAGCCACCCCATCCCTCCCACCCCCACCACTCCAGCAACCCTCAGTTTGTTTCCTGAGATTAAGAATTCCTCATATCAGCGAGGTCATATGATACATGTCTTTCTCTGATTGACTTATTTCACTCAGCATAACACCCTCCAGTTCCATCCACATCCTTGCAAATGGCAAGGTCTCATTCTTTTTGATGGCTGCATAATATTCCATTGTGTATATATACCAACTCTTCTTTATCCATTCATCTGTCGATGGACATCTTGGCTCTTTCCACAGTTTGGCTATTGTGGACATTGCTGCTATAAACATTGGGGTGCACATACCCCTTCGGATCCCTACATTTGTATCTTTGGGGTAAATACCCAGTAGTGCAATTGCTGGATCATATGGTAGCTCTATTTTCAACTGTTTGAGGAACCTCCATACTGTTTTCCAGAGTGGTTGCACCAGCTTGCATTCCCACCAACAGTGTAGGAGGGTTCCCCTTTCTCCACATCCCTGCCAAGATCTGTTGTTTCCTGACTTGTTAATTTTAGCCATTCTGACAGGTGTGAGGTGGTATCTCATTGAGGTTTTGATTTGGATTTCCCTGATGCCGAGCGATGTTGAGCACTTTTTCATGTGTCTGTTGGCCATTTGGATGTCTTCTCTGGAAAAATGTCTGTTCATGTCTTCTGCCCATTTCTTGATTGGATTATTTGTTCTTTGGGTGTTGAGTTTGATAAGTTCTTTATAGATTTTGGATACTAGCCCTTTATCTGATATGTCATTTGCAAATATTTTCTCCCATTCTGTCAGTTGTCTTTTGGTTTTGTGGACTGTTTCTTTTGCTGTGCAAAAGCTTTTTATCTTGCTGAAATCCCAATAGTTCATTTTTGCCCTTGCTTCCCTTGCCTTTGGCGATGTTTCTAGGAAGAAGTTGCTGTGGCTGAGGTGGAAGAGGTTGCTACCTGTGTTCTCCTTTAGGATTTTGATGGACTCCTGTCTCACGTTTAGGTCTTTCAACCATTTGGAGTCTATTTTTGTGTGTGGTGTAAGGAAATGGTCCAGTTTCATTCTTCTGCATGTGGCTGTCCAATTTTCCCAACACCATTTGTTGAAGAGACTGTTTTTTGTCCATTGGACATTCTTTCCTGCTTTGTCAAAGATGAGTTGACCATAGAGTTGAGGGTCCATTTCTGGGCTCTCTATTCTGTTCCATTGATCTATGTGTCTGTTTTTGTGCCAGTACCATACTGTCTTGATGATGACAGCTTTGTAATAGAGCTGGAAGTCCGGAATTGTGATGCCGCCAGCTTTGCTTTTCTTTTTCAATATTCCTCTGGCTATTCGGGGTCTCTTCTGGTTCCATACAAATTTTAGGATTATTTGTTCCATTTCTTTGAAAAAGGTGGCTGGTATTTTGATGGGGATTGCATTGAATGTATAGATTGCTCTAGGTAGCATTGACATGTTCACAATGTTTGTTCTTCCAATCCATGAGCATGGAACGTTTTTCCATTTCTTTGTGTCTTCCTCAATTTCTTTCATGAGTATTTTATAGTTTTCTGAGTACAGATCCTTTGCCTCTTCGGTTAAATTTATTCCTAGGTATCTTATGGTTTTGGGTGCAATTGTAAATGGGATCGACTCCTTGATTTGTCTCTCTTCTGTCTTGTTGTTGGTGTATAGGAATGCCACTGATACCTGTGCATTGATTTTATAGCCTGCCACTTGACTGAATTCCTGTATGAGTTCTCGCAGTTTTGGGGTGGAGTCTTTTGGGTTTTCCACATACAGTATCATATCATCTGCAAAGAGTGAGAGTTTGACTTCCTCTTTGCCGATTTGGATGCCTTTGATTTCTTTTTGTTGTCTGATTGCTGTGGCTAGGACTTCTAATACTATGTTGAATAGCAGTGGTGAGAGTGGACATCCCTGCCGCGTTCTTGACCTTAGGGGAAAAGCTCTCAGCTTTTCCCCATTGAGAATGATATTCGCTGTAGGTTTTTCATAGATGGCTTTTATGATATTGAGGTAGGTACCCTCTATCCCTATACTCTGAAGAGTTTTGATCAAGAAAGGATGCTGTACTTCGTCAAATGCTTTTTCTGCATCTATTGAGAGGATCCTATGATTCTTGTTCTTTCTTTTGTTAATGTATTGTATCACGTTGATTGATTTGCGGATGTTGAACCAGCCTTGCAGCCCAGGGATAAATCCCACTTGGTCATAGTGAATAATCCTTTTAATGTACTGTTGGATCCTATTGGCTAGTATTTTGGTGAGAATTTTTGCATCCATGTTCATCATGGATGAGGATATTGGTCTGTAATTCTCCTTTTTGATGGGGTCTTTGTCTGGTTTTGGGATCAAGGTAATGGTGGCCTCATAAAATGAGTTTAGAAGTTTTCCTTCCATTTCTATTTTTTGGAACAGTTTGAGGAGAATAAGTATTAATTCTTCTTTAAATGTCTGATAGAATTCCCCTGGGAAGCCATCTGGCCCTCGGCTTTTGTTTGTTTGGAGATTTTTGATGACTGCTTCAATTTCCTTAGTGATTATAGGTCTGTTCAGGTTTTCTATTTCTTCCTGGTTCACTTTTGGTAGTTGATACATCTCTAGGAATGCACCCATTTCTTCCAGGTTATCTAATTTGCTAGCATAGAGTTGCTCATAATATGTTCTTATAATTGTTTGTATTTCTTTGGTGTTGGTTGTGATCTCTCCTCTTTCATTCATGATTTTGTTGATTTGGGTCATTTCTCTCTTCTTTTTGATAAGTCTGGCCAGGGGTTTATCAATCTTGTTAATTCTTTCAAAGAGCCAGCTCCTAGTTTTGTTGATCTGTTCTACTGTTCTTTTGGTTTCTAGTTCATTGATTTCTGCTCTGATCTTTATTATTTCTCTTCTCTTGCTGGGTTTAGGCTTTATTTGCTGTTCTTTCTCCAGCTCCTTTAGGTGTAGGGTTAGGTTGTGTATTTGAGACCTTGTTTCTTGAGAAAGGCTTGTATTGCTATATACTTTCCTCTCAGGACTGCCTTTGCTACATCCCAAAGATTTTGAACAGTTGTGTTTTCATTTTCATTTGTTTCTATGAATTTCTTTAATTCTTCTTTAATTTCCTGGTTGACCCATTCATTCTTTAGTAGGATGCTCTTTAGCCTCCATGTATTTGAGTTCTTTCTGATTTTCCTCTTGTGATTGAGTTCTAGTTTCAAAGCATTGTGGTCTGAAAATATGCAGGGAATGATCCCAATCTTTTGGTACCGGTTGAGACCTGATTTGTGACCTAGGATGTGATCAATTCTGGAGAATGTTCCATGGGCACTAGAGAAGAATGTGTATTCCGTTGCTTTGGGATGGAATGTTCTGAATATGTCTGTGTAGTCCATTTGGTCCAGTGTTTCATTTAAAGTCTTTATTTCCTTGTTGATCTTTTGCTTAGATGATCTGTCCATTTCAGTTAGGGGGGTGATAAAGTCCCCCAGTATTATTGTATTGTTGTCAATGTGTTTCTTTGCTTTGTTATTAATTGCCTTTTATAATTGGCTGCTCCCATGTTAGGGGCATAGATATTTACAATTGTTAGATCTTCTTGTTGGATAGACCCTTTAAGTAAGATATAGTGTCCTTCTTCATCTCTTATTACAGTCTTTGTTTTAAAATCTAATTTGTTTGATGTAAGGATTGCCACCCCAGCTTTCTTTTGGTGTCCATTCGCATGGTAAATGGTTTTCCACCCCCTCACTTTCAATGTGGGGGTGTCTTTGGGTCTAAAATGAGTCTCTTGCAGACAGCATATGGATGGGTCTTGTTTTTTAATCCAATCTGATAGCCTGTGTCTTTTGATTGGGGCATTGAGCCCATTTACATTCAGGGTAACTATTGAAAGGTTAGTGCCATTGTATTGCCTGTAAGGTGACTGTAACTGTATATTGTGTGTGTTCCTTTCTGATCTATGCTGCTTTTAGGCTCTCTTTTTGCTTAGAGGACCTCTTTCAATATTTCTTGTAGGACTGTTTTTGTGTTTGCAAATTCCTTTAGTTTTTGTTTGTCCTGGAAGCTTTTTATCTCTCCTTCTATTTTCAATGACAGCCTAGCTGGATATAGTATTCTTGGCTGGATATTTTTCTCGTTTAGTGTTCTGAAGATATCATGCCAGTCCTTTCTGGCCTGCCAGGTCTCTGTGGATAAGTCTGTTGCCAATCTAATGTTTCTACCATTGTAGGTTACATATCTCTTCTCCCGAGCTGCTTTCAGGATTTTCTCTGTCTCTGAAACTCGTAAGTTTTACTATTAGATGTCGGGGTGTTGACCTATTTTTATTGATTTTGAGAGGCGTTCTCTGTGCCTCCTGGATTTTGATGCCTGTTTCCTTCCCCACATTAGGGAAGTTCTCTGCTATTCTTTGCTCCAATATACCTTCTGCCCCTCTCTCTGTTTCTTCTTCTTCTGGGATCCCAATTATTCTAATGTTGTTTCGTCTTATCGTATCGCTTATCTCTCGAATTCTGTCCTCGTGATCCAGTAGTTGTTTATCTCTCTTTTTCTCAGCCTCTTTATTTTCCATCATTTGGTCTTCTATATATCTTCTATATCACTGATTCTTTCTTCTGCCTCATTTATCCTAGCAGTTAGTGCCCCCATTTTTATTGCATCTCATGAATAGCCTTTTTTGATTTCGACTTGGTTAGATTTTAGTTCTTTTATTTCTCCAGAAAGGGTTTCTCTAATAACTTCCACACTTTTTTCAAGCCCAGCTAGTATCTTTAAAGTCATGATTCTGAACTCTAGGTCCGACATCGTACTAATGTCAGTATCGAGTAGGTCCTTGGCAGACGGTACTACCTCTTGTTCTTTTTGCTGAGGTGGTTTTTTTCGTCTTGTCATTTTGTCCAGAGGAGAACAGATGAATGAGAGAACAGAATGCTAACAGGTTAACAACGTCTCCAGCAAATATACTCTATACAAATCAGAAAAGACCTGAAACCAGGGGACAAGAAAGGGAAAAAAAGAAGAGAAAAAAAAAGGAAAAAGAAAAAGATAAAAACAAACAAAAACAGAACAAAGCAAAACAAAAAAACAGAATATGATCAAATATGATCAGGCTAGTGCATAGATCAGTGCCACACACTAGCTTTTGGGCATATTTTGGTCTGTTAGAAGAAAGTGCCTGCTAAAATTTTAAAGGAAGAAAGACATATATGTACAAAATAAGGGTTGATACAATGAAGGGATGGAAGATGACTATAAAGATGAAAATTATAGAAGATTTTATAAAAGGAATTGATAAGATAAGTTGTTTTTAAAAAGAAAGAAGATTTGAAAAGAAAAAAAAGAAAAAAAAAGAATGTGATCAGGCAGGAGAATAGAACAAAGCCATACACTAATGATTTAGGGTATATTTTGATCTGTTAGAAGAAATTGTATCTCAAAATTTTAAAGAGAGAACAACTTATATATATATGCCAAAAATAAGGGAAACTACTATGAAGGGATAAAAATATGACTAAAAATGAAAAATAAATATTTTTTTAAAAAAGGGATTGATAAGATGTTTGAATAAGGGAAAAAAATTCAAAAAAAAAGTTAAAAAATTAACTTTGAAAAACTAATGAATTATGGTAAAAAGCCATGAATTCTATGTGCAGTATTCCCCTAGCGCTGGAGTTCTCCCGTTCTCCTTGATCAGTAAACTTGGTGTTGGCTTGCTGGCTCTTCGTGCTGATCTTCTGGGGGAGGGTCCTGTTGCCGTGGTTCCCAAATGTCTTTGTCGGAGTTGGAATTGCCCCGCCCTTGTGATTCCGGGCTAAGCAAGCTGCTCTGGTTTGCTCTCAGGAGCTTTTGTTCCTTGCAAGCTCTCGGTACAGCTTTGGAGGACCAGGGTGAAAATGGTGGCCTCCCAATCTCCGCCTGGAGGAGCCGAGAACTCGGGGCCCCGCTCCTCAGTGTGCCCCCAGAGAAAAGCAGTCACTCCCGTCTCCCCGGTCTCCGGCCACACTCCGTGCTCACCCAGCCTGTGATCGAGCGTTTCTATGTCTGGCACCCGACCCGTGTGGAGTCTCCAAACCCAGCAGATCCCTGCAGTGCACTACCGCGCGGCTCCTCCTGGGGGAGGAAGGGGAGTCTCCCCAGCTCTGCCGCTTGTTGGGTCCCTCCTGGAGGAGCAGTAGCCCGACTGGGCCGCGGATCACAGTTTATGGCAACCGGGAGCTGAGAGCCCGCGCCTCGGCTCCGTCTCTGCAGCCGGCTTCCCCGCTCCAATACCTGGGAGCTCTGTTGCACTCAGGCACCCCCGGTCTTTCTGCGACCCCGAGGGTCCTGAGACCACACTGTCCCGCGAGGGTTCCTCCCCCTGCTTAGCCACTGGAGCGACGTCCCTCAGCGGAGCCGGCTTCTAAAAGTTCTGATTTTGTGCTCCATGGCTCTAGTACTTGCCAGAAGCGGCCCACGGAGGCCCCCTCCCCCGCCATCTATCCTCCCGAATATCGCCTCGGATTCACTTCTCCATACGTCCTACCTTCCAGAAAATGGTCGCTTTTCTGTTCAGAGTGTTGTTACTCTTCTTCTCTTCGATCTCCTGTTGAGTTCATAGGTGTTCAGAATGGTTTGATTCCTATTCAGCTGAATTCCTGAGACCAGACGAAATCCAGGTCTCCTACTCCTCCGCCATCTTGCTCCGCCTCCTGACTTGCATATTTTAAAACTGCTTTTTACTCTTAAGAATTCTTCTTTTAGAAAACTAAATTTGTAGTAACAGTTCTGAAGATTTTTCCAAATGATTAAAAAATGGAAACTTCTGTATTACTTAAAGACAGTTTTTAAAAAGTTAACAAAAAAGCAGGTCTAGAGTCTTAAAATTAGGAAAATAGCATTTTACAATGTAGATTAAGAAAACTCAATTACTCAAAATGAATATGTTCTTAGGTAATAACTAGCTTCTGGGAATGAGACAGGCAATTTAAAAGTTATTTTATCAGATCCTCGAATGAGTGGATGAATGAATTGATTATGCAAAATTGGAAGAAACGCTTTATAATTAGCACATAGTTTTGGCATTAAGATAAGGATTTCCAAATAAATTGCCATGCCAGAAAGTTAAATAACATAACTATGTAAGTGAATTAATACAATCTCTCAATATATATCACATGTTTTATGTGAAAGAGGTAACTAGTTGGCAGTTAGGAAATCTGTCTTTAACTTGTACCTGGTTTGATAACATTGGACTTCCTTTAATTTCTCTGTTTCTCAGATTTCTCACCTGATATATGAGTCCCTCAAAATTTTTCAGTCTATGATTTTTTTCAGTTTATTTCCAGAAGGTTATGCAGTAAAAATAACTAATTCCAGTTCTGTAAAAGTTTGATGGACATATATTCAGCATCAAATAGATACAAAAGCAATATTATGATGTCTTGCAATTTATATACATCTACTCATACGTTTACCTGAAATCCATTTCTCATCACCTGCTCATAATTATGGAATTCCTTTGAAGACAGTGATCCTATTCTACTCATGTTTTTTTCCTACGGTATGTCGTATAATGGATGTTAAACACTGTGGGATTGGATTGTATATTTTGTATCACTAGAAGGATTGGGAGGGTTTTGTGTCATGGTTGTTGGGGAAAACCTTTTATAGTAGGTGTTAAATATTGGGGAATCAGATTGAATATTCTGTATAACTAGTAGGTGTTAAATATTTGGGGAATCAGAATCAGATTGAATATTCTGTATAAAAACTTTTATAGTAGGTGTTAAATATTTGGGGAATCAGATTGAATATTCTGTAGAACCCCTTGTTGGGCTCCACAGTTAGTACAGAATCTGCTTAAGACTCTGCTCCTACCCCCAAATCTGTCTCTCTCTCTCAAAAAAAAAAAAAATCTTTAAAAAAATCACAAGCTATGTTCATTCTCTAAAGCCATTATAAAACATGACACATTCATTCAAATATTTCAATAACATATAGAAACCAATAGCATATATAATAGCTGGACAGTAAGTTAAATGGTATTCTTACCTTATGAAGAAAGAAAAATGACAGCAGTATTTAATTTTGTTTATTATGTATCTGACACTGTATTAAGAACTTTATCATCATTTTATTTAATGAGAATTAAATGGTTCTATGTCTAGAACATAATGGTCCTATATTTCAACCCCTGCAGTTTCAGCTGAAGAAACTCAGAGGGGTTAATAAATTGTCCACAGTCACACTGATATTAAGAGGCAGAGCCAGGGTTCAAATTAAATAGATCTGCCTCTAAAGCTCAAAGATTTTCCACCAAAACCGAGAACCATATGCTTATAGTAGCCTAGGAATCTTGGGTAATTCCCCAAATGTAGTTTCTTTCATTCACCATTTAGTGAGAGCCTCTGTCCTTGGTGCTGGATTGTGAAAGTTAATAAAGACAAGGTCTTTCTTCTCATTGAACTTAAAGTTTAATGGGAAAAAAGGTAAATATATGAGATAATTTCAGCCCCTTTTAAAAACTGAAAACAGAGCACAACACTCAGTCAGCAATATCTTGATTATATCCCTGACTCCTAGTAACTAAAAATAGAGTTTCCATTAACTTAATGAAGGGGAATCCCTAAAAGTCTATAGAAAACATCATACCTAATGGTAAAATATTGAAAACCCTACCATTTAATATTCAAAAAAGACAGATGTAAAGGAAGACCTGAGTATAAAAAATGTGTAGTATTTTTTAATTTGGAAAAATACATTGTAAAGATGCCAGTCATCTAAAATTTAATCCATAAATTTAATGACACTTAATAAAAATCCCAGTGGGACTGTATGGAATTTGTCATCTAAAAAGGAAAACATGAAGAGTAACCAGTTAGTTTTTGAAAATAGAAAAAAGGAACAAAAATACTTGACAGGCCTTGCCATTCCAGATATAAAATAAACTACAAAACTTAGTTTAAGTTAAGAGAATATGACATTGGTGCAGAAACAGATCATTGAAATAGAAGACCCCCCAAAATGTGTAACATTTTCATTTGAAATAAAGGTGGCATCTCCAATTAATAAAAAATGCTATACTGTTTAAACAACAATATTGGGACAGTTGAAAATGAAGTAGTAGGAAAATTTCATCCCATGTACACACTCACACACAAATACATACACTCACATGAAGTTCAGATTGTTTTAAGATCTAAATAAGCAATTTATGAAGATTTTAGAAAGAAATACGGAGGAATAATCTCATGTTATTAATGTTTTGTAATCTTGATCTAAAATGTGTTTACATAGGATGGGATCTTTAACCCCAAGAGTTATAATGAAATACTGACAGATTTGACTATGGAGAAATTCAAATTTTCCACGGGATAAAAAATAAAATCACCATCAGCAAAATTGAAAGATGAAGGAATGACTAGCATAATATTTTTGCATCCTCAATATGAGGCAGAGGTTAAGTTAAAAAAATATATATGCAAATCAACCTTTAAAATGAGAAGCCATTTGGGAAAAAAAGCAGAAGCCAAAAAAGAGGAAGAAGTGATTCACAAGAATAAAAAAATAGGAAAATACATTCATTTTCATTAGTTGTTAAGGAAATACAAGTCAAAATGAAATCTTTTTTTTTGGTGACACAATAACAAAAGATTTAAAAATTTGTGGTCTAAGATTTTGGCAAAGGAAAAAAATGTGTTCTTATAAACTATCGATGAGAGTGTAGTTTGATAAAGACTTTTTGTTGAGATACTTGTTAATATCTGTTAAAATATTCCTACTATTAGAGTTAGTGATTCTAGTTTTATGAGTTTACCACTGTAAACATTACTGCTGGTTTTTTAAAGTGGTCAGTTTGTATGAGAGAATTCTCATTATCTGAGAATAACTACCTAGTAAGTATCTACTTTAAGTTACTCCATTTAAATGGGGGACCAAATTTCATAGAAAATGGCAAAAGTAATTTATACAGGAAGTTTTCTTGAGAAATAAAGCTAAATATTATAAAAAGAAATGTATGTAATAATATTTAGATTATAATTACTTCTGTTGGCCATCTTAGCACAAAATGTGGATCAAGACTTGGCTTTTTTCACGTATCATTTTCAATAATATTTTATGAGCATTAAGAAAACCTCATTCATTCTAAAAGCCTCTCTACTTACTTTAATAATAATTATTTTGAAACAACTATCATGCAATCAGAGTTGTCACTTTTCCTCTTCTGCCCATGTGAACTGGTTTATGCCATATCTCCATTGTAATCACTTTTGTGACTTTAGCATTTCCCCAGTCTCACAGCATGAAACACATTTTCTTCTGTGAAATTTGTGGTATCATGTTAAAAATCAATTTGCATTAATATTACATACTATGCCAAAAGAACAGATTCAAATGCAGCATCCAGTAATGAACAGACAATAAAGATGTGGTGGGAAGGGAAAGATGACAGTACTGCATAGTGAGGAAAATCTGAGAGAGGACTATCTTTAGAAGTGATGGTTTCATTAGTTCATATTTTTGTGTTTTACTTCCTTACCCAATGAAATTATAGAATTGCAGATTCAAATATATGGCTTACTATACAGATTGTAATAGTGCAAAATGGATGTACCTCAGTGTCCCTTAATAATAAAAGGATTAAATGCATTATGGGAATGGCATGGAATACTCTGAACTTATTAATTAATAGATTTTGAGAAATTTATAGATTTGAGAAGCATTTATTGAGTACTGTTAAGTACTAGGCCTCACAGAAGACACGAAGCAAACTTAAATGCATATTTCTAAATGAAAGAAGCCAGTGTAAAAAGCCTACATGGTGTATGATTCTAACTTTGTGACATTTTGGAAAGGGCAAAGTTATGGAGATAGTAAAAAAGATCAGTAGGTGTTGGGAGTTAATGGGAAGGAAGGCATAAATAGGTGAAATGCAGGGAATTCTTAGGGCAGTGAAACTATTATGTATGATACTGAGTGGTGGATACATGACATTATGAATTTGTCAAAACCCATAGAATGCACAACACAGAGTGAACCCTATGTACTGTATGAACTTTAGTAATAATCCATCAGTATTGATTAACCATTTGTAACAATGTCCTGCACTAACTCAAGATGTTAATAGTAGAGGAACCTGGGCTGGAAGAGAGCAGATAAATGGGCACTCTCTCTGTGCTCTTTGGTGAATTTTCTGTAAACCTAAAACTGCTCTGAAAAAATGATGTCAGGGGTACCTGGGTGGCTCAGTCGGTTAGGCATCTGACTCTTAATATAGGTTCAGTCATGACCTTAGGGTCCTGAGATCAAGTCTGGGGTCCAGCTCTGTGCTCAGCAGCGAGTCTGCTGAAGATTCTCTCTCTCCCTCTAGATCTCCTCCCCCTGACTGTGCATGTTCTCTCTCTCTGATATAAATGAATAAATCTTAAAAAACATAATATCAGTTAAAAAATGTCAGTTAATAATAAACAACTAAACACAAAAACAGTTCCACAAAACAAATGCATATCTTACTGAAATATTATGATGGAAATACCCTTGAACCCAGGTTAAGAAGTCAAACTTTGTCAACCACCATAGAAGCCCTGCCGTACGTCCATCGCATTTTGCAACAGTAATCACTATCTTGGCTTTTTGTAGTGATCACCTTCTTGTGTTTTTCATGGTTTCTCATAAACACCATGGTTTAGTTTCCCATTTAAAATTTTTTGATGTATTTAAGTTTTAAAAAAATTTATAGCTGGAAATATTTTTAAAACATCACTATGTCTGCTCTGTGGAAAATAAGACTCTTTGCAATGCCAAGACAGGAGGCAGGAGAAATCACTAAGAGACTCTTACAGTGGTAGCTTAGACAAGAGTGACAGTGGGGACAGGTAGAGGGAATCTGCTTGCTTTTAAAAGGTTGAGCCCAGGTGATTTGGTGATGGATTGCATAAGGTGTATAAGAGAAAGAGAGGAACCAAAGATGACTGGAAGAAAAAAGTTGCCATTTGCAGAGAAAGGAAAAGGCTGAAACAGTTAACCCTTTTTTTTTTTTTAAAGATTTTATTTATTTATTTGAGAGAGAGAGGATGAGAGAGAGCACGAGAGGGAAGAGGGTCAGAGGGAGAAGCAGACTCCCCGCTGAGCAGGGAGCCCGATGCGGGACTCGATCCTGGGACTCCAGGATCATGACCTGAGCCGAAGGCAGTCGCTTAACCAGCTGAGCCACCCAGGCGCCCAACAGTTAACCTTTTTTAAAAAATCACAGACCCATATTGATTTTGAGGATAAATGTTATATTATTAAACAACCAACTTTTATTACTGAAGAATAATACATAGAATAATATATGTAAATAATAGAAATGTACAAAATAATACAAAAAATGTACGTTATTGGTTACCTAAGGAAGGGAGTTTTGCAGTGAGGTATGAGAGACTACTAATGTTATTTTAGGAACTTCTATACTCTTTGGTTGTTAATATGATTAAATTATTTCTGTATTTCAAGTAAACAAAATTATGCATATGTATATGTGAGTGGGTATACATATTTAATTTTGAACATACCAGGTTTTGCCCCCATAACTAGTGCATGGTTTACAAATTTGTAGCTACAAGATAATTTTTAACATCATGACTTTCAGTTGCAGGCAGTCGAGTGTGCAAAATACGATTCAGTAGGGACTCAAGTGCAGCCTTGCAAATTCCGAGTGAGGATGTGATTGCAGTGTGGGAGACAACTCTATATTCCCAAACTCTGTAGAAGGAATGTGGAAGGGCTCAGGGGAATGATTGGTAGGTTGTTTAGAGGAAGATGGAGAAGATGGCCTGTGACCCTAGCCACCGTAGGACAGGGTAGGACTGAGGATGTCCAACATCATTGCTGGCTTATCCTGAGGAGGTACAGATGGCATGAAATACGTCACGGAAGAGAGGGAAATTGGGTTAAATCAGATCTTTCCTCCCCAAGTAATGACAGTGGCAAGCTCTCAGAATCTTCAGCCAACTTCAGGAGGAAGGGGAAAAGGGGCAGGGGAGGAGATAATCTGGAATTGACTTAGTTTAAATTCAGAATTAAACACACGTAACCAGGAAAGCTTTGGGGGAAAGGACGCATACATACATGATCTCATGCACACACACACACACACACACACACACTTCAGTGTGACGGAGCAAGAAAGAGAACGCAGAAGAGAGGGGGTCACTCTGGATGACAAAAAATAATTTTGCATGGACATTTAGTTGTGAACAATAGCGATTTAGAATCATTTATTGCAAATACAGATTGAAGAGTCTGATACTTATGGTTTGATAGTAGTTTTTTGTTTTTGTTTTTTGCAGTTTCTAAATGATTTTATTCCAAATGATTATATCAGTTTTATTTGGGCAAATAATAAGAATTATGTTTTCATAGGAATTAATGTTACATGAAATGCCCTGGTTAACTGAAAACTACTATTGATCTTAAGTTCATTAAATTCTGATATGTTTATATTTTAGTGTAAAGGCAGTCTGCGTATAATAGACATGAAGAAAATCTCGCAAATCCCTTTCATTTGTACATATCAAACACCAGTGGTATTCTTCAATGTTTTCTGGTTATTGGGTAGGATATACACACAAACACTCATAATAATGGGGAGAAAAGCCATTTGTGATATAAATGATGGGTTAAACTCAAAGGGAAATGATGAAAATGCGTTGAAAAGCATGCTCTGAGCTACGCTTGCTTTGCAGTCTGTGCAGATTGACATTTCCACTTGTGACTGGAGAAAACAGGAAGTAATTGCATTTTTACAGCTATATGTGCTGATGTTCCATAGAATGACAGGCCGGGCAATGCATTCGTATGAATCCATGCAGATGGATTCTTTTTTCCCTTTTTAATGGCATCAGTCAGCAGCAGTTTCAGATCTATCGTCTAGAGTCCAGGCCCAGGGCAAGATCTTACTGTGGTGCAGTGACCTTTTTTATTTCTTTCCTTACATTTCCATTAGTCTTTTTAATCTGTCCTAACGCAACAAGTTTATGTCAGCTAGCATTGTCTTAAACTAACATTACTTTGCCAGAATTTTCCAAACAGTTTAACAATTTGCCAGCTGTGGCTTTTCATAAAAAATGAAAGATTTTATGTATTATTCAGCTGACTGCGGTTCAGGGGAAAAAAGAAAAGTATGCAATGGAAATTGCAACTTTCCAGTTCCCTAGTAATTTTAACCTTGCCTGCATTTTCAGGGTTTTGATACAGGGTGAAATCACCAAGGTGAAATTAGAGAATGACAGAGTGATATACTTGGGGTATCTCCTGAGGTTAGTTAGCCATCATTTTCCTTTTGGAAAATATTTTATTACTTGAAATCAATTTTTATGCTAGAAACAAATTCCTGCAGAATTGTCTTTCATGAACATACGTAAACACATGCACACGCACATGCACACGCATGCACATACACACACACAATCCCTACCAAAGCTTTGTTTTTCTTGTTCTGTGCTGACCCCAAATGTTCATACTCTCCCAAGAACAGTATTAGAAGTGATTCAGTCCTCATGGTGCTCCATGGTAATTGATAGCTGTGCTGAACAATGAGAGTAAGCTATTAACTCAGACAACGACTGGCCCTGTATTGGCTAATTCTCATGGAGTCACACAATTATGTTGTAATAGAATATAGAATGATAAGATGATGACCAAATTCTACAAGTTTAAATTCCATGGAGGTACAGTGTTAGTGTTTACAAAACTGTTTAGATATGTGCTTTGGGATTTGGGGAGAAGTAGCAAAATACCTATTTTGAATAGGCAGATACTTTCCATCAGTTTGAAGTTTTTATGGCTGACACATAAAGATTGTACTCTTATCACTAGGCAGATGCTAAATGTTCACATAAAGAGAGTGAGTTATCTGTTCTGAGAAACAATATGGCCTATCTGTATTCATATATGGAAAACCAAGATGGAACACTTATAAAATACTAAGAATTCATGTTGAAATAGAAATCTATCGGATATAAACGCAAGATCCAAAAACCCTTGAAAAGCAGAGGGAGAGAGGTTGTACAGATGGGGAAAAGGGATTATACATTTTTATCAAATTATGAATAGAATCTTGTTTAGAGATTATTAAATCAGGTAAGTAGTACTTTGTAAAGGTCTATAAGAACTAGAATTTTATTATCATTGAGTCAAGAAGAAAGTGAGAGAATGGTCAAAAAGAAAATTAATAAATCTTTGATATTCTAGAAGTTTAGGCATGAAGCAGTACAGTCTTTGTTCATTTGTTTTAAATTTCTAAGCTTGCACTCTCCATTTCAGCCGTTGATCCAGTGGTTGACTTTATTGTTACTAGGATTTACATCTGCCACAGGGAGGAAAAGAATGAGAGGTTTGGCTGCCTGATAAAATTTCTTCACTTTCAAGGTCTTCTTGTTTCTGGCTCCTATTGCTTGACCTTCTGACTCCTGTCCTTGATTACGCCTTCGGCTTTTTGCTATTTCAGGGTCCTCCTAACCAATGTGGATATTTACACCAGGCTACGTTTGTATACTTTTTGCTTGCTTGCTTTTGGCTTACGTCCTGATTATTTCTTCCAGCCCCAGCCTCACCTGTACTTGGCATTCTTTTTGTCTGAGCAACCTTAAGAGAAATACATTTAGAAGAGAAAAAAATATATATTAGGATTAGGTTGAAAATTAATTGGTTTCAGGGCCATCTTGTTCTTAGCTATTTATAAACATCTAGAGTAATGCTTAGTGTGGTAAGCAGAATAATGGCCCTTAAGTGTATTTATGCCTTAATCATTATAACCTGTGGAACTATGAATGTGTTATGTTTTATGGCAAAGGAACTTTATGGATGTGGTTAAGTATCTTTTTTTTTTTTTTAAAGATTTATTTATTTATTTTAGAGAACGAGAATGAGAGAGAGAGAGAGAATACATGAGGGGGGGAGGGTCAGAGGGAGAAGCAGACTCCCCGCTGAGCAGGGAGCCCGATGCGGGACTCGATCCCGGGACTCCAGGATCATGACCTGAGCCGAAGGCAGTCGCTTAACCAACTGAGCCACCCAGGCGCCCCTGTGGTTAAGTATCTTGAGATGGCAAAATTACCCTGGATTATCCAAGTGAACTCCAAATGTAATCACAAGTATTCTCATAAAAATGATGCAGAGGAGATTTGACTACAGTATAGAAGTAGGTGATGTGACTCAGAAGCTAAGATTGGAGTGTTATGGCCAGGAGCCAAAGAATGGCATTAGGCTCTACAAATGGAATAGGTAAAGAACAGACTCTTCTCTGAAGCCTCATGAAGGAACCACTCCTGATGACACCTCAATTTTTGCCCCATACTATTAATTTTGGACTTCTGGCCTGAAGAACTGAAAGAGAAGAAATTTGTGTTTTTTTAGGCCACTGCATTTGTGCTGATTTGTTACAGTTGCAGCAAAAGACTAACACAGATTTTGGTACCTGTAGGTGGATTGTTGCTGTAACAAGCATCTAAAAATGTGGAAGTGACTTTGAAATTGGGCATTGAATAGAACCTGCAAGGATTATGGGGAACGTGATAGAAAAAGCCTAGATTTCCTTGAACAGATTGTTAGAAATATGGCATTCAAATATTGGTAAAGTGTTAGTAAAATATGTTGGCAAGGGCTCATAAGAAATGAGGAACATCTTACTAGAAACTGGAGGAAAGAGGAACTTTGTTATATAGGGGCAGAAAGCTTAGCTGAATTGTGTCCTAGAGTTATGTAGGCAGCAGGACTTGCAAGTAATGAATTTGGGTATTTAGCTGAGCATAGTTCGAAGAAAGTGTTGAAGGTGCAGCTTGGTTTCCAATTGCTGCTCATGTAAAATGTGAGAGGAAGAGATAGATAGAGGGAAGAATGGTTATGCAAAAGGGAACTAAGCTTTGATCATTTAGGAACATTCCAAACTTATCTGGATTGCAAAAGGTGCTAAAATTAGAAGATTCACTGTCAGGAATTTGTGCTCTGGAGAGAAGACCAAAGAGTGTGTTTGGACAAAGTTTTGCTAGTGCTAAAAGGGTTGGGTGCATGACTCATTGATCCCCTCAGCATGTCAGCAGAAGCCAGGAATAGGGATTAGATTATCCCGGAAAGATCTGTGGAGGAGCTTCTTGTCTAATAGAGTGAATCCTTGAGACATACACAGGAGACCCACAAAGTTGTTGAGATTGTTTAATCAGCAGAAGTACTGCTCGCCTGGACTAAAAGGGTCACAGTCAGATAAAATGAAAGAAAGTTCTCAGACTACCAAAGCCCTACAGGCATAAAACAAACTGATAAAACTACTGAGCTGAAAATATGTACTGCCCTTTAAGAAGGAAAGATGACTCCAAGGGCAGAGCCTTTGGCCCAGAGGAAGCCCTGAGCCACAAATTATTTCCAGGCTTGGAAAACTATTGGAGTTTGCCCAGATGGATTTTGTTGTTAACTTCATTCTATTTATTTATTTATTTTTCATTTTTATTAAGATTTTTTGTTTTAATTCTAATGTAGTTGACATACAATGTTATATTAGTTTCAGGCGTACAATACAGTAATTCAACAATTCCATATGTACTCAGTGCTCATCCAGATGAGAGTACTCTTAGTCCCCCTCCACTATTTCACCCATCCCCCTGCTCACCTCAGCTCAGTTTGTTCTCTGTACTTAAGAGTCTGTTTCTCTGTCTCTCTCTCTCCCTTTTTCTTTTCTTTTGTTCGTTTGTTTCTTAAATTCCACAAATCTGTGAGATCATATGCTATTTGTCTTGCTCTGACTGACTTATTTTGCTTAGCATGATACTCTCTAGTTCCATCCATGTGGTTGCAAATGGCAAAATATCATTCTTCTTTATGGCTGAGTAATATTCCCATGTGTATATATACCACCTCTTTATAAGAGGGAGGCAAAGGGAAATTTGGCTGCAGTGGAGAAGATGATGTGAAAATTGAAGCAGAGATGGGAGTGATGTGACCAGGAGCCACAGAATGGGAGCAGCCTTTAAAAGCGGAAGAGACAAGAAACATATTCTCCTCTGGATGCTCCAGAGGAACCAACCTGCTGATAACTTCCTTTTCATTCCTTAAGGCTCATTTTGGACTTCTGATATGCAGAAGTCTGAGAATAAATTTCTATTTAAGCCACTAAGTTTGTCATAATTTGTTTTATAGTGAAAAGAAGAAACTAATATATTGATGTATACAAGCATTCAATAAGTAGCTGATGAATGAATGAACAATTAAAAAAATTTGCCTTTGTCAAGTCTATGTAATTTCTATATGGCTATAAGATTTGAAATGGGATGCCAGTTTGATTAGGAAAAAAACTTATTAAAGAAAGAAAAAACTATTAATAAAAATCTATTTTGGCAAAGAATTATTTTAATTAATGCCTAAAATTGATGTAAATATAGACCTAATTATTGATGTTAGAAACTGTAATATTGTGATTTATAAAGAAGTATATATTTGGTCTTTGTCTTCATTTCTGGCACAGAGCTCCTAAAACCCTTGGAATTTCCTAAGGGATGAGAACAATAAAGGTGTCTTTTGTTATGTTAACAAGGTGACTTCTGAACTCCACCTAAGGATGGTGGCTGGTTGCCAAGAGAATAAACCATGGGAAACCAACTGAAATTTCCAAACCCCTGAACTGGGGTGGTGGGTGGGATGGGGGAGAGGAGCTGGAGGTGGAATCCATCACCAGTGGCCAGTGATTTGATCAGTCATGCCTATGTAATGCAGCCTCCATAAAAATCTGAAAGGACAGGTTTTGGAGAGTTTTTGGATGTTGAACATGTGAAGATACAGGGAAAATGGTACACCTGGAGAGGGCATGGAAGTGCATGCTCTTTCCTCATACCTTGATCTATATATCTCTTCCATCTTGCTGTTTCTGTGTTACATCCTTTTATAATAAACTGGTGATTTAGTAAGTAAAATATTGCTCTGAGTTCTGTGAGCCACTGTAGCAAGTTAATTGAACCCAAGAAGGGGGTTGTTGGAGCCTCCAACCTGCAGGCACTTGGTCAGAAGCACAGCTGAATAATCTGGATTTGTAGCTGGTATTTGAAGAGTGCATGTGTGAGGCAGTCTTGTATGACTCAGCCCTTAACCTGTGAGATCTGATGCTGTCTCCATGTAGACAGTATCAAAATTCAGTTGATTGTAGGACAGCCAGCTGGTGTCAGAGAATTGCTTGGTGGTGTGGGGCAAAAACTCCCAAGTATTGGAATTGGAAGGTTGGAATCAATTTAGTAACGAAAGTAAAATTTCTGGCATCTTCAGGACTAATCTCATCCATTGATGTGGGTAATTACTTGTTACCACATTTTCCCATCAATTAATTATGATGCTTAATTTTAACCTTATCAATCAATTTTTGGCATTTTAGAATTTAATTTTTGAACTTTTGTATGGATATAGGCTTCCAACAGATGGAAAAAATAGGTGTAATTTAACCACCGATAACAGGGGACTATTATCCTCATGGCCAGATGGGGGGTGGTGAGCAATAAAATTTAACAGTGCTTTGGTATTTGTTGATTGAGCATTAGTAGAATGAAACTCTGATGTGTCAAATTATTATTATTAAAGAGACACACATCTGAATAGTATACCAATGGATGCTCTAGTGCTTTGGAAGTCAGAAATGATGATCATTTCTTATTGGAACTAAGTCTATTCATAGTCTTCTTCAAAATGTTTAATATGGACTGAATAATAAAAAAACTGCCAGAAGAAAAAAAAAATAACGTCAAAGAAGTAGAGTTTTTCTTAGCTATACCTCCAGTAGGGCACCACACTGTCTTGCTCCCTACCATGATGATACTGAAATTGGGTAAATCCTAGTTTCTGTAGGATGATTTGCACCTTTGTTTAAATCTTATTTTTGTTTTTGTACGTATAATCTCAAAATTTTCATTGATATGCTGGCATAAATAACTTCAAGCAGCTGGGAAGTTTTACTCACTAAAGGGTGCCAAATCCTTCTGTAATGCCTTTTAGTTTATAAACCTGTTAGAAACTTTTATCGTGTTACTTGGCTATGGTGCTTTTCTAAAACTGTTGCCATGGCTATGGTAACCCGTTGTGAATGAAGATATGAGCAATAATTAAATCTTGAAAACCTTTTAAAAAACTTCTCTGCTCAAGGCAGAAATTGTGAGATCATGGGGATATTAAATCACAGTTCTCTTACTAACTTAGAGACAGTCCTGGGCTTTTACAAAACATAAAAAGAATGAGTCGTGATTTCTAAAGGAAAAGATTTAAAGTAAATGTTTTGCAGATGTAATACTGTCTTAACCTTTACTGAAGGAGTACAAAATTCCTGGCACAACTTGTTTTGGAATATTGGTCATAGCTTATTAAAAACTTCTGTTTCTGTGAGAACAATATGTTATTTTAACATGATGTCTGAATCTCAGCCTTCCCCCCAGATAATTTTTGCCGAGGAGTCTCTGATAACAGCCTGCAAATACAAACACACACACACACACACAAACACCACCCCCCCAGTATGTTATTAAATGACTTTCAGACTTCTCCTTCATTGCCTGTGAAGATAAGACAGAGGAAATGTCAGGATAAGGCAAGCATAGGAAAGTATTTTTATGGTGGTAGCAGTATTGATCCATTGATTTACTGTTTTTCCCCCATATACCTCATAGTTATTCATACTCACAATGTGATACAACTTTCTTATAGACTTAGAGATACCAACATAAGTTGGATATGGTAAATTGTCATTTGTAGATAATTTCAGAGTGTTTTAATGTTAGTTTCAAGGAGTTGAAATGTTTTAGAGGGAGAGATTGATCCCAGTGAACAAAAATAGGTACACAGCTTAAGGAGTTTGTGAATCTGAACATTATTTCTACATGTGTTCCATAATTAGTAAAGACAAGGCTCTTTTGGTCCCTCAGTTTGGGTAGAAATTATTTCTTGTTTTGTTGGTGCCATGAAACTCCTCAAGAAAACATACGATAAATGTTCCATCTTAGTAAAGTAATGAAATAGTCATTTTGAGAGGTTTGATAATTTTCATGTTTTTTCTATGCATACAGTTCTGTGAATTCCTACCTTTCTCGAAGCTATTATTACTTGTCTTTATTCTTACCTCCTGAGTTTATTTTTGGAAATGACTCTGCTAAGCTTTTATGGAAACAAAACCTTTCTTACTTGGTTTGACCTCTGTCATTTGAGGCTGTCAGCACAAATTGTATTGCTGGAGAATTAACTGATTCTGTAATACAGGTGCAGACTGATACTAGCCCCAGTTTGCATTATACAAATGATCAAATGGAGAATGAGCCAAGATTCATAAAACTCACTGCCAGTATTAGGAATAATGATAGCCTCTATTTTTTTGAGCACCTATTTTGGGCTATTTTGGGCTAGGTATTGTCCTGGGCATATTACATATACCACATAATTCTTTTCTTATATTTTATACATAAGACTCAGAGAGGTTAAGTTACTTTCTCAAAGGCATAGTAGGCAAGCTTCCAAATCCTATGGTTTTTTTCCCCCTTTTAAACCAAACTGCAAATATCAATGCTGATAGAGCACTATTGTTGAGTCAGCAGAGTATCTTCATATATGAGATTATACCTGTTACAGATATATGTTTAAATAAATGTTGAATAAATAAATGATATCAATATTGAAATAATATCAGTGGCACTTGGCCTTTTACTCTTCAGAACCTATAATGAAATGAAAGGGGGGCAAATAGTAGTGAATGATGAATTCAACAAGTGTTTTTGTTGTATTTTATATGTGCATAGTACATAAGTTAATCAAAAGAGGGTATGGTCCTTGTTCTTAACATAAGGCATAAGGACATGAAAGAAATGTATTATGATACAAACCATAGTTTTATGTCAAAATAAGTGATAAATGCACAGAAGAGTGAATGAGGTAAAAATATGGTGGACAGAAACCAACAGGAATGGACTTAAATCATAAGTGAGAATTGAAAGGTGGGAGAATTTGGTAGTAAAAAGATTAGGAACATAGGAACACCATTCCAAGCAACCAGGATCTCTCTCTCTCACACACACACACGCATACAAATTACTGAAATAATGTTCGAGCATGACTGTGATATACTTTATGATTTTTGTGAAATATTTCTCTATCTTCATTTTGTGGTTGGATTACATTTTTCTGCCCTGCTGTTAGGCTTGCCTGTCTGATTTATTTTGGCTAGTGGAATATGACTTGTGTGACATATGTTTCACCTGAGCAAAAATTTTAAATGTAACCAGTTCAGTTTGATCTCTGGCTCTTCCCTGAAATAAATAGGTAATTGCATTATCTGACCCCTGGCCCAGAGAATAGCCACAGTCAGCTGCAGCTAAATGTAACAAGCAAGAAATAAACATTTATTGTTTTAAGCTATTAAGATTTTGAGATCATTCCTTATGTGGCATAGCGTAGTGAAAGCTGATAAATGTAGTGGCATTTGAGGGTGGCCTATGGGGAATCCTGACTACAGAAGAAGGTTTATATTGGATTCTAAAGTTAAATGAAACAGTGAAAATAAGTTAAAGATTTGGGCTTTATTCTGTGCTACCTGGAACTTGTTGTCAAATCTTGGTATCAACTCTTATGATTCAAAAAAAAAAATGTGTGTTCCATCTGATAGTCAATAAGAATCAAATGTGAGTGCTTCTCAGATATTTTTTGTCATGGCTAGAATTAATGGTTTAAGGGATAGATTCTGATTTTATTTTTACTTTCCTATTCAACATCGCCCTCATTAAGTACCTTTCATCTGGGCTGTCACTGGATTACATGGAATACAGGATTCCCCCATTAAGATAAGAGTGAATTGGACTAGCATGTAATTGGCCTGGAATTTTCATGGCTCTTATCTGCTTCCCTATCAAATGAGTGCTAGGAGTTGGTGGACAAATTTGATCTTTAGGAATTTCTTTCTAATTTAGAACTTGTTTCTTTGAAAAGCTATTCAAAGTCGTTAGCATACTTAACGAATGTCAAAATCTATGTAGTCTAGATAATTAACTTAATATACCCCTATATTAATGGGGCAACAATGTAATTTGTTGCCCAAATAGGGACACTTTGGAGAACAAAATGGAACACTACTCATAATTATGCTGGGCCAACAGATGTGAACAGAGACTATTTGGGCAAACCTAGATAAGTGGTCAGCCATTGTATGAATGAACTGAACTATCATGTTTATCACTGCTCTCTCCCCACTTTCTGGAAAAAATAAAAGGAAGGGGTAACACCAGTGACACTGTCCCTTTTCTGTCAGTCACCTATTATGCACATAGGTACTGCCTGTCTGTCTTTGTCACTTCCAATCACTCAAGCAACTCAGAAGTGGGAGAAGGGTGAGCTACTGCTGCAGTGAAAACATTAAAAATTTAGATTATCTTTGGTATGAAAAGGAGAATGAAGATGAATATTCATTGATTTTATTTAAAAAAACATTGGGAATTTAGTTTTCTTTTTTAATTTTAAAGAATTTAAGAGGGTTTTTTTTGCTGATATTTTCTTCCCACTTTCTGTAATGTGAAATGTAACCAAAGCAGTGTTATTTGCAGTGCCAAGAAAACTGTCATTGTAAAATGTTGTAACTGATTTCAATTTGACATACACTTCAAAATGGGATTTTTGCAGTGGAGTTAAACTTATTTAAGAAATTCTGTTTGATATGAGCTCTTCAAGGCCAGTAACTATGTTATATTTTATCTTGTTGTCCTCAAATCCTAGCACAATTCTGAGCACAGAGTAAAACTTCAAGAGTACTTGTTAATTTGGTAAAGAAATTAAAGAACAAATCTGATTCCATGTGAAATATATCAATATAGATTAAAAATCAAGACTATTTTGACATCTAATTAGAGAAGTAATTGAACACTTTCTGGAGATAAATATGAACCTAGAGTTTGAAAGTGTGGAACATTGTTAGTATGCATAGAAAGTTTTAAAAAGTATAGAAATAAAGTGAGTAAATACTAAGAGATCAAAAGGAAAACATATGTTTATTGCTCTCTGAAGAGGAAGTTATTTAGAGTGGGTGGTTTGTTTTTTGGGAATATCAATGATCCAGTGTTCCATAAATGGAATTATCCATGTGTCATAAAAGGAAAGTACTTATATTTATATATTATTGGTTTATATTGTCATCCTTAATTTCTGATTTAAAAAAATGCTGTGGAATCTGCTTGAATTTTATAATCCTCTTTTCCATAAGAGTAAAAGAAGAATTACATTTGATTAGTTTAGGAATGGATGTCAGAATCATGAAAAAATATTGATTCTAAGTTTATCCTTTACAGAACAAACATATACAAAGAATCCATAGGAAATTAATGTCATTTAGCAATAGACTGTTTCTGAATACAATAAAAAGAGAAGTATATAAGAAAATAAGTTGTGAGTTGTAAGATCAAACCCACTTTCTATATCAAGTAAGTGTAAATGAACTAAATTCTTCTATTAAAAGAAAAATTTATTGAAAAGATGTACACATACATGCATGTATACACATATACATGTGTTCAGAAACATACACACACATAAGTGACTGATCTCAAAGTAACTCTGAAATATATGCACAAATATGTGCAAGGGCATTCTAGGGATACTTAAAAAGACAAGAATCATATTTAAATAGACAAGAAATTTGGGAAGTTGAAGCAAAAATATTAAAATAGAAAAAGGGTTGCTTGGGTGGCTCAGTTGGTTAAGCAACTGCCTTCAGCTAAGGTCAGGATCCTGGGTCCTGGGATCGAGCCCCCTGTGGGGCTGCTCAATGGGAGCCTGCTTCTCCCTCTGCCTGTTCTACCTGCTCTGCCTGCCACTCCCCCTGCTTGAGCTCTCTCTCTCTCTCTCTCTGACCAATAAATAATAAAAAATCTTTTAAAAAAATAGAAAAAGGAAAATTTATAATGATAAATGGAAAGACAACATAAAGCTTTTCTGTTATAAATATTCTTGCAGCAAATAGCACGTCATAAAAATTCATAAATCAAATGCAACAGAAAGTAGAAACCCATATTGAGTAACAGATTTTAACTTACCCCCTTCAGTCCAGTAAACTAAGTGGATAAAAAGATATGTAAACATAGAGAAAACCTTAGTAATATAATAAACACCATACATCTAATTGGCATACAGTGACATCTGTATCTTAAAAATATTTTTTCAAATGTTCATAGAATATTAAAAAAAATAACTTTTTTATCAAGACACAAAGGAAACACCAGGAAATTTCCAAAGTAGACAATGTGGGTAGTATCTGTTAATTCTAATTATTAAAACTGTAAATTGATCCTTGTATTAGTTATATATTACTACATAAAAATATTCTTACAAATTTACTTGCTTGGAGCACACACATTTATTATCCCCACAGTTTTATCTAGGTCTTCTACAATGCTGCAATGGCTCAGCCAGGGAAGCAAAGACTTCTAATCTAAGCTCATATGTTTGTTGGCAAATTCAGTTCCTTATGACATGTGGCTACACATCAAAACTGAAGCATTTCTGTGGAGGTTGTTTTTATTTTTGCTTCAGTTTAGTATTAATAGGCAATATAGTAAAGTGACTGGCTACAAGATAAATATACAAAACTCAATATTTACTTTCTATTCTTGTAATTAGCACATAGAAAATCTCAATTAAGATATTTTATATGTAATAATTCCATGATATAAAATTGATTGTGACAAATTTGGTTAGAAGATCATGGAGCCTTTATGATTAAAATTATGACGTATGTTAAAAAACATAAAACAAGATTTGAACAAATGGAAATTCATAACCCAGTTTTTGATGAAAAGACACAGTGTAAGATTTAACCTTCCTAAAATTATCATATTAAATTTAAAGTAATTCTTAGTAGAATTTTAATAGGATTTTTTTGTAACTAGATACAATTATAGAATATATATGAAATAATACATACCCCCCAAAAACCAAGTAATACAGGAAAAAGAACAGGAGGAAGGGAGTTGTCTTACCAAAAACTTAGAATATAGTCTAAGGTCCCTGATGCTAACATAAATGTAGTATAGAAAAATGATCAGGTAATCCAGCTAAACAAAATAGAGAATTAAGGCATAGATCCCAATTTAAGTGAATTATATATTACAAAGTTGTAATAAATAAAATTGTTTTAGTATGTAAAATATATGAACTAGTATATCATTATTGTATTCAAATAAATATGTAAAAAGTAAATATTCAACAATAGAGGAATAATAGAATAATTTATATTTATATTTTACATAGCAAGCAAAAATAAATTAAAGCTAGATTAATTTTCTTGAGGTTTATAATTGGGTAAGAATAGCAAGACATAGAAATAAATAGTATGATCACAATTTTATAAAATAAAAGTGACAAAAACATATATATGTGTACATATACTGACATATGTTTAGGTGCATATATATTTCTATGTAAGATTATATGAGGATGATGAAAAATAAAGAGCATAGAAATTGTTGGTAGGGTGTCTGAGGTTGAGGTGGGGTGCCTCATGTAAGTGAAGGGTAAAGGGAGCAGTCACTGGAAACTATATTAACTTCTGTTTAAAAGAAAAGTGACATTCAAGTTCAAATTAAAAAGCTATATTTTCTCACCTTTTAGGTCGACAGAATTCAGGATATTTGAAAATAAATTGGTGAGAGTTTGGAGGGGAAATAAGCACTCACTTGCCCTGATCTTAAGTCAAATTTGACACATCCTCTGTATTTCTAAGAAAGCCATTTCCTGATTCCTATCAAAATTTGTAGCAAACTCTTACCCAGTTTTACTTGTAGTTTATCTTACAAATATACATGTGTGAAGTATAAAAGATTAATGTCAATAATGCTAGTACTAGCAAATGATTAGAAATCATCTAAATGAACAACAATCTAAATGTACTGTTATTTGAGTCATGACACACTCATAAAATAAAATACTCTGCATCTATTCAGCAGGATAAGGCATTTCCATTTGTTCTGGAGTGGGCACTAGGTATTATATGCAACTGATGAATTACTGAACTACATCTGAAACTAAAGATGTACTATATGTTGGCTAATTGAATTTAAATAAAAAAAAAGAAAATGTACAGAAAAATGTATATAACTTTCTACCATTTGTGTTTAAAAGGAAGTGTGTGTGTGTGTGTGTGTGTGTGTGTGTGTGTGTGTGTAGTTTATATATGTAGATCACCTCTGGAACCTTTCTGACACATTGGAGATAGTGAGTTGTCTCTAGAATAGTAGATAAAGTGACTGAGAGGCTGAGTTGAACTGATTATCTTTCCTTTCATTTGAATTTTGTATCTTGTGCCTGCATTATTTACTTAAAACCAAAATAACTTTTAAAATTTATTCTTAGTGAATTATACAGAAAGAACAAAGATAATGTAATCAAACACGCTAGCTAAGTATCAGAGAGGCTATAATAGTAAATTGAAATGACTTTTTTTAAAAAAGATTTTAATTAATTTATTTATTTGAGAGACAGAGAGAGAGGCAGACATGGAGGGAGTACAAGTGGGTGGAGGGGCAGAGGGAGAGGGAGAAACAGACTCCCCACTGAACTGGGAGGGAGCCTGATGTGGGCCTGGATCCCAGGACCCTGGGATCATGACCTGAGCCAGAGGAAGATACTTAACTGACTGAGCCACCCAGGTGCCCCCACTTGACTTTCTAATATTCCTAAGTAATTTATATTTATAAAACTTAATATTCGGTATAAAAGTTTCAACATTTTATAAAAAAATGTTCCTTTATTTAAAAAATAATCTTGGAAACCATTTGAAATTTAAAGTATTCTTTTTTATTGAAGTGTAAATGACATATTAGTTTTAGGTATACAAAATAATGACTTGCTATTTGCATATATATTGATATAATGATCACCACAATAAGTCTACATAACATATGCCACCATACATAGTTATTTTTCTTCTTGTCATGAGGATTTTTAATATTTATTCTCTTAATGACTTTTAATTATGTAATACAGTATTATCAGCTGTAGTTACTGTGGTGTACATTACATCCCCAAGATGTACTTACTCATTTCCTAACTATTAGTTTGTACCTTTTGACCTCCTTCACTCATTTCGCCTTCCTTCCTGCCCCCCACCTCTGGCAACCACCCTCTTTTCTCTGTATTTATGAGTTTGCTTTTTGTTTCCTGTTATATTCTACATATAAATAAGATCACATGGTCTTTGTTTTTCTCTGTCTGACTTATTTCACTAAGCATAATGCTGAAGAAGTCCATCCATGTTGTTGAATCCTTTTGGAGTTAATTTTGTTTGTATTGTGTAAGTTAGTAGTCCAGTTTTTGTTTTTGTTTTTTTTTTTTGCATGTGCTTGTCTAGTTTTCCCAACATCGTTTATTGAACACTGTCCTTTTCCATTGCATATTCTTGGTTCCTTTGTCATAAAGTAATTGACCCTGTGTGTGTGTGGGGGGGTGGTTATTTCTGGGCTCTCTGTTCTCATCCATTGATCTGTGTGTCTGTTTTCATGTCAATACTATACTATTTTGATTACTATACCTTTGTAATGTAGTTTGAAATCAGGGAGCATGTTACCTCCAGCTTTGTTCTTCTTTCTCAATATCCCTTTGGTTATTCAGGGTCTTGGGTGCTTTCATACAACTTTTAAAAGCATTCTTTGAATTACAGCTGAAACAGAAAAGAGTACCAGTATACTGAAATGATTAAAGTAAGTGTGAAGATGAATTTCCTAGAGCTCACAGAAGTATGTATTTGGTTTGAGGATTTTCGCTGAGGCTCATGTAGGGAAAGATATAATTCTAAAAGCTGATGTCCATTCTCTGGGTTCTGTCACCAAGTCAGAACACCCATGAGTTTAACGCCGATTACCCTGAATTGGGAGGGAATGGCAAAATAAACTTATATTTGATTAAGATTGTGGTTAAATTTTTAATTGATTTCTAGAATGTAAATAATTTTGGTTTATAATTGTTAATTGCTTTCTAGAGTGAAGCTTTATGTCTAGAATTTTATATGTTTTCTGAATAGTGCTATATAACTTTTATTTTTCTTCTGTTTAGGTTGTGTTTAGAGTCCAGACATCCATACTTTTCCTATGCTCATTTTCTGATAGGATGATAAAATGTCTGTTTATTACTACATATTGGAATAAATGATAGGACAATAAAATTAACTCGCAGGACTATTTGTATTAATTGTATTTGCTAGTGTGGTAGTGTAATAGTAGTGTAATAATAAAGTGTCACCAAATTTTTTTTGAAATGCCAATTGTAAGGTTTTTAAATCTCTAAATTCTTTATGATTAAAACTACAGGGGTGCCTGGGTGGCTCAGTCGGTGAAGCATCTGCCTTCGGCTCAGGTCATGATCTCAGGGTCCTGGGGTCGAGCCCTGCCTCGGGCTCCCTGCTCCGCGGGAAGCCTGCTTGTCCTTCTGCCTCTGCCTGCTTATGCTCTCTCTTGCTCTCTCTCTCAAACAGATAAATAAAATCTTAAAAAAACTACATTAATACTTCCAAAATAAACTGTTATTCTTATAACACTAATATTCTTTATACATTTCTTACTAAAAAGATAGTTTAAGATAAATGAAATACCAGATTTTAAAATGATTTCTTCACTTGAAGATTATCAAAAGTAGCTAGGTGAGCACAAACCAGAAACCTGGACTCCATTTTCAGTGACGTTAAGAGTGTAAGTAGCCCCAGACCAGGAGATATGAGGAGTAGTTACCAAATACAGTGAAGGTCAAATACAGGTTAGTAAGTCTACTGAAACAGGATGCTTCTGGGTATAGAATTTAGACAAAGCCTACCTAGTAAGTGGCACTTTGGTGCAAAATTAACCTTCAGTTATTTAAACCGGTAAGAATGTTTTCATGGGCTGATGTTGAAAGCTTTTTTCAACCAGGATTGCCAGAAAATCTTAAGGAGCAGGGAGGCAAGCAGTGAAGGAAAAAAACACCTGCAGCCATATTTGCAGGAAGTAAACTGTCAGTGAGGGAGTGCAGAGACAGAAGGCACAATTTTCTGTACAAAATAAAAGATCAAAGCCCAAAAACAATACTCAAGAAGGAAAATGAAAAGCAATGAAATCTTCATAGAAACCAGATTTTTTAAATGGAAGCAAAATTGGAAGAATGAAGGCTAATTTGAAAGCAACTGGACGGCAATAGGCTCTGAGAAACTGCATAGAGACTTGGGGGCAGGACAGAAAAATGTAAGGAAAATTAAGTGATCAAGTAGTTTTTAAATAGTTGCAGTTCATATCAACTCTCATTTCTTTATGTTTCAACTTTTTATTTAAATTCTAGTTAGTTAACATAACAGTGTAATATTAGTTTCAGGAGTATCAACGGTCTCATTTTTGATGCTGATAACTAGTGTCTTAGGCTCATATGCTTCCTCTCTCTCTCTCTCTCTCTCTCTCTCTCTCTCTCTCTCTCTCTCTCTTCCCAGGCCAATCTGGCAGGTTTATCAGTTGTGTTTTCTCAATGAACCAACTTTTGGTTTCATTGATTTTCTCTATTTTGTTTTCTAGTTCATTGGTCTGATCTTTATTATTTGCTTCCTTCTGCTTATTTTGAGACTTTTATTTTTAAGTCTCTTAAGGTTGAAACTGAGGTCATTGATATAAAACTTTATTTTTATTCCACTGTAGGCAGTTAGGACTGTGCTCTTATCCCTAAGTGCTGGTGTATCACCTTTCCATGCATTTTGATATTTTGTGTTCTTATATTTATTGAATTCAAAATGTTTTTATTTCCCTTTTGATTTCTTATTTGATCCATGGATGATGATGATTATTCAAATATTTGGGAATTATCCAGAAATATGTATGTTACTGACTTTTGATTTAGTTCCATTATAGTCAGTGAACGTAGACTGTATGACGTGAATCCATTTTAGTTTATTGAGACTTGTTTTCTGGTCCAGAATATGGTCTATATTGGCAAATGTTATGATGCATTTGAATAAAATGTGTATTTGGCTGTTGTTAGATGGAATGTTCTGTAAATATTAGGTCAAGTTGGTTGATTGTGTATCTTCTCGTGTTTACTGATTTTCTGTCTTCTTGTTCATCAGTTGTTGAAAGATGAGTACTTAAATCTCTGAGTATAATGATGGATCTGTCTATTGCAAAATTCACTCTTACTAGTGGGAAAAAAAGGTTGAAAGCCAAGATCATGTTGATGGTATCAATAATGTATACAAAATAATGTCCATAATTAATTCTTTTAAAATTCACTTTGGTGTCTGTCTCTCTCCCTCAATCTCTCTCTCCTCTCTCCCTTCTTCCTTCTCTCTTTCTCTGTCTCTCTTTCACTGTGTGTATGTGTGTGTGTGTATGTATGTATCTTTTATCTTTGTAGTTTTCCTGATGACATTTCAAAGGAATGTGTCAGTTCTATTTTCATTTTGAGGTAAAAATATATTTAATTCAAATTGGCTAAAAAATGTCCAACAGTCTATGAATTCATATCAATTATGCTTAGCAACCTGGTTGCCATGCAAACCATTTATTTTATCTGGTCAAGGGGCAATTTGAAAGCTGGTTGACATGGTGATAATATTTCTGTTATGCAATTGACATGTTGTCTAAAAATAGAATTGCAATGAATAAAGCTCTTTTACTCATCTTTCTAATGCTCTTTTCACTGAAAAATCACTAATGCATTTGTGTCTGCCTATTTCACATTTTACTTTGTAATAATCATATAGAAGAAATCTACAGGGCTTTTTGTCTCTTCCAGATAAAGATATACTGTTAATACTATCACTTTTCTAACTATTGAGGTGAACTGTGATACTGACAAAAATAAGATCCCCTTTTTTCATTAAAAGAACGTGCTTCTATTTAAGTAAAATAGTTATACTTAAGAACAGAGAGGTAGATCTATAAATGAGGATGAGATATTAGGCTTTTAACCTATGAGGCTGCTAAAGACGTCTAAGGATTAACTATGGATATTCAGGTCAAAGAGCAAAGATTTACCAAAGCATTTTTGGCAGAAGTAATGATATAAAGAGTCAGATTTGAACTTTCTAAATTATAATTACCAGCAAGGGGATTACATTGCAACTATGAAACATAGATTTTCAATAAATGTAGTTAAAAGTAAAATAATTTCTTCTTACCTATAAATTTATGAGTGACAATATTCATCACAGTTATATATGATAAGTAATAAAATGATAGATTACATAATGGTCTTTAGTTAAAAGAACTTTCATTTTTTTAATTCTCAAATTAAATCACTATTCATGGGAATAAAACTAAATATCTAAAAACTCTAAAAAGAGCAGAAAATATGAAGATAAATTTATTCTGAATTCATTTTATGGGATTATAGAGACTTTTCTGTCTAAACTTTAGCATATTTTAGTATACTTGAAAATTTTTTGATTAAGCTTCATATTATGACCATACCATGGAAAGACAGTAAAAAAGACAGTTTCTATTTGCTGCACATTAATATTGGACCGAGATACCTGTCTCACAGTAGAATTCTTCATTCATGTAGAAATATAGGGTGCTGGAGACATTGTACCTTTATGGTGTATCTTATCTATACAGTGTTCCTACGCTTCAAGCGTCCAACATTCTGTGGAATTCCTGCCAAAACCCCATATGCAATGCTGGTTTCCAGAACACAGTGCTGTCATTTAAGAGTTCATTCTGAATCTCTGACTTTGTGTTCATGAAATCTCTGTAAATATTTTAGCAAACAGACCCGATAAGATACACTGAAATGTAACAAATAATTTCACTAAAGGATTACTTTAAAAAGTGTTACTCAGCCTTATTACCTTTTAGATATTAAATGACTCAAATTACAAAGTCTACATTTCAACTCAATTTTTTAGAAATGTGCTTGTTATTCAAATAAGATACAATTCATAATGATTTCCACATGCTTACACAGTGTATCTTGAGAGAAAGTGAACACTACTTGTCTTCTGCAGAGCTTTTGAACAATTTGAAAAATGAAGCAAAGGAGTGCAGTGGGGCCAAAACACCACTATTATTAGGGGAGGCTCAGTGGAAGACAGGGTTTGAAGTCAGCAATGTGGGCTTAATAGAATTGCTCATCAGAGTTAGGCTGGACTGGGGCAGACATCTCCACCAATCCCACTGCCCAGCCCCTGCCTATTGGCAGTTGCCCAGAAGAAGTAGAAACTGACTCTCTCTGACCAGTTAACTCTCAAGAGGAAGAAAGGAAGTTGATCCCACTCTCACAAATTTTTCTTACCTAGTTCATAAATCAAATAAGGCATTCCACCCTGAAAAGGGGAATGTATTGAGATAAAATCTTTCCTTGTGGAAATTATGAGTGGGCCCTCTAAGACTATTATTTTTAAACTTTCTAAAAGGGCCAAAGAGGAGATAAGTAGTATGTACAAAAGAGCTGTTCAAAAGAAGACTGATAAAGGTTACTTCCTTTGGATGCCTGGGTGGCTCAGTTGGTTAAACATCTGCCTTCAGCTCAAGTCATGATCCCAGGGTCCTGGGATCAAGTCCTGTATCGGGCTTCTTGCTCAGTGGGGAGCCTACTTCTCCCTCTGCCTGCCACTCCCCCCTGCTTGTGTTTTCTCTCTCTGACAAATAAGTAAAATCTTACAAAAAAAGTTATTTCCTTTTTTCTCCTGATGGGTCCACTTTATAGATTAAATGACCGAGATTCTTTGATAGCGAAATGCAAGAAAAAAAAGTATTGGATTGAGGGTAAAATTGTAAATTAAAAGAAACTTGAGTAATATAAACTAAAAAGAAGAAATGGGCAAAATTTACAGGATTTGGGGTACACACTTGGGTGATCCAGTTATAAAGAAAAGCAAGGAAACGATTCCTCTTCTCTTTGGAAAGTAGTTTCCTTTGGTGGAGAGAGGGGTTTGTGACTGGATGGTGTACATGCACAGTCTTCTGACATGCCTGGAAAAGGCTTGTTCTTACTTCTTACAAAGCTGTGTCCTTGTGAGTTTTTTTTTTTTTAAGATTTACTTATTTATTTTAGAGAGAGAACATGAGTGGGAGGGGCAGAGGGAGAGGGAGAGAATCTCAAGCAGACTCTCTGCTGATCCAGGAGCCTGACATGGGGCTCAATTCCACGACTCCAAGATCACAACCTGAGCTGAAACTGGGCGTCGGATGCTTAATCGACTGTACCACCCAGGTGCCCCCTCCTTGTGAGTTTTTGAGTTCAACCTGTCCACCTTCCCTGCAAGATGAACCCTGACCATCCTATTTAAAGTAGGTTTTTGTCTCTTTGTTTTGTTTTGTCATTGGTGTTCTCTAGAGTGTCCGCTCCATGAAAATGAAATTGTTGTTGTATGACTAATGTTTATCACAGAGCTAGATATATATTTGGAACTTGGTAATTAATGATTGAATGAGTGATCAACATTCAGAACCTTGTGATTTCGAAATCCTTGCTTTTAACTACTATATTGTGTTGCTTTCTCTAGCCTCATGTTTTGTCACTCCTTGCATCAGTCCCTAGACTCATAATTCTAACACACATCCTTTGCCATTTTTATTGGTCTGTTTGCTTTTCTGTTCTTTTTATCCCCACATTATATCTTTCTTTCATCTGGCAAGCCCCTGATCATTGTTCAAGATTCAGCTCAGGCATAATGTTTTCCAGAAAACCTTTCCTGATACTTCCTCTGTTTTCAGGCTAGATTAGGTAGTACTTGTCTTTCATGTTTCCAGAATATCCTGTGGATAATGTCTGTCACTGTACTTGTCAAATTGTATGTGTCTGCCTTTCTTACTATGCACTGAGTAAATGTTTGTTAAAGGACATAAGGAAAACCATTGCTTAAGACCAACTGATTAATAGAATGATTTGAAATTATCCCAACACTTGAAAGCCTTTCAGAGATAAAAACAGACTTTTTAGAAATATTTAACTTAGATTGAATCCAAAAATCAGGACTACTATCATTTCTTTGAGTAAAAATGGATTCAGTTATTTGTGATCAGGTTTATTAGCCATTTTAACTCCATTAATGAGATAGTTACAGATTACAGTCTCTTCACATCAAAGAAGAATATGAAAAATGAAAAATAATCTTTAATTTCTAATGATGACTGACAGCATCAGTTAAGGTAGTTTTGATTGCAACATAGAACTGTGCCTCATACTGGCTTAAAATAGAACATTTATCTTAAATAAAAATAACCTAAAGGTAAAGTGATCTCCAGACTTATTTGAAGACACTTCATGAAGCAATCAGGTTCTTTCATCTCTTTGTTCTGCATCCTTTGCAAATCAGCTAGTCTGACTTCCCTCTGAGCTGCAAGATGGTTGGAGCAGTTCCCTGAATCACAGGATAAAATTCAGAGGAGGAAGAATGGCATTCTTACTTCTGGGTGTTCTTTTGAAGAAGGAAGAGTCTTCCCGAAACTTCCTAACTGAATTCCCCTTATGTATCATTGACCAGTAGTGGTGACTTGCCCATTCCTAAACCACTCAGTGACCTGGGAAAGGGAGTGCCAACATTTGGTCTGCTCTAGTTGGTAAGGATGGAAATGATTAGAAGATTCAAACATTGTGGTCAGTGTATACCTAAAAACCATGTTTTATTGAAAGAATTAGGAAACAGTAAATTTATAAAGTAAATCAAAATACAGTTGCTGGCTATTTTTATGTTATAAAATCCATAAAAACCAAAGTCAAGAAGAGAGGTGTGATTATTACCTGCATCATTCTTAAATTTCACAAACATTAAACATACCTGCAGATAAAAGATGGGGAAAACACATTGGGTATATATCCAGCTCCCTGGTCCTGTACTTTGGAAAAATGTGATTGATTTACTTTCCTGACAGTTAGTTTTCATTCATTTTCTCTTTTAACTCCAATTCTGGAATATTTCTACTGCTAAGATGAAGGATAAATAAAAAAAAGTCTCTCTATGCTCAGAAGGTTTTTCATTTAACTGTGGGTGAAAGATACATTATGAATAGTATTGATTTTTTTTGACCTCAGTCAAGTGACATGAAAGCTTAACCTAGATTCATCTTCTCCTCACATTTGTCATAAATCTCTGACATGTCGATATTCTATATTTGAATGCTTTGTGCACATTAGCAATATTGTAAAATCATATTGTATTGTGACAAGGCACTAAATTTATTTCAGAGAGGGTCCATTTTAGCACTATATGCACTATGCATAATAAAGCAGTTATTGATTCTAATGACAGATTATTACAACATTAATAATTTAGTTGAAGCAAGACCTTTTTTCATTTGAAATTGGAGAGAGAGTTGCTAAAGAATAAAAGAGGCATCCCCCCAGTTAGCCTTCCTTGTATTATAATGATGTTGTTCCTCATAATTATGTGGTTAAAATGGATGTGGTCATATCGAGTTCAGAAACATAGGAATACAGTCTGCACTTTAGGTATGGCTATTTAAATTTTTAATTCTCATTGACAATAATAGGGGCAAAGCTTATAAATGATCTCTGTATGCTCAGATAAAAATGATTATGGATTCCTTTTCACCCTTGGTAAGAGCTACTATCACTGATAACATTGATATCACAGTAAAAACAAAATCAGATGACCTGTCTAAAGAATTAGATTTATTTAAATGAAATGGAAATGTAGTTTAAGGCAGCAGCTTATTCTTAAATTGAATTTATTTGAAGCCCTAAGTAGCTGTGAAATTTTGGCTACAGGACTGTATGTGTGAATAGCTAGGTCACTAAATGATCTTAGGGGTATTAGAATATAATACATGATAAATTTCCTATAGAAATTCTATAGAATTTCCTCACATGAAAAAAATCATCTCTTTTCCATGTTGAACTGTTTGTCATTATTTTGTCAAATTAGATCAAGATTCGCCTTCATACTTAAGCACATCATGCCCCCCCTTTTTTTAATGATCATGTGATATACCTATAGATGTTTTAATGAATATGCCAACTGCCAGAGAGAACCATGACTCCTCCATTTTTATGCTCAGTGTGGCAGGGCCCCATTAAGGAAAAAAAAATTTAGGACTTCCGGTCTAGGAAAGCAAGGTACAATTATCTTTGATCTAATTACCCTTTTTTCTGAAGCCAAACCCAATGAAAAGAGACTGAGAAACATAAAGGTGAGTCAATCTCCCAGGAAAATAGGAACCGCCCATAACCCCAAACAACAATATATTACGAAAATGCTTTAGTAATTGAACCAGGATGATAGATAGCATGGGGTGGATAGATGTATGTGTAGATTTTCTGCAAAATAAAGAGCTCTCCAAATTGGGTGGGGGCACATATCCTGCAGAATAAACCTACAACCCTATGCTTAGAAACAATGTTTAGGTATGAGGAGTAGAAGTGGGAGGCTCCCTAAAATCTGGGGAACCAGATGGAATATTAAGGATGTTGGGGCTGAGCAAAGAGCCATGCATACTACAGGTGTTAGAAGAAAGAAAACGTGATGACAAGCATCCCTGAGGCTACTGATATTGGTCAGCCTTAATGAGTAATGGCTAAATCAAGATACACACAAACCCAACACCTCTTGCTAAAGATCTCTCTGTAGTCTGAAAGAAATTTGTACCTTTAGACAAAATGTTGATGAGAAAATTACTGAAGGCAAAAAACTCCCAACTGCTTGCTATTCAAAGTGGCTTCTTGCTCAGCTCAAAAATTAATTGTACACCCAGCAAAGATGCTGCAAGAAAAAGAGAGGAAGAAAATATGGAATTCAAAAGACAGAGTAAGAACACAATTATGCCATTATGCAGGTAAATAGGAGCAAAGAATTCTCCAAGAAATAAATGAAATTGAAGAAAATATGAACTCTGGAACCAAAAATTGGAAAATAAATGGTACAGAGATTCAAAAAAGATATGACAAAACTGAACATGGAGAAGAAAATTGAACTGGTTATACTTTAGGGGAAAAAAAAATTTCAAATAACTGAAAGTAAGTGATCAGATCCAATAACTAAGGCTATACAGGACAGAATAACATAATTAAGAAGTTGGTTCCAATTGATATATTCACAATATTGCCCTCAGAGGAATAATAGGAAGTTATTCAAGTGTCTGTAAAACCATAACCATATAAATAAAACTATAACCACTTAACAAGTGGGAAGTAATGTTAATAATATCAAAAATGAATAGGTTAAGAAACAGAAATAGATTATAATTAATGAATACTCTGAAGTTCTTTGTAAAAATTAATAACTTAAGAAAGGAGAAAAAATGAGAATAGAAAATAACCTCTAATACTGAGAAAATTAGAAATATACAACAGATATCAATATTTCCTATGCCCACTAGCAGAATTCCTGCTTTTTTTGATAATAGGATCCCAAATTTTTAGCTAGATGCACGGCTATCCACAAAAGCTTTGTTGTCCATACTTTTTTACAGCTGGTTTTGGCTATGTGACTACATTCTGGCTGATAAGATGTAAAGCAGAAGTGGTCATGTTACAGCTATTAGGATATGTTCTTAAAAGCAGCTGCCCTCCTCTCTGCTCTTGCTCACTGGTCTTCTTGCTTTGCCTTGAACACATCCTGCAAGGAATCTCTAGACCTTTCTATGTGTTTTCCCTCCATCTAGATGGCCATTTCTAAATCTTTTTGTTTCCTTATTTCATTCAGCATCAGCTGCAGGATCATCTTCTCAGACCTCCCTTGCCTACTCTATTAGGAAGCCCAACCCCAATTCTCTATTCCCTTTTCTAGTAATTGTTGAGTTGTTTTTTTCATATAATATGAAGAATGCGTAAACTCCATAGAGTTTGATGTCTCTGTCATTCCCTTCAGTAGCTCCACCACCTAATGGGGACTTGGCATGGGGCAGGCACCCTCTGTCCTCGAATAAATGTGTAATAGCTTTTTAGCATTGGAGAAGATGAGGCAAAAAGCAAAAAAGAAGAATTATGGAACATGAGAATAGATTTAGGGAACTCATTGACTCCATCCAATGTAATAACATTTGTATTGTAGGAGTCCCAGAAGAAGAAAAGAGAGCAAAGGGGGCAGAAAATTCATTTCAAGAAATAATAGCAGAAAACTTCCCTAATTTGGGGAAGGAAACAGACATCCAGATCCAGGAGGCACAGAGAACTCCCATCAAAAATCAATAAAAGCAGGCCAACACCAGGACATATTGTAATTAAATTTGGTAAATATAGTGATAAAGAAAAAAGGCTTTTTTTAAAAAAGATTTTATTTATTTTTATTTTTATTTTTTTAAGATTTTATTTATCTGAGAGAGAGAGAATGAGAGATAGAGAGCACGAGAGGGAAGAGGGTCAGAGGGAGAAGCAGACTCCCTGCTGAGCAGGGAGCCCGATGTGGGACTCGATCCCAGGACTCCAGGATCATGACCTGAGCCGAAGGCAGTCGCTTAACCAACTGAGCCACCCAGGCGCCCTAAAAAAGATTTTATTTATTTGACACAGAGAGAGAGAGTACAAGCACAAGTACACAGAGAGAGAGTGGCAGGGAAAGGGAGAAGCAATCTCCTGCTGAACAGAGAGCCTGACGTGGGGCTTGATCCCAGGACCCTGGGATCATGACCTGAGCAGAAGGCAGATGCTTAATCGACTGAGCTACCCAGGCACCCTATAAAGAAAAAAGTCTTAAAGTCAGCAAGACAAAAGAAGTCCTTAACCTACAAGGGAAAACCCATAAAGCTAGCTGGAGATTTCTCAACAGAAACTTAGCAAGCCAGAAAGAGTGGCATAATATATTCAAAGTGCTGAATGGGAAATATCTGCAGCCAAGATTACACTATCCAGCAAGGCTATCATTCAGAATAGAAGGAGAGATAAAGAGTATCCCAGGCAAACACTAAAGTAATTTGTGATCAGTAAACCAGTTTTATAAGAAATATTAAAGGGGACTTTTTAAGTGCAAAGGAGAGACCAAAAGTGACAAAGACAATAAAGGATCAGAGAAAATCTCCAGAAACAGTGACAAAACAAATAATAAAATGGCAATAAATACATATCTGTCAATAATTACTTTGAATGTAAATGGACTCAATGCTCCATTCAAAAGATACAGGGTGTCAGAATGGAAAAAGACAAGACCCCTCTCCTCCCCCCCCATCATATGCTGCTTGCAGGAGACTCATTTGAGACCTAAAGCCACCTGTGGATTGAACATGAGGATATGGAGAAACATTTATCATGCAAATGGATGTCAAAAGAAAGCTGGAGTAGCAATACGTATATTGGATAAACTAGATTTTAAAACAAAGACTGTATAAAGAGACAGACAAGGGCATTATATAACCATAAAGGGGCAATCTAACAAGAAGATCTCACAATATTATGCACCCAACAGAGGAGCACCAAAATATGTAAAACAATAACAAACATAGAGGAAGTAATAATAATACAATAATAGTAGAATACTTTAACGCTACACTTACATCAATGGACACATCATCTAAACAGAAAATAAACAAGGATACAGTGGCTTTGAATGATACCAGATGGATTTAACAAATATATTTAGAACATTCCCTCCTAAAACAGAATACACATTCTTTTCAAGTGCACATGGAATATACTCCAGAATAGATTACATATTAGGTCACAAATCAGACCTCAAGAAATATAAAAAGATTGAGATCATACCATGCACCTTTTCTGATGGGGCAAGCTGGCCAACTCATACATTGTTGGAAGGAGTATAAATTGATATAACCTAATTAGATAGGAAATTGTTAATATCCTACCCAAATCCCCTCATCAGCGGGGAGCTTTTCAATTTTTGTATCAGTAGATAATGATCATGAACTTGATTCTTAATTCCACATCTAGGATTGAATTTATTTCTACATGTAGATTTGGTATAGTTACAAGAGTTGTTGCAGTAATTGTTTATAAGAACAACGCATTAAAAACAACTTGACTATGCTTTATAACACACTGCATATATTTTCTAATATACTTTCTAATACACTGTATACATAATGCCATGTTACAATATTTCAGCAAATCTAAGAATCAAGAATTTAAGATGTACCATTATTACCATTATTTTATGCACAACTGAAAAAGAAGAAAAGCTGCCAATCAAACTGTGACATGTTATTAATTGTTAGATGTACCCTAATGTGATGTTAAAATGAAAAAAAATTCCATCTCAGACTTAAAAAACAAAACAAAACAAAACAAAAAAAAACAAATGCCTTTCAGCAGAAGACTGGCTAAAAAGTGGTCCACTCCCAGAGGGGATATTATGTAGCTATTAAAAACTGATAACTGTGTGTGTGTGTGTGTGTCTCTGTATGTGTGCATGCATGTGTGTGCTCCTCTAAAATTATTGCCTAGATATATTACTCAGTAAAAAAACAAAAACAGAGTATAAACAGCTATATATTTTTCTTTAACTTGGGAAAAACATATATCTTTATGTACATATGATATATGTAAAGATAAAGACAACTAATGAGACTAGTTGGTTATAGGAAGAGGGGCAGAGTACCTGGGGGATAAGTGTGGGAAACAGAATTACTTCTCTTTGTAATTGTAAGCCCTTTTGTATTGTACTTTTTAAAATTTCTATATTGATATTACTTAGTAAATTTTTAAAAATTAGTTTAATAAAAGAAATCAGTTTGCCTTATTACTTACATATGCTTACACATTATTTTTTCTTTATGTTATTCTTGTTTTCATCATATGCACAAATGGAATTTTGGCTTATTTAGTTGCATTTTTTTCTACAATGAAAGTAGAGCAGCATCATTTCATCTGTATGATTCTTTAGAGCTATTTTTTTTTTTTTTGGAATATTTACCCTAAGTTGTAAATTTTCACTAAGAAGCAATGCTGAGAAAAAAAATCCATCTACCTTGACATAATATAATGCATTTCCCTTTCTATACAATAAAAGCATGTAGAAACAATGTAAAATGGCTTTACACTTATTGCATTGATGATAATGGGAACGGATGCTTTTTAAACCATGAAACTGTCTTTGCAGTGCTTTGAAATAGACAATTAACTTACACTCCATTTTGACTTAAGTGATTTGATAAAACACAGAATCATTCCATCAATCCTTAGTCATGAACCCTTGTTCCCCTAAGGTTAATGCTCCATCCTACTTCATTGAATTGAATGGTTTCATCTGTTTATATATTAAAGCAAAATATATATTTTAGCTAGCATTTTATTTAGTTCTCATTTATATAAAATGCAATGAGAACAAGGATGCTATGAAAATAGAATGGTGTAATAAATAGTTTCATTATAGGATTATTCTGCCCTTTCTTCCTAAATCAGTAAGACAGTGTTCTATGAAAGGAAATCATAGATACAAAATACAGCATTCTCTTTCCATTACTTTATTCCTAATGTTCAGTGAGATTTAATATGTAATATTTTAAAACTCTCAGCCCAAGCTTTGTAAGTCATAGAACACCACAGGGAAGAGATGGCTTGCACATTAATTTCTTTTTCTCTTGGCTATTGTAATGGAGCCCTTGTGTGGCTACAGAAGCAAGTCCTCATTTTTTAATGTTTTAATGTTATTTCAATATGAACTGGAATTTCCTCCATTAGTATGTTTAGCAGAATTAGTGTGTCAGTGAGTGGAAGTAATAGTCATAGAGATTTTTATGCACATGAATTCTATCTCTACAGCCTGCTCAGCAGCTGCTGTTCACATGGTGATTGGACAAGTGCCCAAGGGCATAGGTGCCAGGCAGGAATGCCTTCACCCTGACAGTTTGCACAACACAGCACTGTCATCTCATTAGCAGGCATAAGCATCTTTGCCACATGCTGATTAATACAGTTGCACCTGCTCTCACCATGTCATCCTAAGGATTGGAGTTGGACTTATTTTGTATTCCTCCAGGCTTCTGGCCATTTAATTTCATGACATCATTGGACAACAAAGTCATCTCAAGAGGTCACCTGGTTCAGTCTCCTGCTCTCAGGCATACCAATAGTTAACTGTTGAAGATGAATGCAGGTTTTGTTACATTTAAAAATAGCTAGTGGGATAGTCATCCCACAATTTGTAGCCAGCTTCAGTGTTTAATAAGTCTTGTAATTGTAGTGGCCTAGGATGATTGATAAAGGAAATTGCATCTTTTGTTTGTTTGTTTGTTTTGTTTCTTAGGTTTTTGGGTTTTTTTTAAATTTTGTTTGTTTTGTTGGTGTTGGTGTTATCATTGTTTTAGTTATAAGGCAGAAAAGTTGCCTTTCAGGAGTTGCTAGTCTTGTCTGTCTCCATCCCTAGAGGCAACCACACACAGCCTGGGAGGATCTCCCAGTATCAAGAAGAAGAATTTGAATGGTCCCTTTAGTTGTGTAAATATAAGGCACCAGTTGTCCTTTACGTATTGCCCACATTGCTTGGTGGCAGTGAGAAACCATGCATAGGGAACAGAGAAGCCACCTGCTGAAAAGGGAACCGCATGGTACCTTGCTTCACTTTTATTTTTTGTAGGAGCAGTAGCAGTAATTGGAATATTCCTGGTAGATTCAGATCTTCCCAAGTGAGGTCAGGTGGCAGAAATAAATAGTCTTTCCACATAGCACAGAAATTGCCATGGGCACAGGGAGAGAGCCTATTATGGGCCGAGTTGTGTCTGCCCGCTTCAAATTCATTCATTCATAACCCTCAGTGTCTCAGAATATGGCCATATTTGGAGATAGAGTCTTTAAAGAGGTAATTAAGTCAGAATGGGGGTCCATTAGGTTAGGTCCTAATCTAATATAACTGGTGTCCTTTTAAGAAGAGGAAATTTGTATACAGACCATTACAGAGAGAAGACCATGGTGAAGGCAAGAGAAGGCAGCCATGTGCAAGCCAAGATGAGAGGCCTCAGGGGAAACCAAACCTGTCAACTTTTTGATCTTGGATGTGAGAAGACACATTTGTGCTGTTTAAGCCACGCAGTCTGGGTACTTTGTTATGGCAGCCTTAGTAAACTAGTATAGAGCTTAAATAATGGTCTAGAGTCAGTGCAACTAGCCTGTCAAGTCAAGTCAAACTTGACTTTGCACTGTTCGAAGACAAGTCATATAGCTGATGCTGGCGAGGTCCTTGGACTCAGTCATGCTAAGCACAATGAGTATCTTTGGAGGGAATCACTGTGCTTGAGAGTGAGAGTAAGAGTCTATGTTGGCCTTAGGTAGCCATAAGTTAGCATAATATTGGGGAGAGGAGTCCTTTCTCTTTCCTACTTTATCAAAAGAAACTATTTCCAGACCAGCAGCGAAGGTATGGCTCTGCTTCTGAGGGATGACATCGCTTGGGCAGGGCGGCCGACCTTAACATTGTGGTGGGAAGGTGGAGGCAGCAGGACATTCTCCAGCTTTCCTCTGCCTAAACTGCCAACACTCACTGAGCGTTTTCTTCCCACCCAATGCCATTCTAAGCACCATGTATACCAACCCGTTTCATGGTCATAAGTAAAATAGGAATTAAAAACTGTTTCAGATGAAGAAATCAGAAACAGCACACTCAAATTGGGATAATTTGAGTTTATTGTTGTTACTCTCTTTTTTTTGTTTTAGTTTAGTTGAGTTTGTTTTTTAAGAAAAAACTATTTACAAAAGTGTGAAAGGAGAGTAGCAGAATCATAAAGGATAGTGCAGTAGCCTGGGACTAAAATCACTGGGCTGGAGTATTAACAGAGAGAAGCTCAGGTAGAATGATTTCAGCAGTGACAGCTAAGGCAAACCCTACTATAGTGAGCTAGAAGAAAAGTGAATATCTGGACCCTACTCTCTTCCTGTCCTCTGCACATTCCCCATTGGCTGAACCCAGGGCCAAACCTGAGCACACACCTTGCATAAAGGTCAGTTTTCTCAGGGGAAAAAAAGAGTGGGGAGAAGGGTAAAGAGTAGAACTGGAAGGACAGACAGAAAAGTATAACAGTTGCCCAGAGTCACACAGCCAAAAAGAGAAAGAGATGGAATTTGAACCCAGCAGTTAGGCTGTGAAGAGCCATGTTCTGATTTCATAACCAATTGCTTAGATCCTGCAGACAGTATGGTGCTCTGGCTCCAACATGGTAAACTCTTAGTGTCTGTGTAGGACCTTGATTTTAAGGCTGATGACTAGCAGTCCAGCTGTAATCAGGTCTTCTAAGTACCGTAAAAGTTCTGAGAATTCTGAATTGTAGAATGGGAGATCCATTTCATGATAGGCTGATGAATACAATCTGCTTTATATCCGAAGATAAAAATGGCACATTATGTATACATAATGTGTAATTCTATTTACATGAAGTTTAAGAACAGACAAACCAATCTGTGGCATTGGAAATGATTACCTTTTGGGGGACTGGATGGTAAAAGGCGTGAAGGAAGCTTCTTGGAAGAGGGGTTACTTTTGTCATCAGTCAGGCCCTTACTTCCTGTTGTTCAAGGTGGTTTTGCTCTGATGGGTGTTCTGAATTGGCCAACACCAGCCACCTGGTAAAGGTTTCTGTATTTAAAGTTGCTTTCATAGCTTACTTTCCCTCTGGATATACAACTTCACCTCCTCTGAATATTTTTAATTTTTTTTTTTAAGTAGTCTCCATGCCTAGCGTGGAGCCCAGTGTGGGGCTTAAACTCAACAACCATGAAATCAAGACCTGAGCTGAGATCAAGAGTCAGATGCTTAACTGTCTGAGCCACCCAGGCGCCCCTGGATATTTTTTATTTTTAATCATTCTGGTTTCCTTCTCTGGACTGTCTAGCTTTTCCAAATCCTCTCAGACTTAAATAAATTAAATCCTGATATAATAAATAATCTTTATATAATAAATTAATCTTGAGGCATGATCTGTAAATGAGTGCAAGTTGTTACTTTCCAGTCCTTACATTTTCATTCCTGTTAACATCACCCAAAATTGTTAGATAAGGGGCACCTAGGTGGCTCAGTTGTTAAGCATCTGCCTTTGGCTCAGGTCATGGTCCCAGGGTCCTGGGATCGAGCCCCACGTTGGGCTCCCTGCTCAGCGGGAAGCCTGCTTCTCCCTCTCCCACTCCCCCTGCTTGTTTTCCCTCTCTTGCTGTGTCTCTCTCTCTCAAATAAATAAATAAAATCTTTTTAAAGATTTTATTTATTTGAGAGAGAGAGAATGAGAGATAGAGAGCACGAGAGGGAAGAGGGTCAGAGGGAGAAGCAGACTCCCTGCTGAGCAGGGAGCCCGATGTGGGACTCGATCCAGGGACTCCAGGATCATGACCTGAGCCGAAGGCAGTCGCTTAACCAACTGAGCCACCCAGATACCCCATAAATAAAATCTTTTAAAAAAATTGTTAGATAAAATATGTAACTTGCTTTTGTTTATTTTTACCTTTCACATGGCTTTGAGTTCTATGGCCTCTTCTGCCACATGTGCCCAATAATTAATTTTGTGTTTCATTCAGATATTTATTACCTTACAATTTGTTTAGGCTAGTGGCTGTGAGGTAGTAATATTTGCACTATGGTATGTTATTGTGCTGAACTCTTTTCTTGTCAAGAACTTATGATTGAAGACTGTGCTAGGAGCTTGAGAAACAACTGAATAGGAATAGCAGCTGTAAACATATATAATTAATTTGAACACTAAAATGATAAAAACAGTAATCATCTTCCAGCAAGCCATTCATAATGCTCTCTTCCTTGTACCTGGCATGGTTCTAAGAGAAGGATAGGACTCTGGCCCTCTCAGCTTTATTTCCCTGTCTGTGGAAGGGAGGGCTTTCATGAAAGGAACGCCATTTTTACCTGCCCCTGCTCTAAGGAGGCAGTGGAGAATGGATTAAGATAAATCCATTTTTCAAATCCTTGCTCAGTAACCTTCTGACAGTATAACCTTGGGCAAGATCCTTAGTTTCTCTGGAACTCTATTCAGTAGTAAAATGTCCATACTAATTCCTATTTGCATGACTGTTGTGAGAATTGAGATATTATAAAATGTCAAGTGCCTGCATGTATTGTGTGTCCCCAACATGGCAGTTTTTACCTAAAGATTCTATTGCTGGACGAAAGTTAGTGTTATGTCTTTTATATCATTAATGATTCTAACTTTCATTATGTATATCATTAATGAAGCTAACTTTCAATTAAGTTAACTTCTGAACTTTCAAGTCCAGAATGCCATTGTATTGTTTTTTTTATACCATAGGTTACTGTTCCCTTGGTATGGTTTGCAGGTCTTCTCCACCTAAGTTAAGGAAAAAAGGAATGGTTATCAGATGATAGGCCATAGCAGCTCAAAAGTTTCTACACTGGGAACCGAAGAATGCAAGAGAGATTTCTTTTTTAGAAAGACACATATCAATAGTGTTCTCCAGGGAGACCAAGATACTTTGCCAAATACGATTTTGAGGCACACAAAAAAAGGCTTATTTAAAAATAATTCTTTTTAACTCTTTTGAGGTTCATATGAAGCAATTAAAGCCATATTTAGAAGATAAAGAATATGCAATCAACACTCTTTTATCCCCCATGTTAAAAGGGACACTGAAATGCAAGAAATCATTCATTCAATAAGCACTGAATAGCTAGAGTATGTCAGGCAGTGTGACTGCTTGATAAACAATAATAAGAAAAGTCTAGTTCAAACAGTGCCCTCGTGAATGTGACGTGGGTATTTAAGCTATATGAAATAAGACATATGTATCAGGGCTTTTAACTGCAAGCAACAGAATCCAACATTTAAAGAGAAAAGGAGTCTTCTTAAAGGATATTATGGAGTTCATAGAAACCTTGGTGGAATTGAAGAACCAGAGTAGAGGTGGAATATCTGGAAATAATGCCTGTAACACCGTATAAGTGGCCTGGTGTGAAACAGGGCTGGATATTTCCCTTAACACCTTGTTCTTGTGATCAAGGAACCCTTTGACCTAACACTGGTGCAGTCACCACTGCCAAAGAGAAGTTGCTCCTCTGTGAGCTTCTGGGTCAAAGTGTGTGCCTCTGATTCATGGATTCTGGGTCATTTGGCAGAGCTGCATAGGATTTTGGGAAAGTTGATTTCTAATATTTTGGGGTTCTGTGATGGGTGGCAGCACCGTTACGTTTCCTAAAAAGAGGAGCTCTTCAAACATTACAATGAGTAGATGAGTTCATAATTCAGATTATCTAAAATAATGACAGATATCACTACACTCTATAAATGATACATGATAAAAAGCAAAAGGTCTGTGAGTATCTCCTGGGGGTCACTCTGCAGTAGTTTCTATAAACTTAAGATTTTAGCTTAATGTCCTTCCAAGAGGCCTTTGTGACCACTCTGTGTAGAGAAGATCTATCCTCATTCTCTATAGCAGCACTGTGTTTATTTTCTCCATACCATAAATTACAGTCTACTATTTGTTTATGGGTTTATGTGTTTTCATATAGCATCTCAGGATGCACACTGCATGAATTTAACTTAGTTGTCTTTTTCTGTCGAATTTCCAGCATGTTTTCTCCCACATAGCAATTTCCCTAATGAGATTTCTACTATAAATCCCCACAAAACAGATGAGATCAAGGATGAGCAAAATCGCCATAAAAAGAATGGTTTCCTGACCTATAAAACTTGCTGGTTATGTTAGCAAATCAAGGAAAGAAAATATAAACTTTAGAAGAGTTCCAGAAAGTATCGGGGAAAAAAAAGGTTCTTTAGGAATTAGGATACTTTTGATGGCAAGAAGCATAAATCTCAACTCAAAAGAAGGTATGGGGCAGAGTTGTTTGATTCATTGCTTCAGTGATGTCATCAGAGACTCAGATTCTATTTATAATCTTTGCCTATTACAATATCAGTATATTTTAAATCAGGTTCCCATGAACAATGAGGATAGCATGCTTACTTGTTCACATTCAGTGGGAGAGAGAGCAAAGAATACATTACTTCCAATCCTTCCCTTCAACTGGTTTGACCTCACTGAGGCAGGTGCTCACTTTCCCAGGGAGCCTGGGAACTACCCCGTGTGGACTGACCTGTCTGTATTATTGAGCCTACCTCTGAAGAGTGAAACGGCATGGTTCCTATCCTGGTGCAGAGGAAAACCCAGACCCCAAAACAAAATCAGAAAGGAGGAAGGGGGACGTGGGGGCTAGGCAGAGAGCCAATTGTATTTCCTACATCGGTGGCTCTTGTATCCTTTGAAACACTGGATAAAGGGAAAGTTAACATAGTTTAATGATTTAATTTGATTGTTCCTGCCCACAAGCATGTCATTTGAGTGTAGGTAGTGGGTGTGGCAATTTAACGTCTCAAATTCTGGAATCCTATTGCTTATTGCACTTGCTGTGAGTTGATGTTTACTGTATAATTTAGTGATTGGGATTAGGCATTCCTAGTGGTGTGATGGCTCAAAGAGTATGTGCTGGCCGGCAGATGAAAGCATGTGATCCCATTGGCAGTTTTAGCTATTAGTGTAATCAATGAACTAAGATTTTGGCTTTATACATTAGTCTCTTGGTTTTTGTTTTGTTTTGTTTTTTTTTTAAATGTGAGTCGGCATCCCTGAATCTGAATACATGAGAAAGACCCTGAAAAAAAAATGTAACTTCTGAGTCTGCAAGAATGAAGGCTGTATTAGTTTGCTAGGACTGCAGTAACAAAGTAACACAGACTGGGTGGTTTAAAAAATAGAAGTTTATTGTCTCACAGCTCTGGATGCTAGACTTCCGGAGTCAGAGTGTTGGCCACCTTGGTTCCTTCTGAGGGCTCTGTGGCCAGGATCTATTCCAGGCTTCTCTGCTTGCCTCGCAGGTGACTTTCTTCTCCCTGTATGTATATATTTTTTTCACATCATCTTCCCTTTATGCATGTCTCTGTGTCCAAATTTCCCCTTATAATGCCATCAGTCCTGCATTAGGGCCCGCTCTAATGACTTCATCTGTACTTAGTTACATCTTCAAAAACCCTATTTCCAAATGAGGTCCCATTCCGAGCTACTGGGGATGAAAACTTCAAAATATGAGTGGATGGTGGGGTGGGCACAATTCAGTCCATAACAGACTATACTCTAGATGTGGGCATTGCCTATATCAGGGAGGCTTTTTTCAGGTAGTGTGCCTGAGATGGCTTTCATTCAACTCCCCCAAGTGCCAGAGCAGAAATGCAGGCAGATTGCTGCGGGTGCCCAAGAGAACAAGGGCTACTTTTAGGAAGAAGGAAGCGTTTGGGAAGGAGACAGTATTTGTGTTTGGCCTGGAAGGTAGGTCAGACTGAGCTTCACAAAGATGATGGAGGTATTTGGGAAATGACTGTTAGAAGAGAGAAAAGAAGGAGAGTAAGCAGGAAGCTGTTGCACTGGTTCTGATAAACTGTGATAAGTTCTGGTTGAGGGGTCATCCACACACAGAAAGACAAGGATATGTGGAGAGAGCCTCTGCCATTGAGGTACACAGGGCCTGGATGCGTACAGGGAAGGAGAGAAAAGGGGGAGCTAGTGAGGCATTTGGGAAGAGATGCTTTCTTGTCAGTTTCCCTTCATTTCCTACCACCCTCAAATATGTATGATATTATGAACTGCTCCATCATTCTTTTATAGGCCCTGCGACCGTATCTGTTAGTAGTATGGATAGTGATATGGGCAAAGGGTATAAAGTAGGAAGCTCTCTGTAGTGATCAGAGCACACATATGTAAGAAAGAAAAATATGTTTATGTCTGAAATACTTAAGCCAGACAGCTAGGTCTTTAGTTTAATGTGTATGAGTTTGAAGTGTAAGTTAAAGACTGAGATGGCACCCAGAGAAAATCCAGAATGTACATAAGAACCATCTGTTAAGGAAATCAAAGAAAAGAGATACTAGGTAGGAAGGGCACAGTAGACATGTATGGAATAAGACCTCCAGCCTGGGTGGAGGGTCTGCTATCTGGGACCAGTAGTCCAAAATTCTGGCTGTCTTACCACTTCCATGAGCCTCCTAAATAATGAATAAATTCCTGTGTGAAGTCATCTTTGAATTGTGAGCCCAAAGTTTCTTGGATGTGTCCCTCTTCTAAAAGGGACTTTTTCCTTGACTAGCATCAAGTAAACCAGCAGAGAACCCACAGATACCATTTTGCTTCTTGAGTGCCCCTACCATTTTCATATCTTTGAGTCTGAGGGATGGAAAGAGGACGGAGAAGCAGTAACACCTCTCAGGAAGCCACCATTCTTAGTCTTTACTGGCTTTTTGTTTAATCCATATCTGACATTTGGGGTGAAAATAAACTACTAAGAAATGTTAGAAAACTTTGGTGAATTGAAGTTCAGGCTTTAAGCTTGGGTGCCTGGCAGGATAATTTCAATGTTATTAAGATAAATGTAGATATTTGCTCTTACATGGAGGGAAGAGGTAAAGAGACATTGTGGTATAGACCAAGGATGATTGAATCCAGTGCGTGAGACCAGGATTGGATCCTGTCTGCCACTCACTGTTCTAGGAGTTTGCGGATACCGCTTAACCTCCAGGGTCAGTTTAGGCATCTGTAGCATGAAACGTGGGATTAGGTGGATGGTTTTTAAACTCTTTTTGTAGATGAAAACCAATTTATCAAATACACTCCTACGCAAATTCCAATATATGTTCTGGTTGGGTGGGAGCGGGAAATTAAAGACTTTCAGCTCTATTGATTTTGAGTTCTTCTTCTTCCCAAAGCAGTCCCTCATGTGTTTTCTTGGAACCCAGTTAGATCATCCCTAATACGTTAATTAGTTCTGTATTTATATTAGTCCTAGTAAGACTTGTTGGCTCAGCAGTTTTTTTGGAAAGCACTTTGAGAATTTTGGTTGGTGGTGGTGGTGGTTGGAAATTATTCACGGTACTGATGCAAATGATTGCAGGTTGTTTTAGAATAATTCATGGATACGTGGCAGTGTGCATATTAGTGTACATAATGCAGTCAGATCTTTACTAGAACCCTGTGATTGAAGTCCTAAAGCGTGCTAAATCATGCTTGTCTGTCCATCTTTGCTGTCAGAGAAGGAAGTGCATGGTGCTCTTCCTGCTTTCAAAGCCAGGTTTCCTTCTGAGGAATTTCTGCTGAATAAAATTCATCCCCTTTGAACAGTGTTCACTTCTGACCAATCTCCCTTATGTTATCATGTTATTTTATTCAATAAGTCACTGTCTTTAATAAAGTTACACTCAAGTATGTCTTTATGGGTGACTCTGATTACCTCCTTTCTGATACATCCTGTGGTAGTGTGTAAAGTAACTGCCGGGAGGCAGACTTATGAAACTCATAATAATAATATCCATGTATTTTTTTCAACTCTTTAAGCATACACCATGTCAATCTTTGCAATCAAGTGGCAAACATAGGCATGTACCTTATTATTTTGAAGTGGGAAGAAACAGCTCAAGAAGTTAGTTAACTTGCTTGAGATTTCAAAGCTAGGAAAGGGCAGGGGTTGGAGATTCTATGATATCCTGTATCCTCTCTATTCTTGAGGGCCAGGGTTCAGTGGGCCTGGGATGGGGACACAGCAGAGAAGAGGACCCCTTGCAGGTATCCTGGTTGACTCAGTTGGTTAAGAGTCCAACTCTTGGTTTCGGCTCAGGTTATGATCTCGGGGTCATGAGATCACGTCCCAAGTTGGGCTCCGCGCTCAGCTGGGAATCTGAGAGTCTCCTTTTCTCTATTGGCCCCTTCCCGCTGTGCTCATGCTCTGTCTCTCTCTCTCTCTCAAATAAATAAATAAATCTTAAAAAAAAAAAAAGAGGACCCCTTGCTGTTCCTCCTCATACTGGCATCTATGTCCTTATTTAAATGTTAGGCATATTGTATGCTGGTCCTTCCCAAATTCACTGTTTCTCTCGTCACAGAATAATAGATTTTAGTTATATGAAGACACCTAAATGCACTTACATATTATTTTTCCCTCTCGTTCAGATTTTTACTACCTCTTTGACTAGAGCTGTTTATAAGATGCAGGTATTTATGTAGATAACATTTGCAGAGCTGATTATTTAGTACAGGTATTTATTTCTAGGCTACTCCTCAGGGATCCAACTTCCTTAAGCCTAAAGAACACAACTACAAGACAGTGACATTGATTATAGAGAAAAAATATCACAAGCCAAGTTCTTCATTTACCCTGGAAAGTAGGTTATTTTGCCATCTGAATAAATAACTTTCAACTGAAATTGTGGACACAGCATCTTTCTATAGCTAATTTTCACATGCTTGCCTCAGCAATTTTCCAAAATCCTGTTAAATGCTTTCTTTCATATATGTTTAATTGAATTCCAGGTATTTGTGTGTACTTTGTAGTACGTATATACCCATATGTTGTATTCAGACAACAAAGGATTTTTTTTTCATTTCCTCTTAAGGGAGATGTGTAAAATTCAGCATGGACGAGAACTCTATTTTAACCTAAAGTTCCAGTCACCTTCAGAAGTTTAGATAAATGGTTTTAAAGAGACCATAAGTCTTCTTACACATCAAGATTTTTGTTTACAAAACACTGTCCTAATGAGGTTAATGTAAATGAATTTGCAACAAATGGAGTGAACAGGTTTGAAACACGCAGCTTCAGAGGTAATAGAAAAAGTGTTTGGTAAAATATGTTTTAGATTTCATTGAATTTCATATATTTAGATAATATAATGGTGAATACTCAACTCCAGTTTTTCATACATTCTTGTCTCAGTTGAAATTATTGACACACCATATATAAAAAATGTGCCTTTTCATGTTTCTTAAAATGTTATAATATTCTGTTATGTTCTATGACCAAGTCACATTTAAAGTAAAGAAAAAAAAAGAAAATATTTAAATAAGTAAAATGTATCTTAATTCTCTCAGCATGTATAATGTGAACTTCATTGTTGCAGTGAGAACCCACACTATTTATAGTGCGCTTGATGCTTGGGTTTGACAGGCCGCCATCTGGGGCACTGCAAGAGGCCATTTTGAAAATGCAAACCTTCAATAAGATCAAAATGTATACAAAAGTATTAAATTATACCCAGATAGAAAAATATGTGTCCTCATTCTTTTATGTGAAATTTAACATTGATACATGCTCTATAAGTTTTCTTCCTGCATACACACAAAATCCATGCCACTGAAATGCTGAGCGATGGCTGGGGAAAAAAAAAAGAAGAATCTAAACTGGGATCACATGTCCTTTCTGGACTCTAACTGTGGCATTCATCTGACATAATAGAGACTCAGAAACACAGTGCGCCTTCACTCTGCGGGGGGTTACAAAGCTGTTCAGTGTAGGAAATCAGCACGTGAATATCTCTTCCCCTTGCTAGAAAATGAAAAACACCTGACACTTGAGAACTGTTAGTACATGATTTGAATGCCATTAGGGGCTGCTCCTACACATTTCATATTACAGCTGTGGAGTGTGTAACCCATGAATAGCACTTGTGTTATGTTTGCTTTAGAAAACTGTGTTGATCCCTCCAGGCGCTCTATTTGCAAGTAGTCCCACGTGAGGCATAGAGCAGGAGGGGACTGAAGCAAACTGATCTGTCTTACAGAGAGACTGTTCTGTAAGGAAATATTTTTAGAGGCTGGAGACATGGATAGCATGCCTCCCACTCCAGCTGTAACTTTTGAAAGACGATGGCCAAGGAGATCTTTTATTGACATAACAACAACTATTCGTTCGATATGCAGGGCTCAAGTTCTATGCAAGAATCTCCATGCAGCGCAGTTTTAATAAAGTTTGACCCTGCCTCTTTGGATTTAGTTTGTGGAAGGACGGTTATAAAATGAATGTTTTTCTTTGGAAGAAGTTGCTCTTGAGAGTTTTTGAACTACTCAAATTGTGAAAATCAGATCAGGGATAATCTTTCAATACATTAAATGAGGTTTGTATTTCTTTTGCATTTCTTTCAGAGTGGGCTTATTTTAACACTACTGATTGCAGTAAATTCTTTTAATTTTTTTTCTCTATAATCAATCTAGACCAAAGTGCTATATTTTAGGAATATGTAAGTTGGTGACTAAACTTGCTTTTGAATTAATGAGTGCATCTTGAAAATGATAGCATGAATTCGACTGGAATTTTCTGTTTAGATCACAATTTTTTTTTTTTGTCTTAGTTCTAGATAAGCCCCCTGGGTTATTTTAGGATTTTTTTTTCTTTTTGTTTTTAGGCGGTGGTCAGGATTATGCAGGTATCTCTGTAAAGGAACTGGGCTTGGAGTATGGTTAGATGTGAAAAGAAAATGTCAGTTACTGAGCAAAGGCTACATGATGATTTACGTACTTGACTCCATTTAATGCTCATGCACAAGCTCACAGAAACTCCACAAGGTAGGTAGTATTATATCCATTCTCACAGATGTTGACAGTTTCTCCAATTACCAAGCTAGTAAATAGCAAAGATGAAAGTCACAAATTGTTCTAATTCCAAAGTACATGCTCTTAAACATTATCCTTTATTTCCTTCTATAAATCATTGTGAAACTTTTTCAGGATTCACCTCTTTAAAAGATCTTTTCAAGCCTTGATGTGGCTCTTGCTTAGTGAATAGCTTTGCCTTCCTCTTTGCCTTCTTAACACATATCTAAATAGTCCAGTGAACTTGATAGAATCCCATTCCTCCTTGTAGTGATTTGCAAGCTTGAATGACTTTAGCATCACCTGGAAAGCTTTTAGAAAATACCAGTGACTGATCATACATTACACCGTTTTCATCAGAATCTCTGGAAGTCGAGCCAGGACATGGGCATTTTTAAAGGTTTTCATTTCCATTCTAAAAATGGTCAGGATTCAAAACTTGTGCTATATATTGACATAAAATGCATGCGTTCTAGTTCTCCACATTTCTTTCTCAACTATAGTAAAAATTATATAGATTTTCTGTCTTGGAAAAGCAAACTGATTGTATCTTTATGTATTTGCACATGGGCTTATCAGCACACCATTCTTCCTAACTGATATGCTCAGAAGATGTGTCAGATCTGTCTGCATCTTTTTCCCCAGTTAAGAAATGTGGGGTAGGACTAGCAACATGGAAGGCACTGCAGATTTTAGAAAATCAAAGGTGGTATCATTTGGTCTTAAAATATTTTGTCTTTTCTTCCCAACAATTTAAAGGACTTGTTTTTGTCATTTAGAGTTCTCTACCTGACTGCCTGTAGCATCTATAACCACTTTTTATTAGCGGTGGGGCTAGGGTTTAAATCTATGCAAGGATTATTTTTTTTGCTATTTATCCATTTCTGCTGCAACTTCCAGGCACTGAATTCCTTCCAACCACTGTTATTTTTATTTGCTATTGAGTTAGTTTGTGACTAAGTAGGCTCTCCAGGTTGGCTTATGCCTTTAAGCCCACCAGACCAATTCAGTGAGCCAAGTTATTATAGATCCAGATTTTCAGTTGGTAGTTGGCAAACTTCTTTTTCTCTGTTATTGGCAAAGATGAGGAATAATAGCACGTTTGCCCTTTTTAGTAATAATATTTATTGACAAAACATCACCCCTTATCATTGAAAATGGCAACATCAATGTCACATGTATCTAGAAAATTGAGGTCTACCTCAAGAAGCAATGCTATGAAATCAAGGTAGATATCACCTGAAAGGAACCCTCTTGTTCTCAAGAAAAATATTTCTGAGACCCATGTGACATCAAATTTTCATGCCAAATGAATCATCTATACTGAACTTTGGAAGTTGGATGGCAGGTGAAGGGAGTCCCTTCCTTTTTGGTAATTGAGGTACAGAATTACAAGCTGTGCCTGTCTTCTGGTTGCCTCTCTTGATCTACTTTCTATTTTTTCCACTCTATATTTTGCTCCCATGTGATTGGAGGGGGTAATGTGACTATTTCTGCTCAATAATTTGTGAGCAGAAGTGATGATGTCCCATTGGGGCTGGCTCATTTAATGCCAGTGGAGGATCCTTCAGAGTTCTTTCAATTTACAACAATAATCAGAAATTTGCATATGGTGCCTGATCCATCAACGCAAGTCCCAGAATAAAGATGACCTGGAATGGAGTTTTGAACAACTTTGATTTCATGTAGTGGGAGTAAGAATTTTTTTGTTTTAAGCTATCCTAATCAGTTTATGCTGTATTAACCAGCTCAGGCTGCCATAACAAAATACTCTAGACTGGGTGGCTTAAACAATAGATATTTTCTTGTCACAATTCTGGAGGTTGGAAGTCCAAAATTAGGGTGCTGGCAACTTCACTTCCTGGTGAAAACCCTCTTCCTGGTTTGTGGGTGGTTACCTCCTCACTCTGTCCTCACAATGGTGGGAAGAGAGAGAAAGCTCTGGTCTCTGTTCCTCTTACAAGGACAATAATTCTATCATTGAGGCCCACCCTCATGACTTCATCTAAACCTGTTTCTCAAAGGCTCTCCCTCCAAATACCATTACACTGGGGGTTAGGGCTTCAGCATATGAATTTTGAGGGGAGGGGACACAAACATTCAGTCCATATCACATACTAAGATATACCTTATTCAAGTTTGATTATGCTTAGTAGTGGAATTAGTTTTATTGATTTGAGTCTTCATATACTTTTTTTGAATAGGGCAAAAAAGGGTAAAGTTATGGCCAGTGAGATAAAGGAGTTATATTTGGAAACATGTTGCACAAATAGATGCCAAATTGGTGACAGGAAGAATTACTGAGAATTAGAAAATGAGGATACTTTGTAACTAAGTCCCTACTGACGTTGGGTATTGGGGCAGAAAAGTTGGGGAGCTAATATATGTTGGACTGTGGCAAACCTTTTAATAACATTGAAGAGTCATAATAATCCTGCAAAACAGTCACTCTAAAAATATCCGTGGAGTACCTTCTGTGTGCTAGGCATCGTGCTGGATGCTGAGGGGATAGCAGAAAACAAAATAAACAGGCTCCCTACACTCAGAGAACTCACCCAGGAGCGTGCAGGAGAGGCAACAGGCAGTTACACTGAAGAATAGTAAGTGCTGGGGGTAAAGGAAGGATCAGGTAGACAGGGTGTCTAATCTTTAATGGTAGCACCAATGAAGGATTTCTGGAAAAGAGAATGTCTGGGCTGGGACAGGAGTTCTAGGAGTTAGCTAAGCAAAGAGAAGGAGGGGTTTGCTAGACATAAGATGATGGTCCATAAGTGGAGAGAGGTGGACATTTCTTAGGAACTAGAAAAAAGTGTAACATGGCTCTTTTAGCCACACTACAGACTACAAAATCTGGCTTTCTAGAGTCGGCCTGAGGGGTTGAGTAATTGACCTAGAAGTGCAAAGTGCAAGGGAGTTAACTCACTGCCGGACAAACTTTAGCAAATGGGAGACAGGAAAGAAGAGGGACGTGAATAGATTCCCTTTCTATTGCTCCCTCTGAAATGAAAGATGATGATCATGATAATGATAAGCCTGCTAATGTTTTCTGAGAGCTTAGTATGCCTCAGGTACCATTCTGAGCATTTGAAACTTATTACTACATTCAGTCCTCAGAACACCTCAAAATCCTAATGTACACACAGAATTTGAGTCATTTGCCCAATGTGGCATTTTTATTATGTGATGGAGCCAGGCTTTGAACTGAGATCTGTTGAAAGCAGAGGTAGCACTATTCAGTCCGGGGGAGGTTGGGCTTACTGCTAGAAAGAGATGGTCTAAATGGGTTGGTGACTACCTGTTAAAAATAGCATTTAAGAAAACCAGATGGAAATTGCCAAGCACTATTACAATTTGTAACTAGGTGATAGATTTGGTCTTGTGATTTCCCCTCCCCGCCATGTTCTTGAATATAGGGTTGCAGTTTCAAGGGTGCCTTAAAGTGTATGCAGTAAAACACAGCTGGTAAATGACTTTAACTATAATTATTGGCCTCTTACCAGTATTTAAAGATGCAATGCATGGATCAGTGCTTTGAACTTTGCTTTTTAGTTTTTATCAACAGTGTACCATTACTTTCCTAAGGACCTTTTCTTCACCTTTATTTAGATCCTGCACTGGTCTATAATTACATGAAACTAAAAATTCTCTATGGATTGATTTCCATAAATTACAAATATGTCATGCGTTATGTTACTAGACAAAAGGTCAGCAAACCAATTTGTTACACCAATAGCACATTTACTAGAGCTTGGACAATGATCCGTTTGTTGAAAGCCTTCGAGTTTTAACTCTTTCGATTGGATTTCAACTGAAACACAAATTGTATGTAGAATGGAATTTAAATCACTGTTACCCACAATAGCTGGAAAATTACATTTTTTGAATAGGCAGTGGTGAACTGGTTTTTGAGTGTAACACATTAATTTTTAATTCAATTTTCTGTGATGGGAGAATAAATACATGATATTTTGCAACATCCCAAATATATCAATTCCAAATTAATCCTGTCAGTATAAAAACTAATTTTATCATATTGAATTATAAGTTTAGTAAAAGGAATACTAATAGCTTATTGTTATCTTAAAATAATGAAATATTACACATTATGCAACTTGAAAATTAAGCTGAATTCTCTCAGTGCCTTGAGTGGTCCTTATAATCAATTAAAAATGAATCTAATAAGATGGGATTTAAATGGCACAAATGAACTAATTAAGTTTCAAAGGAGAAACCTATATCCTGTCAGGCAGCAGCTTGTTTGGAACAATATTCATCAAATGATTTTGATATCACTCTGCAAATGTGAACTCAAAGACTTTTGGTCCTTCCCTTAAATTTTTCTTGTTCTCTTTTGAAAACCACAATAACCCCTTTGTCTCCCATTTCTACAAATAACGTCCCATTTTTCAGTTCTCCTGGAGTTGAAATGGTACTAATATTGACTTCCCTCTTCTTGTCCATTATGCAACATGATGTCAAGGTCCTACTTCTCTGGTGGTGGCTCTCCCATCATTGTCATCTGTTTTATGACACTCACCAACAGCAGAGCTCTATTTTCTCTTATTTTGACTATTAACTGGTTTTTCCTGCGTTCAGTCCACAATACATGTTGATATCAGATGTGATTACTGGGACATAGGACTATTCCTGTCATGCCGTTTCTTACAACATTCTTTTGCACAGAGCCTGGAATCCCAAGTACCCTGGCATAAATTCAGGGTATACTGCATACTTATTCCAGCCTATTATAACACATTTCTCTTCCAACCACTGAGTCTCATGATTCTTGTATTGCTTAGATTACTCATCACCCTGAAGTTAGGCACTCCTTTTTGTGGTTTTGCTTGTTTCTGAAATTACCAGCTCCCATTTTTGTCCATTAAAATCTTTCCTTTATTTCATGACTCATTTTAAGTGTTTAGCCTTACTTTCCTGCATAACAGTTAAATCATATTACTTATAATCTACTACCAGTTATTTGTATGCATTTATTATTATTATTATCTCCATGGCATATATTTTATGTTCCCACTTTAAACAGTTAATAAATTGAGACTGAGAATTTAAATAGCTTTCCAAGGTCACATAGCCCCCACTGATAAAGCCAGGGTCAAAGCTACATCGGGTAACTCTAAAGCCACAGGGCCCTGATATTGTGGGGCTTTCCATAGCTACTTCCATAACAGGATTGGGTGATAGATATCCATACATATGCATACATCCGGTACTACTGCAGTAATACAGGTAATAGATAGATGACAGATATAACTATTATAATGTAAACTTAGATTACCTTGGTTTGTTTTAGACTTTTCAGAAATATTCTGACTCTTAGCCCATTAATGGCCCATTTAACAACTAGTATATTTTCTATGTTTCCTGAGGGCCTTCTTGATGAAAGGTGCCCGCTGTGCCTTACAATACACAAGAAGGAATGAATTCCTCTGAAACTTGAGAGTGTTCTCGCCAACCTGAGAGTGTTTATTCCCTGAATTCTTGGTGGATTCCATGTTTTGTGGTTAGACTCAGTAGGTTTCCAAGAGTAAATTAAAGAGGCAGACGTTGGCATTGAGATAGAGCCCATCCTGTGCCTTAAGAGACTTGCTTTACTTTTAATGACGACTAGGGATAATGGTTAGTAGTGCATGGGCCACCCTGCACTGGTGTGGGGCTGCAGGGCAGCACTCTGCTAAGTCATAGGGAATCCAGAAAGAGGGAAATCAAGGATGTAACCATCAAGCTGTGAGGCAGCTTTGGTTGCTCCTTTGTTTCTCCTTCAGTTTGGGTTCTTTTGTGTGCTTTTTTATTTCATCCATTTTCCGTTCTGCACTCTACTTGGCTAATTAAAATTCTAATCACTCTGACAGCTAGAAATAGAAAAAAAAAATTCTATGCTGGAGAAGGTAATTTCAAGGTGTTTTAGCTGCCAAAGAAACAAATGGAAATGAGACAAAGAAGCTAGTTGTCATAGAAGGACAAATGAATTTTGTTTTCCCATCCTACCTAAAAATATGAAACCTTAGCCAAGATAACACGTTACTGTTTGGCATTATAATAATTCTAAATACCTAAAGGTTAAACAATATGCTTTATTTTCCTATAGGTAAAGGTTTTTGGTAAAAATAGTCTTTTATACAATTGTTCATGTCAAACATAATTTACTGTTCGTGGGGTGACATGAAATATAACATCAAAGGTTTGACTTGGTCGCTGTGATATGTTGTTTCGGAAAGTGTTTCCTTTTAATCTTTGATTTTCAGATCTTCATTAAACATTTAAGGGACTAGAAATCCATATTTAAAACAAAGAGAAATCTGTGGTATGATTTCTTTAGTAAAATTGTGATGTTAAATTTTTAATGCCAGCTGGCCTAGAAATGTTAAATACAATTGTATCCAAGAGGTATTTGAAAATGAGTTTTCTAGAAAGGGAGGTTTCCTGAGAAATTTTCCAACTAAATTAATAATCAGGCTGAGTTTTGACTGTGTCTGTTAGGGATCCAGAAATTGGGTAGGGTTTGGAAAATGTTTACCAGATAAGCTATTGTCTGAATTGACTGACATTGATTGATTACTTAATTTTACTAAATTGACTGGACACTTGTTAAAATACACTGAATTGGTTGCCTGAACCAATGTTATTTAAATCTAATTGAATGTATGTTAAAAAAAGATGTGGCTAATCAACAAGGGTCACTGAAGGACTCATGTCAGACATCCAGACACTTACATAGGTCTACATACAACACAAAGCCTCTAAGATTTTGTTATGCAATAGGGTTGTTTATTGTGTGATGTAATTTTTGAAAGACAGTATTAGGGGCAATGTATTTTTCAAATTTCTGTAGCCTCTAGCCAACTGAGAATTTATTTATAATTAATTTATTTTTTTATTCATTTATTTCATGACCCAAAATTAGTGAGGATAAAATCAAACTGATTAAAAAGAATTTACATTCATTGATGGTTACAACTATTCTTTTAAGTCCCTTGTGTATACTTGCATATTTTAGAATCAAATATCTAGTGGGCGCCTGAGTGGCTCAGTCGGTTAAGCAACTACCTTCGGCTCAGGTCATGATCCTGGAGTCCCGGGATTGAGTCCCGCATCGGGCTCCCCGCTGAGTGGGGAGTCTGCTTCTCCCTCCAACCCTCCCCCCTCTCATGTGCTCTCTCTCTCTCTCTCATTCTTGCTCTCTCAAATAAATAAAAATCTTTGAAAAAAAAAGAATCAAATATCTAGTATAATTCTTTATAAAAGTAAACATTCAATGTGTTATTTTATTAATGATCCATACTGTGTTGTTGTTGTTCTTGCTAAATGACTGATTCACTAAGTATATCATCCAGTACGTAAGGCTTTAATAACACACAGATATCAGAGTCCGTAAGAATTCAGTGTTGTGTCTGTATCAACTTCAAGAGACTGATATTCATAGAAATATCTAGGGAGAGTCCTACATGGCTCATATGTTGGTGTGAAATATTTAAATCAACTGACGTTCTTTTTTAACTTGTAAAGTAGCACACAATCCTGAATGAATGATTTATTGTGTCCATTCTAAAATGCTTTTGAACACAACAGTGCTTTAATGAAGAGAGCCTAGCAGAAATTTCATGGGTAGAGACAGTATGGAAATTGGAGCTAGTAAGTTGAGAATGTATGAAATTAATCATAAGATTTCCCAAAACACGAAGAAAAAGTCATATATACGAATATCTCAGTACTTATTGGCAGTGCACTAGATAAAATTTTAAGTCTACAATAGAATATTAGGGGGTTGTATCTCAGATCTTTTAGTAAATATCTGGGTTGTCATGAGCAAAATCATATAACGTCTGTGAGTCTCAGTTTCCTCATCTATAAAACAAGGTCAGTAATATCAACTCCTAAACAGTAATTATAGGTTGCTTATTACTTTTCTACCACCATTATGTGATGAATACAAAGGGCTAAGATAAGCCCTAGCTATTTTATCATAATTATGATAAATTTTTATAATTGTTATTGAATACCTACAATGTTTAAACTTTCATGCTAGGAATTAAGAGAGACAAAGATGAATAAGGCAACATCATTGACCTCAAAAACCATTTAATTTAGTAGTGTAGACAGCTGTGTACATAAACAATTTAATAAATGAGAGAGATACTGAGTAACAGCTGAGTATGGAATAATCTAACTTCTATATAATGGATTCAAGTAATTGTTTTGCCTGTTTTTACTTCTATCCAAGTAGTCAGTATTAATATTATCTGGGAGTCCAAAATGGTCGTGCACATTAGGTCATGTCATTAAGCTTGCCTACTCAACCTGAAACTACAATCAAGTAGAATATTTGCAGATGCTTCTGCATGGCTTCTGGCTCACAGCAGGGGTAAGGTGACCATATAATTTGCCTTTAAATCAGATGCCACTGAGATTTCCCTAAACCAGAACACAGAGCAAAAGGGGCACCCTTAATAATCCTACTGACACAATAGGCAAAAAATATGAAATCAGAACCTGTAGTTACCTTAACCAGAGCCCATCCTTTGGGAGTAACGAAGCTGACTTTCAGTCATGTTTCTGCCCATTCCCCAGCTTAACCCTAATTCCTATTTCCAGATTTCTCCTGCCCTTTGGATTTGGGCTTTATGTTTGGCCAACCTAAACTCTGCCTCAAAGGACTTGCCTTTCCTAATTCCTTTGTCTCTTGAGGTACCATACTCTTTTTTGGGGAAGACACTGATCCCTAGCACCATCATGCTAGGCCACTGGGACCTGACAAGTCCACAGTGATAACCCGTAAAGGACCATTTGGATATCAGATCTAGGGCTAAGGACAAGGCTGCATGAGAGCTTCTGATTCATTAAGAGTAAGAAGTTAGTTTACTTACACATACAAAAATTTGATAACGATTTATGTATGTCAAGACCAAGTATCAAATTTTGGCTATTATCAATAGGCAAAGATTATTATTATTCACAGATGTCTTCCAGTTGATAAATTTTATAAATAAAAATAGTACTTATATTATTTTTAAAAATCCCCTCAGTACCTGAAATATTTACATTTAGCTACCATCTGTTTCTAATATTTTCCTGAGTACTCAACAAAAATGGCTTAATTTGATGCATATTATGATATAGCAAACTGAGAAAGACAAAGGGCTTTGATCTTAACTCTCATTTATTTCCTGTGTGACTGTGAGCAAATTGTCTACACATCTCTGAACGTCAATTTTCAACTAAGACATAAAGATAGTGGTAACTATCCACTAGTATCTTTGTTGGTATAAATGCTAGAAAATTTTAGTTTTATCTCCCTCCTTCCTTTTGCCATTTCTATTATCATCTGACTAGCTGTTGCTGTCTTATCTATCTCCCCATTGAGAGGAAAACACCCACTAGGAAGTTTACATGTGCCTAACTAATGTTTGGATTATGTGTTTCTCCCCCAACACTTATGGATCAGTGACAGCTTTCTCTACACATTGTTTTCAATAAAGGATTGGCACAATTGAAAAAAAAAAAAAGTCAGTCATTGCTCTAGCTCAGCTTCGAATTTCAGGAGAGTCTTTTCCTTTTAGTATAGCAGGGTAAACATAGAAACAAACAAAAAGAAGTCTTGAAATCCGTACTTATCAGTCTTAAGAATCAGGAATTTGAGAGAAACTTTCTACATTCCAAAAATAAAATATCAAAATCATCTCTGATACTAAGAACCAAAATCTGCTGTACTAAGAATATAGAGCTTATGAAAATTAAGCATATAGTATTAAGGAAGCAGGACAGGACAAGGGAGCACTTCATTTTTTTTTCTCTCCTAGAATGAGGTAAGAATTGGAAGAGATGTTAAGAGGGAAAGTTAGAGAGGACAACACCAGGATCAGACAGAGCTTAGGATGTTTGAGAGATCTCAACTGTACTTTTCCTTGGAATTGACATCCTAGCAGGCAGTGGGATGGGGATGATTTGAGGAAAAGGGGTTTTGAGCCTCTGAGGCAGAAAGGACTCGAGGTCTGCTTCCTGACTGTAACCCTCTGAGGACCCAAAATTGTGTGGCTCCTAGCAGCACCACCATGGGAGTCTTCAGAAGAGAGTAAATGGCCTCCAGAACAAGAGGGCCTGAGATAACCACTAAGTCTTTGTTTTAGCACAGTTAAGAGGAAATAAGAAAAAACTATCTATGGTTGTCAGGGAAGGGGAAGAAATCCCTAGCTGGTCACCAGTATCTGAAGTCAGGTTTTTCCAGAGCAGAGTCTGTGAAAATATGGCAGTTGTGATTGAGTCTCAGATGATCGGCAGTGCAGGTGAGAACTGATGTGGGAGCCTGTTACCATGTGTAATCTGTGTTACAGTGTTCCAGAGGGAGAGGAACTGAGGTCAGAGGCATAAGCTGCATCCCTCCAGCACAAGGAAGGTCAAGAGAGCTTGAATCCTGAACCTGTCCTCCACTACTCACCTTACTTTCAGCTCTGTATGACTGAGCTCCTAGTAAGTTCTCCAACCCCATCTGCTACTACCCACCTGAGTCTACTCTAGCCCTGTAGATTTCTTACTCTTCTTAAAACACAAGAAGGTTATTCCTACTCTCACCTTGGCAGGGTGTTCTTTCTTCTGAAGATGTTCTTCATTCAGATCTGCACAGATTTATTCTATTCAGGTCTCAAATCTTCATTCAAATTTTTCTTCAAAGCTCAAAGGTTCTAGTCTTAAAGACTTTACCCAGATTGCTTTTCCAAAAATAGCCTTCTCTACCTTCCTTGCTGTCCCTTTATCCTGCTTTATTTTCTTTAGAGTGCTTATGACTATCTAAAGTTATATTATAATTTATGTGCATATTTGTGTGTGTGTGTGTGTGTGTGTGTGTGTATGTGTCTCAACTAGAGTGTAAGACTGTGAGGGCAAGAGTGATGCAGGTCTCCTTCATGTTTATATCTCCAGTATCTAGCATATAACAGGTTTCAATTAACATTGCTTGAATGGCTCTATGAATGAATAGATGAATTCTTGCACAAAGAGTGGAAGAAAGGAAGCAGAATGAGTAGAAATCTTGATAAGTTGGTTATTTACCAAAAGAATTAAATGAATAAAACCAAAGTGACCAGATTGCTTTTAACATGAGATTAATAGTCCACCCACACTCTGACATGCAAATACACTTCTGCCTTCTCTCCACAGACCAGAAGTTGGGGCTCACATGCAAGCTAAACTGTATCAAAATAAAGTTGCTTTGGGGGCACATGGGTGGTGCAGTCTGTTGAGTGTCCGACTCTTGGTTTCGGCTCAGTTTGTGATCTCCGGGTCGTGAGATCCAGCCCTGCGTGGGGCTCAGCACTCAGCAGGGAGTCTGCTTGAGATTCTCTCTCCCTCTGCCCCTCCCCACCATGCATGCTCTCTCTCTCTCTCTTTCTCTTTCTAAAATAAATAAAAATAAAGTTGCTTTTCTTCCTGTCTGAATAGCGTCTATGTATTTTAAGTCTATCCACATTTTTATTGTCAGTGCTGATAAGCTATTAATATGAGCTAAGCTCTTCTGTTTCCATCTGTATCTTACCAAAGAATTATAGTTTAATTACAGAAAATTTTTGGAAGTATTTATTAGTAGGAAAGAGAACAATAATCCTAGATATTTTAGCTAGATCAGGATCACACACCCACACCATATAAAGTACTCTGCTGTTCAATAAAATGTGTAAGGCATTTGACCAGACACAGTATGTTTGGAGCTAAATATGATTTTGAATCCACTAGTTTTTCTCTCCCAATTCATAGCATCTTCCCAGACAGCCAGTTTGTCAGGACTATGCATTTACCTCCATTGTTACCTCCAAATTCCTGCAAATGTCAAATAACAAAGGAATAAATTTTCTTCAGTACTGCAATTTATTTTCCAGTGCCATCAGTGGACCAGGCTTATTAAGCAAATGAGATCACAATGATAAGAAAATTATAGCTGAAAGTATCTTCAGAAGAAGACTACGGGAGAGAGCAGAAAAAGGAATAAATACAAGGAGCAAAAGCTGCCTCTAGAACATTTGACAGAATAATCATCTAAATGCCTTACAGGTATTGAGAAAAACCATGGCCAGCCCTATCATCGATCCTACACTGAATATTGGACTTCAGGTTGAAACTTGAGAGCCACACATTTCAGGGGTGACTTTCTTCACTGGCAAGAATGCCTAGTATTAGCATTAGATTCTACCAGAGAAGCAGAGTAGTTTGAGGTAACTCAGGACAGTCAATGAAGACTTGAAATTGGAAAAACAAATAAACAAAAACAAAAACAAAAGCAAAAACTAAAAGGCACTTCCTTTGAAAAGCAAAAGACTCAGTTTCCTCAGTGTCATAGGCAATCTCTCCTTATTTTGGCAGCTAGCGGGGAGAAGAATTATCTGCTTGCTACAAGCCCCTTGACTTTACAGTGAATGTTAGCAATCAGTAAGTCAAACCACATTGAACACATTTGCAGACTGCTATCCTGATCATAGCAGAGGCATGCTGGGGAAATAAAAATCATTGGCAGAGAAAATCCACACCAGCTATTACACGAATTAACCTCAAACATCTTTCACGTATATAAATGTACTACCATGGTATTTGAGGAAAATCAATAACATGGAATCAAAACACCAAGATAAACAATGAGATCAAATTAGTTTAGAGCAAACCAACAAAATTTAAGAAACAAAAACTGAACATTCTAATAAGTAAACTCAAAAATTCAAGAGGGTATGCCATTTAAAAACAGGAACAGGAATTTGCAAAGCAAAAAAAAAAAAGAATATATTTGTTGGAAAACAAACATATGAGTGCAAATACAATTCAACAGAAGGGGTGAATAAAGTATTTGATATTACTGAAGACTTTTATTAGTAATGCAGAAGATGAAATCCAGGAAATCTCCCAAGGTGTGCAGCAAGAAGACAAAATGTTGGAAACTGTGAAGGCCAGGATCCTTGTAACAGCAGTTTTAAAAGGATATAACAGTAATTGAAGAAGAGACATAATGAAACATAAAAATAAAAGGAAACTTTTCAAAGATAAAAAACCAAAACAAAACAAAACAAAACAAAAAACAACTCATGAGCTTTCATTTAAAAGGGCCCGCTGGGTGGTTTAGCAAAATCTGTAAAAGAAAGAAAATCAAACATATCCTGGAACTTTTCAGAACTCCACCAATAAATAAAAAATTCTAAATGCTTTCACAGAAATGAGAGAAAGAAATTAAGTTTATTTACAAAGAAACATAAATCAACATGATTATTAGATGCTTTTTATACAATACCATATATAGAAAATAATGGAAGACATCCTAGAATAAGTTCAAGAAAGGTGTTTTTGTTTATTTCTTTTCTAATCTACATTGTTTGCTTCCTTCTTCTAGTTTTGTGTTTAGTTTTTGCTTTGTAGATTTGTGTTTAGATTCTTTCTACCCCCCCCATGTATTTAAGTTGTAAAATTAGGTTGTTGACTGGAGAGCTTCTTTTTTAATGTAAGCGTTTAGAGCTATGAATTTCCCTCTTAGAACTGTTTTCATAATAGCATCGCACAAATTTTGGTATGTTGTATTTTAATTTTCATTTGTCCCAAAATATTTTGTAATTTTCCTTGAAATTTCTTCTTTGACCCTTTGGTTGTTTAAGATTGTGTTGTATAATTTTCACATATTATTGATCTTGTAGTTTTCCTTCTATTGATTTCTAGTTTAATTTTATTGTGAAAAGATACTCTATGATTTCAACCTTTTTTAATTTATTAAGACTTGTTTTGTGGCCTAACATATATGATCTATCCTAGAAAATGTTCCATATGAACTTGAGAAAAATGTATATTCAGCTGTTGATGGGTATAATCTGTTTATGTCTGGTAGGTCCAATTGGTTTATAGTGTTAAGTCCTCTATTTCTATATTAATCTTCTGTCTGGTTTTCTTTTCTTTATTGAAAGTGGGGGTAGTGAAGTATACCACTATTACTGTGGATCTTTTTATTTCTTTCTTTGATTCTGTTGATATTTGCTTTATATATTTAGAGGCTCTTATGTTTGGGGCATCTTTGTTTATAATTGTTATATCTTGGTGAATTGATCCTTTTATCATTATAGAATGCCCTTCTCTGTATTTTGTAACAAATTTTTGACTTAAAGCCTATTTTGTCTGTTATGAGGATAACTATCCCATGCTCTCTTTTGGTTACTATTTTCATGGAATTTTTTTTTTTTTAAGATTTTAATTATTTATTTGACAGAAAGACACAGCAAGAGAGGGAACACAAGCAGGGGGAGTGGGAGAGGGAGAAGCAGGCTTCCCATGGAGCAGGGAGCCTGATGCAGGGCTTGATCCCAGGACCCTGGGATCATGACCTGAGCCAAGGCAGATGCTTAACGACTGAGCCACGCAGGTGCCCCTGGAATATCTTTTTTTATCCTTTTACTTTCAAGCTATGCATGTCCTTAGATCTAAAGTGAGTTTCTTATACACAGTCTATAGTTGAATTATGTTTTTTTTTTAATTCATTCAGCCAATATATGTCTTTTGATTGAAGGGGGAAGGTATTCTATTTATATTTACTATAATTACTGATAGGGAAGGATATACTATTAACATTTTGAAAATTGTTTCCTTTGTTTCTTATAGCTTTTTTGTCCTTCATTTCCTCCCTTACTGCCTTCCTTTGTGTTTAGCTGATTTTTTTTGTGTTGATACTCTAATTCCCTTCTCATTTCCTTTTGTGTATAATCTTATATTCTATAGATATTTTCTTTGTGTTTACCATGACTATCACATACAGTATCTTAGAATTATAATCATCCATTTTAAACTGATATGAATTTAACATCAATCTCATGACAAAATGCTCCTTTACCTTAGCCCCTCTTTATATTATTGTCATAAATTTCACCTTTACATATTATGTATCTGTTAACATTGATTTAAATTATTTTTACATCTTTTTTATATCTTTTAAATGCTATAAAGAATTAGAAATGGAGTTATGAGCTAAAAATGACAATACTACAGGTTTGTACATTTGTCCATATATTTACTTTGATTAGAGAAATTTGTATTTTCATATGGCTTCAAATTACTTTCTGGTATTGACTTTCTCTTGCCACTTTCATGATTCTCTCTTTGTCCTTGACTTTCAACAGTTTGATTATAATGTGTCTCAGTGTAGGTTACTTTGGGTTTATCCTACTTGGAATTCACTGAACTTCTTGTATTTGTGTATCTGTTTATCCCCCTCAAGTCTGTGATGTTTTCAGCCATTATTACTTCCAATGAGCTCTGTGCCCTTTTCTCTCTCACTTCTTCCAGGAATCCCAAAATGCTATCCTGGTCTACTTTTTGGAGTCTCAAAAATCCCTTATGCTTTGCCAATTTTTCTTTATAATTTTGTGGGGTTTTTTTACTCCTCAGGCTCAATGATTTCCAATGACCTGTCTTCATATTCAGTGATTCTTCTGCCTGATTAAGTCTACTTTTGAAACTCTCTAGTGAATTTTTTGTTTCAATTGTATTTTTCAGCTCTGGAAATTCTGTAATTCTAATATACACATACACACTTAACTTTTTGTTGATATCTGTTCATAAATCATTTTCCTGATGTTACATAAATTGTTATTTGAGTTCTCTTTTAGCTCATTGAACATATTTAGACTTTTGTTTTAAATTTTTGTCTAGTCAGAGGTCTCTGTTTCTTTAGTTTTGTTTTCAGAGATTTATTTTATTCCTTTGAATTGGACATGTTTCCTTCTTTATTTGCAGACTGGCTGTGTACAGGGGAGAAGCCTCACTTATCAGCCCAGCATGAAGACTTAAGGTCTTCTCAGACCTTTTCGGAGTATGCGTCTCCTCTGGGCCTCTGTGTGTATATTCTTCCAATTATTCTGTACAAATTCTGTTTGTAAGTGTTTTAATTTCCCTACGTGTCTTATTCCTTCTACTTTTTGGGGACTTAGATGTTCCAGTACATTTCTCTGTTCGTAATTTCTTACCCCCACACATCTGCAGGTATTCATTCTCCCTGAAGTTTTCATGTGTCATAGCGCCTGCCACAGCTGTCCATGGCTTTCAACCTGACATCCAACATATGCTGCCATTCCTCTCTGAGCTGTGAGTCAAGCAATATAGAAATCATTTCCTTCATATGGCCCACAGAAAGGCCACAATGTTGCACACAAATTCCACTTTTTTCCTTCCATCCCAAAGGAAGGAACTTGTAAATGGGCAATTTCCTCCTGTGTCATGCCACTTTAAGGAGGGAGTGTAGTAAGGGCAGGCAAAAACACCATGAAATTTCCTACCATTCTGAGTGTGGCTTTTTCATGATCAGCTGTTTGTAGGTTGCTACAGATTTTTAACTGGTTTTCAGACCGCCTACAAAGCTATTTTAGTTAGTCTCTAGCTGTTTATTTGATGTTCCCAGTGGGTGATGAGAGCCTGGAGCTTCCTGACTAGGAAGCCATCTTGTTATCATCACCCCAAGAAAGGTATTTTAACTTTATACTTTATATGTAGTGTAATAAACATTTAATTGTGAGTTTAAAATGAAATCTCTTTTGGGCATCCAAAGACTCAGTAAGTTTACCAGTCATAATTTCTTCCTAAAAAAAAAAATCAAAAACACTGCAACAGAATTTTAGTACTAACTTTAAATATTATTATTATTATTATTATTATTATTAGCCTTATTCAGGGAATAGAAATCAAAGAATAGTCGTAAATTAATAAAAAACAGAAAACATATGACTCATATGACTGTTTTTAAAATATTTATAAGTAATGAAAAACATAATAATTTAGGATCAAAATCCAAAATAATTCTAGTGGTTGATTGCAAAGAAGACTGGAGCAACAGAGAAAAGTGATGGCTTGTCATAGTCTTTTGTTGTTTAGGATGGTGGATGCAATTTATTGTAGGTTTTGATAACAAAAGCTTATATGTCTGGCAGAGATTATATGGCTGGTATTATATAATTGAGTTTACAAGCACAGAATCTAAGTAAATCCTATATAAATTACAACCAGCAGAATATTAAAACAAATGATAATATTCAGTGTTGGAGAAGGTAAGTGAAACCAGTGACCTTATATATTATTAGTGGAAGTGGTATTGCTAAAGTCTTTCTGGAGAATGATTTTGCAATATTTATCTAATTTTAAAATATGTAAATTTTTGCCTAGCAATTCTATTTTTGTAAAAAGTACCTGATATTTTATCTAAAAAGACATGAGTATTTATTAAAATAATTTTTTCTAAAGTGAAAAAAGGAGACTTGTATGTCTATTACATGAATTGTTTTGGATTTTAGTGAATGCATATTGTGAAATACTGTTTAGCAGCTTAACAGAATAAGATCAATTGGCATAGAAACTGCTCCAGGATGCATTGTTAAGTCAAAAAAAAAAAAAAAGTAGTGGAAAGGTATACATTATGATTATATTATATAAGTAACAAGACAATATCATGTATTTGTATATGTGTTTGTAAATGCATGGGAAAATCTAAATTATACAAATAATGATAGGAATGCAATTGGGTTGGTCTTGGTGAACCGAGAGACTCACTTTTAGTATATATGCTTCTTTTTGGATGTACTGACATATTTTTTGGTGTAAAATAAATAAAAGCATGTTTAACCAAACAATCAATTTGGAATAATCTGACCACCTAGCCACATAAGTAATTTATATTTGTCATTAACATGGCTAAGAGGACCTAGCTACCATTTTTTAAATCTAAACTTTTCTTTTTCTTAGAGATTTTGGCGCAAACACAAAGTAACCTGGTTGTTAGGGTCAATCCTGATATTAATTGAAGATTAGCAAATAGGTAGAGATAAATTTGTCTCTGTTATAGGAGAAGAAAGAATGCAAGAACTAAGTGCAAGGTAGAACCAACAAATAGAAATGTGTACATAATTAAAATTTTTAAATCAGCAAGTTCAAAAATAAAGCTAATCAAAAAAATAGTACGCCAAGACTGTCTACTGATGTATTAATTTGCCTACCTAGCTACTTATTTCAGTTTGTTTGACTTTGAAAGAGTGTTATTTTTAATTGTTCCTATGTGTTTTTTGTTAGTTAATTGCAATATAAAGAATGCCATCCAATCAGATTATTTGATTATACACAGTCTTTTGGTGCGGGAAAGGAGATTTCTGGCATCCTAGCATTCTCTGCTTGGGAACACGCCTCCCTCCATTTCTTTTAGCAGTCAGCAGAATAATCTGACACGAGGGAAATGCCTGCCAAGGAACTTTAGAAGGAGGCAGTTTTTAATTAACAGGGGCCAGAGAAGGTGATAACCCCAAGGGGTAGTGAAGAGAAATTAACATGGAAAAGCAGTTCCACGCTTATGTGGGTCCCAAAAGGCCAGCCGTATTAGTGGTGTCTGTTCTGATTGAACTTTTGCTGTGTCTTTTTATTGATTCACTTGTCAGAATCTGACAAAAGGACCGCTGCCCATCAGTTGTTTGCTCAGAGTCGTGGGTTATGGCTAGAAAATGCTTCCTTGTACGGCTGACTGCAGAGCGAGAGCTGTTGTTTTGGTTATCATTTTATGGACATGATTAATGTTGCTGGGTTTTATGTAAGAATTAAGCATGTGTACACACACACACACAGCCTGAGAGGCTTATTTGCCTGGGATTTTTGAGCCTTTTTATTCTCATAGTTCTTTGCCTGGTTTTGCAGAAAACTCTTTTACTTATTAAAATATTTAAAAATGCAGTTTCAGGGATAATAATTACACTTATTGTTGCAGACACTTTTTTTTCCTGCCATTTACCAAATCCTTGCCTTATGAAATATTTTTAAAGAATTATGTCTTGTGAATAAATATTTCAAGTTTCTCTCCCAAGGATGAAAATGAATAGTAAATAAAGCATGTAAAGATCTTGTGAAATCAGCCCATGTAGTAAAGGGAGGAGAGGTGGAGGGACTTTCTTTTTTTTTTTTTTATCTTAACTGCCAAAGATGGTACATTGAGCTGGCAAGCCTAGGGTGGGCCCCAGGAGAGCTCTTGTGTTTTTAGCACAGTGAGAATGGAAACGTTCTTTAAAATATTTTAAGAACTTTTCAAACACTATGTGGGTCTTTTTGCCTCTGTGATAACCACGCTTGCTACAGACAGTGTAGGTTTACCAGTTTCAAAATGTTTTTTCTAAAGCAAGGGCAGACTTCCGACACTTCTTAAAAAGATGTGCTTATTTTTTCTAAATTCAAATAGTACTGTCCTTACTATTAGCTACTTGAAACACAGTATTAAGGTCACTTAAAAGAAAATAGTAAAATCATCAGTACTTAGAGCTTTTTTTGTTTCTTTTTCTCCATTTTGTGAGATTTTGGACCCATTTATAAAGAAGTGATTCAGCCAGAGTTATAGATCACTCACATCCAAAGTTAATGAGCATCTAGATCTATGCATCTAAATCAGTGTCCATTAACTAACTACATCTAGCAATTGAACACTTGAAATGCGGTCATTCTGAATTGAGATGTGCTGGAAGTGTGAAATACACACTGGATTTTTATAGATGTATTATGAAAAATAGAATATAAAATATCTCAGTAATAAGTCAGTCAGAGAAAGACATGTATCATATGACCTCACTGATATGAGGAATTCTTAATCTCAGGAAACAAACTGAGTGTTACTGGAGTGGTTGGGGGTGGGAGGGATTGGGTGGCTGGGTGATAGACATTGGGGAGGGTATGTGCTATGGTGAGCGCTGTGAATTGTGCAAGACTGTTGAGTCACAGATCTGTACCTCTGAAACAAATAATGCAATATATGTTAAGAAAAAAGAAAAAGAAGATAACAGGAGAGGAAGAATGAAGGGGAGTAAGTCAGAGGGGGAGAGGAACCATGAGAGATGATGGACTCTGAAAAACAAACTGAGGGTTCTAGAGGGGAGGAGGGTAGGGGGATGGGTTAGCCTGGTGATGGGTATTAAAGAGGGCACATTCTGCGTGGAGCACTGGGTGTTATGAACAAACAATGAATCATGGAACACTACATCAAAAACTAATGATGTAATATATGGTGATTAACATAACAATAAAAAACAAAACAAAATATCTCAGTAATAACTTTTTATATTGATTACATGTTTATATAATAGTATATTTGATATATTGGGTTAAATATATTATTAAAAATGATCTTACATGATTAAAAAATTTTTAAGTGTAGCTACTAGAAAATTTAAAATTGCGTATGTGTCTCACATTATCTTTCTATTGGAAGTATTATTTTAGGTAATAGTAAAATTCCCTATTTATTAAGAATTTGCTGAATGACGTGTTGTAACCAAATACATGATATGTATTATCTCATGTAATCTAATAATCTCATTGAGATAGATGTTATTGTTACCTCTCTATAGACAAGGAAGTTTAGGAAAGATTATGCAACTATATAAAAATATTTCACTCTTCTTAAATAATTAATTATTTTTGACTGCACACTACTGTGTGTAAGACACAATGTTATCCATGGGTAATGCACTGTAATTAATTACTCTGTGATATGTACAGTGCAACCGTAGGTGGATTTGGAAGGATTAAAGATTGCAAAATTAATTTTTGCAAACTCTATTTAATTAGGTGTATTAGGTTTTAGTAGATAAAGTACTGAAGTGGTCATGGAAATTCCAAATGTTCCATGGTAGGAAATAATTTAAATGCATCTGTATTTGTGAAAAGTTTGAAGAGAAGACAGTATATGAAAGAGACTGACAAGTAGTATTGAATTTAGAGTGAACTCTGATTTCAAATGTAAGGTTTAAAGATTATTTATTTATTTATTTATTTGAGAGAGAGAGAGAGAATGAGAGATAGAGAGCACGAGAGGGAAGAGGGTCAGAGGGAGAAGCCGACTCCCTGCTGAGCAGGAAGCCCGATGTGGGACTCGATCCCGGGACTCCAGGATCATGACCTGAGCCAAAGGCAGTCGCTTAACCAACTGAGCCACCCAGGCGCCCTCAAATGTAAGGTTTAAAGTCTGTTTGTCTTTGGTATAGGAGAGAATGAGGCAGGAGTTGTAGACCTAGAGAACTCTTACATTTCCCACAGAACTGGAAGTATTTTGTGGAACACAGTACGCTTCTCTGCCATGTCAAGTTAAGAGGAAAATCAGAATCAGGAAAAGGAGGAGGGAGAGAGAATGAGAGAGACAGAGAGAATGAGTAAGTTAGGCAGAGAGGTGAATGAAGACTTGTTAATTATCTCCTTATACCACCTGTGAGAACTGACAACTCTTAACAATATTAGAAAAGACTGCTTACTAATGGCCAAAGAAGTTTCTTAGTCAAAGTAGTAAAAAGAGAGGAGGTAAAGGAATAGAGGGAAAATACTTTTTTTTAATTGATTTTCTGCAAACTGTAAGGCATGAACAAAAAATAAGGAAGATAACAAAAGAAACTGTTTTGAGATACCTGAACATTCTCGAATTTTAAGGCCTGGGGTTATTTCTGTAAGATCTCATGAGCATCTGAACAATAGGAGAGATCTTCCGGGGGGGTGGGGGGTGGTGGGGGGGGGGGGGGGATGGGCAGGATGTGTGGAACAGCTGGACTCATTTTACATCTTGCAAAAAAAATCACATGCAGGAAGATGGTTCCATTTTTCAATGTTATTCTGTTGAAAATAGCTGCTATGAAATTGTTTATTTTGTGTGCATTTGTATTTATTTTTGGTTCGTGTTTATACAATTCATTAATGAAAGATTTTTTTTTTATTAGGAGGTCAGAATCATTCTCTTTAAAATAAGTTATGATATTTACAGGATTTTAAAATTACATCTTTTTTTAAAGGTTCCATTCGGTACCTTACTTTTTAAATTGGGGGTTTAAAAATACTAAGAGTATTAGTACTATTTGTTTAACTTCTACTTCAATACAAGGCAGCCATGTGATTAGCGGTGTCACTTGGTTTTCACCGTAACAATTTCAGAAATCATTTCTACCTTTTAAAAGTTGCTGAAGGAATGGAGTTCAGTTATATTAAGTAATATTCCCTAGATTTAAAGGCCTGTAAGAGGTGAGCAGGAATTTAAAGCAAAATTCAAATGAAACTTAAACTTTCTTCATTCAGTGCTAATCATTAAGCATTATAAGAACCCTAAAATTGTATTTGTCTTGAAATGTGTTGTGCCTTCTCCAAATCTACAAAAGACCTTAATATTTAACCAGGCTCCCAAAGAACAAAACCTCAACATCATTTTCAATTGCTAGAATTAACTTTCTAGTTTACTTTTTTCCATACCCCCAACCTTGCCTTCTCCTCTCTTACTTACTGCTCTTACTTAAATCAAATTCTTTAGAAATTTTTATAGTCTCCAACATGATTCCTCTTTCCAGAATCTTCCCCCTATAATTCATCATCCATGGCTATTTTTCTAAAATATGCATTTGATTGTATCATTTACATACTTTAAAGTCTTAGGAGGATCTTCTTAGCCTCCTTAGACTGAGTTTAGACTAGTTAGGAAGGGATTCACTGCCTCAGTGTATCTTTCCAGCCTAAACTCCTACCTTTCTCTGCTGACACCACCCATTTTCCAGGCATACTGAAGCTGTGCAATGGCGTCTCCATGAGCAATTGGGAATTAAATGTCTGAATCCTGCCAGTAGAGTACCACTTCACCACATGTGGGTGGTCACAGCCGGAGAGGAATTCATACCAGATCCGTGAAGCCTGAAGGCTTTGTACATTCTGATTGTTGTTTGATGATTCAGATTCACGCTGCCAGACCTTTATAAGCCCTGAGTTTTACCTGATAGATTCCAGAAAAATGCCTTAAGGAACTCTGGCCTTTTCCATTTCCAAGTAAAATCTGAAACCACTTCCTGCTGGAAAATGTGAACCTGGTCCTGATGTTTTTTATTTCTCTATGTCATCATTTAGGTCAAGACAATAGATGTTGAGAAAACATTTATTATTCCTCAAATCAAATCCTAGAAAAAAGTATTGACAGATGATATTTTAATTGGTTTGGCCTCTCAAGTGATTAAATAATCATGAAACCTCTTGTTTAACAAGGGCTTGAGGTCTTTTGTATTCTTGCCTTGAAGGGGAGCAGTTTCTAGCTGGTAACACTGTGATTGATTTTTCCATATCAAATACAATGTTACGGTCTATTGTTTCCACAGCAAACATATAGCATCTGTCTTCGAATTCAGACTGTGATCCTGCGCCTAGCCAGTATTACTTTATATGACCACATCCTTCCATTACAAGAATGAGTGGGTTAATATTGATTTTTTTTTCCCCTCTTGTCCAAGACTGAAGGTCTGTCTTCACAGAAATAATTTACACAGCTGGCATATAAGGATGTGCTTACTCCTCCTTACTTTCCTGGTAAAGATTATTGCTTCATCTGAAAATCAGATTCTGCTATTTTTAACCCATAAATAGGTTGAAAAGGGTAACATGCTTTGTAGCTCCAGCCATTTATGTTGCCATATGTTTCCAATAACATCTTGGAGCTTTTAGAAAACTTTGACCTTTTATTCTGTTCAAAACTTTAGAAAAACCACAAGGAGCTGGCAAAAACACGCATCACCATTACTTGAATGCAGTATGATTTAGCTAAACACCAAGAATTCTAAAGTGTGTGTTACCTATTTTATAACTTTAAATTGTTACCCTTAAGCCAAAAATTTACGGCAGAATCTCTCTGCTTCATCCAATTATAATTTACAAAATTTCCGCCCACCAAAGCCCAAAATACACCAATCCCCATCTCTCCCCTGTTGCTTTAGAACATTTCCTTGCCTAGAATGCCCTCACTTTCCTCTGTTGCTACACTAACTTATCCACACTTCACAGCTTAAATCAAATTTTAAGTTACTCCCTGGAGCTCAGTGAAACTGTTCTGGTCCTTGGTGATTTTTCCTTTTATATTCTTCTGATGGTAAATAAGCACTATAAACATTAACTTTTAATTACGTTATCTCTTGTGTTTACCTAATCTGGTCCTGGATAGTACCCAGGTTATAATGATATTCTAGATCAAATGTACATGAAAGAGTCAGACTACAGAGCATGGCAAATGTTTCTTATAGCTGAATTTGTACTGTTTTATTTCCTTAGTATCTTACCTAGTACCACGTGAGACTAGTATTAACTGGTAGCTGCAAATTCCAACTGGGTGGAGTTCCTTGTTCCAATGCTAGCAAAGTGGGAAGAAGATTGAATTAAGAATTAAAGAATCTGAATTCCAGCCCTGTTTTCACGACTATCAAATTGTATTACCTTGACCAAGTTAGTTACCATTTTTGGGATTCAGATTTTTTGCTTAAAAATGATGGCGTTATGCCTGCTTAGGCCAGAAAGAGCTGCCTTTTCTTTTACACTCTTAGTCCAAAAATCCATGTGAGGGACTCTGCTCTAAATTGTGTACCCTGCCTCCCATTTTCATGGGTGATGGACGTAGAAGTACATTCCTGACTCAAGCTGAGTCAATTGAATTCTTGCTTCAGAGAAGGAGATTTTTCTCTTTCTTGGTTTGTGTACTTATTTTATTGAAGTATATTTTTCAGTAACTTCCTGACAAAAAATTCTTGGTATGCTTAAAGGGATCTTTGTTCTACCTTCACACTTGATTAAAAGCTTTTTTTTTTTCATTTTTTTTAAGATTTTATTTATTTATTAGAGAGAGAATGAGAGAGAGAGAGCACATGAGAGGGGGGAGGGTCAGCGGGAGAAGCAGACTCCCTGCTGAGCAGGGAGCCCGACTGCGGGACTCGATCCTGGGACTCCAGGATCATGACCTGAGCTGAAGGCAGTTGCTTAACCAGCTGAGCCACCCAGGCGTATTTGACTGAAAGTTTGATATGGCCTAGAATTGTAGGATAAAAAAAATTTTCTCACAAAATTTTGAAAGCACAGCTCTGCTATCTTCTAGCTTTTGTGATGCTTTTCAAAATCTGATTCACATTGCTTTGTGTGGTTTTTTTTTTTTTTGCTCTTTTTTATTAATGCAGTTTTCTTCTGACTCTGAGGATATTTATAATAGCTTTAAAAAATTAAATTTTGTTGAGCTTCTTGGGTTCAGGCAAGGTGTTTATATTCAAGTCTTCATCACATATGGGAAAATTTTGGCTACTATTTCTTTGAATAATTTCTCTGACCATGTCTCTCTCTTCTGAGCTTCCACGGTGCATATGTCGGTCTTCTTGATAGTGTACTTACTACCGGTCTCTTACACTCTATTCACTTTTCTTAAATCTTCTTTCTTTTTGTTCCTCACACTCCATAATTTCAATCGTCATATCCGCAAGTTCATGGATTCTTTCTTCTGACTGCTTAAAGCTACCTTTAAATCCCTCTAGTAGAATTTTTATTTGTTATTGTATTTTTTAGTTCTAGAATTTCTTGGTTTCTTTTTAAGTTTTCTCTCTATTGATATTTCAGTTTTGTTCATACATCATTTACTTTTTCCACATCTTTCTTTAGTTCTTTGAAGATCTTTACAACAATAGATATTCTAAAGTCTTTGTGTAGTAGGTCCTCTATCTGGTCTTTCCTACAGATGATTTGCATTGTTTATTTGTTTATTTTTTTCCTTTGGATGGGACATACTTTCTCATTTCTTTGTATATCTTTTGTTTATTTGTTTTTGTTTTGCTTTTTGGTCAATAACTAGTCATTTCCATCTAATAACATGGTTAGCTGTGGTAATCAGACTCTCCCCTTCCCTAGGGCTTGCTGGTTTTTGTTTCTGTTTTGATTTGGTTGTTGTAGGCTAGCTGCATTCTAAGGATCAGTCTAAGGTGTGAGCTGAAGATCTTCTCAGGTTTTTTCCTGAGACCGTGCCTTTCCCAGTGTGCACAGTGACTTTCTAATTTCCTCTGTATATGCAATTGCTTTTGAATGCCCTAGTCATTAATATCTGGCTTCTAAAAAGAGGAAAGGGGGAAAAAAATCAAGGCAGGGGTAGGGGGTAGGGAAAGGTGCCACCCATTTAAATCCCCTGGAAGCTGCTTCAGCCAAGTGGTGGGGGGTGGGGGGAAAGGAGGTGGGGGTTTGAGCACAACATGTACCAAGTTTGCCTGCCATGGGCTGATGGAGGCTAGGCAACCACTGCGGAGCTTTATCCCCAAGCTTCCCCTTGGAAATTACAAGGCTTCTATAGACTCCCGACTTCTAAAATAGTCGCATTAGGTCATCTCTGCCAGTGCACTTGCTGTCTGGGTGGGGAGACAGACTCCTCATGTTTCCTACTCTACCATCTTCTCAGAATTGTCTCTGTAAAATAACACGTACACATTTATTTAATCCTTATTTTCAGCCACATGCCAAAACCTCTTTGTAAAGTGCATGATGTTCCTAAATCTCCCAACTTCCTCTTTTCACATTCTCCAATCCCAGTACCCCACTCAAGAGGAACATGTGGAATTAGGAGAAAAGAGCTTAGTTATCTATCTCTGTGCAAATGGGTTAGACTTATTCAACTACTTTTATTGTAGGTTTCCCAATATTCTCTCTTTTTAGCTCAGTCTAATGGTCAGAGTGCTAGACTTCTCAGGCAGGTTTTAGAGAAAACTGGGTCATTTATGGTCAGTGTTCTCCTTCTCTGGGCACTAAAATGTTAAGTTCTTTCACTGTGCTAAGATAGTTATCACTTCACCATTTGCTTCCCATCTTCCGAAAATTGGTCGAAATAAGTTCATCTTCCATTTTCCTCTCTATTGTTTTTCTGTCCTTGTTGACTTATAATGTAACAATGCCATTGTTTATTATTATACTACTTTTTTATTAGGTTTTGGGGGGGAAGAAAAGATGGGATCCCTTGACATCTTTGATGCCTTTGCAACATTAAACTGGAAGTGGGACTCAGGAATATGAACAATTAATAAGCACCCTAGGTGGTTCTGTTTCACATTTGTTTGAAAAAATTGCTTCAAAGGAGAAACAGACATGAATTGGGAAATACTGGTTCAGAGAAAAACAATAGACATGAAACAGAAAATTCTATTTCCCGAAATAAGTGCTTTCGTGGAGGTATATAGATTGCTATGGGAGCAAATGATGTTGGGGGGAACCAGCTAAGATTTGGGAATGGACCTTTCCTTAGGTGGTAAGGTTTCAAGGGCAAGTGCAATTCAGCCAAGGAGGAAGTCCAGCAAGTAGACTGAAGAGAGGAAGTAGTCGATTGTAGGTTGGAGATAGACAACTCGTTAGAGAAATTTCACAGTGTTTGGTATGGATGCAGCACAGATGGGGTTGGCAGTGAGGAGGCTGTGATGACAGTAGTGGTAACAGATGAGGCCAAAGTGTAGGAGTTGTCAAAAGATTTAAGCACAAAAGGACAGTTACTAGCTCCAGTGTATGAGTAGATGACGGAAAGAGCAAGGAGAAGGAAAAATGTGAACCTGGACGTAGAAAAGATCAGTTAAAAGCCTCTTGCTATCACCAGCGTATGGGTTGATCATGTCATAAGCTAAGATGGTGAAAAGGCCTAAGTGGATGACTGGGTGACAAATATTTGGGAGGAAGAATCGGTAAGGTTTAGTGACTAGGTATGTAAAAAGATAAAAAGGGGAAGAGGAAAGATGGCTTCCAGGTTTTGATTTTAGAGAACTGAGTGGCTGTGACACCATGCATTCTCAAAGAGAAACACAGATTTTTAAGAGGAGTGGCAGAGAGCTAAAGGAGATTAAATTTGGATGTTGGTTTTTATGACAAGAGGTATCTAGTTGAAATGTCCAATCGTCAGTTTGGATTAGAAATTTAGGAGAGAGTTTGGGCTGGAGAGAAAAGAGGTGGCTATTAGTTTACATGTCAAAATTGGAGAGTAGAAATTTCCCTGGAGAGATTATAAAAGCAGAGTAATAACAGCTACCAGCTATTAAATATTTATTATGTGGCATGCCTAGTTGTGAGTGTTTAATGCTAAAAACAACCTTACAAGAAAACTGCTTCCCATTTTATTACAGAGAACTCAAGGGCCTGAAGGCCTAAGCTGCTTTCTGTGGGTCCCCTAATAAGCTTGTGAGGGAGCCAAGAGGCAAACCCAGGTTTTTCCTAATTCAGGAATATGTTCTCCATCCATTTTGCTCTCTTCAAAGATAAAAGTAGTTAAGTTGAAGATGAAATTCATTTAAGGGACAGGCAGATGAAAGGAATCCCTGAAAGTTAATGATAAGGAATAGCTATATTGGTAGAGGAAAACTAAAATTATGGAATTAAATAGAAAAAAGGAAATTCACACAGTTAACAGAGGCAAGCACCACGGAAAATTCAAATAAGACAAGAAAATTATCTGTTGGGTTTATCCACAAGGAGACCTTTGCTGACTTTGGTGAGAGTGAAGTCTGTGGTTTTCTAGAAGCAAAGCACATCCCTGTGGACTGTTGAATAAGAGAGCAGTGAGGACATAGAAACAGTGAATTCGGGGTGTCAGACTGTGAAGCTGAGGTGGGATGAGGGGTTCTTGTAAGTGTAAGGAATTGTAGAAGGATAACGTGAAAGAGACTAGAGCATGTCTAGCTACTAACTGGAAAGAGTAAACAACCAATAGTCAATTTAGAAAGAAAGGGCATAATTTATAAACTAATATTGCTGAGGGATTCCACCATAGCCTCAGAGTAGAATTTTATCCTTAGACTTTTACAAATGAAAAAAAAATGTTTTTCTGGTAATAAGTGTTATTTTGCCTTCTTTAGAAAATTTAAATACAAACATATAGAAATTAGAATCTAAAGGTACTCTTCAATTTCCAACCTAAACCCAGGTTAACCAAGATTGTAAATGAAGACACAGTTTTATGGACTGGGCAAGGAAAACTGAGGGACCATTTTGTCTATCTCTTACCCTCCCTTCACCCCTCTCCTATACTTTCTAATTTCTCTGAAGTAGAGGCAGAGCTTTGTGCCTAACTAAGGATGGAGGAGATGCCATAGGGTTTTGAGGAGAATAAAGACTATTTGAAATAGCAACTGTGAGGAGAAGAAGAGAGCTGAGTGTGGATCCTGAAGGAAATCTGGTAGTAATAAGACTCCATTGGATGTCAAATACCATCAAATTGTGCTCATGGTAATCTGTCAGATCATGTGATCTTTTTTCCAGCAGAGAATGTGCATAATTTTGTTAAGTGGGCCCAGCCAAGGGACAGGGAAGTAAGGAGCGGTAGAACTGATGGTCTGTGGGATCTAGGCTGGATAAAAAGTAAGGGAAGACTCTCAGAAGGGAGTATATAGATTTAGAAAAATCAGAGTACTAACTGCCTGGCAGTGTTCCAACTATATATACTGGCAATGTCTTCAGAATATTGTTTATATATTATTGTTTACACATATGATTTATAAAGTCATGCTTTCAGAAGTATCCATACCAACCTGCAGATAATCAGTTTATTGAATGACTTTTGGATCACCTAGCAAGTTAGTATGTCCATGCATGTTTCCATTTCTGGCCATTTGACCATGACATGCAGACAGGCTGATTTGTGTAGGTACAGCACCGTTGCAGTTGAAGATTGGTCAGCCTACAAGAAAAATGCTTGTCATAGCCATACTACTAAAGCTAATTAGTTTTATTATAGAATTTAAAATAATGGAAATTATATTGCTCTAATAAATTTATATGACCAGATTTTTATAAATATCTTTGAGGGTCATCAATAAGCACTGTCTTTATAAATTGCCACAACAGAACTTTCTTCTGATAAAATGTAATTCATAATATCCAGTGTTTCATGAGCTTCTTGAATTTCTATGTGTAGCAAAACGATTTGAAGTTATACATTACTTTGCTTAAATGGGTACAATTCCTTTGAGCTCCAAAGTCTTCTTAATGGCTTTTTTTAAAAATTAAAAATAGTAAGATTTTATAATATAATCCATTGTGGCATACCTAAGCTTGACTCCTTTCTTGAACTTAGCATCAGCTCACACTCTTATGAATTATCCAGCTAAATACATAATTAAGAAGATGAAATTAAAGTCCTTGTTTTCTCTTTTAAGATATAAATTCTTTCACAATCAATTTTTTCTCACCTGTTTGTGTTAAAACTCTGTTGCTTTAACTCGTGTATCTCAGAATTTAAAGGAAGTTCACTAATATTTTTGTTTTAGTTATTCTTGGAAAATATCATCTAAAAAATTTAGTGGGTTTGTCACTAGAGTTAGTGTATAGTTAGTTCATACAGAAGGACATGAGATATACTTTTACATATCCTTGAAGAGAGATTTTTTTCAAAATGCTTTTCTTTTAATAATTATCAGTCAAATATCTACATACTGTCTAGAAGTCTATAAGGCATGGGGAGCAGAATGGTGTCCATGGCAGTCCTGATCCCTTTCTTACCTGTGTTTGCAGTCTAGGAGGTTTAAGGTGATATTAGGTGGGAGCCTGTGTTGTTCAATCAAGATGCTCTGTGAGCTCTTGGACAATTCTGCCAGCTGATCTACTGTGGACAGGGAAGGAAAACTCATACCAGAGATATATATGAATCCTTGGTGTCTCCCAGGTGGAATAGGTTTGTTCCAAACATTTTGCCACCAAGTGGCTAGTTGGTCTCCTCAAGGGATAGAACTATACCAAGGGCTCAGTGTTGGTCTGTACTGCTAATATGTGAGACATTCAGCAGTGGCAGCAGCTAGGTCAGTGTTGACGAGAAGCGCACGTGATTCTGGACATGTGCATAGCCTCTGTCCCTGCCATTATGATTTTTCTCTTCAAGAACTCTTGTGCCAGCACCAGGGTGGCTGATACCCACTGCATGAGTCATCCGTTGTACAGAGCCACCTGTTGGTTGATGGTCTCTGCTGAGAATTGACTTGACATGACACATACTGGCACACTTAGCTTCTGTTCCCATAGATGCACCCATATTCTTCTACCCCATACTCCTTGTCTTTAACTTTACAATCTTGTTCCTTTAAGGCCCTGACCAAGCTACTTGCCACCGCCTTTGAGTCTATGCCTATCTTCATCTGAGACCATTCCTCCTTCTACATTAAGCCACTGAGTAGGTATATTGCTCAAAACTCTGCCCACTGGGAAGACTTCCCCTCTTCTTATTTCAGGGACTGCCCTGAGTGGGGCTGTAGTGTGGGGCAACTTTCCATTTTTAGGTTGTATATACATATGTAGCTGGCCACTGCAGTGAAATTTTCTTCTCCCTCCATTAGTGAGTCAAATTTTAAGTCTTTGAGAGTTGCTACTAATCTCTCTCATCCACCTCAAATGCATTATTACTTTTCTGATTTACTACCTTAGCCATGTAGAACCTGGGGCAGTTTAATAATGCATCTTAATTCACAGTTTAAGAAATCAGTATGAAGATTCTTCCAGCTGCCTGATTTATGTATCACAAGTTTGCACCCAGGGTAGGTGTGCACACCCATTGTGAGATGGAGTTATGCTAGGACTTCATTTTGTTAGGAAGGCCATAATGAGATTTGGAGTCTCCTGATACCAGCGTTAGCTCAGGCTTTGTATTTAATGTCCCCACAAGACTGGGTATTCTCCTTTTACCCAATGTACATTTCCTCTGGTAAATGGCCAGAGGCCCTGTTTGGAAGTATGGGTATAGTAACTATATATACTTGATATTGCATATAGGTTTCTTCCTTTGAAGTACCTGGTTGCCCATTCATTTGTTGAGCTGTGGATTGAGAAGTGGCTTAATGTGATTTTTCTGTTGTCGCCACTGACGTGAGCCTCCAGGACACCCTTCCTTGATGATTTTGGACATATAAGTCAAGCAGTTATTATATTGGATGCCCATTTGTTTTCATCCCGGAAACACAGTGGTCTCTTTGGCATTGCCATGGATCCCTTGCAGGTCAAGACCTACTCATTGCCATTTTGGCCTTGCCAAAATTATTAGTATGATATGATAAGTGTCATTACTGTGGTTATAATGTCCAGCTTGCCTCTGATGGCTAAATACCACCAATTGGCCTATGCCATTCCAGAATCCTTTTTATTTTATATGAACATTAGGGAGCCTTATTTCCTATCAACTATGACCTATAAAGGACAGCTCCCACTGAGCTTCTCAGCCTTTCTGGTACCCATTTACTAGGGAATTTTTTTTTTTTTTTAAATCACTCTGAGGATAGCAGTGTCCTTGCAGCCTTCCTGGGGGTTATAGGCCGGTCATTGGACTTAAGCAGTAAACCCAGCCTTTCATGTCAAGCTGTCCAAGCACTTTAGGCTCCTCTTTATTACTACGTCAAGACATTTTAGCAGCCCTACCACTTTTACTCTAGGCTATCTCTGTTTTAAACATCAAGGGCTCTTTTAGCACCAATGCTATCACTAGCTCCAGTGATCCTTGCCATAATGCTAAATCCAGAGAATATTTCCTCATCAGTAAACTCTCCAGCCCAGTCCTATATCCCACCTTCCCTGCCCCAGCAACCCTCAAGATTCTCCCCAGGTATTTTTGGCTGGTTCTGCCAGTGTACATTATGTATGCTGAGTAATTCCTTTCTTTGAGTATTCAGGACAGTTCTCCCCTGCTTGAACACTGTTGAGGCATGATTGTTCTTATTGCTCTAAAAGGAAAGAGGAGAGATGGGGACATATCTTGAGAAGACAAGTGCCATATTACAAAGCATTTGAGTCAGCTGAGAGCTTTGCAAAATCTCTAGGCAGTAGGAGACAGGTGTTCTATGAAGAAGAGGCCACTTTTACCAGCACAGAGGGCATAGGGGAATCAGAAGATTTCATGCTTTTAACTGTAGTCACTCTTATGTCCCCAACTCCAGTTTCGGAATCTCAGCACCTTCCTATTTGGGCCTTGTCTTTTTACCAAAAGCACCCTTTTTAAATCCCAAACTCTCACAGTCAAATCTGATTCCTGACATTCAGCCTGTCCTCTGACTATAGTGAATAAAGGTCTTTTTAAATACTGCTATGGATGACTTTTAGTTTTTACACTGTAATCTGAGTTCATAGTTGGCTGATCTGTATTCTTCCATTAGAGCTTCTATATCTATTAACAAAAGCCAATAACTCCATGTTGTCAAGGATCAGGCTCTAGAGCTACTGTATACATCACTGTACCCCTCTCCACTCATACCCGATCTGACACCGCTACAGATTATCATGCGGCAGGACGCCAGGCTATCTCATCCTACCACTTAATACTAGCAGTGACCTGGCTTGCGATTAATACAATTCTAGAATCCTATTCTGTAGGACAGCTTCCTAGAATCAGCTTTCTTAAGTTGGGCCCCAGCATGGACCCTGAGCCAAGTAGTTCAGTGCAAGTGTTTTATCTGGGAGGTAATCTTAGAATCCACCAGTAGGTAGATAAAAAAGTAAGGCAAAGAAGCCAATCGGGGAATGTTATTGAGCATGCTATCACTGTAGTCGTTTGAGGCTCAATCACGCTACAGTTTGTAGGGTTCTCTGTAGAAACTGCCTCAAAATTATCCCACTCTAGGGTTGGGGTGGAAGATGGGCTATTTATGCATAAAGTCATGCAGTCATTGGATGAGGGTTGCTCATAAGGTAACTCCCCAGGACTGTCTACCTACCTACATGCAGGCAGAGTCCCAGGTACTTCCCATGAGAAACAGTTGTGGTAATGGGATAGGCATAGGAAATGGACAGTGTGTGCTCTGAGCAAGGGTATTGGTGAGGCAAGAACCATGAAGAGATGAAAGAGAAGAGTCCTTCAGAACACACATAAATGCATCATCTTTACATGGGGCAGTTTTTTCTTACATTGTTAACAAAAGTTAAATAGTGCGAAGATACAGACACATTTATAGGTTTGATGTCAGGTCAACTGATATTTTTGTTTTCTCTTTGAAAAGATATTCATGTAATATGGTGAAAGCATAGGAAAAAGAATATTTAAGATTTGAGGAGATCAGAATATTTTTTAAAGCTGCTACAGAGAAGGGGAAGCGCTAACAAAATAATAAAAACAAAAAATTGCTGGGCAATTTTACAGGACAAATTGAGAACAGTCACTATCATTTTGGTTTTTCTCTAGAGGCATTAATACATCAGGCTGGCATAGGCTTTGAAGATAGATACTCTGTGTTGGGCCTTCCATAGGTGGGTGGGTAGATGAAGGGACACAGGAAAAGAGATGTTGTTAAAACAGACAGACGTTGAAGAAACGTATTATATAATCTGGATTCAGCAGAAAATGAAGAGAAAACCGCATGGTGTCTGGTAGAATGAAAATAAAAGTTCCCAGTGCAGCCATGGATCTGGTATTTTGGGCACACATAAGTGAGAGAGCCCTTCCTGTGTTACAAATAACAGATTAAAATTATGTTATTTTGATTCCCATGAATAGGAAATTTGGCAGGGACAAATGTGAACAATCCAAAAACAGGAAAGCTGAGACATATTCTTTAGGAATGACTAAACACCACTTAAAGATTCAGCATAGTATAGGGAAGAATATAAATCAAAATCAATAGTATATCTCAACCACAATGATTCCAAACACTGACACCAAATTGCTTCTCTTTAAATTTATCTCTGTGTGTGTATATGTGTATTTTTTTTCAAAAATTTACCATATTCATTAGGTATATGAGGACGGATAAATGGGACACAATACAAATGTGAGATTTTTATTATGTTTATGATGTGCATGTAGTACTTAGGCAGTACCTGGAATCAAAAGCCGGAGGCACAACGAGAAGGAATGCATAGAATCTGAAAACGTACATATAGAAATACAACAGCATCTTGAAATTGGTAATTGAGCAACACTTGAGATGAGGAGCCAAAGAAATTACCCTGACCAATCTATCATATGGTATAGAAGTGCTATGTCAGAGAGGCAGTTGGGAATCAGAGCACTTGACAGTGACAATTCAGGGCAAGTCAATGGGTCATGCCAGGAAGGCCAGCATGCTGGTTGGAGGAGATTTCTGAGGGAAGGGAGTAGGAAGGAGCTTGGACAGAGGCCACATGGACAGTATAATGGTAGGACATACCGAGGAAGTAAAGGGTAAAGAAGAACAGCAAAGTCAGATTACTGGATAGATGGGTGTCAAGAACGCTCTTATGGTGTCCCCAAGATACCTCGACTGTGATGCCAAGATCTCCTTCAGCTTAGAGACCTCATACATTCTTCTGGCTGGAGTAGGGGTATGTCCAAATCACAGGGGGCTCATGGCTTGCTGAACAGGGGATTGAGTGTACATGGAAGGATATGGGAATGGGATGAACCAATAAAAGAACAGATTTTTGCAGGTGAGGTTTGATATCTTCACATTAGATATGTTGCAGACCTCAAAAGTCCATTTATGTTTACCATAGTTGAGAATTGCACTGGGTTTTTGACCCACCACTAGGTCTTGTATTTAACACATTAATAGATAAGTACATATTTGAGTACACCCCAGAGTTATTTTTGAATAAAAAAATTAAAAACAGTATTGTAGTGTTTGATTTCCTTTGTTATCTTGTATACATTATTTTATGCATTTAAAAGGTTAAATGTATACATTATTTTATGCTTTTAAAAGGTTAATTTGAGAAGAGGTCCAGAGGCTGTCTGTCATAGGCTTCCAAAGTTATTTGCTAGGGCTGCCCTAATGTAGTATCACAAACTTGGTGGCTTAAACAGAAGAAATTTATTGTCTCATAGTTCTGGAGGCTAGAAGTCCAACACCTTGGAAGGGTTGGTTTCTTTTGTGGACAGGGAGACTATTCGATGCTTCTCTCATAACTTCTAATGGTTTACTGGAAATCTTCAGCATTCTTTGACTTCTAGATGAACCACTCTGATCTCTACCTTCATCCTCATGTGGTGTTTTTCCTGTGTGCCTGCCTGTCTCCAAATTTCCCCTTTTTATAAGGACTGGCCTAGAGCCCACCGTAATAACCTCATCTTGATTACCTCTGTAAAGATGCTATCTCCATAAAAGGTCATATTCTGATATATGGGACTTAGGACTTCAACATCTATTCTTGCAAGGACATAATTCACCCCATAACACTTCCCAAGTGTCTATGGCACACAAAAAGATAAGGGCACTGCTTTAAAGCTGGGTGGGTCCAGAGGAGTCTGATAATATTTCAGGTATAGCTGGGCGGGTGAAATAGGGACTGTGCTCTAAAATTTACCCAGACTGAATAGTTTATTTGCTGTTATTTCCTTATATAGGCAAACTACTTGTATACTTTTAAAATGGCTGACTTCCTAGTGAACCCTGGGGGAAAAGAGTAATACCACCAGAGAAGAGAAAGGGAAAAGACTCTAAATTCCTGGGGCCCTGTGTCAGGAGGGGAAATCCCATGTAATCTCCCCAGGTGGTGGCAGCTGAGTAAATTACCTAGCAAGCATCTGTAACGCATTACATTGCAATTACCCCGGAAGAGTTCTGAGGGCTTGTAAGCAGCTGAAGATAAAAGGCAGCTCCGCTAGAGGAAGAGCTGCTTCCTTTGCAATTTTACAGCGTTTGAGGAAATACACCTTATAGGACAGCCGTCCCTTTCAGTACGCCTTAAAGTACAAATAATCCCCTAGTTATGCAACGGTCTTGTGTCTGAATATACTGCCTACACATGCACAAGACATGCAAAGAAATTGCATGGGGGAAAACTAATATAATGAATCTTAGGTAATAAATATATGTACTTCTGGAATGAAATCCACCAAGAATTTCCACAGTAAGTATTATGATTGCCTACTATATCTTGACTGCAAAATATATAAAGAGCAAACATTTATTAAGTGCTGATTCAGTGCCAGGAAGTGTACTGCAATATTTTTTTTATGACAGATCATCTTATTTACTCTCCACAACAATTCTGAAAGGTAGGTACCTTTATTAGCCCCATTTTACAGATGGAGAAGATGAGGATCAGAAAGTATAAATAGCTAGGACACTCTGTTTTCACTGTTAATAACTGATAGAACCACATATTTAATACTTATTTTTAAATTTCCTAATCCTTTCCAGTATATACAAGTAGATATTGTAATTATTAAAATAAACTCTTTTAAAAAAAGATTTTATTTATTTGAGAGAGAGAGCACAAGCAGGGGGAGGAGCAGAGGGAGAGGGAGAAGCAGACTAGTCTGCTGAGCAGGGAGCCCGATATCGGGCCCAGTCCCAGGACCCTGGGATCATGACCTGGTACAAAGGCAGACGCTTAACTGGCTGAGCCACCCAGGTGCCCCTAAAATAAACTCTTCCAGTAATAGAAATAAATACCTTACAGTTTTTTCCTCCAGACTCAGAAAACCTCTTATAAGTGGTGTTATTTATATTAAAGGCTCAAAATTAACAAATACCACCATTTACTCAATGCAGCATTGAGGGAAAGGAAAAAAAAAAGTCATTGTAGACCTAATTACCTCATGCCTTTGCTACAGAGCAAGAAGTAGTTAGACACCTAGGTATGTATCTACATAAATAGAAAAGTTGTAGTTCTTATTTGCCTCCCATTTTTTATGAGCAACCACTTAAGAGAAACGAAGCACTATGTAATCTACCAACAATGTACACTTGGACTATAGCTTGGGAAACGAAATGTTTCCCAAGTCATGTGTACAAACCAGGTATTTACCAAGCTTCCTTCCTTTCCTTCCAGGGACATCATTCTATAATTACAAGGTCAAACAAATTTATTGTCTCAAGCATTTCCCCTCAGGATTTTGTCACTCCTGGCTACCTTCTCTGGTCCACATGGCACTGGGCTGCAGAGGCTGGAGTGAAGCAGGCAGTGATGTACTTACGAAAGATTAACAGCTGGCTGTCTGGAGGATGTAAGCTCCGATTTGTAGTGGTTGCCCATTTTCGTGGTGTCCGTATTCTCCAGTGTCCAATTTCAGTCTGCCAACATGATGGCAGTGAATTCAGAGCTTAGAAGATGTGTGCAATAGAACACTATTATATTGTGTTACTACCCCACAGATAAAATAGATATAAATAGCCTCAAGATCATAAATAATATTGAAATGTGGCAAAGTAATAAGGAAGTGATGAGTTTTGAGTATTTTTACCTTTGCTGTTAATATAATTTAATCGTGATTTTGTAACTTATTTTTTTTTATAAAAGCTTTTTAAGATATAATTTACACAGCATAAAATTCAGTGTATAATTCAGTGCTTTTGGTATATTTGCAGAGTTGTGCAACCACGGTGACTGCCTCATTTTAAAATGCTTCATCACCCCCAAAGAAATTCTGTGCCTCCTGACAGTCTCTTCCCTTTCCTCACTGCCCACCCCCTCCCCTCCCAGCCCCTGGCAACCAGTCATCTACTGTTAGTTCCTATAGATTTGCTTATTTTGGACAATCAGATAAATGCAGTTATTCAGTGATAGGTTCCATATTATTGAACTGTAAAATGTCTTTGTGTGTTTGTGCATGTGTGTACATACATATACATATCCAATTAGTGTGCCTTATGGTTTCCCTTGTTCTTGCCTTGTTGTGCTGATTAAGAACCTTCCAGTTCAATGTTGAATAGAAATAGAATGGTAATCCTTGCCTTGTTTCTTTCTTGTTGTTGTTTTTTTTTTTAGATTGATTTATTTTATAGAAAGAGAGAGCATGTGTGTGCATGTGCACACGAGTGAGAAGAGGGGCAGAGGGAGAGAGAGAGAATCTGAAGCAGACTCCTTGCAGAGCATGGATCACTATGCGGGGCTCGATCTCATGATCCTGAGATCATGACCTGAGCCTAAACCAAGAGGTGGATGCTTAAGTGACCAAGTCACCCAGGTACTCCAATCCTTGCCTTGTTTCTAATTTTAGAGGGAAAACATTCAATCTTTTACCATTAAGTGTGAAGTTAGTTGTAGGTTTTTGTTTTTAGTCTGTTAATATGGTGCATTACATTGACTAATTTTCAAGTGTTAAACCAACATTGCATTCTGTGATAAAAATCAGTCATGATATATATTCCCTTACTTACATGCTGTTGAAATATATATGCTAAAAGTGTGTTTAGAATTCTCATGTCTGTGTCCATGAGAGGGTTGATCTAAAGTTTTATGTTTTTATCTGATCTGGGTATCAGAATAATGCTGGGTTTGTAGAGTATTTTCTTCTCTTTTATTGTCTTAAAGAGTTTGTGAAGACTTGGTATTACTTCTTCATTACATGTTTACAGTATTCATCACCTAACTCATCTGGTTTCTTTGGGGGAATAATCTCAGCCTCAAATTTAATTTCCTTAATAAATATGGGTCTTTCAGGTTTATCTATTTCTTCTCTTGTTTTTTAAAGATTAGCTTCTTTATTTTAGAGAGAAAGAGAGAGGGCATGAGTGGGAGGGGCAGAGGGAGAGAGAAAATCTCATGCAGACTCCATGCTGATATCACGACCCTGAGGTCATGACCTGAGCTGAAACCAAGAGTGGGACACCTAATTGACTGCGTCACCCAGGTGCCCCTATCTATTTCTTCTTGAGTGAAGTTTAGTAGCTTGTTTTTTTGAAGAATATATCCAGTTTATGTAAGTTGTGAAATTTAGTGGCATAAAGACCTTTACCATATTTCTTTATTATTATTTTAATATCTGTAGTATATTTTATCATGTTTATTATTATTTTAATATCTGTAGTGTATTTTATCATGTTTATTATTATTTTAATATCTGTAGTGTATTTAGTTGGATCTTGCTTTTATCCAGTCTGACAGTTTTTACCTTTTCACTGGTGAACTTAGACTATTTACATTTAATGTGATCAGTGAAATGGTTGGTTTTCAACCTCTTATGTTGCTCTATGTATTCTGTTTGTCCTGGATCTTCTTTGTTTTCCTCTTCTGCTTTTCGAGCCTGCCTTTTTTTTTTATTAACATATATTGTATCATTTGTTTCAGAGGTACAGGTCTGTGATTCAACAGTCTTACACAATTCACAGCGCTCACCATAGTACATGCCCTCCCCAGTGTTCATCACCCAGCCACCCCATCCCTCCCACCCCCCACCACTCCAGCAACCCTCAGTTTGTTTCCTGAGATTAAGAGTCTCTTATGGTTTGTCTCCCTCTCTGGTTTCATCTTGTTTCATCAGGACTGCTTTTGGATGGCATATTTATTGCTGGTTCCATTTTCTTTCCCTTATTGACTTATTAGCTATAACTCTTATTGTATTTAAATTTAAATGTGTTTTAAATTTTCTAGTATACTATAACCTATCACATATATTCAAGTAATATTATACCCCTCCAGGTACTCTGTAAGAATATTACAACAGTACGTATTCTTGTTCTACTCTCCCAGACTTTATGCTGTTGTTATTCACTTCCTTTCTACATGTTATAACCCCCACAATACAGTTTTATAATTTTTGCTTGAAACAGCTATTTTTAAAAGATATCTAAGGAAAATTCTTTTTACACTGACTTAACATGTCTGTTCTCTTCTTTCCCTCATGTCAATGCAGAATTTCAGCTTGGCGTTATTGTTTCTTCCTGATGGACTTCCTTTAATATTTATTGTAGGTCTGTGTATCATCAGTTTTATCAGTTTTTTTTTATGTCTGCAAAAGTTTTTATTTCACTTTTGTTTTTCAAAGATATTATCACTGGTTATAGAATCTTGTGCTACCACTTCAACATCCACTCTCATGGATGTTGCTCTGTGATCTTCTGACTTGTATTGTTTCTGAGGGGCATCAGCTGTCATTCTTATCTTTGTTTCTATGTAAATGATGGATTCTTTAGCTGCTTTTAAGATTTTCCCTTTATCACTGGTTTTAAGCACTTTGGTGATGTCCTGCACTGGTGTGGTTTTCTTCATGTATCTTGCACTTCTTTATTGTGTTTCCTGGATCTGTTGGTTTGTAGTTTTTATCAAATTTGGAGCATTTCAGCCTTTACTCCAAGTATTTTATTCTGTCTCACTTTTCTCTCTTTTCAAGGACTCCAATTATACAAGTATTAGGCTGCTTAAATTTATCTCAGAGCTCACTGATGTTATGATAATTTTTTCCAAAGTTTTTTTCTGTTTCCTTTTTTATAGTTTTTATTGTTGTTTTTAAATTCACTACTCTGTTTTTCTGCAGTGTATAATCTGAAGTACATATCATATTTCCCAATGGAAAGAAGAGATTGCCAATGAAGGCAATAAGATTCATTATAAGATTACAATATATATATAATATATTGTATATTTTACATATATCTGAACGTTTGATTTTTAAAGATTTTTAAATAATTTCTTATTTATATTATGATCTCTTTAACATGAATATGATTTCTTGCTGTATGTTTTTGAACATATAGAATATATTTGTAATTGTTTTAATGTCCTTGTCTGCTAATTCTGTCACTTGTATAATTTCTGAGTCTGTTTCTATTGATTTATATTTATCCTTTTCTTTCTTTTTTTGCATGCTCAAATGTTTTTTATCAGATATCAGGATTTTAATTTTACTGTATTAGGTATATTTTATAATTCCTTTAAATATTTTTGAACTGTATTCTGGGATACAGTTAAGTTACTGGGAAACAGTTTTATTCTTTATAAAAGAGTTGCTTTTAAGGTCTGCTAAGTGGCTTTATGCTAGGGTAAATTTTCCCTAGTAGTGCAACTGTAACCTTCTGGGTGTTCTCCCTGACGTCTCAAGTATTACAAAGGACTTCTACTGTGTCTGGTAGGAACATGAACTACTCCTGGCCTTGTGTGATCCCTGAGGCTTTTCCACCGGCTCCTTTCTGGTGATTGTTTCCCCAGCCTCAGGTAATTTCTTATATTAATGCAGTTTTTAGTCCTCAATAAAAGACTACAGACAAAACCTGTGCAAATGTCTGGAGCTTTCTTTGCAGTTCTCTTCACTCTGGTACTCCGCTCTGAAAATTCTAGCCCATAGAAACTCCCCAAATTTTCAATTTTGTCTTCTCTATTCACAGACACCATAGGGCTCTGTTGGGGTGTCCTGTCCCTTTGCATGGCTGGGATACTTTCTTCTGGCAGTAAGCTGGAACAGTTATAAGGATGACCTATTTCCCTTTTCTCAATTATTTTTGCCCTGTGCTTCCTAGGATCCCATGTCTGAAACCTACTGGTTGATATATTTACTCTACATTTTTAGTTGTTCATGTGAGAAGATAAATCTGGCCTTTGTTACTCCATAATAGATGGAACCTATATGATATTTTGGCCAAAGTGACCTGAACTCAAACTGGTGATTATTACTGTCACATTTAGATAGTTATTCCCATCTGAAAATACTTTATGGTCACTTATGAATCTTCTGGAACATGCTCAACAACTTACTGCCTTTACTTGTGGACAGTCCATTAATTTGATCTTCTTGGATAAAATACAGATGACACAGTGCTTCCAGGTAGACCACTTAAAATTTCTGACTCAGCTCCACATGCAAGAAGGACTTGAAGAGCCTGGAGGAAGAGAGGGTAGAGGTGCTCTTGTGGCCTACCGTGAGAGGTAAATGTGGGCAGGATGTGAACCACTGAAAGTCCAGGATGTCTCTCATAGTGCAGCAGTATTACCTGGTGTTTGCTGGGCGAGTGGACACAGAGGTGAGAGGTCAGCATGCTGTTGGTTGTGCACAGAGTTTGCTCTGGTGTCAGGGCTTGTGGCAGATTTGCAAGTAGAATGAAGACAGAGTACTCTGTCTGCCCATATGTTCCCCCAGTGTTGTTGGTGTTTAAAGAACAGAAGCCTAGGTACACTAGCTCAAATTAAAATGGGGTCGATGGAGCTGGAGCATATAGAGGATTCTAGAGTTACAAATATATGTAGACCTCACAGGAAGTGTTAAAATCATAGGGAAAAAAGAAGGCAACAACTTCTTTAACTCTCTATATGGCCTTATATTTTCTTATCTCTGCTTGTCTCTATAACTCCATTCTGTGCTGCTTCCTCTGTGAATTATCTTCCTTTGCTCTTGGACATCACAGTCACTACGAAATAGTACCCTCAGTCTGGTCTGCAGGATCTTTCAGCTCAGCTCTGTAGACTCAATTGGCTTAATATTTCAGGGAGAGGAATTTGATTGGCCCAAACTCGACTAGGTGTCTACCTGACATTACTGTGGCCAAGATGGGCAGGAGTGGGGGTGAGTCATTTAATAGAGACACAGACACCCACATGCACACATAAGAAAGAGAATAGAGAATGCTCTTCTAATGACATTTATCATGGTCACGTGTTTACAGTACCAGGCCCCTAAAGTAGAAAAAGAGGAAAAGAGGGAAATGAGAGCCCAAATGAGTCTTCCATGGAGTTCTGACTTTAAACTGGCACTGATGGCCCACCATGGTCTTCATCATGTTAAGGCCTCTTTAGTATAACTAGGTCATCAATCATGTCATCTCTCATTCCTCATTGCCCTTGAATCCCATGAAGGATCTTGCTCATTTTAAAGCAGATTGATTCTGTGAAAGTCCCAAGTGGAAAGAAATACCATTTTATAAGAAAACCTCTGCCCCTCAGAAGTTTTCCCAGGGCCAGCTCCACTCTAGTGTCTGGTTCTGCAAGCCAAGGAAATTACTTGCTGCAGATTTATCATACTTTATATCACTGATGTGATCAGTGATCAGTGATTGCTTGAATAAGAGTTTCAGCCTCCAGCCCCCTAAAGTGAGCATGAGGACAGAAACCTAAATTTTTAAGGAATGTCAATGCAGTATTTCTTCTCATTGCATGTTGCCTATCCTCTGGGCATAGTAATGTCCCTCCTTCCCCATATAACCAGGGAAATTATTATTTTGTTCCACTGAAAGAGGCCCTGATACTTCCCCCCGAATTCCATTTCAGTTTTGAAAACAGTTACAGAAGTCACAGGACCCACTCGATCCAGTAGAAAATTCTGCCTTAATCAAGTCACTATAAAATATTCCACCATTAGGGATTGCTCTTCCTAAACTCCTGTCAATTCTATTTTTTAAAAGTATGGAATGTTCACTTAAAAGTCATTAAATCTAAGTGAATTTGTCTACACTGATGACCTACTGCCCCTGAGAATGTGTGTTCATAATTACTGTCTCTTTGTGGTCCCTCTTTTTCGTTGCTTGTTCTCTAACAAAGTCCTACAAAGAGGTGATGTGACTATCTGTGCTTTGCAATTCAAGCTGTTTTTGGAGTGGTGAGAATTTCCCTAGAACTGCCTCTCTCTCCCTTTCCTGACCCCCCTCACCCTTGCATTCATTAAAGTCAAGTTCCTGGCTTAAGTTAAGGGAAGATTTTCGTTATTATCTTTGGCAGAGGGACTCTCAATTGTGGCTTTGATTTGAACTTCAGCTCTTCTGAGTGCAGGGGTCACATGTGAATTTGTTATGCTTCCTGGCAAATGTTTCAGAATAGACGAATCTGATGAAATTCTCATGAAGTATTTGTTTTTTAGTGTTTCTCTAATACACAATAAATTGTAATTTATGAGCCGTAATTGAAGAAAATTCTGGAGGAAGTTGTGTATAAGATTAGGGGGATTATTAAATCAACTTTATTGTGTTTTCAAAACTTAAAAATGGTTTACAGCTATAATAAATTGCTTGAGTGCTATCAACCCATAAATTTTAATAATTTAATAAATGTTCTGCAGTTAAGTTGGGCTCATGGCCAAATCCCAGGGCTGGTTTTGTGTCATGTATAGTAATACGTGTTTTAGTTTACTTGGCTGATAAAGGAATGAGCTGTTTTCAAGCATGATACACAGTGATCGGTCATTAATTTTAATGAACTAAAACTCGCAACTCAGTTTTGAAGTCAGAAGGGTGTATGAGGTTTCTCTGCTCCTCCACATCTGTTGAACTGCTCACTGTTGCTATTTAGTATCTTCAAAGTAAGAGGCTCATTTCATTTCCTCTAACCTTTTCACCTTGAAAATTAGTTATAAAAGTAATCACTGACTCACCCATTAGCGAGCTGTTAACTGCATTGTTAAAATATTTTTAAAGTGATAAACTCAAAATACTTGTAATAATTTGCAGATAGTTTTCCCAGTATACATTCCTGATTAAAGTAAATCAAATTTGTATACATTTTGTCAGGAAAATAAAATGTGTGATATTTTTGGTATCTCTTGTGCAACTCCGTGATCACATTCTAAACAACTCGCTTCTCAGCGAGGGTCCTGTGTGGAGAGTCTGTGTTGGTTTCAGACGTGTGCCTTAATGAAATGTGCTCCTTACCGGCGCGTTATAGGAAACAGTATTCACATGTCTGTCTAGACATGCCTGTGCCTAGACTGGAACCAAATTAATTAGTGCATCTTTAATAAAATATCATTTTGATCCTTTTCCCTCTGTTCTCAAATGAATAAACTTAGCTTAAAACTGGAGTGACTGCTTTAATTAGACTTTGTGTTCACTTGTTCTTCACTTGCTTTTTATGCTAATCACAGAAGTAGTCACTAGGATACTTACGTAAGATTTAAACTATTGACTTTAGACTACACATTCTGTCTTTTTTAAAAAGTAATTTCATGACCATGATAAAAATAAGTATGATGAATATTAACAATCCAGGAGTCTTTGCCTCTCATTACTTAATTCTCACTTTCTCATCTTACTGATTTGATTGAACAAAATATCATACTTGATGGTTTCTACCACCAAAAGAATGTCACTTGGTAACTAGATGTGTGTATGTATTTATTCATCCACACAACACAGGCACATGCTAATATATGCACTTGCCATGCCTACGTTTTCACTTAATGAAGAGCTTAATAAAAATCAGCATTCATAGCCCCTGCGTAGTCAGATAAATTAGTTAATGCACAATAAGCAGCTCTTATGTATAATGCAAAAGATTAGTCTTATCATTTGCATAATGTGCTACAAACGGCCCACTGTTTCAAGCAGTAGACGCTCCCGCATTAAATGTGAGTTGAAAGCTGAATGACGTCAATAAAGTAATTATGCTTCATTTGGCATATCTCATTCATTCTCAGGAGTTCAGGACCCTATCTGAGTTCTGTTGACAGCACTGCTGAAAGGCATGGGTAATGGTTCAAAGGCAGAACAGTGGGACTCTGGAAAGAAGCCTGGTGTGCTGAGTCTACGCTAGGTACTAGTTCCCCAGCAGAAATTTGTTTTACACTCTGGCCTGTGCACATGTTTATGTATAAATCTGTGCAATTAGGAACTTGTTAGTTTATACTGAGAGTAAAAAAACTTTCAGGCCAATGGAGTACCTATTATAGTAGTGATTTCCATATTTACCAGAATTCCCAGTGGAAAGAAAAGATTGCCAATGAAGGCATTTCTGTCTTACTCGGGGACACGTTTATGAGCACCCTACTTCAGCCAGCAGTTCACTGTCACAATGTGCTTCTGTTCCTGTCCCCTATCTTCAAACATTATTTCCACGTCTGTGAGAAATTAAAAGGCATTCTTTGAAAATCTAGTTTTAAATAAACACACAACACACACACACACACACACACACACACACACACACACACACACACACACACTCTTCACTAATATGAAAATCAAGACCCCAAAAAGTTACACAGTTTACCTAAGACTCAGTTCTACTGGGTTTAGAATACAAGTCTCTTGACTTTATTCTCATGACTAGTGTTTTCCTGTTTTGTGTAAGTATTAAAAGAAAAGTTTCTTTTCACATTTGTTTACTGTTTCAAGGATGGGGAGAGAAATCATTTTGCATTTGTCATGGTCAGCTGGCAAATATTTTTGCAAAGCTTCATATTAAAACCGTAAAAATGGTGGCTATGGAATTGCCTCTGAAAGATGATGCATTTGCACGCTCAGAATCTCACTCTGACTCATTGTTCAAAAGCAGACTGTAGCTGATCTTTTTTCAGTATCCCCTGCCACAGCGACATTTGGACAAACATGGTAAATTATGACTTTCTTTTGAAAATGGACTTTTCATTGAAATCCTTGTTTTCTGATTAATTAAATCTTCTTTACTGATGATAGGAAAATAATTTTGTTTGCCAGAAAACGTATTTGTTTTGAAAACATGTATTCTGCGTGGTAGTGTTCATTATATTCCATAATAATAATTTTAAAAAACAGTTGACTTCCTAGTACATAGACAATCTCACGATTTTCTACAAGTAGCCTCACTTATTTGTGTGCTTATTATGACTCTATATGTAAGAGTTCTGTCTTGGCATGTGTGTAACTTAGTGCTAAGAGCAGGCAAAAATACTGCCATAAGGTCTATGATTTGTCACTCTTGTTTGTAAAGTAATAAGAAGCCAAAAACCAAAGATATTGGTAAGACATGGATGAATGTATTTATATTTGGAAGTCTACAAAATAGGAGAGATTTTGATATTTTTAGCCAAAGAAAGCAATCAGAGTAAGGAAAAAGTCTTAAACATTTCTTTTACTATAATTATGATAAACTGAAGAAACATTTAGGCAGAAATTATTGCATTTCAATTTGATAATTTTATTCATTTACATAAATAATTTTATTGAGGTAGGTTTAAATTAGATCACTCATTCTTCAGTTTTAGCTAAATGATAATACAAATAATAGGTAGATTACTTCAAAATATTTACAAAAGTTAATTTGAATAGCACCAAATAGCCCTAGAATCAAATTGAAAACATAGAATCTTTTCCTAAATAATACCAATACTACTCAGTAAAAAGTGAGATATTATTAAACAGAAATATGTCTCCTGAGGACCAGTCTGAATACATTTTTGAGTGACCACACAACTGTAGCTGTTGCTACTTTGATACAGATTTTGACTAACTATCTTCCTGGCCTCAGTAGCGTGTGCATGTGTGTGTGTTGGGGGGTGGTATTTCCCATGAGTCTCTTGCCTACAATAAGTTCAGATGAGATGGGTTGCTAAAATCCAGTAGGGAGAGAAATAGTTGTTGTAGCCCCAGCAGTGCGACCACAGTCCCACTCACAAACCGAGCTCCTTGGTCTGGATTGTCTCTATGTAAAGAAGCAAGTGGTAAAAGTCCCACCTACCAAATGCAGAGGGAGTACAGCTGAAACAGCTCAGTTTCAATGGTCATTTGCCAAATTTAAACAGTATGAAGGGATTAGTACAGATGCCTTGAATAAAACTGTTCCCAAAGTTTGATAGGTAGTGTTCATAATACGGATTGATTTCAGCTAAGGGTGTACTTTGGTACTATATCCGTGTTGCAGTAGAGGGTTTTTATTAGGCACTGGTAAATGGTCTTTGTGACTACTGCTATGACAGTCAGTGTTATATCTTAATTAGTAGTAGTATTTCTAGTTCAACTAAAATAGCTAAAGGGTCCTCCTGGGATCTATTCTGGGATATGATTTTGTTTAATCTTATTATTAATGATAATAAATTTTTACTTTGTTGGAGTATCATCTGTATGCCAATGATTCCATTATTTAAACAAATAATTATTCCACATTACAGTTTCTTTTAGAACATGACAATAACAAATCATAGTTACGGCTTATTCAAAGTAAATTACGTCTAAAACACTAATAAAATTAATTGCAAGATGTTTGATTGGAAACCAGAGCTGGATAAAACAGGAGCTCTCTCTTACAGTCTTTGATGATACATTACTCTCTGGAATAAAGCTACCAGCATAAAATATCTCAGGGCTTGTTAGCAAACAAAGAGTAATTGAAACTTGGTTGCTAGGCGACATTATTTCTCATTGTTGACAATCCTGATTTTCTTTGATTACTGGCACTATTGTTGTTCATTACACAAACTGGATGTTTTTATATAACACTGAAGAAACATATTTTGGAACCCAATTGTTGTGTGAATACCACCATGTGCTACCAAAGAAATGTTTATTCACAGGTTCGGCAGGTTAACTATCTCTGGTAAGCATTTGTTCAGAAGGCTTAATATGTATTTTTTGATTTCTTGTAAAATGTAAATTTTAGTGGGAAGTAAATTCTAAGTTTTGACAGGACAAAGACTTTGTATAATCCAAGAAATTAAGGTTTTGCTAAACACAGACATATAACCTTATCTGTGTAAATTTAACTCCTTTATTGTAACAACTTCTTTTGACTATTCCAGATGATTTCATTTGCATAAGGGAAAACAATATTTAAAATACAAGAGGATGTTTATTTTGAATGGGGTAAGGATTTAAGCATCCTGGTTAGAAAGCAAGAAGGTTTAGAATGACTTTAGCAAAATGGCACTCTGGTATATAGTTTTCTCCAGTAAAAGATATTTAAGTTTCTTCATTTACTGGGCAGGCATTAGCATCATTTTAGCAAAGCTTCAAAGAGGTAGACAGTTTTGCAAGATCTCCCAGATTTTTACTCCAAATGGAGTTCCAGTTATTTGCATGCTATCTGACCTTGGGTGTCCTCGCCACTGCCTGACAGTCCAGTCTGCCTGCTGGTCCTCATCCTCCCACGTGTGATAACCACTCCTTCCCGCTCCTGTGTCATTTTTGCCCTCCCCACTCTTCACATTCCTGCTTTACAGAATAGATGGAGAACAGACAAGGACTCTGTAAAGCTTTCTCTCTTGTCACATTTAATTGTCTTTTGTCTTTACTCCTCATTTTCCTCCCTCTTATTGCAGAATAATGACATGTTTTCAGTGTGAAACTCCCTCTTCCGCTTCTCTTCTCTTCTTTTGGAAAAACCTTGACTTTCAACTTCCTTCTCCTTCTCTTCACTTACCAATAATTATTTTCTCTTTGCCTAGTTGTGTGTTCAGGCTAAGCTTAAAGTTCTATCTTTTGGTTTCTTTGTTTTTTGCTTACCAGACTTCATTTTTTTTTTAAAGTTGTTTTGTGTTTATAGATAGTTTCATTTTCTAACACTGTGCTGTTTGACTTCCTCAAATACTTCAGCTGAGATTGCTGTCATATAGGTACAAGTGGCCTCTCAGTCTCCAAATCAAGGGTTTTTTCTTAATTCTCATTCTTTTGACGTCACATTACTGCTGGTGACCTTTCCCTCTTTTAGATCTTTTTTTCCCCCCACTTACTTTAAAATCACTATTCTGGATGTCTTCCCAGCTCTTTAATGATTTCTCATATGTCTTCTTCTTAAGCTTCTCTTTCTGTTCTTTTTTTTTTTTTTTTTAAAGATTTTATTTATTTATTCAGAAGAGACAGAGACAGGCAGAGGGAGAAGCAGGCTCCCCGCTGAGCAGGGAGCCTGATGCGGGACTCCATCCCAGGTCCCTGGGATCATGACCTGAGCCAAAGGCAGACGCTTAACGACTAAGCCACCCAGGTGCCCCTCTTTCTGTTCTTATATCCTAAAGTTATCATTCCTGTCATCGAAGTTTATCTTGGCCCACTCTCTTCTTACATTTTCTCCATTAAATATCTCCTCCTATCCAACTACTTCCACTGTCATCTCTGTACAGACCTCTGGCTAAAATTACATATAAAATCCCAACTTTCTCTAAAATTCAATCCTGTAGATTCACCTGCTGCCTGATTATTATTCATATGGATGCTTCAGTGGCATCTTATACTTGTCAAATCCCTATGGTTCCCACTGTCACCTTTCTATGAAAATTTCCTTCTTCTCTGTTACTTCAGTTTATATTTGGGTACAATCACTTTACAGCCATTTTTGTTATTTCTTTCATCAAATCAGTTGCTTGATCCTTTACATTTTTGTCCTGTTTCCTTTGCCATCTTGCTTCGGCTTTCTGTTGACTCTCTCCTCTGGATTGCTGAAGTCTCCTAATTTGTCTCTCTTGGCCATTGGATGCATTTATCAGTTTTATATTTGAAAGAAAATTCTAATCATAGTTCTTATATGATTAAAATGATTAGTAGTTTCCCCACAGACAAGTCAGTGGTCCCTTCTAGACTTATCTACCATTTTTTTCTCCGTTACTTAAATTACCAAAGCATTTTGTACCTCTCATGAGTCTATTATAAATACTGAATTATGTTGTACCCTTCTAAAAATCCTGTCTTTTTGCCTGGGTGACTCAGTTGGTTAAGCATCTGCCTTCGGCTCGGGTCATGATCTCAGGGTCCTGGGATTGAGCCCCGCATCAGGGAGTCCGCTTCTCCCTCTGCCTGCTGCTTCCCCTGCTTGTGCGTGTGCTCTCTCGTCAAATAAATAAATGAAATCTTTAAAAAAAAAATCGTGTCTTTTTCCGTTCATAATTGGATATAAATTATTTGAAAGCGGGGTTTATATTTGATTTATCTTTGTGTCTTCCATAATATCTTGGTCCCACTTAATATAAATAAATAAATAAGTTTTTTGTTAAAAAATATGAAGATTATTTTTCAATGTAAGAAAATATGTGATGAGTTACTATGTAGTTTTAAATAATGCATCTTTTATCATATTTTCTTCCCTTTTATTTTGGAGATGAGGACTTGTTTATACTGACGGAGAGAAGGACAGTTTTGAAAAGTGATTCTAAATCTTTGTAAACAAAAATGTTATTGACTTATACTGCCTTGTGCTAATTGCATGATTGTATACTACAGAAGGGAAGGGAAGAGTATCATGTTGGAAGATTCTTCAGTAATATCTAAATTAGTGTAATATTCTCAGAAAGCATATTGTGGTAAGTTAAAGATGCATACTGTAAACTTTTGAACAATGACTTAATAAAATCTAAAGATAGAGCTACTAGGACAATTCTATAGAGAAAATAGAAAAGTAAGAACTCAGATGCTCCAAAACAAAACAGGAAAAGAGGAATAAAAGGATCAAAGAACTAAGAGGGAAAATATTTTTAATAAGCAGCAAAAGGGTTGACTTAAACACAAGCATATCAATGATTACATTAAACGTACATGTCTAAAAAGTCTAACTAATAGCCATTGATAATCAGACTGGATATAAAAGCTATACCCAGCTACATAGGGTCCAGAAATTCACTACAACAATATGGTCAATTAATTTTTAATACATCCACCAAAGTAATTCAAATGAAAAAGTATGATTTTTTTTTTTTTTTTTACAAATTGTGCCGAGCAATTTGATTTCCATATGGAAAAAAATGAAACTCAAAATAGATTTTAGACCTAACCTCAAAAGACAAATTTGTAAAAATTGTAGAGAAAATCCTATGATAATATCTTTGTGTCATTGCAGAAGACACAAAAACACAAATCATAAAGGAAAAAAAAAGGAGAAATTTGACTTTACCAAATTAAAAACTTCTATTTATCGTAAGACACCATTAAAGACATACACAGACAAGCCATAGACTGGAAGCATATTTTCTTAAAACATATATCTAACAAAGTACTTGTACCCAGAATATATTTTTAAAACTATTGCAATAGATCATAAGAAGACAGCCTAATTTAAAGATAGGCAAAGGATTTGAACTGTTAATTCACAAAAGAATTCATAAGGATGGCCAATAGGCACTCAAAAAGTTTAACATTATTAGTCATTCAGGAAATCACAGTTAAAATCAAAGTGAAACATATCTATAAATCCACAAGAGTGCCTAAAATTAAAAAGATTCATGATATGAAATATTTGAGACATTGTATAACAACCGGACCTGTCATACACTCATGGTAGTATAAACATTTTGTGTAATTTGCCAATTATTTTTTTTTAAAGACTTAACTGTGTGATCTAACGTTTCCACTTCTAGGTATTTACCCAAGAGAAATGTTCATGGTAACTTTATTCATAATATCAAAAAAGAAGAAAGGGTCTATCCAACAAGAAGAACTAACAATTGTAAATATTTATGCCCCCAACTTGGGAGCAGCCAAATATATAAATCAATTAATAACAAACTTAAAGAAACACACTGATAATAATACAATAATAGTAGGGGTCTTTAACACCCTACTTACAGCAATGGACGGATCATCTAAACAGAAAATCAATAAGGAAACATTAGCTTTGAATGACACACTGGACCAGATGGACGTCACAGATATATTCAGAACATTTCATCCTAAAGCAGCAGAATACACATTCTTTTCGAGTGCACATGGAACATTCTCTAGGATAGATCACATACTGGGTCACAGATCAGGCCTCAACTAGTTCAAAAAGATTGAGATCATACTATGCGTATTTTCAGACCACAACACTATGAAACTTGAAGGCCAACCACAAGAAAAAATTTGGAAAGACCACAAATACATGGAAGTTAAAGAACATCCTATTTAAGAATGAATGGGTTAACCAGAAAATTAAAGAAGAAATTAAAAAAAAAATACATGGAAGCAGGGGCATCTGGTGGCTTAGTTGGTTAAATGTCCAACTCTAGATAATCAGCTCAGGTCATGATATCAGGGTTGTGAGATTGAGCCTCACTTTGGGCTCTGTGCTGCGTGTAGAGCCTGCTTGGGATTCTCTCTCTCCCTGTACTTCTGCTCACCTCTCTCCCTCTCTAAAAAACAAAACAAAAAACACCAAGTGCCCTCCCCCTCCACATACCTGGAAGCAAATGAAAACGAAAACACAACAGTCCAAAACTTTTGGGATACAGCAAAGGTGGTCATAAAAGGGAAGTATATAGCAATACAGGCCTTCCTCAAGAAGCAAGAAAAATCTCAAGTACACAACCTAACTTTACACATAAAGGAACTGGAAAAAGAAAAAGGCCTAAAACCAGCAGAAGAAGGGAAATAATAAAGATTAGAACACAAATAAATGATATAGAAATTAAAAAAAGATCAATGAAACTAGGAGCTGGTTCTATGAAAGAATTAAGAAAATTAATAAACCCCTAGTCAGACTTATCAAAATGAAAAGAGAAAGGACCCAAATAAATAAAATTATGAAAGAAAGAGGAGAGATCACAACCAACACTGCAGAAATACAAATGATTATAAGAGAATATTTTGAGCAATTGTATGCCAACAAATAGGGCAATCTGGGAAGAAATGGATAAATTCCTAGAAACATATAAACTACCAAAACTGAAACAGGAAGAAATAGAAAATCTGAACAGACCCATAACCAAAGAAATTGAATCAGTAATCAAAAATCTCTGAACAAACAAGAGTTCAGTGCTGGATGGCCTCCCAGGGGAATTCAACCAGACTTTTAAGGAGAGTTAGTACCTATCTTTCTGAAACTGTTGCAGAAAATAGAAACGGAATGAAAACTTCCAAACTCATCCTATGAGGCTAGCATTGCTTTGATTCTAAAACCAGACAAAGACCCCACTAAAAAGGAGAACTACAGATCAATATCCCTGATGAACATGGATGCAGAAATTCTCAACAAGATATTGGACATTAAATCCAATAGTACATTAAAAAAGTTATTCAGCACGATCAAGTGGGATTTATTCCTGAGCTGCAGGGGTGGTTCAATATCTGCCAATCAATCAACATGATACATCACATTAATAAAAGAAAGGATAAGAACCATATGATCCTCTCAACAGATGAAAAAGCATTTGACAAAATATAGCATACTTTCTTGATAAAAATCCCTCAAGAAAGTAAGGTTAGAAGGAACATACCTCAGCATCATAAAGGTCATATATAAAAGACCCACAGCTAATATCTTCAATGGGGAAAAACAGAGCTTTTCCCCTAAGGTCAGGAACACAACAGGGATGTCCATGTTCATCACTGTTGTTTAACATAGTACTGGAAGCCCTGGCCTCAGCAGTCAGACAACAAAAAGAAATAAAAGGCATCCTTATCGGCAAGGAAGAAGTCAAACTTTTACTATTCATAGATGGCATGATACTCTATGTAGAAAATCCAAAACACCAAAAAATTGCTAGAACTTGTGTATGCATTCAGCAATTCGCAGGATATAAAATCAACATACAGAAATCAGCTGCATTTCTATACACCAATAATGAAGTAGCAGAAGGATAAATTGAAGAATTGGTCCCATTTACAATTGCATGAAAAACCATAAGATACCTAGGAATAAACTTAACCAAAGAAGTAAAAGATCTGTATGCTGATAGAATTCTTATGAAAGAAATTGAGAAACAATTTCTTATGAAAGAAAAACATTCCTTGCTCATGGATTGGAAGAACAAATCTTATTAAAATGTCTATACTACCCAAAGCAATCTACATAGTCAATGCAATCCTGATCAAAATAACACCAGCATTTTTCACAGAGCTAGAAGAAACAATCCTAACATTTGTATGGAACCAGAAAAGACCCTGAATAGACAAAGTAATACTGAAAAAGAAAAGCAAAATGGGAGGAATCCCAATCCCAGACTTCAAGCTGTATTACAAAGCTGTAGCCATCAAGACAGTATGGTACTGGCAGAAAAACAGACACATAAATTGATGGAACAGAATAGAGAACCCAGAAATGTACCCTCAATTCGATGGTCAACTAATCTTTGACAAAAGAGGAAAGAATATCCAATGGAAAAAAGACAGTCTTTTCAACAAATGGTGTTGGGAAAACTGGACAGTAACATGCAGAAGAATGAAACTGGACCATTTGCTTACACCACACACAAAAGTAAATTCCAAATGGATGAAAGACATAAATGTGAGACAGGAAACCATCAAAATCCTAGAGAAGAACACAGTCAGCAGCCTGTTTGACCTTGACCTCAACAGCTTCTTGTTAGACACATCTCCTGAGGCAAGGGAAACAAAAGCAAAAATCAACTATTGGGACTTCATCAAGATGAAAAGCTTCTGCACAGCAAAGGAAACAACAAAACAGAAAGGCAACCAATGGAAAGGGAGAAGATATCTGCAAATGACATATCAGATAAAGAACTAGTATCCAGAATCTATAAAGAACTCATCAAACTCAATACCCCCAAAATAAATAATCCAATTAATAAATGGACAGAAGACTTGAACAGACATCTCTCCAAAGAAGACATACAAGTGACTAACAGACACATGAAGAAATGCTCAATATCACTCATCATCTTGGAGATACAGATCAAAACCACAATGAGATACCACCTCACACCTGTCAGAATGGCTAAAATTGACAACTCAGGAAGTAACAGATGTTTGCAGTGACGTGGAGAAAGGGAAACCCTTTTGGTGGGAATGCAAACTGGTGCATTCCCAAACTGGAAAATCGTGTGGAGGTTCCTCAAAAAGTTAAAAATAGAACTACCCTATGATCCAGCAATTGCACTAGTAGGTATTTATCCAAAGAATAAAAAAATGCTGGTTTGAAGGGGCACACACATCCCAGTGTTTATAGCAGCACTCTCAACAATAGCCAAATTATGGAAAGATCACAAATGTCCATTGACTAATGAATGGATAAAGAAGAAGTGGTATATATATACAATGCAATATTACTCAGCCATTAAAAAGAATGAAATCCTGCCATTTGCAATGACATGAATGCAACTAGAGGGTATTATGCTGAGCACAGTAAGTCAGAGAAAGACAAATACTTTATTATTTCACTTACATGTGGAATTTAAGAAACAAAACAGATAAACATAGGGGAATGGAAGGAAAAATAAAATAAGATAAAAACAGAGAGGGAGGCAAACCGTAAGAGACTCCTAACTATAGAGAATGAATTGAGTGTTGCTGGAGGGGAGATGGGTGAAGGGATGGGCTGAATGGGTGATGGCCATTAAGGAGGGCACTTGTAATGAATACTGGTGTTATATGTAAGTGATGAATCCCAAATTCTACTCCTGAAACCAATACTACACTATATGTTAACTAACTTGAATTTAAATAAAAAAATAAATCTGAAAAAAAAGCAATAAACAGCCCAAGTAGTTTATCAACAAGTGAATGGATAAATGTATGTGGTATATCCATGTAATGGAATGCTATTCAGCAATAAAAAAGCAACATGGATGAATCTCAAAAACATTATGAATGAAAGAGGCCAGACATGAAGAATATGTAGTGTACGATCTATTTAAATGAAATTCTAGAATAGGCAAAATGAAACTATAATGACAAAAAGCCAGATCAGTTGTTGCCTGGCAACTGGTGCTATGGGTACAGGTAGGGAAGAATTAGCTGGGATAGGGCAAAAGGAAACTTTCAGGAGTGAGAAAAATGTTCTTTTTCTAGATAGATTTTCTAGAATTTCTAGATTTCTAGGTAATTATTTGGGCTTCACAGCTCATCAAACTATGCGCTATAAATGGTTGAATTATGTTTTATGCAAATTACACCTCAATAAAATTGAGTAAGAAAGGATAAAATAAAGATCTATGACTGGGGCTTGACCTCCTTTCCTCATTGTCTTACTAGTTTTCATAAAGTTTTTAATGAGTCACTCACTGTTAAAAGAGAAAAGAATGATTCTGGGAAGCATCCTGCATACAGTATCTGTGGAACCTGTGCAAGGCTATCATGTGCCTAGTGTGAATTTTTGAACGGCCTTTTAATATAGCAGTTCATATTGAGAACCACAGTCTAGTACATGAGTTCAATCTGATAGGTCTAGTGCAACTTTTGCTGAAGATTCCATTCAGTGCCTATTTTGGCAGGCACAAAAATGGTATCTACAAGTAATTGTAATTTTTTATGATTCTTTTTTACCTAATATCTCCAAATATACTGAGATAAGATAGCATGATAAGCACAAATAAATATATTAGCTTACAGAAAGTTATTTGGAAAGTAGAAGAAATTTGAAGCAATAAATCATAATTTTTTTAAAAATAGACTTTTTTTTATAGCAGTTTTAAATTAACAGGAAAATTGAATGGAAGGTACAGAGATTCCCAAATATTCCTTACCCCCCACGAGCATAGCCTCCCCCATTATTAACATCTTCCACCAAAGTGGTATATTGTTATAATCAATGAATCAATTATATTGACACCTGATTATTACCCAGAGTGCACAGGTTACATGAAGGTTTACTCTAGGTGTTGTACTTTCTGTGTGATTGGTCAGATTTATAATGACATTTATCCATTATTATAACCTCATACAAAAGAGTTTCACTGCCCTGAAAATCTTCTGTGCTCTGCTTATTCACTCCTCCTTTGCCACCTCACCCTCCAACCCCTCACTACTGCTCATCTTTTTACTGTCACCGTGGTTTTGCCTTTTCCAGAATATCATTAGTTGGAGTCGCATAGTATGTAGCCTTTTCAAACTGGCTTCTTTCATTTAGTAATATGTGTTTACTTTTCTTCCATGTTTTTTTCATGGCCTGATTTTTAAAAAATATTTCATTGTCTGGATGAACCACAGTTTATTAATCTATTTACCTACTGAAGGACATCTTGGTTGCTTATACGTTTTGGCAATTATGACCAAAGCTGCTGGAAACATCAGTGCACAGGCTTTTGTGTAGACTTAAGTTTTCAGCCTCTTTAGATAAATACCAAGGAGCATGATTGCTAGATTGTATGGTAGGAGTATATTTAGTTTACAAGAAACCACCAAACTGTTTTCCAAAGTGGCTGTACCAGTTTGCATTCCCAGCACCAATAAGTGAGAGTTCTTGTTCTACATCCTCTCCAGCATTTGGTGTTGTCAGTGTTCTGCATTTGGGCTATTCTAATAGGTATGTAGTGATATCTCATTGTTTTAATTTTCATTTCACTACTAACATATGACATGGAGCATTGCTTTCTTTCTTTTTCTTTCTTTTTTTTTTTTTTGAGCATCTTTTCATGTTTATTTGCCATCTGTGTATATTCTTTGATGACCTGCTAAAGGTCTTTGACCTATTCTTTAAGTGGGTTGTTCAATTTCTTATTGTTGAGTTTTAAGAGTTATTTGTGTATTTTGGACAAACACCCTTTATCAGAAGTGTCTCTTGAAAATATTTCTCCTAGTCTGTCATTTGTCTTTTCATTTTCTTGACAGTGTCATTCACAGAGCTGAATTTTTCATTTTAATAAAGTCTGTTTTATCATTTATTTCTTCCATGGATTATGCCTTTGGTGTTTTATATAAAAAGTCACTCCTAAACCCATGGTTTTCTAGATTTTCTGCTAGGTTATCATGTAGGAGTTTTATGGTTTTGTATTGTACATTTCAATCTATCATCCATTTTGAGTTCATCTTTGTGAAGTGTGTAAGGTCTGTATCTAGATGAATTTTTTCGCATGTGGATGTCCAGTTGCTCCAGCACAATTTGTTGAAAAGACTACCTTTGCTCTATTGTAACGCTTTAAATTATTTTTGAAAAATAAATGATGTTAACTTTTTTTTTCTTTTTTCACTCTACCAGTCACTATTGCAAAAATTTTATTAGCTAGTGCTTTTACTCCTCAGTGAATAAATGCCTCCAGTGTGAGGTTAAGGATGACTAGTCCCCCAGTTGTCAATATTCAGGCAGACAATTGATCTTCTCATTTTATTTAACCTTAGTAGCCATTTCCTTTTCCCCAGCCCCAACACTACTTAGAGAAACTAAATGTGTCCACTGTCATCAGTGCTTAGTGTAAGTGTAAAATGACATGAATCAAAGACCCTTCAGGCCAAAGTAGAGACTGATAATTTATTACTGAAGAACAGAGGCTTTTCTGAAAAAAACTTTTTTTTTTTTTTTTTTTTTTAGTTCAGGCAGATCACTATGAATTAACTAATAAGCACAAGGGCAACAGGGGCTCATATTAAGTTTACAGTCACTGGCTGCAGATAGGAAAGTACTTTTCAAGGAGTGTGCAGCTGTGTGGATGCCATGGACTCTGGCCTGTGATGCGGCGAGGGTAGGTGGGCAGCACCCTCTCCCAGTGCTTTAGGCAGCTCTGGCCCCCGGGGCCCAGGTGAGTGCTTGCCAAGCAGGAGCAGAGTGTGGGGCTGGCTGCTTTCTGAAATGATAGTTGAAACCCCAAGGCTACCGGAAACTTTCCCCAGGTGTCTGGGAGATCATAGTGCCCTTTGGGGCCATTTCCCATGACACAGAGGAGTCTTCCCTGGTCTATTTCTCCTCTTTCTGTCCCATTTCTCAAAACTGAATTTAAATGTGGGCATCATTTCTCTAGGTCAGTTTTGGTAATATATGTCAAATCTAATGATAATAGCCTTCACAGAGAAATGATGGTTTGTTACAGTGCAGTTTCTTCAGTGTGTAGAGTTTCTCTAGAAACAACCCATCATTTTAGTCTATAGGAACAGAAGGAGTCTCTTTTCATTGTTCTGAAATCTCTCTTTGATGTCCACCTTCCCAGGTTTTTATCCATTTCTTCTCCTGACTCTCTTTATCTTTTGTTACATTAATAGGATGTTGTAATATTTTCTTTTTTTTTTTTAAGATCTTATTTACTTATTTGTGAGAGAGAGAGAGCGCACAAGCAGGGGAAGGGGCAGAGGCAGAGGGAGAAGCAGGCTCTCTGCCGAGCAGGGAGCCCGATATGGGACTTAATCCCAGGACCCTGGGATCATGATCTGAGCTGAAGGCAGATGCTTAACTGACTGAGCCACCCAGGCGTCCCAAGACGTTGTAATATTTTCTAAGCATTTGGTCAATCTGCAGTGAAGTTTTGGTGGTGGTGTCTTTTCTCCTTTTTTCTTTCTTTTTCTTTCTTCCTTCCTTTCTTCCTTTCCCTCCCTCCCTCCCTCCTTCCTTTCTCTCTGTCTCTCCCTCTTTCTTTCTTTCTCACTAGATTTCTTTCTCTTATTTGTTATTTACTTATTTAATTTTCACATCAGTCCACTATTGGTATGTGGCAGCTTACATTACACAACATTCAATAAATATTTTCAAATACAAGTGACAATTTAAAAAAAAAGCTAAGAAAACTAAAACTTTATAGTCAAAATTATTACAGGTAGGATAAATAAGCATATGATATTGCTCTACTTGAAACTTATATTTGCCCAAATCATACTGGAGAAAGAGTCCTGATGGCTCTGTGGCAGAACAAATAACCTACCAAGGGAATGTAGTCAATAATATTGTAATATTATTGCAATATTGTAATACAAAAATATTGTAATAATGTTGTATGGGGACAGACAGTAACTATACTTATTGTGATGAGCATTGCGGAATGTATAGGATTGTCAGATTGCTATGTTGTACACATGAAACTCCTATAACATTTGATGTCGAAATACTTAAAGTAAAAATAAATAAATAAGAGTAAGTTTTGCATGTTTCCCCCTTTGGTACCCAGTAAGTTCTGTTAATCAGGGAAGCCACTGAAAACTTATATTGTGATATTCTGCGTTGTTGGTGATGTGATGGTACTGAGGTAACAAATACAGTTACTGTATAAGCTACCGATAGCTCTCTATTCAGTTAGCATGGGTTTTGCCTCTGATGCTCTCCAACCACCTCATCAATCTAAAATGGAAGGATAGGATGTTAAGTCTGGAAAAGAGCTTAGGCGCCCGCTCATCTGACAGTGGCTTTGCTATTGGTCATAGGAAAGGAAGCTGAGCTGGATAAATCTGGCCCTTCTGTCAGCACTAGCGAGGAAGGAAGAAAGGAAAACACAGCAAAGACTGATGACTGATGGCCTCATCTATTCAGGAGAGCAGGCTTCATTATTTGTTAATTACATTTCTAAAGTGCAGTAATTGTAGCCTTCCTCCTGCCCCTGCTACATACACAAAAAGAACTTCTTAAAATATAGAAATATTCATTGAAATGGTATTTTCTTTAGTAGGAATTTATTTCTGATAAAGAACATACTCACTCCCAGACTTTACAAAAAATTCCCAAAAGCTTTAAAAAAATGCCCTGTATATGAGTGTGATTATAGCTTTATGATCTATTTACAGATAGGTTTAACTTCCATATGAACATCCACTTATGTGAGCATATTAAACTGGCCCATAAAATATGTGATGTGTGTGTGTGTGTGTGACATTCTGTGCAATGAATATAAAAGGTACAAGAATGTGTGTCAAAGGCCACTTAGTGGATAACTATATAATCAGTGTGAATAACATTTAGTAAAGCACTATTTGCTTTATTACTAGACTAACATAGCCTGTGGCAAGAGTAGAGTGTCAAAAAAGAAATATGAGCTTGTGAAATTTGTGTGCTTGTCTTCAGGATAGCCATATGTCTGTAATGGGCATGCAAGTGAAATTCAGTTTACAATATATATAGAAAAGTAATTTCTCAAGAGATTTCAAATTACTAGTAGACAAACATAAGACTGATGCCACCCCCTTCTTATAATGGAGTACTTAAATGTAAGAGCAACTTAAATGTCTGACAATTTATTTTGTGACATATATGCTGGAATAGAGATGTGGCAGAATTGGCTATAAATCATTCTAAATCGTGCCAAAGGCAAGTGTTTTTCTTTACTGTGCTGCTCTAGCAGCTGTCTCTGTTGCCCCATGTCACATCACGTACCCTCTTGAGCCTCTGATTTCAGCCAAAGCTACCGTGGACTCTCCAGTGCTCTGACAGAATCCCACCAAACATTCACCATCTGTCCTTGTGATTTCTGACCTAGGGCCTTCTCTGGAGTTACCTGAGAGTGCAAGCTCATCCCTGAGGAGTAAGGGAGTCAGTGCCTCACGACAACCCTCAATTAACAAAGAGGTCGGCTGAAGACAGATTCTCTAGCTCCCTGAACTTGAGGCCAGCAATTCTGGAAAGCATTTGGTTCCCGTCCAGGGGAGAACTGCTGGATCCGAGCCCTTGTTGTCTGCTATGGCAGGCTCAGGAGCACATGTGAGTGGTGGTCTTTCCTCTATTCTGTACCTCTGGCCCCTCCACCTCCTTACTCCTGCTTCCAGCAGGCTCTGTTTCAGGCTCTGCATTCTGGGGAGCCAAAACCAAGACAATTATGCAGTTTTCAATAATGTAGTTTTCTTAACATGTGCAGCCAAGAATTTGCGAGATTTAAGTGTATGTGTGGATAGCATGAGGAGGAGAGGTTCAGAGACTGATGCTATAGTCTTTGCTGTTTCTCTCACTTTTGGCATCACCTTCTCTGGGCTACCTTTTCACAGCTCTGGAGACCCGTGGACACAGGTGTACCCCATGAAAAAGAGCTTAATTTACTCCTATCTGTTGCATACTCTCTGACTTATTCTCCTCTTGAGGTGTGAAGCATACCTAAATGAGGGGGTGACCCTCAAAATCACTGGTGGAGTTTATATTTGTTGTTTTGTCATTTAATCAAAATATACTTGCTGCATATGGCAAAACCCAAATTATATGAAAGGACATGAACGAAAGAAAACAATCCCTGTTCTGTCTCTTCCCAGCTCTTGTCTCTTTCCCATCAACAATCTTAACCACTTCTGTTTGTGGCACTTCAGGTTACTTTGAGAATTTCAAATAAAATGCAAAATGTAATTTCTTAGTTTTTTTTTTTTTTTTAAATGTCCAGAATGGAATGGGAGAACTTCATCTTGACTTGAGTACTCTTGGGTCTCCACCCACCCTATTTTGATAGATACATGTTTTGATGATCCCATTTGTATCTTTATGTGTAATTGACTCTGACTCTTGAGGTACAAATTCTGGTATTATTTACTTACTCTCCACACTGTAACGTGAGTATATTACCTTCCCTTTTACCTCCTGTCTCTACATAAGATCTCCTGTCTTCTTCATTATCGAAGTTGATAACCTTCACATTCTCATAATTATGTCATATATGTTTTGGTGATATGTTTTTTTAATTTTATTTTATTATGCTATGTTAATCACCATACATTACATCATTAGTTTTTGATGCATTGTTCCATGATTCATTGTTGGTGCATAACACCCAGTGCTCCACGCAGAACATGCCCTCTTTAATACCCATCACCAGGCTAACCCATCCGCCCACCCCCTCCCCTCTAGAACCCTCAGTTTGTTTCTCAGAGTCCCTAGTCTCTCATGGTTTGTCTCCCCCTCTGATTCCCCCTTTTCATTTTTCCCTTCCTACTTTATTTTTTTAACATATAACGTATTATTTGTTTCAGAGGTACAGGTCTGTGATTCAACAGTCTTACACAATTCACAGCGCTCACCGTAGCACATACCCTCCCCAGTGTCTATCACCCAGCCACCCCCTCCCTCCCCCCCCCACCACTCCCGCAAACCTCAGTTTGTTTCCTGAGATTAAGAATTCCTCATATCAGTGAGGTCATATGATACATGTCTTTCTTTGATTGACTTATTTCGCTTAGCATAATACCCTCCAGTTCCATCCACGTTGTTGCAAATGGCAAGAGTTCAGTTTTTTTGATGGCTGCATAATATTCCATTGTACGTGCTTCCCCCTCTCCTCCCTGCTTATGCTCTCTCTCTCTCTCTCTCACTATCTCTGTCTCTCTCTCTCTCAAATAAATAAATAAAATCTTAAAAAACAAAAAACTAATTTCCAAACTTAGGTCTCTTATGTTTTGCCTAACTGAAATTTTCCAACTTGTTTTACTTCCTTACTCTGGAATGTTTTATTATTGTGGGGCTTTACTGTTATGTTAGCCTTTCTTTTCTGTATAAAATTTTTGTTTAGTTCTGTTTTTCATTCTGCAAGTATGTGCCAGGAGTTGTGGTGAGTAGTAAAGCAAAGCAAAGAATGTGGGTAACCAGATAATGCTCTGTGTTGTTCTGTGTATTATTTTTGTAACATGGCCTTGTAACTTTAGTTGGGTGACCTTGAAAATTTTCTTATGTTTGATTTACAGTTTTCTTTTATGTAAAATGAATTTATAATAACTTTCCCATGGTTTTGTTTGTTTTAAACAGGTACCAATAACCTATGTACAATATGTAACACAAAGCTTAATGTATAATAGGCACTAAAGTAATGTCAATTCTCTATTATCAGATTGCTAACCAGAGACTGTGTGGTAGATTAGAAAGAGTCCTCAAGAACTGGGCTGGAATCCATGTTTCCTCATTTAATGAATGGATACGAATAACAAGTTATTTGATATTTCTAAATGTGTATTATTCTGAAATTGGAACAATCTTGACTGTCTGACTATACTGTCAGGGAAGAGTCATTGGAGCAGAGTCATGGGGAATGTGGCCCTGGAGTCAGACTACAAAGTTCACATCCAGATGTGCCATCCAACCTGTCAATGACTTTGGATTTTTAGGTTTTGGACTAAGGTGAGGAGGATTACATCTGGGGACAAGGTTTTACTTTCTTTTCTTTAAATGAGCAACAAAGTAGACATTCTGGAACACCAAGACTTTATTTGCCATCCCCTGTCCCCCCCCCCACCCCCCCACCCCGGGCCATCCACCACCACCACCACCACCAAATACACTGCAACATTCAGATATTTCTCCTCTAGGTTCATCTCTGTGCTTATGAGAGAAGTCATTTCAATTTTATGTGTGTTACCAGCCTCTTAGGGGTTTGAGGACATGCAGAATGTTGCCTGCAGCAGGTCCCTTGCTTTCAAGGAAGAGGGTCTGCTGGTGCTTTTGAAACCTCCCCTGGGACTGAACTGAATGGCGGGGATAACAACAAACACTCCTTTTCCTCATTTGAGGCAGGTTTAATGGACAAGTCACTAATTTTTAGTAAAATCTTAAACCACAAACTACCACTTTTTTGGAACAGAGATTTTTTTTTTCCTCTACAGAAAATTTGCAAGCTTTAGAAGTTCCATTCACAGTCATGAAAATGAAAATTTACTCTTCTAAGAAAGATGCAGATCTTAGTGTGACTTTCTTTAGAATAGAAGACCAGTCACAATGCATTAATTTCATTTGTTTCCCATGAGAAATGAAGAACCATCAGTTGTACAGTGAGGATGAAGTGCCTTTATGGTTGTTAAAGAGTCTCCTAAACCCTTGGGCAAGTTTCTTAATCTCTTAAGCCTCATTTTTTTCACTTATAAAATGAAGGCATTGATAGTACTTTATGAGAAGTAAATATGATAATGAGAGGAAAACCGTTTCTCTGGTGCCAGTATATATACAGCAGTATATAATCACTAAATGTTAGCTAACTTTTATTAGGAGTGGTTATGGTAAGGAAGATATAGGACAATACCACCATTTGGTTCATAGTAAATTTCTATGCTAGAATTTATGGTAGTAAATGTTTCATTAGCCTGGAAAAATAATCTTAACACTTACAGTTTTGAGATTATGTGACCTATTGAATTAAATAATTATCTCTACTTATCTTATAATCTCATATTAGTGTGAATCAAAAAGTTAACTATGTATTTGTTACCATGAAAACTCACGTGTGTGTCATACAAATGTGACAAGTAATGATTATTTAAAGGTTATTATATAGTTTGTGATTTTATCAAATGATGAAAATTCTTTTGGATTCATATGTTAACACAGATTATTCTTAATGAAAGATAGTGTCATTACCACTGTTTCAAAATTGAATTCAGATCTTATTTCTAAGCTACCTATTTCATTCTTTGAGTAAAAAAATTATTAATTTTTGGCTTTTGGATATTTCCATAATGTTTTGAATGAAATATTACAAATTCTTAAGAAGTTCCAGAAATTTCAAAAGTTGTTTTTGGAGTAGTAAAATTTACTGAATAGACTTAAGCTGAATATTTTTGATATAGTTGCTACCTTTTGGTATTACTACTTTTGGTATGTATAAAGGTACGCATGTAGAGCAGGTTTTGTAATTCATATACTTAAGTGATGTTTTATAGTTTATGTACAGTTAATACATTTTGATAAAAGAGAGAAACCTTCAAACTCCTATTATCAGGAATTTAATACATTAGTTTTTATCCCCAGCCCAGATTTCTTTACAAGAATAAATGAGCTTACACAGTTATTTATATCTCACATAAACTATTGTTCCTGAATTTCTTCAATCTTTGAACATTCTTCTGCATGTTACAGATTGGTATCCAAATTCTTAGTCCTCTTGTTAAGATTATAGGTATTAGTATACTTCCTCAGTGATACACTAGAAGCAAGCTATTAAACACGTCATAACACCAATGAAACATTTAGTTTATTTTTCTAAGTAAAGATTAAATGAGACAAGAGTAATACTAAAATGTAATAAATTTTACTCATCCTGCTTTTTACTAGCAGAAGAAAAGTTGGTGTTGTATAGTTTCATAAGAGATAAACCATTGAGGTTTATTTATTTATGAATTATTTGGATCAAATATGGTTTATTCATAGATGTTACTGTTACACAAATTGTGCTTGCAAGAAGATATCAAAAAAATATCTAAGGATTTATTCCTAACTGTGATTAAATGTAAATATAATATCAACAGCAAATTATTTAAAGCCAAGCACATCTACGTTAGGTATCTTGTTTATTTATTTTTTATAAGACACCATCACAGTTTGACAAAACATAATGTTTGAAATGTCTGACCTTTAAGAGATATATTCAGAGTGGGGCTGCAAGGGGGTGGGAGCAGATAGCACTATTCTACATCATTCTGTCCATGTGTGAACTCTCTTTGAGGATTACAAATCGCTAAAGACAGATAGAGTCATCTGTACACTGTTTGAGGAAGACATTTCCTCTCTTCTGTTTCCTATTTACAATTCCACTGGGTTCATAAAATGGTCAGATGCTACAGAGCCATGAACAAACTACAGTGCTTTTAATAGAGCCATTCATCTGCTCCTTTTGAAGGTTAGTGCTCTCTCTCGAGGGAGGGTTCTCAGATAATAAGAGGAAAATGAATGCCAGTTGAGCACCTGTAATCAAATTACTCTTAATTCCCTCAACTCTTGTCAGATATTGAGCTCCTCATATCATTTCATAGGTGGGCATTTTCCAGACCCCCATGGTGTAATACAGTTAGTTTCCTTTCCTGCTTCCCTTTCTCTTTCCTGCGCTCGAGCCACCATCCATCATGACTGGGTAAATCCTGTCAGACAGAAAGTCCCAGCCGTTCCAACAGTCAGACACTGAGCCAGCCTGGTCTACTCATGCACCTGTCACTTCCCGGCATTCAGCTTGTGAGGAAGGGGGCCAAGAGAACATTTATGGAATGGATGTGGGCAACGTGCCCAGCGTATCAACATGCATAGTGTGGTTTCAGCTTTGGTCCTGGTAGGAAGCTATATCGCTCCGGAAAAGATTCACAGTCTGCCCCACCCCCACCCCATCCCAAAGAAGGACTGATCTATGTAAAATCCTTGCTGTTTTGAACCTAGAGCAAACCATAATTTAGTCCAGACTCTCCCAGACCCAACGTGTCACGTGTAACAAAACAAGCACCACACAAAAGCACTGGGCTTCGGAGCCTTTCAGCTGCACCCTAACTCATCGCTGCTGTAAAGGCTGCAGAGGGAATTTGTAGAATGGGGTGAAGTGTTCCATTTCATTTGTATTGTATCACTTGGGATCTGAGATGAATTCAGGATGCAGCCTCAGACATGCTTGGAATTACATTGATTTTATTATGTTGGTTGGAACTTACATATGCTTATGGGTTGTTGTTTCTTCAATCTCAACTTTTACTGAATGTAATTCATGCAGAGCATGTGGAAAATAACGGTGGTTCACGGTGACTGAAGAAAGTAGAACACTGAGGGTATTTTTGTTTTTTATGCCAGAGAACTTTTACCCTGGAAAACCTTGAGTCAGGGATATATGCAAAGATGCAAATCTAAGATTTGTGCCGTTGTAATGAAAATACGGCTTAAACTATTTTCTAGAACTATCTGCAATCGGATCAGTCATTTATCAGTTAAGGCAAGATGAATGTTAGTCTTGAAAATGTGTTCCTCGCTGGTGTGTTAAAAGGACAAGTTAAAACATTCCCCTTCAGAGAGATGTTTAAGTCAACTGTAAATGGGTATGCTTCTTGTTTTTTACCCACTTTGAGCGAAAGAATTGCTTTTTCTTTCCTTCTCTTCTCTTCTCTTCTCTTCTCTTCTCTTCTCTTCTCTTCTCTTCTCTTCTCTTCTCTCTCTTCTCTTCTCCTTCACTCTCTCCCTCTCTCCCTCCCTCTCTCCCTCCCTCTTTCCCTCCCTCCCTCCCTCCCTGCATTTCTTCAATAAGGACCAGGCTCTGATTTAGGCTCTGAATTAAAATACTGAATGACACATATGCCACCTCTGTGCTTCTTGAATTTATGGTCTCATTGTTTCTAAGTATTTACCCGTAGTGAAGGTGATTATACATGTAGAGAACATTACTTGGAAGGATTCTTTATTTTATTTTTTTAAAGATTTTATTTATTTATTTGAGAGGGATAATGAGATGAGCATGAGGGGGGGAGGGTCAGAGGGAGAAGCAGAACTCCCCGCTGAGCAGGGAGCCCAATGTGGGACTCGATCCGGGGACTTCAGGATCATGACCTGAGCCGAAGGCAGCCACTTAACCAACTGAGCCACCCAGGCGCCTTGGAAGGATTCTTTAACCAAAAAATTTATATGGACTCTAAAGATGTGTGGAACACGACTAAACCAGACTTTGCCAAGAGAACGATACATATCCCAAGCACATGCATTCTGATATTCATATGCAGTTTATTCTCCCTGTGGACCTGGGTGGAACATGTCAGGCAATAATGTCTTTGCTGTTTGGATCTTGTGGGTCTACCTCTCTCATCCAATCCTGTTTTGTTAGGATGATCATTCTTGCTCCAGGGTCTCATTTGATCTGCTTCATTCTTTGCATTTGTTTAAACTAAGGCTTTGTCATTTGATTGCAAAGAAAGGCATTAATTCTTCCACTACATTTAAAAAGGCTCGGTGATTGTCGACAGGCTAATACCGGCTGCTCTATTTTGCTTTTCCATTGTTTTTCAATATTTTATTATCCAAGGACGTTTGAAAGCATACCTATTTCTCCCACTCTGTGCAGGCCTATTTGTCAGCTTGCCAGTGGTCATTTCCTTCTTCTTTCTTGCTGACAAACCTTAGATTTCGTTCACCATTTTATGAGTCTCTGTGTACCTCTGGACAAGCAGCTCGGGGAGAATCTTGATTGGTCCAAGCCAATTAATAGCCTCATTTCCCATGATAATTGATTGATCAAGGTATGGTCATGTGACATAATCCTGGCCAATGAGATGTTAGAGTAATTCTGGAAAGATTTTCCAAATTTGTTAAAGAAACAAATGAGAGGGCTATTTCCTTTTCTTTTTCTTGACATTGTTCCCGGCATATGATTCCCAGAACTGAGATAGCCATCTGAGGACCTTGAAGAGAACAAACCTAAGACACGCCCAAACTCTGGAGAATTAAATAAGACATAGGAGAGTCTGTGCCTTTGAAGATATGTTTGCTTACCCAGGCCTGGAATTACCTGACTTTCCACACACTTTGTTAGATGAGATAATACAACATACACTTGCTGTTTACTTTGCTTGCTATGTTTTCTGCTATGTTTTGACAGGAGTCAAAATATATGTTAAGTCACATACCTTTCTTTAAAGATATTTGAGATTTTAAAGTGTAATGAATGTCATGACTAAGATTAAATCAACCCAACCTTGAACTTGAAAGAAATATATTTTTACTTTGATCATTTGATATCAGCGTAAGAACTGAGACTACATGCCTGTCATAAGTGTTCCCTTCCTAGGTTGAGTGGAATGTAAATAACAAGATGGATCACTTTTAATATCAGACCTGTGTTCTGTTTTGTTTCCAGCTACACGTGTACCACTTTCTAAACTCTTCCAACTCCTGTCTTCTTAGAGAATTTTAGCTCTAATATCAGGTATCCAGGTCTGTTGCTTCTAGGCCTGTGGTGATGAGATAGATATTTCAAACTCCTTTGATAGGAAATCACATCCTGCTGGGAATATTTCTAAAGACAAGATGCCCATGTTCATCTCACAAACACTCACCACATGTATCTCTTAGTTTGTGTAAGCAAAGAGCTTATGGTGGCCAACTTCCCTGCTGCATGGGGAAGACCTAGGAATGAGGCCAAATCAAAAAAGGGTGTTAACAAGATGGAGAGTCACAGAGTCCTGTGGATATTTTTGAGCTGACAGATTTAGCTGCCCCTAAAGTTCACTCCACTCAGTAGTCTTTCAGTTATGTGGGTTGAGTTATGTTTACCGTCAAAGGCGGATTAATGGCCCTTCCAGAGGCCCACATCCTAATTCTCAGACCTGTGAACATATTATGTGGCAAAAGGGACTTTGCAAATGTATTTAAGAGTTCACACTTTAAAATAGGGAGATTATCCTGGATTTAATATGTGAACCTAATCTAATCATGTGAGCTCTTAAAGGCAGAGAAACTTCTGTAGTTGCAGTTAGAAGATTCATGGAGCAGAAGGGGAAAGTCAGAGGGATTCCAAGAGTGAGAAGAATTCAGTGGCTGGAATGCTCACATGGAAGAACCAGAGAGAGAGGCCTCTAGGAAGTATGAGTGGCCATCGGCTGAGATCTACCGAAAAAGCAAGGACCGCAGTCCTGTGCCCAAAAGGAATATTCTGCCAACAGTCTGACTCAGCCTTGAAGTGATTCTCCTCCAGAGCCTTGCAGTTCCATCCCAGCTGGCTGAGAGTTTGGCCTGTGAAACTTAGAGCAGGGAAATTAGACAAGACAACCCAACCTTCTGACATGCAGAAACATGTTTGTTTAAGCTGTTAAGTTTGTGGTCACTTGTTACAGCAACAATAGAAAACTAACAGTTACTAGGTAGGATTTTTTTACTGTTACAAATGAAAGTGTCTTGATGAATAATATTATTTTTAGGCCCAAATATATTGCAACATTGGAAGAAAATACATCAGGTTTTATTTTGAGTATAAAGTAGCCGTGGTCTTGGGAACAATATAGAAACTTTATTCTGAACTATATTTAGGTTTTCAGGATCTTGCGGTTAGTTTTTGTTTGTATCTTTATGGTAGAAAAGCAGATATCTTTAGCATAAAAACTGCGTCCCAGGTTGATAATAAGTGAGCTACACAGAGAGTAGATATAGAAAAGGAACACACTGGTTTGACATTGGAACTTGATGCAGGGATGACTGAGCATATTAACAGGTCAGAGGCAAGTTAATCAGAAAAGACTCAGAGGCTCAAGCTTAAGGCCTGGGCAGGGGAAAGTTCCAAGGAAAAAAGATTGATGAAGAGGGACTGAGCAGAACCAAAGGAAGATGAGATCTCTCAGCCTGATTTGGTAGCTTTGAGGGGAAGAATTTAAACAGAAACTAAAAATAAAAATCTAGGAAGCTTAGACTCATCATTCCAATGCTGAAGTAAATAAAGGAGATAGTGCAGAAAATTCAAGTTATGTCAAGTGAGGTGTTGAATCTATGTTAAAATGTAATAAAATGAAGTGGTGCCAAACGAGGGTACTCGCCTGAAATGCTCACCTCGGTGTTGAGGACTCACAGCAAAGACAGGCATTCACTGTAAATCACACGGTTAGCGCGAGCTATCAAACTGGCGCAGCATGGCCCAAGTTCTCAGGTACACCGTGAACAAGCGCTGTTATAAGGCGGAATGTTCCAAGGCTCAGAGCCCATTTCCCAGAAGCTGGCCAAGGGCCAGTTGTGAAAACAGGTCCTTTTTAGGGGAGTGTACAGAGTTTGAGCAACCCAAGTCTGCTGTGTTAACCCTTTCCTGCACAGGCTGTTTTGTATCAGAGCCCCTGGGTTATAGGGGCCAGTGAGGTTGTATTAAGAGTGACAAGACACTTTTTTTTACAAGCCAGTTCACAATCTGCTGTGAGTGTATCAGGGATACTGCAGCAAGCAAGAACTCTCTTCAGTGGAAGCACAAGATGTCCCTTTCTGCACAGGAAAAGAGGAACAGAGGGAAAGGTTGCTCCATGGGGCCACAGACTCTATCCAGGCGGGAGTCTGTAATCCTCCCTGTTGTAATGGAGTAGGAGCTCAGTTTCTCAAGGGCCGCAGATGCTGAGGAAAACCCATTGTAGTAGCAGCTTCAGAGGTCGTGGGAACTCCATCACCTCTCAGTGCTTCCTATCCTTGTCCATATTGTAACTCACATAAAATATCTGTATGGCTGAACAGAAAAGGCCACTCTTAGCCAGAGGAGACCAACCCAAAGGCTACAGGTACCTCAGGCCTTGCCCAGGCATCCAAGGGCTGAGAGGATCCATGAGCTGCCCATCTGCCAAATATTAGCATCTTACTAGGCTCAGAAGCTATAGCATGTTCTGAGGGTTTGCCTCCTATTCTTCGGTATGATAGCTCTTACCCTGTGAAGAAAAACTCATTCTCCCTCAGAACTGTGTGTTTTCTTAGTCAAACCATTTTACCCCACTCTCACAAGGAAGTAGGAATATGAATTTACTTATTTTCCGTACTGGAAGACAATATTTTTCTGTCACTATGCTGTTTACAATAGTGGGTTCCATATTGGGACTGTGCAGTCTCCTAGGGAAAAAAATCACAGACACAGAGGCAGAGGGAAAGAGATGGAAAGTTGGGAGGGAGGGAGGGAGAAAAAGACAGAAGAAACCATATTGACTTTGCTTTGGGGGATTTGTGAAGGGTCATAAAGAGTTACTTGTTTTTGTGCATGATTCCAGGGGCTGGGTTGGTACTGATGCTATAGCAATTAAAGAAACTGTTTCCAGTGCCTGGGTGGCTCAGTTGGTTGAGCGACTGCCTTCGGCTCAAGTCATGATCCTGGAGTCCCGGGATCGAGTCCCGCATCGGGCTCCCTGCTCAGCGGGGAGTCTGCTTCTCCCTCTGACCTTCCTCCCTCTCATGCTCTCTCTCTACCATTCTCTCTCTCTCTCTCTCTAAATAAATAAATAAAAATCTTTAAAAAAAACCTGTTTCTACTTGTGTCTTCAAGGAGTTCATTTTTCACTGAACATGGGGGTAGGCAGAAGACAGACAATTTAAAAAAAAAAAGCTTAATGAGGGCTATTCTTTTGGAAAGCACAAAACTATTGAATGGGAGAAAAGACATCTTGACATTTGCCTTGTCTAAAAATATATACATTCTACTGCGTACCTTTAACAAGTTACTTTGAGTAACTTGTCTTTCTATTCGGGGACTTTGGGGTCTTGGAAGCTTAAAAAAAAGATTAGGCTGAGGCACTTTTGAAGATGTCTACGGTCCATGCTCAGTGAAGAGCCCCTTGAGCACAGCGGCCCAGGACCCTAGCCAGTTGGGCAGGGGATACTGTGACTGAGATTCATATGCCTCAGCCAACACTTTCCCACTGCAGCATTACAAGATCTGCTCTCAGACTTAGCTTCACTTTAAGCTCAGCATATGTTAGAGCTACTCATTATGGGCCAAGAGTGTCAAAGTAGAGAGAACTTTAAGAATATTATCTCCGGGCTGGCACAAATGTCTTAGTCACAAACATATGTGCAATAATATACCTTTCAGGATTTCTCTAATGTAATTTAGCTCTTGAGATTGTTTCAGCTGATGGTGGAAAACATAATTTTGTCCTTTCAGGGTAAGCATACACTCATTCAGACTCACTTACACATGCATTTAAATCCAGTCAATTCAGAGTTTTAAGAAGCTTTTCAGGGCTTATATTCAGCAATTGCATGATTCCCCGCTCTCCCCCCCAACCCCGACCCCCCTACTTCTATCTGTGGCGGCCTCCACAGCCAGAGGGGAGTGGAGTTCAGAGGCAGAGGAGACAGGGCTTGTGTGGATCATGGCCTCCAGAGCAGAGGCTGCTCCCAGTCACTCTCTGAATCCCTGGACGTTACATAAGATGCAACTTATCTCTTTTGGTCCTCATTACTCTGCTGTTATTCCCACTACTCAAGTATGAGGTCCACACATTCTGCATTTTACTGATTAATCCCTCAAAATAATATCCTGTTAAGGAGTGGTATTAAATTTCTTGCAGATAAATTACCTTGCCATTGGGACTTGACTCTCTCTCTTATGAAATCCCCTCTCTTTTACGAGCTATAGGCATCTTGAGGTGCATCACCTGTAAGAACTGATCATTCAGTGTCGACTACACATCTGATGTTCCAGTGCCCCTTCTTTCCCAAACCTGGCAGCTATAGGTCTGTGGGACAGGAGTTCGGTGATCCTACCTCTTAACTAGGGAAGGAGTGGGAAACATTCTAAGTGAAGGCTAGTTGTTAGGATGTTCTGGGAACACAGGCTGTACTTAGCAGAATGGCTCTTGAATGCTGAGCAGAAGCACTCTAAACTTCCTTACCTTCTGCTCTTATGTTAGAAACTCCTTTTTCTCCTATTCAGCCAGATGCTCCTTATACTGAAGCTCAACAAATTACTTAGGGCATAGGAGAGAACCAACGTGGCTGCCATTAGGGAATTAATAGAATGTTTGGAAAATTAATAGCATGGTGACAGTAAGGTGATTGCGCACTAATCTCACTGCAAGTTATAATTATACATTCAGCATATACATGCAACAACCAAACCAAAAGGAATGGGACATGCATTTAAAGGAATTACTCTGTAGCAAAGGCATGCATAAATTTAAGCTAAATTATAAGCAACATGTGCCTAGGCCTTTTAGTAACTGCTTTGGCTATTACGTTGCTTTGTTACTGGTACAAGGTGCTGGGCAGAGAGAAAGGATCTATTTTCAAATGTGCTTTCCTTCACCTAGATCAGGGATTTGCAAACTTGTTTTGTAAAAGGCCAGACAGAAAACATTTTGGGCTTTGTAAGCTGGACTATCTCCATCACAACTACTCAGCTTTGCCTTTGTAGCAGTGTAGACAGTACATAAACAAATGAGCATGGCTATGTTCCAATAAAACTTTATTTACAAAAACAGAGGGCTGCAACTGGCCAGTGACTATGGTTTGCAGACCTCTGCCCTAGATGTGAAAGCAGTGTTTTCCCAGTTTTTGTCCTTTTGTAGCAAAATGATTAAGAAAGGTGTGTTTGGGGAAAACCCACTAAGGACACTTCTCAGTTCTCAGGACCAGGCGTCATTTCTCGTTTAACTTTGTAATTCACACACCTGGCAGGATACTCAGTACATAGGAGGCATTTAAGTTTCTCCCCCCCAAATTATGAACTTTCTTTGACTCTGTACAAAGGAGGACACATTTCCTGCCTCTTTTTGGCAGGTGTCTGTGGTCAAGAGCAGATCTGAGACATACGGAGTCCTTTTCAGTGGAGAGGTGACAGACGCCAGTATGGACAGTTAGAACATTCTTTATGAAACAGACCAGATTCTAGACATGACACATTCAAACGCCAAGCTTGAGTCTTTTCTGAAGTTGACATTTTTCAAGTATGTATTCTTTATAGATAACTTAAAATATGTATCACCTAAGAACTCTTCTGAATAGTATTCGTTCATGCTAACTGTATGTTGCCATTTGACGGCTGCTTTTGAGAGGGGTAAATGATGCCAATTATTATTTCATTAACCCTAAAGGATGGAGCTATGGCTTCCTCCAAATTTTATTTCCTGGCCTTTGTTCCCTCTTATTACCATTGTTCTTATGACGTTAGAGGGCATGCAAAAATACAGTTCTGATATTGCATCCCTCCTAAAGATATATCTATTTGTAGATGAAATTGGGAGCCATTGGTTTTGTTGTCATGGTTAGTTATCAGTGGAGCTAAAATTGCTAAAAGATTGCAAGGGATTTAAATGCCAGCATTTTATTCATGGGAGACACACATTCCACGTGGGGCAAGATGAAAAGTCCCTTATTTTCTTCATTGTGATCCAAATTAAAGCAAAGTTTAATTAAAGTTTCATTAAAGAAAGATCTTTTGTAGTCCTGGGAAGCATCTTTTTCTTTGAGCCAAATATGTTTTAGAATGACACGCTTTCATCTCAAGTTTTTAATGTTTTTCTGAGGGAAGAAAGGGAATAGATACACCATTAATGAGGTGTGATGTGGCTCAGCCAAGAGTATAAAGCACCAGCTGTTCCGTCCACTCTCATCTTGGCTGAATATACCGTGGTGCAACACCTAAAAGCTTTCCTGACTGACAGTGTCCTACCATGTTGCCACCTCAGTGACCTCTAATAGGGTGTTCCTCCTCTAATTGCACTTCCCATTGCATTCTCTTCAGTTTTACTGTTGTTCTTTCACATAAACCTTTTTGATGCCAAATCTCCTCCCATCTTCCTCTCCTCCATTCCTGCACTAACTGCCCCCAACCCCCTCCTTCATCTTTTTTTGCAAAGAAACACAGCCTGCTAGTGTTAATCTCCTTGGAAACATTATATAACTCTTTTTTTCTCACTTTCAGTATTTTAAACATGCATTATTTTTTTCCCCCTATTTGGCCTCTGATGTTACTTCTTGCAAATGAATTTCAACATTTTTGCCTGTAATTTGGGTGGGATTATATGAAAGGGGTACACAATGGACAATAAGAGTACAAATCAAATTCATACACTTTCTTAGCTCAGGTTTCCCTGGGAAAACAGACTCTGAGGCAAAAATATGCATGTAGGAAGGTTACTGGAGAGTGCCCTGGGGAACAGTGTCTATGAGAGCATACGGGAGCCGGGTTATACAGAGAGAAGTTAAACTGCAAGACAGCTGCCCCTGAGACTTCAGAAGATCACAAGAAGCTCTGCAGCTGTGAGGACTCTTTATACAGATGTTCCTCACTTAACCAGTTCTTGAATGCAAGAAGAGGGCAGTCCTTTGGGCAAGGAAGTTCTCTGTGGCTGAGCGGAATCCCTGGCACTCTCCCCCTTCCTTGAGGACAACACCAATCTCAGGATCTGTCTCCTGACTGTTTCTTCGTTAATAGGCTTATAACGTGGGTTAAGTCACTGTATAATCCAGCTAGGGTCATGTGAGTCTAATAAGGAAAGAAAGGGACAATACCCCAAAGGAGCTGTCATAATTAGCCAACATATAATGGAAAGGATTATATTCTAAGAGTCCTTAGTTAAGGAGACAAGATCATAAGATTGGGTAGGGGACTGTTTATATGGGCACACTCTTCTGAGATACATAGGATTTAAATATCCTGAGGAAGATCCCAAGAGATGGGTAGTAAACTAGTGATTAGGGTGATTCATGAAAACGTAAAAAAAAATGATAGCCCAGACTAAATGCCATGGAAATGCCAAAGTGTCTTGACAGATGGTGAAGAAAGAAAGACTCAAGAAGGTGGGTACACTAGAGGTATGTAAAGTTGGAAGACCTATCAGATGATTATGTTTCAGGGAAAGTCCATAGGGAATCCATATATGAGAGGAGCACAAATATCAGTAAAAAGCTTAATGGTGGCTCTCTTCTGTTATACTGCTAGTAGGATTAGGCATTACAGAACAGATAGGATCCTGAAATAGCAAAGGCCAAGGGGCAATTCTTACATGTAGAAAACCAAGTGGGTGCAATTATTGTGACTAGTTGCAAGACTGGAGTGACAGCCAAGGGGACCTGATTCATCGAGAATTATAGAAATGCTTTGGAACATCCCTAGAGACAAAATATATGTGTAGCTAACGTGGGCACTCCTCAGCTTGAACCATCAGAAGAAAGGCAAGATAGAGACTTGAAGATTCTTGTCCTAAGAAGGAATCATGGTCCCTTGTTCAGTTTCTGAATCAAACTGGTTTTCAGACAGGGAACCGAAGAAAGGATGCTGTAACACTATAGCACGAATATACCATGGTGGTCCCCTCAACCATTTCTTAAAGAGATCTACATTCAGTTACTTGGCTGACTACACACTGAGGAAAGGGAAGAACTGAAACATTTCTAAGAGTGTTGGGCTTCATGTCCAAGTTGACATCAGTACCTTGAAAAATGAAGTATCATGGCTCCCCTGTAAGAGTGGTAGCATTTAGGGGCCAAGTAATAGCAGCATTCTTGACCAATGTCTGGCTTACAGTGGGTCCATTAGGTCAGCTGACCAGTGGTCATTTTCCTGGCCCTTAAATATTCAATTGAGATCGACATATGTCATGGTTGGCTTAATATTCACATTGAGTTCTTGGCCTATGACATATGACCCTTAATTTTGGGGAAGTCCAAATAGAAGCCTGTGAAATTTTATTCCCCTTCCCCTGTCAGAATAGTAAATCAAAACCAAGCATCCCAGAGTGGGGGCGGGGATTAGAGTAGTGCTACCTTTAAGGATTTAAAGCAGTGCTGTCTGACAGAACTTTCTGTAATGATGGAAATGGTTACTGAGCCCTTGAAACATGGTTAGGGTGACTATGAAAATGAATTTGTAAATTCATTTAATTTTAGTTGAATGAAATGTAAATAGCTGCATGTACCTAGTGGCCATCTTATTGAACAGCACAGATTTAAGGGATACAGGATGGAGGTCTCATCTTGTTTCTATTTAATTCACTGGTTTGGCCACTGAAAAAAATCTGTTGGGTCCGGGGCACCTGGGTGGCTCAGTCACTTAAGCCTCTGGCTCTTGATTTCCATTCAGGTCTTATTTTCAGGGTTGTGAGATCGAGCCCCACATCGGGCTCTGTCCTGGGCATGGAGCCTGCTTAACATTCTCTCTCTCCCTCTGACTGCCCCCCCCACCTTGTACACTCTCTCTCAAAACAAAACAAAACAAAACAAAACAAAACACAAAAAACCCCCACAAAAACAACAACAAAAAAACCCGGTTGTGTCCTAAAAAATGAAACACGCACCTAAGTGGTATCTGTAATTGCAGCTGCTATTCTAGATGTGTTATTTTTGTAGAAGCATTTAACATGGCCTCAAGTCCATGGTCTGAGGATAATAATTTGGTTGAATTCTTTTATCTCTTCCAGTCGGAAAGTAGGATTACAATTTGTGTTTACATTGGAAGAGGCAAACAATATACAATTGTAGATTTGCCCTAGTGCTGTTAACTCTCCCGCCGCCCTCTGCCATAACATAATCCAAAGAGATCAGGACCATCTGGATATCCTGCAGAATGCATCGATCTACTGCATCAGCAATAAATGGGACAAATCTGCCTCCTCTAAATCTTTCCTGAGAGTTGCTATTAGAAAGTTTAAAAATGTCATTGAGCATCTGGAACTTGCCATATGACTGTGTTGTTGTTTTGTTGTTTTGTTTACTAATAAATGTTTATGTGAGTACCAAACTTGGACTGAGACTTACTTTCCTCGGGTCCCTTCACCTGGCATCAAGGTGTTGGGGGGAGAGGCCTATAGCACCTAGCTGTCTCTTACTACTACAGAATCTGCTATCTGCCAAAAAGAACATAATAATGGAAAATGAACAAATTGGCTTTGGTCAGTTTCAATAGGGCTATTGTATATCCAGGCTGGGAAGGTGTGGTCCTTCAATGAAAAATTATATCTCCAGTTCTGGGATATTTTTCATAAAAACCAGGACTAGTAATTTAGAATTAGAGCACTCTCTCCTTCGTATATTGAATAATTTGTACTCTCTGGTTCTCTTTTAGGGTTACCTATTACTCATCAAAACCTTTTTTTATTAACATAATTACTTCATATATTATAGTTATGATGTTATAAATATAAAGATTATACTATGTTTAATGTTTAGTGATTTTATAATCATATTTTCTAAGATGAATTAAATCTTCATTTTCAACATATTGCCAAATTTTGTCTTATTTGGTTATATCCTTGGAAGTTTCTTTAGGTGACAAATCTCATCCACTCTGAGAGACTGTGAGATTCTCAACCAATGGAGTCTATACGAATATCATTATTTTTTATAGTCCTGATCTTTATTCCTTGGGTCCATTGTGATTCCATTTGCTAGACCACAATTAATGCATTATGTATTAAAATTACATATTATGTTTTTAAAATAGTATTTGATTAAACTGCAAGTAAGGTTACTTTTTTATGCTTCATATGCATTTGGTCTATGTAAAACATCAGTTGTATCTCTTATGTTTGTTATACTTATAACCTTGTATTTTTAGCAACTGTTCATACTAACCACAGTTTTACTTTTAAAATGACCTTGTGAAACCCATTGTTATGTAGCCATTCTGTGACTAAGATTCCATTACACGATGGAGCTGGCTGATGGCTGAAGTTTGAACAGACACAGCTGGTTGTTACAGCTGTGGGTCACAGCACGCTACATCAGACCAAATGTTCATTTTGTAGACTCTGCTGAAATCTTTCACTGATGGAAGTCCCATTGACTTTGAACAAAATGTACCCAAGTGCCTCTTCAATGAGCATGCTAGAGAGGTGAACAAAAACCCAGCACCCGACATTTCTATGCTTGTAGAAAGTGGAGTTATAACTAAAGTTTAAATTGGAAGGTTAAAGCTTGTGCACCAATGTAGTGGTCCAATCAGACAGTACTACAATCTTTCTTTTCAGAAGCTTCAAGGTACCAGTATCTGAGTAGAAAGGAATGCGGATTAATCAGCTAGAATGAAATGTTGTTGCCATGTCATTTCAAAAGAGCTTGTCTGAAGTTCCCCAAATCAAATAGTGTTTCTTTAAAGGATGCAGCAATTATCTCTTCCCAGTACACAAATTCCAAAGTTTTCTTTTTATGGCCACTTTAACATACATGTGCTTGAAAAGACATCTGTAAAGGGACATTTTATGGATCAAACCCAATTTTACCAGCCCTTTACAATAGCTATAAAATTAGCACAGTTGTGGCATCAAAAGTGATAGGGCAGGAAGAAAAAGTTACAAATAAGGCAATAGTGTTCTTTTGACTTTGATTCTTCCAACTGTTGTGCCTCTCCCTTCTCTTGGGTATGAAAGCTTCCTTGCTTCTATTTTGTACCTCTATCAAAGAGAGGAAAATGTGAACAGAGAGCTCTTAGAAACAGTGTTGGATGAGTAGAGGAACTTCTGTTTTCCCAGACAGAAATATGAAAGGAAGCAAACATTTTTCTTTTTCTTTTTTTAAGGATTTATTTATTTGAGAGAGAGAGTGAGAGATCGTGCACATGGGGGAGGGGTAGGGGCAGAGGGAGAGGGAGAGAGAATCTTAAGCAGACTCTGCTCTGAGCAAAGAGCCTGATTTGGGGCTCAACATGGCACTCAATCTCACGACCCCAAGATCATGACCTGAGCCGAAAGCAAGAGCCAAGCGCTTAACCGACTGTGCCACCCAGGTGTCCTGGAAGCAAACATTTTTCTACACTTCTCTTTCTCCTTGCTGTTCTTGGGTACCTTATTGTCATAGTTTCATGTTCAATCTACATGCTAATAATTCTTATGTCAATATCTTAGCCATGTTATTGCTAATAACTGACTCCCCTTCACAATCTCAAGTATCTACTCCCCATCTAAAACCTTCCATTTTTCCAGTTCATTCTTTCTCTATTTCTAATCCTCCAACTTGAGCAATACCAACTACCGGTGTTTACAACCTGTGATCCTCTCATCTTTTCAATATCCCGTGTCTATCTCATTTTCTCTTTCTCACTTAGCCATCTTAAATTCCACAATCATCTTAACTACTTTCTTGCAAACATCTACAATTCTATTTCCTGTATTTTGTTTCATCATAACCTCTTAGCAAAACCAACCCTAAATAAATAAACATCACCCATACAACTGAGCATGACTGGAGGATATGCTTAGCTATAGTTTCACTTTAAATTCATGATCAGCAACTCAACAGTTGATCCCTAATAATGCCCAGCAGTCTTACATTTCCATAGTGCATTCATTCACCCACTCTCTTAAGCAAATAATTCACATAATTTCCTCTCATCTCAAATCTTCCTGTTCTTATTCACAGTTGAGAAATGATTTCATATCCTATTTCATTAAGAAAATTAAAGCACTTGAAAGAGAACTTGCCTAAGTCCCATCTTCCCATCTACTACGTTCTTAGCAGAAGATGCACCTACACGTTTCACCTTTCCTCCTCCTATGGTAGACCAGCCTTTTCTTATCCAAAGCCAGACACTCCACTTAGGTTCACAGTCTCCTCTCAGTCTCTCTGTCTTTCCCTTTCTCCTTCTCTCTTTGTCTCTCTCTTCCCATCCTTCCTATCAACATATAAACAAACCAGTTTCCCTCATTATTAAAAATCTTCTTTTCTTGACTTGAGCAAGTGGAGGTCACTAGGGAGTGGATTCCCCTTGCAACCCCCCCCCACTCCGCCTATCACTCCATTTCTCTGCTTTGCAGAAATTTTTTAAAATTACAACAAAACCCCACAACTCTTTGAAATAGTTCTCTATGTGAAGCCTCTCCAATTCTTCATTACCACTTAACCTCTTAAATCCAGTCCAATCAGGCTTTGAACCCGCATCTATCGAACAGAGATCACTGTGTCACTTTTTCCTCCTTGACAGTCTTTTGACTTCCAAGCGACACATAATCTTGAGCCCCTTTTTCTTGGTATAATTTTGAATTTCTGTGTCACACACTGAACTACTTTTCTTTCTTCACAAATATGCTCTACCTATTCAACCCCAACTCTCTAAATTTCTGTTTCTCCTCCTTTCTGTTGCTCAGGCCACAAAACTTGCAGTCATTCTTGACCCTTACCTTGATTTTACTCTGCACATGTAGTTCCTCAGCAAATCATGTTGGTTCCAAATTCAAAATATATCCACAATCTATCTTTCTCTGTATCTGAGCCATCATCATCTCCTGCCTGGATTTTTATAATAGCCTCCTAAAGGATATCCCTGATTCTGTCGTCGCCATACTTTCTTTTCTCAACACAGTAGCTAGTATGTCTTTTTACATGAAAGTCATCATTCTTCTGCTCAAAATCATCCAAACTAAACCAAATCCTTGCAAAAGCCTGTGAAGACATGGTCTGGATCTGTTTCCTCTTTCACATCATCTCCCAGTTTTAGCCCTCTACTCCACTTACTTCAGCCACTTTGGCTTCCTGACTATTTCTTGAATTTACCAGATACATTCCTGCCTCAGGACCTTTGAACTGACTGTTTCCCTTGCCCAGTCCTCCATATACCTATGTGTCTTCCCCCATTCAACTTTTTAAGTTTTTGCTCAGAAATAAGCTTCTCAGCAAGACTGACCTTACCACTCCCTCTTTAATACCACACTTTCTTCCACCACTGTTCCCTAACACTGGTAGACCTGACCACTTGTCCAACTCTTTCTTCTCCTTGCACATATTATTTTCTATTTACTTATTGATTATATTTATTTTCTGTCTCCACCTACTAATAGGTAAGTTCCATGAAGGCAAACATTTTTGTCTGTTTAGAACTTCAGCATCTGGATTGTTGCTTAGAACATGGTACATACTCAATAAGTAATTGTTAAATGAGTGAATAATGAGATCAAATCTTTTCCCTAATTATCTATTGGGCAAGCATACTTGTCTGGCCAGGTCTGCCATGAATCCACACATAGCTGTACAAAAGTACTATCTACTCTGTAATCTAAGAGAGTGACCCTTTCCTTCCTGGAATTTAAACTATCTGTATTTTGGGGGTACCTGTGTGGCTCAGTCGGTTAAGCATCTGACTCTTGTTTTTGGCTCAGGTCATGATCTCAGGGTTGTGAGATAGAGCCCCGAATCAGGCTCCGTACTGGGCATGGAGTCTGCTTAAGATTCTCTCTGTCCCTCTCTCTCTCTCTCTGTCTCTCAGCTCCCTCCTCCCTCCCAAGAGTGCACTCTCTCTAAAAAATAAATAAGTAAAATTAAAAAAAATAAAATATTTATAATGTAAAATACATCATGAAATGCTTACTTACAAATATTTTGCTGACATCTGACATACCACTTATTACTTTAAACTCTAATTACGTATATTTAATTTTTAATTTATATTTCTGAATTATTTAACTAAAAAATGTGACTTCTCATGTACTCTTTTTGCAGATGTAAGACATTATCATTTTGACATTATTGATTCATAAAACGGTAGTCTCAGCTATTTTTCTACATTCACCTTACTATTGCCTTTCTTAGCGATAACTACTGTCCTAAATTTAGAGTGTTTTATATTCGAATGTGATTATATACTTTTACCACATATGTAGTCATAAAAATATAGGGTGTTTGTTTACAGTTATAATTTTTCATAAATACTATCATCCTGTCCATAGTCTTTGATGAGTTACTCTGTTCATTCAGTGTTAATGTTTTGGGTTTCCCCGTGTTGATATATTTTAATTACTCTAAAGTATTCCCCTTTGCATAAGCATCAGCAGTAGCTTATTCATTCATTTCTCCATAAATGAACAATTCTTCTCAGTTTTTTGCTTGAAATGTGTGCTAAAATTATCCTCCTTACATATGACTCATTGTGTACTTGTGTTGGATTTTCCACATTGAGTATATGTAGAAGTATAATTGCTGAGAACTATGGTTTGTGCATCTTGAATTCAATAGGTATTGTCAAATTTCTCTCAGATGTGGCTGTACATTTCCATAGGCAATTGGACACATTCAGTTTTTCCAATTGAATCAATATGAAATGGCATTTCCTTGTTTTGATTTGTACTGAGAATGCACAGAATGAATCTTTATGATCATTGGCATATCTAGGTTTCTTCTTCTATAAACTACCTTTTCATGTAATATCCTTCTTTTCTACTGGATTCTTTATATTGATTTTTGGATTTGTTTATATATTCTGAGTATAGCTCTAAATCAATTAGATTGCAAGTAACTTTGACTTGTCTATGAACTTGGTTTATAGTGTCTTTTGTTATGAGGCATTTTGAAATTTTAATTTGTAATGTAAAATAACAATCTTCTATGGATTTGCAGTTTATATGTCTTGTTTAAGAAATACTTTTCTTTAGCAATATAATAAATATATTTTACTCTAAAAGTTTTACTTGTTAGCATTAAGCTTTTAATCCCTTTAAGATTTGTGTGTATGTGTGTTTGTGTTTATAGAGTGAAATATGGTTGTGGCTTTATATTATTCCAGCATTACTTACTGAATTGTCCATTCTTTCCAAGTGATTTGGAATGCCATTTCCTTCATATATCACTTTTTGTTATATGATATGTGTGTCTGTTTCTTGGCCCTTACTCCAGTTCCATTTTAATTCTGCATACCTCACTGAGTTGATTGGTATAACTTTGTGATTTTAATTATGAGGGAGTGGTCCATCCTCCTTTTCCTTCTTAAAAATTATCTTTGCCATTACATTTACTCTTTGATTCACTCCGATCGTGTTTCTTTGGACATTATTTATTTATTTTTTTTAAAGGTTTCATTTATTTGAGAGAGAGAGGGACAGAGATAGCAAGAGAGAACACAAGCGGGGAGGAGAGGGAGAAGCAGTCTTCCCGCTGAGCAGGGAGCCCGATGCGGGACTCGATCCCAGGACCCTGGGATCATGACTTGAGCTGAAGGCAGACGCTTAACCGACTGAGCCACCCAGGCGCCCGGCCATTATTTTTTTAAACACATTTTTGCAGTAATCATCAAGGAATCCCTATTAGATAATATGGATTTTTTTAATATTAATTGAACCCCTAATGACATTGAATACAAGTTGACTGCTCTCTTCTTTTTAAAAGAAACTCTTGGCAAGTGTTCAAGGTCTTCTACCATCCATGTCCAAGCTTCCAGTCTGTCCTCTGCATTCCGTCCCACCCACATTCCAGCCCTAACCCTGCTGTTAAAATGCACTTCCATTCATGTGTTCTGGCCTGAAGCAGCTCCCCATCCAGCCTAGTAAAAACATGTACTTTCAAAATGGTCGCTGTGAACCCTTTCCAAATAGCCTTCAAGATGAATTTTTAAACATAAAAATAAAAACCCAGAATTACGTCATAGCTAGTTAAAAAGCATTCTTTTTTTTCCTTGAGAGGTTGTGAGCAATTTGAGAGCAAGAACCACATGTTTTTGCTTTGGTTTCCTTAATATACTACATGGTGCAGAGCAAACATTCTTTCATTTATTCATTCACACAACAAATGCCTACTGAGATCTACTGTGTACCAAATATTTTTCTATGCACTTGAGATACATCACTGTATGAAATAGACAAAAGTCCTTGTTCACAATCATGAGAAAAGCTGAATTATACCATACCATATGCTAAATGTATTTCCTGATGTATAATTTTCCTATCTTCTTTTCATGTGAAGGGTGGCATCTGTATTTACAAAGCAGTTATCATTTAAAATGTTTTAAGAGCTTTTTCTCACTAGTAGTAATTCTGAAGTTAAATTTAGAAAAATTCAGCATTAAAAAAAAGAAAAATTCAGCATCAAAGGAATTAGATGAAAACAATGCTTGATAGAATTTGTAAGTGAAGTGAGAAACTCTTGACTGTGAACTTGCTTCCTGTAGCAAGTATATGTGCCTTTTGAATATGCTTCTGTTAAGTTTTTATTTTTATGACTCACTGATCAAATGATATGCAAACAAGAAATACGTGAAACCAAAGTCATCAGATGTGTATTTGTATTTGAAAGCTCAAAGGAAATACTTTAATCAACAGATAGGGCTATGGCTTTAAAGAGCTAAAAATTGCCTTTCTTTGTCCTAAATATAACTTTGAAATTATTTTGGGGACCAAAAACCCCCACAAACTGTAATTTATAAAAACATTTTTCTGTTTGTGTATGCAAACTAACAATTGTTTGGCCAAGTAGTGTCTGAAAATACCTTTATCTCTTTCCATTCAGTAATTGCTGGACCAAGAAAGACCTTCATACAGGTCACGTTATTGCTTAATTAATTTAGCATTAAAGCATGACAGGGCGTGTTTTAGTGTCTATTAATGCACGCCTTGGGTGCCTTCAACTGCTTGAGGCATGTATTAATAGCCCAGTAAAGCATGCCCTAGAGTCACCTAGTGTCATTATAAAATGGTTATTTAATTTGGAATTTTATTTTTAAACCTTATTTTCCACTGAATTTACACTCTGTGTTCTTCCACTGCATGAAATAGTTCTTACAGTTAGGATCCTTTTTCAAATTAATTTGCCATACAAGGGGGAAAAAGTCAGCAGCATTTAGCTTCCATGGTGTGAATATATTATATATTTCTACACTTGCTGCATAAATAGAAACAGAAAAGTAAAGGAGGGTTTTGCCTACTACATAAATGTTTCTTAAAAAATTGTCAGATGTGCAGAGGAATAATTTTTCATTCAGTAGAACTGAGTTTTCTGATACTAATCACTTTTACTGTTTGTTACCCCTTTCCTCAGTGATATAAGTGGCTAACTCTTTTCTTCGTCTCTCTGAAATGCCACTATTAATTGAATAATGAGATATGATATAGCCTAAATAATGGAATGAAAGCATATAAGGGGACTATTGGATATCCCAAGCCCTCAGATCCCACTGATGATCCCTCGTCAGAAGTAGCGGTAACTCTCCCCCTCTGCTCCCCTCATTTCTCTCTGGCTGTCCCTCTTGTGCCTAAAGCCCTTTAATTGACCTTACCTGGGATCATGACCTTTCAAGTAAAAACCAATACTTCTCAAGCACCACCTCCACCGGTCCTCACTGCTTCCAGACTGGTATCAAAAGTCACATCACACCGAATGCTCTAGAGGGATTGAAATTTGTAACACCAAGCACAGTGTCAAATTTGGGAGAAGATAGCTTGCACATCAAAGCCATTGAGAGATTGCTCTTCTGGACATCAGCAAAAATTTGGAAAAATGTGTTTGGCAAGGAGTGCTGAGGACATGGGCCAAGGGAAGGAGGACCATGATTTCTACCTGTCAGGTTTTTGGAAAGTACACGTAAAGTAGATCATGGAATAGATTGTGTCCTGGCTTATGTGTTGGCAGTGGTTTGCTTTCCTGAGTCAGGATTTCTATCAAAAGCCTATTTAACTCACACGGTGGACCTGTGCAAAAGACACATGCGTCTGTGATTATGGTGAGCTTAATTAAGTGGTATCTTCCACTGCTTCTAGCCGCTATTATATATGTGGGCAAATCAGCCCCAGGCCCTGGTAACTGTTATGCAACTGATGGGCTGGAAAATCTTTTTTCTTTTTTAAAACTTATGTCAATAAGGAGAGAACATCAGAAGCCTTGGCTTTTACCTGACAAATGGCTATTTAGATTCGTCAATTACATTAAGGCCATGATAGCTATAGTGATATGTATAGTAATATAGGACCTAGAAAGTAGTGAGTCTTCTAGAAGCCATAGAAGATAACATGACTGCCAGAGAGTAGAAAATTCCATTAAAATAACTACAGAGTTCTGGGACCTCGATGATGTTTCTGGATTCTGTTTATGTCAAAATTGCCTTTTTTAAAGTGAAAGTTAGTTGCTCCATCTTATGCCCTCTACCTTTCAAGCAAATAAGCAAACAATAGAATGTTTGGTAGACCTGTTTGATATTTGGGAACAGTTTATACCTGATAGATGAACAGAGTATGGGAAACGCTTCCTACTGGTCTGGGCTATAAGGCAAGTAGCAAGGGCATTGTCTCCTTTTTACCAGTGACTCTATGGTGCTGGAGTGTTTATAGCAGATGAGGAAGCTGTTTGAACTGGTAGAAAGACACAGCAGGATAATTACTGTGGACACCCAATGATTTTGGAGCAAAGCCATGCCTCTTCACCTATAACTCTTCTTTTGAGAAACAGCTCTTAGTTTTGCCCCGGTCACACGTATAGCCCGGATACCTAGTCATCAGCTAACAGCTGCCTATGTGATCTGAGGTATCCATTTTGAACTTTCCAGGAAGCTATAAGGTCAGAGGGCTGGCAACAGTTATTATGAATTATAGTGATATATAGAGACCCAGCTTGAAGGTACAGATAAATAATGTGAACATTCCCAATGGGCACATTTCTCTCAGATTGCCATCCCTACTCCAGTCAATACCTAAGGCTTCACGGGTAGGTTTCCATGACCTGAAGGGGACATCGCTGGAACTTGGATAAAAGAAAATGTCACACTACGTGCTGGCAGCCAGAGGCAGCTTGTTGTGACTTTTGTAACTGTGGAGGTCTGAAGAACACTGGAAAGGGTCATCCTCCCTGTGGGTATAATTCCAAGTGGTGAATCTCATTATCCACATTGTCTGGTAAAGAGATGTCTGCAGCTACAGATCTTCACTGATACAGAAGTAGCAGCTAATTGTGTAATTGTGGGAGAAGAAGAATTTGGGGGGGAGGGGTGTTTTGTGAAAAAGAAGGTTGCATAAGAATTATCTGGGTGAGCTTCTGAGTTTGAAAATATGTATTTTCCAGGTGAATGATCATGATGAGGCTGGTGCGGAAGAGAATTTCAACACTCAGGTAGATAGTGACATCCACAGAACTCTACTGTGTGGTGATCAGTCAGCTTCCTTCCCTGGCAGAGAAGTCACTTCAGTGTTTTCTTGTAGGGTCATCAACAATGTAGCCATGGTATGAGGGACAAAATTTTGCATGAGCTCACCAATAGATTATTTACTCTCACTGAGGCTAACCTGATTACCATCATTCACAGGGAACTAGTTTACTAGCAACAGGGACCAGCACTGAGACTGGGTATGGTCCTATACCTTAGATAGTCAGTCCCAGCCACATGACACTAGTTCTTCTGGAATAGATGACTGTGTATCAGTTCCCTTTCCTTGTCTGCCAAAGAACGCGTCTGTGGACTTATTAAATGCCTTGTTTATCATCATATATGAAGTATCTGGCCTTATGAAAAGATAATAGATGATTTTTTTAAAGATTTTTATTTTTTTTAATTTATTCATGAGAGGCAGAGAGAGAGAAAGGCAGAGGCAGAGGGAGAAGTAGGCTGCCTTCAGGGCAGGGAGCCCGATGCGGGACTCAATCCCAGGACCCTGGGATCATGACCTGAGCCGAAGGCAGATGCTTAACTGACTGAGCCACCCAGGTGCCCCGAAGAAAAGATGATAGATCTTTTGAAGCCTTAATTTCTGCAATTTCTGGAGGGCCTTGTGAGATCGGCATCTGTTCTGTAGAATCTGGTATAGAACAAACAAGTGGCTTGTATTTTGTGATCATTCTCCCATGGCCAGAAAACATGGTTCTGGGCAACGAAGGGACAGAAGAAGCGAGAGTGACTTCTTCACTCTTACCGTCAATGATACACTTTCCACATTTTTGTTCTGCATCACCTTTTCCCTAGACTCTACTGATACGGAGATATTAGGACTTAATGTACACGTGCTTCTACCAGGGGACAATGGTTCCATCAAATTAGAAGACGAGTCTGCTTGCTCCTGGCCATTATAGCTACTACATGCCATTGAATAAATCGGCAAAAAAGGGGGTTCCTGTAATTACTGGGGTTCTTTTTCCTAGTTATCAAGAAAAGTAGGTAAAGAGGAATATCCCCTTGGGCAGGGACCACCTCTGCTATAGAAATTATATAATATCCAATGCAGGCAGATTCCTTATGAATGAAGTTTTAAATAACCTCACCAGGCAAAGAATCCCAAATTAGCTGAGGTGCTACTGAAAGAAGATGAGTATAGAATGGACAGTGGAGGAGGGAACTTATTAGTGCCATCTATAAGTCCCAAATAATTTCAAAAACAAAGATGGTTGTTTTTACTACTGTGATTCTCCAACACCCCCCGTACCTCTCTTCTCTTATTTCCCACTGTCTTATGCAGAGTATATTGGAGATGATTAATATCCCAATAGCTCTCAGTTGCAAGTCTGTCATTACATAGTGATAGAGCTGGAGGAAGAGTGCTGGATGCAGTAACTGATGAGAATTTTGTTCCTCTGCGGGAGAGGAAGAGCATATTTTTGTTAAGCACTAGCATACTGTTGGGATGTTTAAGATGGAATATATTAATGTTGGCAAAGCCAAAGCCTAGGCTCTAGTTGATATTTGTTATGTTTGCTGGTTGCTCAGAACCGTTTGACTACCCTTCCTATGTTTGATGAAGTTCCTGCTGCAAAGTCTGAAGCCTGGGAACTCTTTTCCAGCTTCCTTGGGCATTATGACCAAAGCCCTATCAGTCTTACTCTTAACTACAAGTTAACCCTTATTAACTATTAACCGTTAAATGAGCTAGTTTTGACACTTATTGGGTATAGTACAACTGGGTTCTTCTTGGCTGCAGAGGTTCTTTTCACTGCTCATTGATTGGAGATCCTAAATTGTAAGGAAGAGGGTTGTTCTGTTACACTTCCTCTTAAAAACAAGACAAACTTCTATGTCATATGTTTCTTTTTTCCAAAATGAAATTTCTAGTTCATAGGTAAGAATATACTGTTACTAATAGACTCAGCCATCCACAAACTAATCTAAGTCCTTTAGCTAGAACTAAATTGAAGATTTTTTTTCTCCAAAAGCTATTTTGCTTGGAGAAGCATCTTCAAAGCTGCTCTTGTTATATTTGGAAGAGACCAAGGAGTGTGAACAAGTAAGTGCTCGCTTTTGAGTTATGCCAAGAATTAGTCTAGCATTTTAGATTTCCGTGCAAAATAATTTCACAGGCTCTTGAATGTGACATGAACATGAATGCAACAAATCCCCTTATTATTACTCTTTCTTCACTTACTTGACACGGTTTTTCAAATTGTTTAGGGAAAAATGCAAAACATACCAGAACACTCTAGAGTTCTATATTCTCTTTAAGGTTAATCCAGTCTATTCATTTTGAAAACACTATTTTTGGAACAGTTAATATTCAAGTATTTATTATTGTCTTGGGTTTGCCTTAGAATATGAGCATTTTTCCAGAACAAAACTGATTTTGGCATTATTCATTAAATGATCTAAAATATAATCTGGCAGCATTATTGTGCAAAAACAGTCAACTCTCAGAGGTTCCTAGGTTCAGAGTTGAAGATGAGCCAATTTTTTCTTTTTTGTCATTCTGAGCAAAAAACTTTTTTAGGGTTAATCACAGAGAAAATAATAACAGTACCAACAGAGTAAAAGTTGGAGTTGGTCTGTCTTTGGACATTAGGAGGGCTGTATGAGTATCCTGGGTACTTGGTGGTTTGAGAAGAATCATGTGAATGAGATAATTCCAAAATAATTTTAAGTTAATCTGTTATTTTTACCTAGCATGTGAGAAATGCAAAAGCTACAATCCATGTATTCATTCTTTTTAGATTAAACCTGTTTTTCTTAAAGGAGTTCTCTCTGTCTCTCACCTGGCTCTCTCTGGCTCTCTCTGTCTCTTTCTAACTCTTCTGGCAAAACTAAGTTTGGAGTTAAGTTTGAGTTGAGCCTGAGAAATTTCTGGCTTAGGACACATTTGGCTCAGAAAGAAGATTCCCATTCAACCTTTGGATCCAAGAAATCCTGCTGGACCAAAACAAATACCACAGCTGCCTACATACTTTTGTTCCCTGAATGTCTAGTTCACAGAGGTCAAGAGCAAGCATTATTAAAATGGGCATGCTGGGGAGGGGTAAATGCCATTTTGCCGTAATTTATACTTTAGTAAGTGCAAATAGCTTGGCCTTACTTTACCTCCTTTTGTAAGGTATCACACCCCTTGATAAACACAACTTTTATTTTTACTTAATCACAGCCCATTCCACATCCATACAGGAATCTTTCCAATGCTATGTGCCAGTAATGTTGGTTGAAATGCCTGGAAAGTTTCCCTAAATAATCAGACTTCTATTATGTCATCACATACACTGCCCGGGAAGAATGTTTAGGGAACTAAAGCGGGGGTGTGGGGAGGTGTTCTCGAGAACATTTCATTGGAGATAGAACTCTCTCTACTTTAGAGCAGACTAAATATTGAGGGTAAAATAAGAACTAGCACACACACATCTTTGCAATAAATTATTTTTGGTTTTTTCTCTCTGGCACATTTTTGGTAATTCCTTCTGTTTCTGTTCAAGCCGTAGTTTTCCATGTGTTAGAGGTGTCTCACGTTCATCAGTCAGGCTGGGTCCACTGCGACTTGCAGTGTTTGCTTTCACAATAGCCATGTGCACTATATATTTCTCGAACGGGAACTCGTGCAATGCTTCCCATTTGCCTTCAATCACTAGCAGATGCAGAACAGTCAGATCATTTCCCTTTAACTGGCCTAAGGGACTAAAGGAATTCAGAGGAATTCTAAACCAAGTGGTTCCTCTGCGTTGTCTGACTTCACTTCTTGAACCTAAGGCTAAGAATCCAGGGTATTATAACCGGACTCCTTCTGAAGTATCCATTTCCTTTACTTTGTTTTTCTTCTGAGCATCAAACTTTGTAAACTCATATATCTTTAGGCATTCATGCGACATGTGAATTGGTGTTGGAAGAAGTACAGCATTGAAAACTCATGTTGAACTTCCTACTAATGCTTCTTAATGTTTTTGAAAATATTCTGAAGCTTCGAATAGCAGACAGGTCCTTGCAGTCAAGGGGCCTAGGATCAGTTTACGGGTCTGCAATTAGCCCCAGATGACTTGAGACTGACAGAACTCTCTGGATCTCTGATTCCTCATCAATAGACTATAGCTCTGAGGTATCATAACCATGACCTCCCTCTGCCTTGGTCATCCTGCCCCAACTCCTGCCATTCAAAGTTGCTCTTAATTGCAAATCTCTATTATGTGTGTATAAATCCATACACACATACACATATCCATTAAGTCCCCAAGTGGATCTTGGAATCTAGAAAGGGAGAGGACTCAAAGGAGAATTTGAAGAAGAATATGATGAAGCCCAAATGAATGAAACTGGAGAGGCTTTTGGACATGGTGTTGAACATGGAAATTTGAGAAAACAGAAAAGAGAAGAGAAGGAAGGAATAGCCTAGAAAAGACAGAATTGTAAGAAGAAAAGAAATAAAATCCCAAACCTCATTTTTCTCCACATTTTTTCTCTAACAGGAAAATTCTAGTGTAGAGATTTTTATTGATTTATCTCTGGTTTGGACCCTGAACTCTAAGTTCTGTCCAAGAAAATTCCCTGTTGAGCATGGAGACCACATTTCTTTGCTGCCGGGAGTAACTGGTTAAACACGGAATGTATTGGGACCTGTAAGACTTAGGTCATTCAATGAGTGTATTTTCCAAAAGTCACTTTACATGACATAACCATTGAATTAGAATTACTCTCTAAATTCCACAATTATCACAGAACAAGCTTTTGTGATTTAGGGTGTTGGTGTGGAGCAAACCTTATTATTGTTCCAAGCAAATTGGTTCTTTTTTTTTGAAGCTCTCCATATTCTTAAAAAAACTACTAATGATGTACTTCCTATTCATTTGCTTTTAACTTGTTGTATGATTGTTTGGTAAATATATAGGTCCAGAGGTATTTCAGACAGTTTCGTTAGTCCTGGTTCAAAAGATAGGAAATAGTGTCCTGCCGTTTTGCACAATAATTATAGGATCAGTATGGGATGTGAGTCCAAATTTATAAAGTTGTTTTAAAAAAAGTAATTTCAAACATCTAAAATGCTATGTTATTTCTAAGTAAAATTATTATGGTAATCCAGAAAACTCTTCCTAAAAACCATGTATTTACGGATACGATGAAATATTTTCCCTAGTGTGTTTATTTCCATTTTGCAAAAACTTTAATTCAGAAACAATTGTGCGGTTTTGATCAGCAGTCATGCACTTTGCTGAATGAATTTTCTTATTTCTGATTACTTGTTGAAGAAGGTAAACATTACACACATCAAACATTTAAAGGTTAAGAATGCCACAGTGGCTTCAAAATGCCACTCCTCATTGTTGTTTAATTCATGGGTAATTACATATCACAACGTGGAGAATACCCAGTGTTAAAAGTAGGAGTCTGGGTATCTCTGTTGGTTTATATGTTCCCTGTGTCTGTTGCGTAAACCGCTGGCTGAGATTGCTGGACATAAGAATGTTTCTCTTACAATGAGGATATGTATCTCAGTCTTATTTATTTATGTATTTGTTTGTTTATTTATTTATTTTTCACCTGGCACGCACAAGAAGGAAAAATATAGCTTAAAAATACAGGTAGATTCTACTTCTTGTTTTCTTCCCCTGCCCTTACTGCACACAGTCAAACTTTTTCTATGCTGGTATTATTTGGGGTTAGAAATTTTTAGAATGACATATAGTAGTTTATTAGAATGCCAATTTATACAAATAAATAGTTTACTGGAATAATATATTCATTATTTTGAATTCATACATGTAAAGTGCTCAGAACAGTGACTGGCATACAGTGTGTCCTCGAATAACTTTAGATACTCTTGTTGTATTTTGTTACTATTAACCTGATGCTCTCTACCTCCCCAGACCCTACTCATTCCAAACAAGAAAGCTAGATGGAAATCAGCCTGCCCAATCCATAAAAGAGAAAGGACTGGAGGGAATGGATTGTAGAGAATGAATTTAGGTTCATGGGGCATTCTTAATAGCTAACATTTTTTTTTTTTTTTGAGCACGTATGTGTGCTTTTCATGAATTTCATTATCAATTTCTCACAAGAGCTCCCGGAAGTAGGTGTTATTGTCATTCTTATTTTAAAGATGAGGAAATTGAGGTTGAAAGAAGTTAAACTGTCCATGGTTGCAAATTAGTAAGTCAAAGAGCTGGAACCCAGGTCAAAAGTTTGCAAGGCCAAAGCTCTGAGCTTTTCTATACTGCCTTCTTGGGGCACTTGGCTGGCTCAGTCGGCCCCCACCCCACATTGCGCATGGGGCCTGTTAAAAAAAAAAATAGACTTCTTCCTCGTTCTAATCACGAGCTATGTTCTCAGTTCTGTAGCTAACCCAGCATGGTGCCTGGGACTTGGTACTCAGGTACTCAGTGAATTAGTATTGAGTTTATTTGGTCCCTGTGATGTATGTGGTTGTGTATTTATTACTTTGTGAGACACGATGAGTTGTAACACCAGCTACGGTTTATACACAGCCGGGATGGAACACAGGGCTCTTACATCATGTTGCCCGAGAGGGTTGGCCTTTGTTATGAGTGTCAAAGAGTTCATCACTTTCATATCCCCAGTACATAAGACAGTGTTTAGTACCTGTGGTATCTTAGTAAACATTTGTTCATCCACATATTTTAACAGATTGTTTTTCCCCCATGTTCATATCCCTGCTTTTATCTATAGCTTTCTCTGCTCTCATCCTTCTCTGTCCTGCTTGGCAATCTTTCCCGTTATTCTTGTACACCTAACCCTTTCCTTCTCCAAGCTTAAACCCATAACTTTTCAGCTACACAAATGCTTCCCAGGCCACCTCCATGGAAAACAATGCTTCCTCCTCTGAAATCTGAGAGCCTTTATTCTCTACACCACTCACTTGGCACTTATTGCTGACTGTAGCTGGCAGTTTTCCAAAGTTTGTAAGCTTTTTTACCCTCCTCACTAGTTATAAGCTCCTCCAGGGCCGGAACTATTTTATATAAATGTGTGTTTAACATAGTCACCAAATTAGTGCTTTTTACATAGTGAGTTTTCAGTTTACTACAAAGACAGCTTTATTACCTGCTACATTTCTGTGTGGAGGAAAAACATTTGATCCATGTGGCTGTTCACTTACCTCAGGTGCAAAATGAAATTTCCATATTAGAGGAACAGTTTCGGTGAAAGTTAGGCTGTGTGTATATGTATGTGTGTAAATAGTCTGAGTGTATGTATTACACTTAAAAAAAATCGCAGAATTTTTTAAAGAAGCTTTTGCTGAATGCTACATCATCAGGTCAAATTAGTACTTAGTAATTTAGGGAAGGGTGGTAATAGCCTCAGTGATGTGAAATTTGGGTCTAGATGCTAGCATTTACTATGTCAACTATCACAATGGATAATTCACTACTAAATATAGTGAGAAGGTGCTAAAAGTGACTTGTTAATCCAAAGGGCAATTTCTGATTGGGAATGCACAAAGACTTGGCTCCTACCATGTTATACATTGTTGGTAGTATCTTTTTAAACCCTAAGATTAACCTCAAACCACGGTTAGGGCACAGGACATTAAATTTGAAAAAAAAGATATATAAATGAGTCATCTCGATTACTGCCCAACCTCTACACCGTAATTCTTTATGTATTATTTTCTAGGGTTGATGCCTTTTACTTTGTTTCATCTGTTCAGTTTCTCTAGGGATCCTGCTCAGAACCAAAGGAAAGAGTATGCTTCAGAGACGATAAATTCATGCCTTCTGCTAGTCACTCTCCAGCAGAGTCTGCTCCTGACATCTTTCTAAATCATTTCTGCTCTTTTATCCTGCATCCTTTTCCTTTTTTAACTTTTGTTCTTATCACAAGGTCCTTTGCTAGGAAGTAGTAGTGATTGTGCTAATCTGCACCTTTATAGGGAGCTGAAGATTTTGTTTGTTTTGATTTTGTTTAATTGGGATACTTTAATCTATAGTGTATCCAAGTCTATTATATAAAAGTGGATTAAACTTTTTATATGCTGAAAAGCACAGTTAATTCTGTATAAAGATAATTTCTTTCAAGTAAATCAGCCCTATTTGAATATCATTGAAAGCAAATGCTGACTTAGAATGATCAACAACCAATCCCAGGTTTCAAAACACTGCATTCTTAAAATGCCCCTTTGCAATATATCATCATGTACAGAAACTTCAAGATTCATCTGCTGCCTTAGTTTAAATGAGAAGTGATTCCCCACCACTGTAACCATTTTACTCCTCCAAACCTCCACCAATATCAAAAAAGTGGGAGGTGTGATTGCTCTATGGTTAATGGTTTATGCTCAGAATTTTCATAAAGCTAGTGGATCTGACCTGTCTGCATTCTCTTTGCCCTACATTTTTTCTAGTCACTATATTTCATATTGCTTTGGGTTTAGAAAGCTGCTCTGATTCCAGTCCAATCTATAAGTAGGATATAGGGTATATTCCTTTGGGCTTTCCAAAGTGTTTATGTCTTGGAGAACTTCTTATAGTAGGAGTAACTTCTGGGAGTCTTGTACTTTTCAGAGGCCTTAGAACCAGTAAGTACATTCACACTGCGATTCCTTAATAGTAAAATGGGTGTGAGTTATGCATTTAGAAAACACCAGAAATACATCGGTCTTTCTGATCTACTTTCCTTCATCATAAATCTAGTACCATTTGGAAGGGAAATAAGAAGAAATGTTGGCGAGACTCCAGTTTATATTTTGCTGAAAGTATGGAAGGATACATAGAGAAGGAGAATAACCTCCAGTTAGCTTTCTCTTGTTTTCTCTCTGTAAGTTCCTCCCAAATTATATTTATAATGAAACATCACAAAGCTATTATGTTAAACAGCCAGAAAGAAGCTATTCCCATCCTCACTTTGAAACCTCCAGGAAATTTACATTTTCCAAACATGGAAATCTTTCCTATACTTTCCAGCTATTGAGGAATAAATAATGAGAGTCACACACACACACACACACACACACAAGGTATTGAAGTCTTTGTCAGACTGGTGAATCATTTCTCAGTAGAAAGTACAATTATGGCCATGGACTTAACTAAAGAAAGACAAATAATACAAAAAGACCTTCTGTTATGACTGAATCAAGAAAGGGCCAGCACCTGCAAGAGTTAAGTACTGCTTCCCTACTTTCTTCATATTACACTCCACTGATGTGGAGCTCAGTCTTGTTCAACACAGCTCCTAGCTTTTGTTTTGCCAGTGTCTGCCGAGATATATCAGTTTTGGATAAAAATTGAGATTACATGAAGCTAAAGGGAGATGTGAGAGACGTGAACCCTAAAGTGACAGGGTCTTCCTTGGAGATGTTAATAGTCAACACATTCAGAAATATCACAGAAAAGGAATTGGATATGCCAGGGCATATCTCTATCTTCTACACAGTGGCGGCTTTAATACTGAACATATATACAGAGTTTCAAACCTTTTCTTTCTCTTTTGTGGAGTGGGATTTTTTTTTTTTCCCAATGGACTGGCAAAAGAGAACCATATGATTTTAGCAGTATAAGGGAAAAATCCTTTGTGGCTGCTTTATGCTGAATTGCACTCCCTGAACTTGTTGTGTGTGCTGCCATGCATGAAAGGGGGCTTATTTTACCTCCCTTCCAAAATGGGAGAGAGAGAGTATGGGAGGGTAGATTTTTAATTTTAGACAAAAATGACAGTGCTCTATTTTTTATGAAACATACAAGGCGAATAAGTCTACTGCTGGAATATTTTTTTGAGAAAGAAAAGAAACCTCAACTGCATCACATCAAAAAATAGCCTCACAATAGTCCAGCTAAAATCTAACGGTGTCGAGTGCATTAAGCCACTGGGAAGCTTTGTCTTACAGATCCAAGAACATATTCGTGGTACAGAGGGGCAAGGTTTGTACTCAAAACTCACACCCCATGCCACATCACAGCCGCCCCAGGCTTCATCTCATCTTTTCACTCTGTTCTCCTTGACTCAGAAATGAAAGGAAGAAACAAGCAAACTTGTCCCCATAAGGCTGGTGTGAGGCAGGAGGCGGGGGGGGGGGGGGGGGAGGCAGGGCTGCCAGGGAGGAAGGTGGTTATGCCGCTGTCAGTCAGCACCAGAAAACGCCATTTATGTGGATCCAGTGCTCACTCAGGAAGCAGAAATAAAGCACTCTGATGGGGCGCCGCCCCTCCCCCCCGTAGCACTCTCGCTCATTACCACTCTTTCTTTAAACTGCTGGCTAGATAGCTGGCAGCCAGTGCCTCAGATGAGGCTGGAGGAAGGGAGCATATAAATTACTGTTGCATTTTACAGCGAAGATAAACTCAAACTGCAGGGTTATAGCCCAAAATGACATGAAGGGAAGGCTCCAGCAGGACTCTCAAAAGAACAAGGAATAGAAAATGGATAGAAAGAGTTATTCAGGGAATATGGGATCATGGAGGAGGGGAAAAAAAAATTCTAAACAAGTTGTGTAAAATCTGCTGCTTTAGTGGGTCTTAAAGAGCTTATGTCAGCTTAATTCTGTGTGGTAGCATAATGTAAATCTATGGGAAATGGGGCTTTAGGCATCTCTGCTCTATTCCATTTCTGCAGATTGCCAGGCATGGCAATAAATGTCAAATGATTATTTATTTGATCATTAGAAACTTCATTAGATTTTGATTTGATGCTCTTCAACCTCCCCATTCCCTACCACCACCATCACCAAAAGGAGAGCTCAGTTTTGAAATTCAATCCAGCTAGTTTGATTGGGGGGAAAAATGTTATGAAATAAAATCTAGTAAATACCAGCATCTAGATGACAACATTCTGCATAAATATAGAATCTCCTCTCCAAGGAGCTTACAGCACTTTGCTAACGCGATGAAAGACACATTTTGGCAAGAGCGGTACAATTTTTGGAAGCCTTTTTAGTATTTTGTTAGATGGAAGGCTGTTTCTGAGGTGAGATCACACCCCTCTGGCTACAGACAGAGTCTGATTGTATGTTCTTGGCTTAAGAGTCTTAGCTTATAATGTATTTGAACTTTCACTCAGCTTTCTTGGACTTGATTTATTTGCAGATTATATTACCTGGGAAAAAGAGTTTGCGGGCCCTTAGTTGGCTTGGGTACTTTGGTACTCGGCTGGCTGGTGCCTGCATGTTGGTCTCACCCTTGCTCACAGCACAGAACCTGAGCCTTATTATCTTCATAAAAAAAGGGTCTTTTTACTGCCGACAGCAGTGTCGGATATATATTTACAGCTGACTTTGTCATTGCTGTTTCAGTTTGTCCTGTGCCTTTCACGCTACAATTTTCCTAGGAATCATGTATAGTGTGGGAGACAAAGGAAGGAAGAGAGAAAGCCCTGCAACTGGCTCCCTTCCTCAGGGAACAGTACTTGCATGTCAAAAGACCCACCAAATAGGAATTGGACTGACTTTCATAAAACCAGGGATTTAAGCCCAGTGTGAGGTATGTATTATTGCCACAGAACACATGCTGCAAAGAAGCATAAAGAAACAGGCTTTATCTCTCTGCCTGAAACCTTCTTGGAACCTTCTGGGAGTGCACATTCTAAATCAAGAATCAAAACGTTTTCCCAGCACAACTGCAGATTGAAAATAGGCACTTGAACAACATAGGCAGAGATGTAGAAGAAGAATGACTTTGAAATATCTACAACCCACCCCAAGCCACCCTGGGTCTTTCTGTAGACATGAGCAGTATTCATCTCCACTAAAGGGTATGCAGCACTCGGTAGGAACAAATGACAGCTGACAAAAAGATCCACAAGATGCCTGAGCTTGCCCCTTGCCCGCGCAGAGTAGTTTTCTTTCCTGTTTTGTTTTTCCATCATAAAGAAAGGGCAGATATTTTTATTTCAAGAAGCACCCTATAGTCATAGATTTTTGTTGGTGTTTTTTTTTGTTTTCCTGCAGCACTTGCTAGTATATCTCGATTGAAACAAGTACCTAAAGGATGAATTTTTTCCATTAGTCTAAGTGGTATGAAACATCGAGGAAAACAAGCTTAGGGATATGTTATTGTGCTGCATGTTTAACAACAACAATAATAACAAGTTGTGGTTAGGAAGTCCGTCCTCTTTTTGTGGGAGAAGTTGCTATCATCAACACAAAACAAAATCTTTATTACTGCCTGTTGATCAGTGACATTTATCAGGTATGTTCCTGGTGAAGAGCCCTGCACCAGGCTCAGCTGGCGTCATGGAAAAGCAACAGCCTGCAAGGGTCTGGGTCTAGTACAGGCAACAAAGAACCCAGGCGAGGAAGGGGAGTCCTTTCTGGAGCAAAATCTTTGCTGAAGAAAGAGAAGTCAAGGTTAAAGGAAGTGTGTGAGCCCAGAGGCCCTCCTGAGCAGAGAATGGGAAGTTAGGTGAATGGTTTCTTCTTTGTGCTAGGGGTATTTGGAAGGAGCTGAAAGACTGATGGTAGAGACAACAGGAGAACAGGAACACAATGTGCTAAGGCCAGAGGAAGGGGCGTGTTCTGGATGAGGAACAGGGAATGGCTGAGTTTTAACTGATGTCAATTCTGTGTGGGAAAAGCAATGCCATCCGTGAGAAAGGCAGGAGTCTGGGCAGAAGGTCTCTATAACCAAGTTGAGGCGTGTCAGTTGGATATACTAGACAACAGGGAGGAATTACGATTTTGTGTCTAGAGAGGCTTCTCTGGCTGTAGGTGTGGGCAGCAGGGAGAGTGGATCTTTGATCCAGGCTTTTTAGGACACAGATCGGCAACTGTCGCAATGCATTTTGTTCTAGATGATTTGTCGATGAACAGGTCGTGTTTCTACATTCACTCTTATGGGGGTGGGAGATACAGACTTAACTAACATGAGGTGACCGCAGGCAGGGAAAAGAGCAGCGGGAGGGTGAGGGCTGAAGGGAGCCAACTTCACTGTCACTCAGTGCCGCCCTGAGGCTTGGACTCAGGTAAAGTAGTTTCTCAGTTCTGGGTCCAAAAGACAGCGTGGGTAGAGAAGCGAAAGGAGCATGATGGAAGCGGTCAGGAGATTGAAGGGTAAGACAAGCCAGTGGATACAGGTGGGGACTGAAGCTATGTGAGCCGTCAAGTAACAATGGAAGCATAATCTGGTGCCTTGCCAGAGATGACGTTTTCGTCCGTGTGTGTGTGTGTGTGTGTGTGTGTGTGTGTGTGTGTCTGTGTGTCTGTGTGTCTGTGTGTCTGTGTGTCTGTGTTCCCTCTCACCGGAGAGGTTCCTGTCTATTCTAGAAGATGGAGAAGACAGAAAATGACCTTAAGACAATGTTCCTTGTTCTGTGAAGGGCCACTGGGGCACTCATTTATGTAAATATAGAACAAATATTTAAGTATTTATATTATTTATAAGTATTTATTTACATAGATACTTAGTTATATAAATATTGAACAAGTTGTCATGTGTGTTAGCCTATTAAGACAAACGTATTTTGAGTTTATTGATTATAATTGTTGAAGCAAGGTCATGTGTATGTGGAAAGTCATTATACCATTCCCTTAACATATGCACAGATTTTGGATATTTACATTAAAAAAAATAGATACATAGCCAATATTTAGCTGATATCTATATGTGTAGTGTGTGTATGTATATAATGTGTATGTATAAATGTATAATGTGTATGTTTGTGTGTATATATAATATGTGTATATATATACTGTGTGTACGTACATTTAATGTATGTGTGTATGTGTATATATATGTGTGTATATATGTGTGTATGTATATATGTAAAATATGTGTATATATATATAATGTGTGCATATGTATAATGCGTGTGTTTATATGTGTGTGTATATATTATATATATATAATGTGCATGTATGTGCAGGTGTGTATATACATAGAGAGAGAGCTTTAGCTATAATGGGGAGATTAATGATAGAAAAGAAAGGGATCCGGTAATGGATCCTGGAACAAGTCTTAATCTGCTGTGTTCCCTGGCTAGAGGCTATGTGTGAAAATGGTTGAACTGTAACATCGAAGCATGATACTAAGACATAACAGAGAAGGATTTCCTTTTCAGGGCGCCTGGGTGGCTCAGTCGGTTAAACGTCTGCCTTCACCTCAGGTCATGATCCTGGGGTACTGGGATCGAGCCCTGCATCAGGCTCCCTGCTCAGTGGGGAGCCTGCTTCTCCCTCTCCCTCTGCCCCTCCCCCCACTCCTCATGCCCCCCCCCAAGTAAATAAATAAAATCTTAAAAAAAAAAAAGAATTTAAAAAACTGTCTGGTGTCACAGGATTTGAACCCAGATACTTTACCTTTGGAGTCCACACACTTGATGATATTTTCTGTTTACAGCCTGTATGTGCAGCATGAGCTCAGTAAATATCGATGAAGTGAGATTAGTCATGGTATAGAGTCAGAAGGGTTCCGAGGTGGGGCTGTGGTGGTAGACATGGTAAGAAGTACCTTCTCCTGTGATGAGAGCTTTGTGGGAGGTAGAGGTAATATGAAGATGGACTCCTTTAAGCATGCCCAACTTTGGAGTAGACAGAGGTAAGGAGGATAAGATTGGTTTCTAGGACAGAAGCCGTAGGCAAGCAGTAGACAATAGAATGTAGTAATGATAATTGACAAGAAAATGGATAAAGATTCGGGGCAGGATGTGTTGAGGACTTTAGGTTGGGCTTCTCTGTCAAACCAAATGCCAGAGGAAAATCAAAACAAGAATGTGGTCAGAAAGTAAGGACAATCTAACTAATCAGAGAAACCAATGGTGTATCATTTAGGAATATATTTGGCTGCAAAAACCAAAATGTTAATAAAACCTAGCTTAAACATTGGGATGTGTACTTTATTTATATAACAAGATACCCAGAGTTTCCCTGTTGGTAGTGTCGGTTTCCCCACTCAAGGATGTCATTAGGATTTTTCCTTTCTGCTTTGTCATCTTGGAATGTTGATTTTCATATCCATGCTTGTCTCGTGGTCACAAGATGTCTGCTGCAGAACCAGCCATTACATCTGCAAGGGACACAGAAAGAAGCAGCAAAGAACAGAACCTGTCTCATCTGTCGTCTTTTAAAAGGAAAGGTTTCTATGATGCCACTTTCCTAAGCGAGGTTTCTCAGCTCAGATCTCATTGGCTAGAAGCAGGTCACAAGGTCACCCCTAATTGCCATGAATAACTTATACATCACATCACCAGAGCTAGGCAATTTCTGCTCTGTACAAAGTTATTATTCTCTTAGGAAGTAATAGAGATTGTTTTTATCTGAGAAACATATATATTTTCTGGTTAAAATTTGGAAAAGTTATCTTTATTTTGTCTCAGACAGAATCTGTCATGTGGTTGCCCTTCAAGTAAGTTCTATAATCACAAAGATTCCTGCCCAGAAATGTTCCAGTGTCATTCTTGGCCATCATTTGTTATTTTGCTATTATACACTTTATGGCATTGCTGCTGTCCTGGTTTGCCAATTTAAGTAACATCTCACCAAGTAATTATAAAATACTTCTCCATGCAGCTTTAAGGGTTTTTTAAGATAATATTTATGGTGGCAACTCCTCAGTGTGGTAATTTGGAGTCAGAGTCCTGCTGGAGCTGGGAATGGAATCCAACTTCTCCAGCCTGTTAGAACAGAATGCAAACTTCCATGGGAGACATCCCACAGTCTCTTTCTGTGGGAGGAATTGTATCAAATCCTCTTGCTCTGTGTATGTGTGTGTGAGGATGGGATGAGGTGGGGGAGAGACAGAGAGACAGAGAGGGAAGAAATAGATGGTGTACAATGTCTATTAATAAGGTTCAACTCCTGGGGTACTGGGATCGAGCCCTGCATCAGGCTCCCTGCTCAGTGGGAGGGAGCACTCCCGTTTCAACGGGAGTTTCAAAGTTCTTTCCTTCTTTCCTATCCTCCAATACCTGTTGGTATTTTATGGATTCCTGGTTGTGATTTTGGCATGATGATCATATTTACCATTGAGTTTAATGGTAGAATCAATTTCAACTAGACATTTCTAAAACTGGTTAGTTTGTTTCAGAATCATTCTAGCAATTTTTTTTATCTGGTTTGTACAACTCTTAAATTCATGAAGTTGATATGCAGTGATCCAAATAAAAGCAGAAACAAAACACTCCTAATTCTATAATCTTACAAAGTTAGGTTTTCCATTCTGCCACTATTGTAGGTTAGTTCTTGTCTCTTTATGTTAAACATTTTTCTTTCTTATAAAAAGCTGTCACATTTGTAAGAGACTTCTCAGTCCCTTCCTGTTTTAGTACAAGAGCAAGATGACAAAATTGCCATAATAACTTATAACATTATGAATATTAATTTATCATAATTGCTTACTGTCCTCTCTTCCCAACAGAAGCGTGGCTTCTCGTTGGCAAGCAAGTCACCTTTTTTCAGTTTGCACTTGTGCAAGCAAGGGGACAGACCAACAGACCCTGTGGGGGATAAAATAGGCTTCCATGGCTTTTCAGTTAGTCTGGGACCTGTGATAGACAAACATAAATGTTCTCATCATGCTCGTCCATTTCTTCCATTTGAGGGAAGAGGAGCCTGCAGTCTTAGATATTTCCACTCTGGTCTTTCTTTCCAAACCCTCCTGCCTTCTCTGGGCTCCTGAATGGTCAATTACATGGTCTCTTCAAGTGTCTCACATATCTTGCTCCCTCCTTAGGCTTTTCTCTCAGACCATAAATGTTCTCAAATCTTTCTCCTCCTAAAAATCCTTTTCCTGAATGTATCCCTCACTCCCTTCCCCATGACTGCCACCTTCTGTCCCCATGTTTACATGTTCCAGTGACTCTCCACCCCCATTTAATATGGCTTTCCCTGGATTAACAATTGTCAGCAAGAAGCTGGGGTGGATGAAAGGCACCCACTCCACGTGGATAAATCTGTTCTACAGAAGCAGAAAGGAGTTCCAGTGCCACTGGGATATGTGACAAGACCAGAAACATTTATGGGCATAGACGTAGGGCATTCCTCTGGCTCCCTATTGTGTGGAACACAATTGCTGATGATTGTGTCTATGGATGACAGACAGTCTTATTAGAGTTGTTGGAAGCTTGACCGAACCCCTAGATCTGGCCTCCAAGGGAGCCTAACCTGAATTATCCCATATGGACCAGGTTTATTTAAAAAACACCAATTTCTCATAGGCATAGTATGAATAGTACTACAGTAGAGAATTAAGTACACTAGTACTCCAACAGTTATCTAATGGACACTCAAAAAACATATATTTTTGCATCCTCAAGGAAGAACTTAAGGAGACTAGACCTGGAGTTCTTACAGCCACCCTGAATTACATTATCTAGAGCTCCATGTGGTATGTTATTCTAGATGAAATAACCCAGATGTACAGAAATGTTTTGCTGGGGAAGGAAGAAACCTAGAATACCCTTTGGGAAGTGGGTGTTGTATCCTTAAAAAATGGCTATTGATTCATATAGCAGATTTAGGGCTGGATTTTTGGGAAGGATAAGAAGCCAAGTTAGGAACTGGGGGGGCAATCATGGGAAGACATGTCATGAGGGGTTTAGCTTCTGTACTGCTTTTCCTTTGAGTTATGAGAGATTTGAAATCTTGTCTTTCCATATTGTGATCTCATATTTTTTTTTTTGGACACCTCAGTGAAATCTGGTGTACATGTATGACTTTTATAATGGATAAGTGGAGAAGATACATGGGGAGCCCAAGAGAGTTGGAGGACTCAGCATCCTCTCTGGGTCAAATCCATATGCTCCATCTTTCCACATTCAATCACTGGAGGTGAAACTTTCTCAGAGGAACAAAATGAACACATATTTCATTAGCATTACCTTGGTGTCTGTTCCACATTCCTCTCTTCCGACGTGTGCTTCTAGGGAGTCTGTTTTTATAGCCTTGGCATGAAACACCAGCACCACCATACTGACTCCCAAACTGTTACATTCAGCCCAGAGTTTATATTCAGTCCAAGTTCAGCTTGGTCCTGGACATCTCCACCTGGACATACTCTCTCAATCTGCTCATCGTCAGGTTCTTTACCTTCTTTCTACTACTCCACTATGTTCCTCCCTAAAAAGACTGAGTTTACACAGTGATTCAAGATAAACACATGGTCTCTGTGTGTGTGTGTGTGTGTGTGTGTGTTTACATATATCACAAAATACTTTGAATTTGATCTCCAACCTACTCCTCTGAATCTCCCTCTCGTACTGCCCTCATTCCCTCTCATTCAATCGATGCTTCCTGCATCTATCATCTCCTCAAGCCATGTTCTACCAACATTCTATTTCTAACCCACAAATCAACTTAAATGCACCAGAAAACACAATAAATACATAATGCACTTTAAAATCTGTGTAGCAGATTTAACCAGCCTTTTTACGTTCCTCAGCCCTCCCCCCGCCACTTGAGTGAGAAACCCCGTATTCCAACACTCTAGATATACTAATGATTCTTCTAATATAGCATTTTCATTTTTTTGCTCCATGATTTTAACACTATTCCTTCTAACCAAAATACTTCTTCCTTTCCCCCTTTTCTCCAAAATGTCAAGCACTTAATTATCCTACAAAATTAAATCCATGTGTTATGTCTTCAGGAAATAGCCTCTAACTCTTACCATCAGACCGCCTCAGAAAATGCCTTCTTTTTTCCATAAGCGTGTTTACAAAACCCTATGGTAACATTGTTGGGGGAGAATGTCTGAATTGTTTTTGACCCAGCTTTCTTAAACTAGGTTGTCTTTTAAAGGTTGTCTTTTAAATTTGTATCTCTGTAACACAGCACAGTACCTTATACACAGTAGTTGCCTAATAAGTGTTGAGTAACCACAGAGAGAGCAAATCAAGGGCTAAGGCATGAAGTGTGGTCACTAAGAGTGGAATGCATACCACTGGTAGAGACTTTTGTTGTTGAACAGAGAAAAGCCACCATCTACTTCAACTGGCAAGCGTAATGCACATACATATAAATGCTCCCTCCTTCAGGTAATTTTTCACCAGCCCGTGAGGATAAAGACATAGAAAAGCTCCTCAACACATATCTCTAATTTTAGTTAGGATTGATGTGCATTTTTTATTTCCACACAAGAACAAGATTTTTCCCTAAGGTTGCTAGTGTAGGCTTCCATGATATATTCATGACACTTACCTTCAGCAAGAAATGATTCATCTCTTGGATCTCACTCTGAGTCTGTAGTAGATCTGGAGAATTTTCTGAAGTTTCTTTTATGTCCAGCAAGACTGGCTGCGACTGGACATGAAAGCTGTCTAAATACTCTAATCTATTCCCAACCCACAGAAATGTGGGCTTCACACTCTTTCTGTTTGCTATCATGAATCATGATGCTGACAAAGAAGTCAGATTTATAACATTAAACAAAAGCTGATAGGAGTAACTTCTTCCTGCATCCACTGGGAAAGGGCACGGGTGTTCTGTAGACTGGAGCTTCTCCTGCCAAGGTAAATGTAAAGCTGAAGAGACACTGAAAGATGGCCAGTTTGAATTTCACTTTCCCTGGGACAAACAAGAGTTCATTGTTTGCCACGAGAAGTCCCTATTCTGTTTTCTTTAGAGCTGCTTGCTGCTTTCTATAAATTCCATTGTATTGTTGCTTTAAAGTCTTTTTATATTCTATTATTAGGTTGTTATTATCCTGGCCTTTATTACAATGAATCATAATACTCTGTAGCTATATGACATTTTTCTTCTTGGATCATCCTGCTTAGCCTCATAAAAGAAATTAATCAAGTTACACCTTTAAGGAAAGCATTAAGCTACTTCATCGTAAAAGCAAATTGTCTTTGTCTGCTCTGATTGCAATTGTGTACAGTTTCCTAAATGGGCATGTTAAGATATCAGGGGAAATTTCAAATTGTCCATTCCGTAAACTGATTGACTGGTCTCCCACAATTTTTTTTTTTTTTAAGTAATGTTTCGAAATACTGAGTATACGAGCAAGACAGATAGGTGTTCTTGAAGCACAACAGAGATCGGTGCCTATGTTAAGTATGTAGATATAAAGCTAGCCTTGTCCCAGTACATTACACAGTCTTAGATGTTTGTCAGGCAGAGCACTTGGTACTATTGAGGTGGTCCCGGTTCTCTTGTCTTTGCACAGAATGCTTGCAGGAGTCTATGCGGAAGCCACTGAGAAGAAATGTTTCTGAGGGTATCTAATAATGTGACTCTTTATCATCTCCTGCTACTTCCTCCACTTGGATCATTGTTACAGTTCCATTCCCTGCAGAGGGAAACATGAAGGAAAGTAATTATCATATTTAATTTACATATGAGGGAGGAAATTTCTAATAATATCTATCGGGTTTAGATTTGAATTTAGTTTTGTTCTCCAGTAGACGTTTGCTAAGTACTTGGCACACTACCCTATCGCTTAAATTTATCTTTCAAATTTTCTGCATGTAATAGAAGAAAATGGTAAGGAGATAAAGAGGGAATTTCTGTCTTGAGCTATCTTTAGCCTCTCCACCTGCCTTCTGTAATCATGGCTGTTTACAAGCTCAGCATCACCTGGGCCCATATCAGTGTAGTATAGGCCGGTAATAGATTATTCTCACGTTGCAAACGCTCCACATACAGTCAGGCCTTTGGCTGTAGTATACCTTTTGACTTAGTGTCTGTGTGTATCTAGAAGCAAGTAAAGAGCAATCTGTTTAAAATTACAGCCATCATCATGAGGCATATACACACTAGGAAGACCTCAAAGCAATTTTGTCCTGTATGAAACAAAGAGATGGTATTGATTTAGTCTTATTTGAGAAACAGTTCATAACTGAGATGTGAAAAAGTATTAAGAGAATGGGATCAAGAGTCACAACAGTCACTTCTAGTTCCCATATACAATTCAGGTTCTTTTCTTCAACATTAATTGTGACTCACAGCAGTAGTGTGAATAATGCCCCCCTGCCAAATATGTCCATGTGAACCTGTGAACATGTTATATTACATGGTATGAGGGACTTCTCAGGTGTGATTAAATTAAATATTTTGTGATGGGGAGATTTTCCTGGATTATCTGAGGGCACCCCTTATAAGAGGGAGGAAAGAGAATCAGAGTTATTAGAAGAAGCTGGTGTGATGACTGAAACAGAGAAAGAGGTTCTTAAAGATGCTACCCTGCTGACTTTGAAGATGCAGGAAGAATCCACAAGCCAAAGAACGTAAATGGCCCATTTGAAGCTAGTAAAGGCAAAGAAACAGCTTCTCCCCTAGAGCCTCGAAGGAATGCAGACTTGCCAACATCTTGATTTTAGCCAGTGAAAACCATTTCGGACTTCTGACCTCTAGAACTCTAAGATAATAAATCTGTGTTGTTTAGGCCACCTAGTTTGTGGGTAACCTGTTATAATGACAATGGGAGGCTAATGTATTCACTAATGATGATTAAGGGAGGTGTAGGGATTAAGATCACATACTCTAGATCTGGCCTGTCTGGGTTTGAATCTTGGCTCAGTAGGGTGATCTTGAGCAATTAAATAGAATCTCTGTGACTAAGTTTCCTTATCTTTGAGTAGACCTATATCACATTGGGTGTCATAAGGATTGAATTAATTAGTTCATACAGAGAGCTGAGAATAGTGCTGCTACAAAATATGTGCTGGATATTGAGCCGTTTGAGTTAAAAATAGCAAGAGTTAAACAGTGCATGGATTAGGGGAAATTTATTTTTTAAAACAGCCATAGAGCAGAATTTTTATTTCATTAATCACATGATAATTAGTAATTGGAATTTAAAGCTAATCTTACTGGCCTCCATCTCTCCAAATAAAGGATTTGGATTTATCTATACTACATCTGTAGATATTGGAACATCTCTCAATTTCCTATCAATTTCAATTCTCTGCCCATCATTGTGTTAAGATTACCCTCTACTTCTGCTTAGGTTTGAGTTCATTATATAGGAGTTGGCTCCTGAGCTCTAACTTAGAAAGTGAAATAAGACACCCAGCCAGGGATTTTATAAAGTTTGTTATTACTTACCTGTATGGGAGTTTAATTCATTTTACCAAATCTATTGTCTTACACAAACTGTCATTAAAAAAAAAAAAACAGGAGTACCTGGGTGGCTCAGTTGGTTAAGTGGCTGCCTTTGGCTCAGGTCATGATCTCAGGGTCCTAGGATCGAGTCCTGCATTGGGTTCCCTGCTCCTCAGGGAGTCTGCTTCTCCCTCTCCTTCTGCCCTTCCCCCCACTAGTGCATTCACACTCTCTCTCTGCTCTCTTTCAAAAACAAAAACAAACCCAAGAACCAAAGATCTTGGTTTTCATGCCATTTATTGGTTTAATGAGGGAAAGAGTAAAAGTATTAGAAGTGATAAAGGCAGAAGAGGTTGGTTACTCATGTGCCTCTTTGGGAGGCTTATCAACAGAAAATGTGTGGTTCCTTAATGTGTGATTAATGTTCTTGTGGTCCTTTAGAAAGATAGATGGTAAGAAAAACCAAATTTGACCCTAGTCATGTTTAGAAGAAAACTTTCAGAGTCCTGAGTTGAAGATGCAATAATGATAATCATCTGAACAAAACTACTCTACAACTACTTGGTGAATCTCAAAAATGGAGATATGAAACAAAACACAACCCAATGAGTAAAAAGTGATCCCTTGTTCCCAGGACAGTATACCACCTTCGTTGATGGGAGGAGCAAAAACAAAGAGAAAGAGACACATCATTTTTTTTCTCCTCAAACTCTCACAGATGTTTTAATTTGGAACAAATCACCCATGTCTTTCTGAGTAGTGGATACCTCTTTATCACCAGTACTCCCCAAAACAAAATAGTCAAGGACTCGTATTAGACCATGAAAGACTCAAGGAAGAATGTTGGCAGTGAAAGCAGACAGAGGATGAAAGTAGTGAGGACTGAAAACCCAGAGACATGCCGACCTTTTCAAAGTGAAGGCCAGTGAGGCCCAAATTTCTCTGGAAAATATGGAGTGGTTTCTCTGGACATATTACAGAAAACATCTGGACAGGAGAGATTTGATTTAATTCCCTCTAATTTGTTTTCTTCATGACTTCTTTGAAAAGACTTTTTTGATCAGAAGGATCACTTAAATAAATGATTTTATACCACCACAACAAGCCAGCATTACGTAGAATCACACGATAATTGATATTGAAGTAACCTAATTATTTTCTCTGGTTTATTCCCAAAAGTCATACTCAATTTTGCTATATTATCACAAGGAATTTCAAAGAGAGACCAAAGATGTAAAGAATTCTTTACTCTCTGAAAACTTACTGCACAGTATGTAGTATTAGGCGCTGTGCTGGCCACTAAAATGTGTTAAAATACTTCCTTTTAATAGTGGATGGAAAAATTAAAAAATATTATTATAGTTAAATAATTTCTTTACTATTTGGGAAGGTAGCACAGCATCTGGATGGAAAGGCTAAGGTAAGGCAACTGACAGCTTCCAAGCAGAGGGCAAAAAAAAAAGACTGTGAAACAATAGGGAAGGTTTTAGAGACATGCACCCAGTGTAGTTCAAAGGTCTTGCATAGGTCTTTACAGGTATGAAATCATGAAATCTGACAAAATAGTGCAGATACCATGGGTCACTTGAATTTCTTGGGGTCTCTCCATTTTGTTTTATTTTTTTTTAAAGATTTTATTTATTTATTTGAGCTAGAGAGATCATAGAGGGAGAGGGAGAAGCCGACTCAGCACAGAGCAGAGAGCCTGACATGGGATTCCATCTCAGGACCCTGAGATCATGACCTGAGCCAAAGGCAGATGCTTAACCGACTGAACCACCCAGGCCCCCGATTTTGTTTTATTTTTAATGTGTTTTCTTCCCATTGAATGATTATCTTAGGAGTCAACGATTTTGACAGCTTTGACATATTTGTATTTCTATTCTTTCAGGAGAAATAGTAATTTAGAAAACATTCTAACTGTTACAAAATGGATTTGGGGGAAAAATACCACTGAGACTCCTGAAACAGACCCCTAAACCCCCGTGTCAAATAAAAATGAGCCATCAGTGTGTTTGCTGCTCTGCTTGTGGGGCTAATCAGTCTGCTCAGCCTTACAGGATGGTCAGAGTAGTTAATTAAGAGCCAAGGGAACTTGGTTCCGCAGAGCAGAGAGCAGCTTACAGAGAATGCAGGGTGAGGGAGCTTATGGCCGGTGCTAACACATTCATCTCAAATCGGTTAAGCAGTAGAGTTTAAAGAACAACAACATCTAAATTGGGCTTTGAATCATTGATGACAGCAGCTCAACTATTAAAGAAAAATGTATCTTTCCTCTAGGAAGCCTATATGCCTCTAATTACTAAGCTTATTTTCTCTGATTGGATACAGTTTCTCACAGGAATATTTTCTTTCCTCTGAAACATGAAGAGGAACTCCAGTGACATGTTTTTGATGGAAGGGATAGAAAAATCTATGCTTTAAAAAGGCAGCCAAGTTAACGGAACTGGGTTCAAAAAATCCAGCCCACAATTTTGCTGTACACATAGGTATACAACATGTAGGTATACAATAGGAGAGAAACAGAGATGGAGGATTCACTTTCCTCTGAGGGTTGGTTGGGTGTGATGGTGGGATAATGAGAGTCTCCACCACCACACAGACTTTGAGATAAAAAGGAAATGATTTTTAAATCAAATCAAAGGACAGGTTTTTTAAAAATATAGTGATTACAAAGAGTCTTATAAGAGAACAGAGTGTAATTCATTATAAACTCGTGAATCATTTCCTCTGATGAAATGGTGACCTTTCTAACCTTCTAACTTGGACCTTCAGAAAGAGTGTTGTTTGCAGAATCAGTTTTTGCCGAGGTTTGAAACGGTGCATAATGCAAGTGATACTTCTGGATCAATTTTTCCTATTACCTCTTACCTCTTTTTCTCGTGCATTACAGATGTTACCTTTCTAATAGTTTCCATAGAAACAGTTAGTGTTGGACTTTTGAAACTGTAGTGGTGTGAGGTGGAAGAACAAGGAAGATAGTTTGAGAATGAATGACCAGCAGATGTGTTAAAATAAAGTTAAGGATGTGTGACATTTATGTGCTAGTTGAACAGAACAAAGATTTCACAGGTGTGGCATAAGGCTTTACAAACCCGATGAGTGAAGCTTGGACATGAGAGAGTCACAAGGCCAAACCTTGGGCATTAAATTCTGATCCTAAAACTATATGCCTCCATTTACCTACGTGTATACAGTATCTTAGGATTCTGTGGTAGTCTTCTAGCCATCACAGGTTTTACTAATTTATATAAAAAGGCACAACAAAAACTGGGGATGCATTCCTTCTTTCAGTAAACCCATGTAACATGCCTATCATGTGCCAAGCTCTCATCAAAGTGTTCAGGATCATTCCACAAAGCAGAGAACATCCCTTCACAGAGCTTACATTTGGGGTGGGGGTGTAGACAGTAAGTGGAGTAAAATGTTATAAACTGATATGTTCTGTGAAAAAAAGGAACACTTGAGTGAGCTAAGAGAGCTGGGTAGTTGGGTTGTAATACTGACAGAGATGGTCAGGGGAAACTCACTGAGAACCTGAGTAAATACTGACAGGAATTGCAGAAGTGCACCATGGAAATAGCTGGGGAGACCCCTCCAGGCAGGAGGGACTGTGCCAATGCAGAAGACTACCGGCTTCTTCCTGCTGCAGCAGGGAGGCCAGTGTGGTTGGAAGGGAGAAAGCAGGTTAGCAGGTTGTAGGTCAGAAAGGTAGCTGTCAGCCAGATCATTTGAGTTTTTAGGCCGTGCTAAGGATTTTGGCTTTTACTCTGAGTAAAATGAGAAGCCAGTAGGTCATTGGTTCTTGAAGCATGGTGCCTGGACCAGCAGCACCAGCATCGTCTGGGGATTTATAAGAAATATGAATTCTTAGGTCCCACCCACACCGACAATTTCTGGGGATGGGGCCCCATACTCTATGTTTTAGTCAGTATTCCAAGTGGTTCTGATGCATGTTCAAGGTGAACCACAGCAATGGGTGATTCCAAGCAAAACGAGATCATGATCTAACTTGGTCATGTATCTTAAGACTTGTAGAAATTGACCAATTATAATTGGGGCATTTTTGAAAAGGGCCCTACAAAACAGTTGTAATTTATCTACAACAGATTATAGGGTGAGATTTTCCAGGTCAAACCAGGACATGGGAAGCCATAAGTTACTCATTTATTCTATGAAATAGTACAGCCTCTTCTTTAAGGAACAGGTCTAGTCACCAAGGCAGGCTTCTACCAATTGGAAAGAGGGAAAGAAAGCCCTGCTAAGTACAGCTTCCCAGGCTGGACCCTTTTCCTCTCATGAGCGATACCCAGCCTGAAGTTCATGGGAAGGACATCTCACTTGAAAATATAGACAGCTGACTGTACATGATCTGCAATGATTTAAAATGAAGCTGGAGCCAGAATGGGATTTTTATGGAAGCCTGACCTTTGGTCTCGCTCATTTCATTACCAAGTATTTTACTGCTGACATTTAGTCTGGGCCAAAGTTTGTTCCTACGCATTTTGAAGTCATGACATTTCATCATGTGGTATTTTGCTTTTGATTAAGGTGCTAGAGCATTAGTTGCCTTATAAATTTAATAGTGTTTCAATATTTTATACGAACATGCTCTTTTTTAAAAAATGTGTCGCCGTAAAGGTACTATCTAATTTGGTATAAAATACCTAAACGAGGAATCGCTCAAGAGTGACATGTTGCTATTATCAAGGGTGGGCTGAGGTGCACTCTCAACAAGCCCCAGCAGAGACGGAACAGGAGAGAGCATGAAGCGCAGCGCCTACAACCAGGGCCCAGGCTTCTCGTACCCTGTGACATGGTGGAATGCTTCAGGTCTCAGGAGAGCCCATTTCAACCTGGCTGAACCCCAGAGAGTAAAGATGACAATCTTCACTATTAAAAGCATTGCCTAAGGAAAATGTAAACTAGCTAAAGATAGAAAGAAACACCTAATTTAAGCTTGAAAAGAGAATAAGGATTAAATCTCATGCTTCTTAAACGCAGCCCATGGACCACCTGCCTAAAGGTCACCTGGAGAGTGCAGTAAATAGAGGCGCACAGGCTGCCTGCCAGACCTGCTGAATCAGAATCTCTGGGCAGGGGGCTTAGAAATCTGCATTTTTAATAAGCACTCTAGGTGATTTCTGTGCACAGTGAAGTTTGTGAAGCCCTGTGATATGGACAGTGTCCAAAAACAGTGTTATTATCCAGAGCCACAGAAGGTAAAGATAAGAACAATTATAATGCTAAGATAATTGTCCGTGTTTTAACTATTTTGGTTTGAATGACTGCAGAATAAGGAGAAAGAGGGAAGAAAAAGATATGCCAAAACCCAATGGACTCACTGCAGCAAGTCAGAGGAAATGTTAAAAAGCTTGAGAAACAGCCAAATAATTGCCGGGGGGGTGGGAGGTTGGGGGAGCCCGCTGGGAGATCTCACGGGACTAACTTCACATTGCTAATTTACAATCACATGCTGCATCTGTCACTTTTACAAATCAATGAGAATGCCCACCCTTTAATAGCATGGGGTTGCTTGCAGTGGCTGCCGGTGTGGGCCATCCAGACGAGACCTTTCAGGATGTCAGGAAAGAACCTCGGTGACGCACATTAACACACACACGCTCCTTTATGTCACTTCCAATTTACTTTATCTTAAATTGTCAGCAAGAAGAACTCACGCCCATATTAATAACTAGAGGTTTGCATTTAGGCCAAGAAAAATAAACCCTGCTGATAGCTCTGCAGACAGCTGGTTTATTCTAAGTAGAGCCAAAAAAAAAAAAAAAAAAAAAGAAAGACACGGCTCTTTGTGGAAATGTTATAATATTTCGGGAAGGGACTGGTGGAAGAATGGTTTCAATGTCTTTGTTTAGGGAAGGCATTTTGAGAAAATAATCAGGATTATCATTAAACATGATTTTTTACTATAAACAGCAGAGAAAAGGGAAACACTCTTAAGGTAGAGTTCTGATAAGTTTCAACCATCTAGGAATGGGATTGTGTGGAAGAAAGAGCATCTGAAATATTCTCTTTACTTTTCTGAAGACAAATGAAGAAATTAAGATGCTGTTTGTATGAATCCAATTCTGATCAAGAAACAAGAAATTATTCACGATGGGAAGTGGTTAAGTGGAAATGAACACTGACCATAACCAGACATGGGATGAAGATATTTAAAAAACAGTTTTCAAAAGCACTTAAAGGAAGAAATCAGATTTGACTTTTGTGTGGGCCTTAAAAGGGAATGTTGCTCAGGGAGTGCGGTAGGAAAATGAACTTCAGTTTGTACAGTTTCCAATCACGTGGAGAAGAAAATATTTCTCAGGGAACTGCCTTAGCTGCACAGGAAGGTTTCCCAAGAGTAGGACATATAAACAAACATGTGGAAGAGGGAGAAAGAGGGGCACATAGCAAGGAATGAAAATAAAAGAGCTGGGTAGACGTAGAAGCACAGTGTCAAGAGGTTAGAGGCCAGAGTTACTGAGGCCTGAGGAACTGCTAAAGATAAGAAAAGGCTGTGTATGCTGTGGATTGTGTAAGACTGATGAATCACAGACCTGTACCCCGGAAACAAATAATACAGTATATGTTAATAAAAAAAAAAAAAAGACTTATCTTTTACAGATTTGTCAATTAAAAAAAAAGAAAAGAAAAGGCTGTGCAAGCTATATTCAGAGACATTGTGAGCAGAGAAGGGATACGATCACTGCTGGGGGGAGGTGGTACACTGGTGACAGACGACCAAAATGTTACCAGGTAATTGATTTATTCATCTTTTACGTGCCCTAAGCCGAGCATGGTGCCTGTCCCCTATCAAGTGTACCACACATGTGGAGGAAAAGGATGGATGAAGAGTGTTCAGGTGGTAACAGTGATTTTGAAAATCAAAAAGTCATGGAAGAAATAGGAGTTTTAGAGAAGAAATTTCAGTACCAAGATAAAAACATGAAGTTAATCAAGGGACTTGGTTATTTTTAAATGAGATCTCTCTGCAGACCAAGAAGAATGACACCCCAAAAAGGCAAGACTCTGCAGATCTGATGTTAGAACTGTCATTAACAGTGTTCAGGATCAAAGTATAGGGGTTTCAAAGATGCAATCAGAGTACTAATCCAAATTTCAAAAAAGGAAAGAGATGGATTTGGGGTATTTCAGAACAGTGATAGGACTATTTCTGCCATAATTCTATAACATCTTATAAAGTAGGGAACTTGGAGTGATTTAGATTAAAAAATGATATTTAGAGTCTACTAAATAAGGAAAGTGTGCTGAAAACCAGTACAACTTATTTTTTTTATAGGATTCCCTAATCTATTCATGAAAGAAATGCTATCATCATTGTGATTTCCTTAGGGCATCCTGAAAAATTTCTTTTTATACTTAGAGAAAAGATGGAGAAGAGTAAACTTGGTGATGACGCGAACAAATGGATTCATAATTCCCAACCGTATTCCAATAGGACCAAAATGAGACATTCTCAAACTGTGCTATATAGAACTCTATGTTTTGGCCTTGTCTTGTTCAGTATTTTGGTTGATGGTTTGAATAAAAGACAAACAGAAAAGGTACTTAATAAAATTTGAATATGACACAAAGCTAGAGACTAAAATAATAGTATGCTACTAGTCCAAGCAAGATGGCTTGTCTTAATTCAGGTTGCTGTTAACAAAGTACAATAGAATGGGTAGTTTATAAACAACAGACATTTCTCACAGTTCTGGAGGCTCCAAGGCTAGGATCAGGGTGCCAGCACATTCAGATTCTGGTGAGGACCCTCTCTCTTCCAGGTGGCAGATGGCCATCTTCTTCCTGATGGTAAAAGGGGTGAGGGAGCACTCGGGGGTCTCTTTTTAGGGTATTAATCTCACTCAAGAGGACAGAGCCCTCATAATTTAATCACTTCAAAAGTCTCCACCTCCTAATATCATTAACCTTGGAGGTTAGGATTTACTCTTCTCCATTTGAGAGGACACAGACCTTGAGTACATAACACTAATCTCTTCCTTCTCCTTTCTGCTAAGTCAACCATGTATGCTGGAAAAAACATAGGTTGAAAGGTGGTACGGTTGCTGAATAATGTCCCCCCAGAATATCTACATCCTAATACCTGGAATCCAAATGTACCTAACATGGGAAAAGGGATTTTGCAGATGTGATTACATTAAGGATCTGGAGATGAGGAGGTTGTCCTGGATTGTCTAGAAGGGCCCAGTGTTATCACAAGGATCTTTCTAAGAATGAGGCCAGAGGAAAGGAAGGCTGTGTCATGAGGGAAGCAGAAAGAGTTTGAAGATGCTGTGCTGCCGGCTTTGAGTATGGAAAAAGGGGCCACAAGCCAACGAATGCAGACAGCCCCTGGAAACCGGACAGGAGAAATTCACCCCGAGAGCTTCCAGAAAAAAACCAGCCCAGCCCACACTTGGATTTTAGCCAAATGAAACAGTTTTGGACTTCTGACCTCCAGAATTATAGAAGAGTAAATTTGTGTTATTGTAAGCCACGAAATTTCTGGTAGTTGATTACAGCCTCAGTAGGAAACTAATACAGGTAAGAGGAAGGAGACCTGATTAGGGACTCCAGAACTGGAGGAGAAACATAATGGCACAGTGTTTCATGATCTCCCCTGCACCGACCAACAGAAGAAGGTGACTCTTGCAGATTCCAACCTTTAATTTAGTGGCCCAGCTCACTCCTCCCCTTGACCAAATGGAACAGGACGATGGCTAAACTAAAATATAATGACAGCACTAAATGTTGGTAAAATTTGGAGAAACTAGGTCAGTCGTACAATGTCAGCGGAAATGTAAAATGGTAATCCATCTGGAAAACAGTTTGATTACCCTGTAATACTAGACTTACAACTCCCATATAATGCAGCAGCAATCAGTCTCTTGGGCATTTGTCACAGAGAAATGAAATCTGCGCTCAAACAAAAGCCTGTGTACAAATATTCTTAACAGCTTTATTCAGCATAGCCCCAACTGAAAATAATCCAGATGTCTTTCAACAGATGACTGGTTAAATGAACTGTGATGCACCTATCGCATGAAATGTTACCCGGTGATAAAAAACAAAATATGAGCTATTGATACATGAAACAACTTGGATGAATTTTGAGATAATTATGCTGAGCCATCTTGAAAGGTATTTTGATCCCATTTATGTAACTTTCTTACACTGACCAAATGATAGAAGCGGAGAATAAATTACTTGTTATCAGGGGTTGGGGATGGTGGGAGGAGGTGGCTGTGGCTATAAATAGAATTATAAGGAATCCTTTTAGAAATGGATCTTTTTAGGGTGCCTGGGTGGCTTGATCAGTTAAGTATCTGCCTTCGGCTCAGGTCATGATCCCAGGGTCCTGGGATCAAGGTCGGCGTGGGGTTCCCTGCTCTGCAGGGAGTCTGCTTCTCCCTCTGCCCCTCCTCCTGCTTGTTCTCTCAAATAAATAAATAAAATATTAAAAAAAAATAGAAATGGAACTTTTAAAATGTTGATTATATCATGTCTGTATCTCACATGTGGTATAGTTTTCAAGATGTTACCATTAAGAGAAACTTGCAAAAGGGTACATAGGATTTCTCTGTAGTGTGTCTTATAACTATATGGTGAATGTATCTCAAAATAAAGAGTTTAATTAAAAAAGACTGAAAAAAATTCGTAAGTGAAAGAATATTCATCAGTGGTCCTCATAATGCATTTTCTCACCTTTAATTTGTTATAAAAAGATTTTATTTATCCTTTGTTTTTCACAGATGTTTTCACTGGGAATAGAATGCTAGGATGACCTTATTGATTTTTTTTTCCCTGCCTTAAAGGTGTCATCCTATCATTTTCTGGCTGGTATACGGTTGACCCTTAAGCAATACGGGTTTGAAACGTGGGCGTCTACTTATACGCAGATTTTTACAGTAGAGTACTACAAATGTATTTTCCATGGTTTTCTTAGTAGTGTTTTCTTTCCTCGAGCTTATTTTACTGTAAGAATACAGTATGTAATACATGTAACGTACAAAACGTGTTAATCCAGTGTTTATGTTATCGGTAAGATTTCAAGTCAACAATAGTTATGTTTTTGGGGAGGCAGAAGTTATCTGTGGATTTTTGACTGTGTTGGGGGAGTGGGCACCCCTAACCCTTGTGTTATTCATGGGTCAACTGTACTTTCTGATGAAAAATGTTACTTTTTTGGTAAAGTTTCTTTTTTCTCTCTGGCTTCCTTTAGAACTTTATCTTTGATTTTTCACTTTCTTGAGTATGATGCATCAAAGTGCAGTTCTTTTGTTACTTTTTCTGCTAGGGTTCTCTGCACCATTTCAGCAATCTAGAAAACTTGAGCTAAAATCAGGTTTGCGGGGATACATCCCATAAAAGTCGGTTATAGGGAAACACTTTCAAACAGCAGATTAAGAACCTCTGAAAATCCTTTCCTCCATAAAAGCACCAACAACAGTGCAAAATGGCCAAAGTCAACGAATTTTTCCAAGCTCTTCAAATTAACCAAAATCCTACAATAGTCAAGGAACATTTATTCAAGAAAAACAGCTGAATGAATCTTGGTATGAGCAGCAAGATAATGGTGTGTGAACTTGCCTTATATCTATCCTCTTCTTCCCAGCTTTGTGGAAGCCTTGAAAATTATTAGCCTCACAACCATGATAGCTGTGAAAACCAGAGTCTAGCAGCCATTGGAGGGACAAAATCAGTTTGGAGCTGCACTAAAATCCCTATCACGAAAGAACTGTTATCTTTGACTTACATGACAGCCCTCTGTAAATGCTCATTTTAAAGGATTTGTCTCTATTTGACCTGACTCAGACTCCCTCGGTGGGAAAGGCCCTATCTGTAGAGTGTTGGTTGAAAATAATATAAAAAGTTTAGGGAAAAAAATTCTTAGAAAGTGTTAAAGAAGGACAGGAAGAAGAAAAGAAAAGCAAAGGGGGGGGACAAAGAGCATCTTGACTGCTCTAATGAAAACAGAATTTACAGGTTTACAAGTGGGAAAAAGAATAGAGATGTGTCAGGAAACAAGGACGGAAAATGGATCATTGTATCTGGCGATGTGGACATTGTTGTGTATCTTTACAAGAACACTTTTAATGAAGTGAGAGGGCTAGAGGTTAAGGGAGATTGGGAAATGAATTGCAAACAAGTACTTGCGATCTTAGAATCGTGATATTTTTGTTTCCCTGGTACCTTACTTAGCTAGCCCCTTCATTTTGTAGGTGTGGAATGGAAACTCCAAGAAATTAACCAAAAGACATTGCTAGTTGCTGACAATGAGGGAGTGAACACCCACACTTTTCTCACCCTCATTTTAAATATCCTTCAGTCACACAGGATTGCCTCCTTCTGGAAGAAAAAAGGGTAGAATACCATTTATTATTTAAAAACAGATTATGAACTTTAGGAATAAAATATTTTTGCTTTGTCCAAGAAGAAGCTGGCCATTATTTTGGTTATGACATTCTGGAAAAGACAAAAACCCAGAAATTACTTCCCACTTCCCTTTTTCATTACCACTCTCCTTTTCAGAGAGCTAGGGGAGATTTTCAGAGAGGTAGCGGGGGTTTGCCCCTTAGTTACCATTATACAGATGCCATATTCTGCTAGTCTTTGAACTATGAATGCTGGCGGCAAAAGGACAATTTCATTTTTGTATTTTGATCACTTTTTTTTTTTTTTATGGACTTAACCCCACAAAAGAATATCATCTCTGGTTCTTAAATCTTTTGCTCAGAGTGAGTTGTATTTTGTTTTAGAATAATAACTGAATTTCTCTTTATACTCACAAATCAAAGCCTTTTAAAGGCCTCTCTGCACCCCCCTCCCCCCACCTCTTGCCCATTTTTGATGTTCTTTAGAGAATATAGTCTGGTGAATAATATCAAGTTTTATCTATGTTATCACCCAGCTCAGCATGATATCCTAGAAGAAAATGGGAAGAATAATCCACAGTGGTCAAGGAGCTAAAGACTAACTTGATCCATAATTAAACAATACATTCACATGGCTGAGCAAAGAGCTTACAGCTATCGCTCATGTCTGATGTTCTTTACAAGGCTTATCTCCATTGGAAAGCTTTCTTTTAAAATACTTCTTTGGCAAGTAGTCTAAATTATTCACTGCTTCCATTATTAATTTTTGTTACATATTTCTAGTGTATTCTGTACAATAGGATGGAAACATTTCATGCAGATTTTTAATTAAGATTAGTCAAAGCCACCATGCTAATAATAATAACAAATAGACACATACCACACATATACACTGTGTAGTTCTGGCTCATTAGATAGAATATGTAGCAAACAGCAATCAAAGCATCATTTCTTTGAACATTTACTTTAATTATGATACTATATACTACATATAATATTTATTCTAGGGGTGTGGAGAGGATTTTAAGATGAAAAAGTATAATTATGGTAATTATGATTTGAGGGCTTTCTTTCTTGACTATTTCCTTTGGAGATTTGTGTGCCGTGAAAAAATATTAAGTAAAAAAAGGCTCTGGGCATGAACAAACACTTCGTATTTTAATAATCCTCATCATATTCAATGCTGCTGCCATATTAGCATATTGTCATTTCTGCTTTTTTCTTTTTCTTAAAAAATCTATTTGCATAATTATGTCGAGTGCAATCTCTTTCAGGTTGTTCGTGGGTATGGAGCACTTAGCATTTCATATTACTACAAGAGATCAGCTTCTGTAGATATTCATGACTTTTTGGATCTGAAAAGAAAATAAGTGTATATATTTTTTATTTCTGACTTTTTTGTGAAGAGGAAACTTTGGCACCTTAGAACAAGGAATGTCAAATTGTCTTATTTTCCTTATGTAATGCAAATATGTCATATAGAAATACGTATATATACACAGGTATTAATTTTTGCTGTAATGAGTAATAGTTCTGTGAAACTCTGACTTCTACATTTCTCAGTCTTTATTCAGGTAATAAATGAGGTATGAATACATAATAAACAATAGAAAAAAATTTAAATACTGGACTAGTTTGTAATGATCCTTAAATAACACATGCACACAAACACATTCATACACATACCATGTACACTTATATATGATCCATTGCCTACACAGGGAAAAATATTTCTTAAATTTGCAATAAATATTTTGAATGAAGCTGCTAATTTATACCAATTTTTGCTATAATTATTTTATGGCCTTTAAAAAAAAATACGTACTTGTATATTTAAAAAGAAAAAAAAAAGTGAAGCAAAGTGGAAAGTTCCAGAAAAGAAAACAAAAATTTACTGTAAATCTCACCACCCTTCTTCACTCAATAATCAGTTTTGGTGACTATCAACTTCATTTCCCTTTATTCACATACAAGCAGTGTAAAATATAGGAATAGTTTTATACAGTGACATAGCATCATGCAAAGTATTTTAAACTTAAAACTAAGCTTAATGTTATTTGATTTTAACTGAAGAAAAGGACCTGAAGTGAGACTTACAGAATTACTGAAGCTTGTGTGTGTATGTAAGACATACCTCCTAAAAATAGCTTTTTTTAAAAATTGAGAATTAAAAAAATCAGAGTTTTATTTTTAGTGAAAATGTCCAATTTAGTAAAAAATACTATGGAGCTTACACAGTAAGTGGGAGGGTTGGAGGACTATGTTCATGACTAATATTCAGTGAGGAAAGTGCAGAACCACATCAAAGATCCAGTGTGATTAAGACATCCCTACCACCACTTCTATCATTCGTATCTGAGATGGCAGAGATGTTGCTTGACAAGCATTACTACAATCTGAACATACTTGGCCAGCCATTTCAAAAAGGAAACCAAACCAAACCAACCCACCAAATCCAACAACAAAATTAAACAAAGCTGGGTTTCTTACATTTCTTGCCTTGGAATTGAAGACTCATGTGAAAGCCAACCAGATCCTGGGCCATGTGCCTGCAACTAGCTGCAAGGTGGCTAGAAAAGCAACTGTTCTTAGTCTTACCTCCAGGAAGATGGGACTCACGATATGAGACTTTATCATGCTGTTGGCAGTTTTGAAGGATTGGGTGGCCATATATGACAGTTATCCATTCCAGATCTCTTGTTTCCTGATAATCATAATTTCCTTTTTCATTATTCCTCCTTCTCATGGTGCATACTCAGTAATACTTACTGAGAAATTGTACTTAAGAGGTAATATTTTGATACTTGCATGTCTAAAAAGAGTTATTTTTAACTATATATTTCAAGATTGAAAAATATTTGACTCCCTGCTAAGAAATATGAGGAAAATACCACTCACACTTCCTCCCACATTTGCCCTTTTAGCTTCCATTTTCCCCTATTTTTAATTATGTTATCATTTTAACATTTCTAAGAAATATTACATTCACATTAGATTATATAATTAAAATTCCTTTAGCTCTTTAATCTTTAGTTTTGGCATAAATGGATGCAACTCTCACTAACCATTCTTATCTCTAGTTTCTATTTTCCTAAGCTCTTTATCATGTGTTATTTCTTGTTTGGCTACATTTCAGTGTGCAAGAGTGAAAAGTTCTATCTTTAAACATAAAAGATAACTTCCTGCATATAAAATTGGGAAATCAGTGTTTCTTAGAAATTTACAGATATTTCTATACTTTTTTCTGGAACTGAATATTTCTTTGGAGACCTCTAACGACTACCTGACATCCCCTTTGAATGTGACTTGCTCTTTCATTTATTCATGAATACCTATATTATTCTTCCTTTATCTCTAAAGACTGAGGAATTTACCAGAATTCATGTATTTATATCAATCCCTCTGTATCCATTTTTCCTGGGAACACTGTTATACTCAAGTGTAGATTCAAGGCTGTCATATTTTAGTACAGGTTAACTGTGTACTTGAATTTTGTGTTACTTGCTCTGTTCTCTTATATATTCAGATATCCCTTGACTTATGATAGGATTACATACTGATAAACGCATCATAAGTTGAATAGATCATGAAGCTGAAAATGCCTTTATTACACCTACAGAAACATCATAGCTTAACTTCGTCTACCTTTAACTTGCTCAGAACACTTACATTAGCCTATGGTTGGACATTATGTAACACTAAGTCTTTTTAATATTGAAGTGTTGAATATCTCATGTAATTTATTAAAGACTGTACTGGGAGTAGAAAAACAGAATGGTTATATGGGTACAGAATGGTTTTAAGTGTATTGGTTGTTTACCTTCTTGATTGTGTGGCTGACTGGGAACTGTGGCTTCCTTAAAGGGGATCATACCGCTTATCACTAGCCTGGGAATAGATCAAAATTCAGAATTTGAAGTACAGTTTCTAGCAAAGTCATATCACTTTTACACCATCGTAAAGTGAAAAAAATCTAAGTCAAACCATTGTTAAGTGGGGAACATCTGTAGTTTAGTATCTTGTTGTATCCATGTTTCCCATCGTCCTGCTCATGTTTTGTTTTGTTTTCTGCTATTTTATTTATGTGATTTACTTCAGCCCATCCACTACACTTTTGACTTTGTTTTCGGTTATGCTCATTTTTATATGTTTTTAATGTGACTTGCAGAACTATTATATTTTTCTTTTTCACTTGCATTTTTTCCATAAGTTCTAGGAATTTCCAGCCCTTTCTGTCTTTTATATTCCTTTATTTGAACATTTGTAACTCCCTTTTTCCACTTTGAAAACTTAAAGTGATTATACTATCTATCATTTCTGTTTTTGACATTCCCTGTTTCTTTGAATAATTCTTATGATGTTTCTTCTTCAATTGGCCTTTTTAAATGTTTTCATTCTTCTATAAAAAGCATGCTTTAATGTGTGGTTTTTCTGGTAGAGCTTTTGTGGTTACTTAATGAAAGACACAACTACATGGCCCTGGTGGCCTTCCTCCGTTTGATAGCTTAGCTGAGAGCTGGTTCAGTGGACTGAACTGGTCTGCAGAGAGCCAAGGTCTTTAGCTCATGTCGGCATTCCTGGTATGTAAGGTTGTTTCCAGGGCTGTTGGTTTGCACTTCTTGACTTTGGTATTCATATTCCCTAGCATTGTTCCAGGGCCTAGAGAACACTTGATGTATTTCTTGTTGCTTCGTGTAGTGATCAGCAAACACTACAACCCAAGGGCCAAATCCAGCTTGCTTCCTGTTTCTGAATGGCTTGTGAGCTAAGAATTTTTTTATAGAGTTGAAAAAAATCCAAAGAAGAATAATGAGTGAAATATGAAAGTTATATGAAATTCAGATTTTAATATCCATAAGTGAAGTTTTATTGAAACCTGCCCTGCTCACTGGTTTATATAGTGTCCATGTCTGCTTTTGTACTGCCACAACAGAGTAGAGTACTTACAAGAGAGAACAAAGGGCCCATATTTCTGTATAAAATGCATACTATTTGGCCCTTTGTGGAAAAAATAACCCTGACTTAGAGAAACTCTGTGTTCCCCACTGCCCATGTTAGGCTTACCTGTAAATATGTAACATGGTATTAAGCACATACTCACTCTTGGAGTTCTCACTTGCATGTCCCACATGCTGATAGCCAGACCCTCTATCCTAGCACTTTGGTTTTGATGCAGATGGAACATTTTTGTCCATATTATGTTATAGAAAAATGAAAGTATGGAGGATTATATTCACCCTACTGTTTCTCTGCTTATAAAATTTTCCTAAATAAATTATATGTTATATTGGGATCACGTGATGCTGTGGTATGTCCCTGTGACCCTCTTGCATATTATTTATCTTTGAATGTTAATTACTGCTAATGGAAATCATATGGGGTCAAACTGGGCATATGGTGGTTAGAAGATCTAGAAGAATCTGAAGTAATCCATGGCCTCTATTTTGTTTTTGATGTTTTTGTATATACCTCTTTTATCTTTTTTGGTTTTTATCTCTATCTTTCCACCATTCTGAGATAGCAAACTGGATCTCTACTTGGCCTTTTTTTTTTTTTTAATCTTTCTAGACAACTCCGGATCTCATAATTAATCATGATCATTTTGTATGCCATCTTAACTATGGGAAAATCTATACATTGTCCTTGATCTCTCGTTTTGATTATCATTTAAGTGTATTTAGCGGGTGATCTTAATAGTTCTTTGAGCCATGACAATTTTCATATTCCCCTTATGATGGAATGTTTTCTTTTATCCAGTAGTTGGTTTTTGTTGGTGGTGAGATTTGAAGAAGCAGAGGGAAAGAAAATATTCTTTGGCCCTAGAACTGGAAACAACAGGTTGTGTTTATATCTTTCTAAATCTTTAGAATCATATATAGTTGATCTTACTCTACACCCCTGAATTTAATTTCTGCCTTGACATTAAACTACTAAGATCTTCAGCTATGCAAGAAGAATGACTAAAACTTGTTTGAACTTTGTGATTTCACTTAGGACTATCCTTTCAGCTGGATATACCAAGCTTATTCTAGTAAGAATGGACATTTAAGTCCTTTGTAAATGTAACACCCATTATTTCCTCCACTAGAAAAAGAGGTTAACTTCTAAAGAGACCTGAGTCATAATTATAAAACACTTCTCTCATTTCCCTAACATCAGCCCAAGCATTTGCTTTCATTTAATCTTAAAAACCAAGTTATTCTTTCTATTTTTTGCAGCTGTGATAGTTTTAGGACATATTGCATATGTCTCCCAAAATACTCCTTAAGAAGTTGCGTGTGTGAAGTTTTCGTGTGAGATATTTCCGAATGAAGTTCATTGTGAATTCCTAAATAGACAAGGGTATCAGGATTTTCTGTTCTTTCTTTTTCCGTGTTTTCAAAATGATATTTCTTTGACAAAATGTCTTAGGGGTAGTAAGCCAAGACCAAAGGAATAAAATGCTTAGGAATGTCAGTTCTTTATGGCACTACAATTTAGACAACATAAAAAGAGAGTTTGCTTGCTTGTTTGTTTAAGGAAAACAGCCTTAATAACAATCAACCACAAGATATGAAGCAGTATAGACTTAAGACCTAGTATTGTATTTGAGAGTTAGAACAAATGTGACCTTTAGAGATATTTTCTTCTGAGCACAGGGAAAAATCAAAATATTTATAAAAGGATGTGAGCAATGTTTGAAAATTTTTAAATTGTCTTACCTTTGTTTGGAATTCGTTGATATCTAATAAATATCATTTTCTAAGAAAAAATACTAAAATTTTAACTATCATGAGTCAAAAATTTTCTTCTCTTTTAATTCATCTGTCTTCCCAGCTGAATAGGATTTGTAGGTAAAGGAAAAATTATTCTAAGATGACACAGCACAAATTGGAAAAACCTTTCATGACCAAAACAACTAAAAAAAGCAGATGTTTATTGGATTCTTTTCTTCCCAGCACTTTAATAAGGATGTTAACAGCGATTGTTTTCTTCCCTGCCCTAGTAGTGGAGAATCATTAAAATGAAATGAAAAATGGGGCACCTGGGTGGCTCAGCTGGTGAAGCATCCAACTCTTGATTGTGGCTCAGGTCATGATCCCCAGGTTGTGAGATCTAGCCCCACCTCGAGCTTTGCACTCAGCACAGAGTCTGCTTGGGATTCTCTCTCTCTCCCTCTGCCCCTCCCACTGCTCATGCACACTCTCTCTCTCTCTGTCTCTCTCAAATAAATAAATAAAATCTTTTAAAAAATGAAATGAAAAATAACGCATACTGCAAAGATGTACAAAAACTCTACATTTCTACTGGTTCTAATTTATAGACAAGTCTTGGAATGTTCTTACAATACCAGTTTTTTCCACATCGTTTGTCTTCTGAAATTTATAGAATTATAACTTACAGTCTTCCATTATTAGTTACCATAGTAAACAAATTCTTTAATATGTTTAAAGAACTTTTCCCCCTCATTTAAATATTTGTAATATTTATATATAGTTCAAGAACTTTTATGTTAACTTTCATATGAGTTAATAAAAAATAACAGCTTACCTTGTAATATGTGGTTATGATTCTTGGGATGTATTATGTGAATAAAGATCCTACACTTCTTGTTTGTTCAAAAAATAACACAGTGTGACATAAATATTTTGTCATTTCTCAATCATAGAAGTTTTATTATCTTCATTTATATTGGCTTTTTCTATGTAACTAACTTATTATCACTATGAATACTCATAGATAATATTTTCCATTTAGGAATCAATCTGCACAGATAACATGATGGTGAGAATGGAAAGAAGCTATGGCATCCATGAAATGGTAAGATGTGACTTTATTATTAACAAATTATTATATCCCCTTTGTAGGAAGGAATACTGAAATAGTTTTATTATTAATCATATATAACTGAAAGGAGAAAAGATTTTGAATAATTGAAAACAAAAAGGAATCTGAATATTTCCAATGTCTGATAAATGTAATCCTATTAATGGTACATTATGTTATTTTGAGTCCCCAAACTTCCTTTCCCTCACAGGTATTTTATTTATTTAATTAATTTAATTTTTATTTATTGAAGTATAGTTGACACAGAATGTTACATTAGTTTCAGATGTACAACACAGTGATTCGACAGCTCTATACATTATTTTCACCACAAGTGTAGCTACCATCTGTCACCATACAACACTGTTGGCTATGTTCCCTTTTGGGTGCCTTTTATCCTTGTGACTTATTCATTCCAAAACTGAAAGAGTCCAACTCATTTTGCTCATTCCCTCCACCCATCTCTCTTCTGGCAACCATATTGTTCTCTGCATTTATGGGTCTCTTTCTGCTTTTATTTGTGTGTTTGTTTTTTTTTTTTAGATCCCACATATAAGTGAAATCATATGGTATTTGTCTTTCTTTCTTTGACAGACTTTACTTAGTCTAATATACTCTAGGTTCACCCATGTTGGTGCAAGTGGCAAGATCTCATTCTTTTTTATGGCTGCATAGTATTCCAACACACACACACACACACACACACACACACACACACACGCACACGCACGCACGCACACACACACATATACACCACCTTTTTTATCCACTCATGTATTGATGGACACTTAGGTTGTTTCACTTGTCATATGACACACCTAGGGAAGATGACCACACAGTGACTTGTTTGTGAGTGTTCACAGCAGCATTATTCCTAACAAACAAAAACCTGAAGCAACTTTACTCATCAAAAGTTGAAACAATTTGTAGTATCTATCTATATATAATGGAATACAGTTCAGTAATAAAAAGAAATTGATTACTGATACACATAAAAACATAGATCAGCTAGAAAACATTGGTTTTAATAAAAGAAGTATACACAAAATAGTACGTACCAATGGTTGCATTTATAGGATGTCCAACATCAAGTAACACTCTCCTGTACTGACAGGAATCACATCATGTTTGCTTGTAGCTGTTGGTGAGGGAATTGACTGAAAAGGGGCACAAGGGAACTTTCTGGGAGTGATGGAAATGTTCACTATTTTTATTGATATGAAAATTACACAGATGTATACATTTATAAAATTTGATATCATTTTAAGTGGGTGCATTTTATTGCATCTAAATTATATCTGAAGAAAATGAGAATTAAATGTAAAAATGACAACAACCCAGCAGACACAACATATTGGCTAAAGTGTGTAAAGTGACAGTATCAAGTGTTGGTGAGCGTGTGGAGCAATTTGAATTATCTTATTATACTGCTGGTGAGTAAATTGATGAAATCACTCTGGAAAAGAATTCGACAGTATTTACTTTAGACAACCTTTGGTATACCCTAAGACCCAGTGAGTTCACTGTAGAGTAAATACCCAAAAGAAATGTAGAAAAATGTTTAAAGTACCACTGCTTATAAAAACCAAAGAGTGTAAGCAATTTGAATATGCATATATACTGGAATGGATAATTAAATTATGATCAAATGTTACACAGCACTGAAAATAAACAAACTACTACATATACCATAGATGAATCTCAGAAAAAAAGTAGTGTTGAGTGAAAGAAGCCAGACACAAAAGAGAATATACAATGTGATTCACTTATGTAAATCTATAGTGTTAGAAGCCAGGATAGTGGTTTGATTGGTGGGGACGGTGACTGGTGTACAAAAAGGCAGAAAAAAGCAATAACATATTTGGATGGGATTATATGTATTTCCAAAGGAGCAAATAATGATAGCCAATATGATTTCAACTTAATGTCTTGGAGAATGACATCAAAGTACTTGGTAGTATTATCCATGACATAATGAAATGTTAGGATCATACCTGATAAAGACACTGAGACCTGTCTTTGGTCCTTGTGGCACAGAATTATTCCGCACACAGAATTATTCTATTATATACAACATATATACAGCATGCACAAATATAACTAACACAGGGCCCTTAGGGCCAAAAAAGAAAATACCGTTTTTTTTTAAAGATAGGAAAAGAAAAATAGTATCACCATCCTGTTCCTTCCACCGTATTGTTGAAAGATTATCTGAGATAATTTGAGGAAAATTATCTGAGATAATTTGAGGAAAAAAATTTTTGTAATAATTCCCACTATATGTTAATTGCTATCATTAAATCTTAGCCTTCAGAGTAGCCAAAATTCAGCACAGTTCCAATGCTAATTTTGACATAAATATGCTTTTCAGTGAAGGTGTATGATACTGGCACTTAACCCTATGTACAGCTGAGATCTACGTTGTGGGCTTGGGAGTGTTGCAAACTCAGTTATTGCTGTTTTCTTTTATTTAGTTGGTACTTGTAGAAACATTCCTCCAGGCACTCAAATGACCAACTTTAAAGGTTTATAGATTTAATTTATACCCACCACACCTCCAGAGGGATCTGATGCCTCCACAAAATTAAGTAAGTTATACATTTGGAAAATCTTCAGACCAGCATGTTACAGAATAGGTTCTGCATGATATTAGTTCCATGGGAGGTTAAAAATGTTACAAAGGGGGAAAAAATGCATTATGTGGTTAAGTATATTGAACACTTTAGTAGATTTAATTGGCAACATTGATTTCTTCAGCATAGGTAGTCATGAATAATTGTACATTGTGAATTCACAATGGGGGAATGACATGTCTAGGAAAAACTCCCTGTATCTCCTTTACTCTCATACACATACTTATGACAACAGGTGTATGGAGTTTTCCCCGCACACCAAGCAATTCTCTGCAGTACCAGTTGGGTGTCCTGCAATTCCATTCAATTCTGACACCAACCAGAGTTAGCACAGACCCTACAGGATAAGGGCTCAGTCCCGTAACACTGTTCCCCACTTTAGACACCAATCACAAGTAACAGGCCCCCACAACTTCTGTCCAACTTGGCTGCAAATTGGAGGTTCCTATGATCCCCTCTTTGGATTTCATTATTTGCTAGAACAGATTACTCAACTAGAGAAATACTTAGTTACATTTATTTACCAGTTTATTATATAATAAAGAGTATGATCAAGGATAAAGATGGACAGCTAGATGAAGAGATACACAGGGTGAGGTCTAGAAGGGCCCTAAGTGCAGGAGCTTCTATCCCCGTGAGGTCGGAGTACATCACCCCCCTGGCACCAACCTAGAAGCTCCCCTAACTCCTTTACTATTGAAACTTTATGGAAGGCTCATCAGATAGGTGAGATTGATTATTGTCTCCATTTCCAGTCCCCCTCTGGAGAATAGGGGCTGGGTCTGAAAGTTCCAAGGTTCTTATCCTGCATTGGTCTTTCTGGTGACCAGCCCTCATCTAAGAGTCACTTGATTAGAACAAAAGACATTCCCTTCACCCAGGAAATTCCAAGGGACTTAGGAGCTCAGTGTCAGATGCTCCCATCACTCAGGAAATTGTAAAAGTTTTAGGACTTCTGTGTCAGTAACCAGGGTCAAAGCCTAAATATTAAATCAAAAGATTTTCCTAGTATCCCTATTTGCATGGGTTTTAGGAGCTCTGTGTTAGGAACCAGGAACAGAGACCAATATATACATTCCTTATTATTTCACAACTTGCTATGTTTGTCAAAGGTATTTGGCCATTTGGTCAGGAACAGCTATCTTCATGACACTTCACGGAGGAATATATTCTGCCATATCCATTTTGGGAAATGCTACTTTCAATCACAATATGAAAGAATGTCGTTGAGGATTTCCCCAGTTATCATCCTCAATTAGCTACTTTTTTTTTTTAAAGATTTTATTTATTTATTTGAGAGAGAGAGAGTGAGAGGGGGTAGGGTCAGAGGGAGAAGCAGACGGGGAGTCCAATGTGGGACTCGATCCCGGGACTCCAGGATCATGACCTGAGCGAAAGGCAGTCGGTTAACCAACTGAGCCACCCAGGCGCCCTCAGTTAGCTACTTTTAATTTCATATCCAGCTACTCCTGAATCCCTTCTGATGACTTGGTCAGGACTGCAACGAACAGGCAAAATGAGGGCTGGACTGCAGAAGAAGTCTCAGGAGGTACTGTGGTATGGCAGAGGAGAAAAATGAAACATTCAGCATTTTCTGCCCTTGTTGTACAAGACCTTTCTCCTCACGGCCTCTGCCACCACTGCCAAACAGTTCTTCAGCCAAGATCTCAGTGCCAGAACATGAAACTCTACCTTCTGTTACCAGTCTCAGGTTGGCTTACATTTTTATTTTTTATTTTTTTAAAGATTTTATTTATTTATTTGACAGAGAGACAGAGATAGCGAGAGAGAGAGCATGAGCAGGGGAAGAGGGAGAAGCAGGCTCCCCGCCAAGCAGGGAGCCTGATGTGGGGCTCGATCCCAGGACCCTGGGATCGTGAGCTGAGCCGAAGGCAGACGCTTAACTGACTGAGCCACCCAGGCGCTTGGATTTTTAGCCTCAGACTTGCCATCCTCTCTTTCTTGCATTTTTAGCCTCAGACTTGCATTTTTAGCCTCAGACTTGCCATCTTCTCTTTCTCGTGGCATTGTGGCTAGCTGGTTTAGTGGGCGTCATAAGACAAAGCCGTCTAGAAGAGGCCACAGTATGTAAACGATAGCAAAAGTACCATCAGAGAGCATGAAAGCAGTTACCTTGCAGATGAAATTCCAAGTGTTAAGGCAGTCTGAGGTCAGTAGAAATCTCCATCGTATTTTATTTTATTTTATTTTAAAGATTTATTTATTTATTTGAGAGAGCGAGAATGAGAGAGAGAGAGTACATGAGAGGGGGGGAGGGTCAGAGGGAGAAGCAGGCTCCCCGCCGAGCAGGGAGCCCGATGCAGGACTTGATCCCCGGACCGCAGGATCATGACCTGAGCCAAAGGCAGTCGCTTAACCAACTGAGCCACCCAGGTGCCCCTCCATCATATTTTAAAAGCTTTGGGGCTTACTATTGCTGTCTGGGAGTATTGCGATAATAAATGCATAATACAAGCCTAAGGACCTTTAAATGCTATTAATTAGATTCACCATAAAAGGATTGTAAAATTAGAATTGTGCTCTCAATTATGATTTAATTCATTAAGATGAAAAAATTCTGTTTTACAATGATGGTTCAAGACAGTCAATAGGAAGTAATGCTTCAAATACAGAAAATTGTTTTATACTAAACTTATGAAAAAAAGTGTGACATACTGTATGAGGGAGTAGCTAGTAGCTATACCACAATGAATATGATCAAATGAGCTACACATATGCAATCACGTGGGCAGGCAGGAATGTTTTCTTTTGGCATGTGAAGTGATACCTGAAATTAGGTTGTTCTTTGTCTAAGAAATATTTTTATGCAGTTAAATGTAAAAGGGGGAGAATGGTATAATTTTTAACATGGTTTGTTGCAATGTATAAACATCTCATAAAAATCCATCAAAAAATCAAGAGATAGTAATTATGACTCCCTGACGATTACCTTTTAAAACTGTTTAAAAAAGATTTCCCAAGTTGGCTTCTGTTCAGAAAAACTTTTGATTGCTTAACAATTATCATAACTTTTAAAAATGCTCTGTGACTGATGCTTTGGTAATAATTAATTCTGTATGTGTCAGCTTTATTTAGAAATAATAGAAGGAACTGAGGTATTGTATTAGGTTATTAGCATCAAGACAGCCACTAGAACAATATATGCCCTCCTAAATATCAAAATAAAAAGCTGCTAAGAGGAAGAAAGAAAGGAAAGAGGAAAGAAGGGAAGAGGGACGAAGGGGAGAATGAAGGAAGGACCAAACTTTGCAATGTTTCCCTAATCCTAAGGAAAGAGTTTTAAATTCAATCTGTTGAGAAATAATTTGAAAAAATTATATTTTCCAGTGGGTGAAAACCCACTGGAAATTTTGAGGAGATACAGAGCTAGAGAGTTATGATTTGAGATGGTTCTCTTGTTTTTATTGGTATCTCCTAAACAGTGATATTCATTTTGCCTGTGTATTAGTTTTTCCAGAGAAGCACAAGCAATTGGATATCTATCTGTCTGTCTCTCTCTCTCTCTATGTATGTTTACATATGTATGTGTTTGTATATACATGTATTTGCATACATATATATGGGGAGATTGGTGCATACAATTACAAAGGTCAAGAAATCCCACAGTCTGCTGTCTATAAACTGGAGAATCAGAAAACCTGGTAAAGCAGGCAAGCTGGTGATGTATTTCAGTGCTAGTCCAAAGGCCTCAGAACCAGGGCAAACAATGATGTAAGTCCTTGTCTGAGTACAAAAGCCTGAGATTTGGGAGGACCAATGATATAAGTGCTGATCATAGTCCAAAGGCTGAGAACCAGAGGTGTCAATGTCCAAAGTCAGGATATCTATGTCCCAGCTCAAGCAGAGAACAAACACGCCCTTCCTCAGCCTTTTGGTTCTATTGGGACCCTTAATGGATTGGATGATGCCCATCTACATTGGTGAGGGAAGCTTTTATTCAGTCTACTGACTCAATTGCTAATTTCTTCTGGGATCACCATTATGGACACACTCAGAAATACTGTTTTACCAGTTATCTGGGCAGGCCCTTTGGTCAGTCAAGTTGATACATAAAATTAACCATCATAGCCTGTATGAACTTCCACTGTCACAGTGGCTGCAAACTTAGAATGTTGGTATCTGGAGACCCTAAAATAGAATTCCTTTCCCACCCTATTTATCACTCCTCTGCCTGAGATGTTTTCATTTGAAAGAAGCGCTTCATGTGAAAAGAAACTATGAGAGGTCAAATTAAGGGAGTGAGGATAAAGGAAATCTGTCAAATGATAAACACCAAATGCCTAATTAACTTAAACTCAAGTTAACAACTGCATGAAATCTTGACCTTCATGACTCCATTCTTTTTACTGGGAAAATGAAATAATGAGCTCCATGTGTGGAACATTACCAAAGAAGTATAGAGACCAGATCATTTTATTAATTGCTGTGAATTGCCATATTTATTTGTTATTGCACAAAAGGTACCAATCAAATAACTTTGTTTTTTAGAATGGCTCTATTTACTTAGCTTTATGTAGGCGTTACACTAATAATATGAGGAAGGTGATTATACATATATTCACTGCTACTTGACTGTGTGTTTCTGCAATTATCCTGGAAAAATGAAGAAAAAGATTGGTAGACTTTGAGATCCTGGCCTTCTGGGAGTAGGTGAAGAGGGAGAAAAAGAGATTAATATGGAGTGCATAGTATAAATGTCAGAAACCAATCTGAGTGTCCCGGGAGGAGGTATTTATTTTTTTACACCTTTTTTCAGTAGCTTAGCAAGGGGCTGGTATAGCCATTTGAGTTAGATCAAAAGAAAAGGATGGTAACAGCCAGTGAACTATGGACATGTTCCCTTTCAACAAGAGTACTTTTTTTTACCCAGGAAACCCCATTGTGAGGCAGTTATTTAGGTATCCTCTACACTGCACTTCCCTTCCATTATTCTGTATGTTGATAGTGTACAGAAGCTGAGTGTCCCTCTTAGAGCCTTTCACATGGTAAGGCCAGTGTAATTTTCCCACTGAAACAATCCTTTATTTAGGGTAAGAGCTAGGAAAATATGTGTGCTTTGCTATCTCACTGTCTACTTTCTCATAACAAGTATGATTTTACTTTACACCATATTGGCACAAATAGTATATGTGTCTATGCCCTATTTGCCTCACAAAAAAAGTTAGACTCTTTTATATATATTACCTTGTTGTAATCGCCACTCTAAGATGTTTTTAGATGTCCTTATTTTGTAAACAAGGAAAAGTACACAAAATTCAACATCTATTCAGGGGAAAAATACCAACAAACTAGAATTAGAAGAGAATTTTCTAAACGTGGTTAAGGGAATCTACACAGACTTAGAGCTACCATTGTACTTGATGTTGAAGGACTGAAAGCTTTTATCTTAAAAACGGAAATGAGACTAGGGTAGAAAGTCTATTCTTACCATTTCTACTCAACATTTTACTAGCAATCCTAGTCAGTGCTATAAGACAAGAAAAAGAAATGGAAACTATACATATTTGAAAGCAAGAAGTAAAACTGTTTATTTGAGGATGATATGATTGTCTATGTAGAAAATCCTAAGGAATCTATAAAAAAGAGAGCTATGAAACTAGGAGTTGAGTTTAACAACATCTTAGGGTACAAGTTCAATATTCAAAAACCATTTACATCTCCATCTTAGCTCTGTGTAGGCAGAATAATATTCCCCCCAAATTGCCACACCCTAATACTTGGAACTTGTGAATATGTTACCTTATATGACAAAAGCAGCTTCACAGATGTGATGGAAAATTATCCTGGATTATCTGGGTTAGCCCACTCTAATCCCACTCTAAGTGGGATTAAGATCTAAATCTTTAAAAGTTAAGAGTCTTTCCTGACTGTGGTCAGAGAGACGTGAGGATGGAAGCAAGGTCAAAGAGATGCAACATTATTGGCTTTGATGATGAAGGAAGATGGGAGACAAGAAAAGAATATAACCAACCTATAAAAGCTGAAAAAGGCAAGAAAATGGATTCTTCCCTAGAACAGCCTGACACTGTGTGAGAACATGTGTTGGACTTCTGACCTACAGAAGTATAGTACAATAAATTTTGTCTTAAGTTGCCAGTGTTGTGGTAATATGTTAATCAGCAATAGAAAAGTAACATCAGTAGTAAAGGAAAATAAAATTAAAAAAAAATACAGTTTATAATAGCATCAAAACAATGAAATACCAAGGGACAAATTTAACAAAAGATATGTAATACCTGTAATGGAAAGCTAAAAAATATTGCTAAAAGAAATTAGAGAAGACCTAAATGAGTGGAAATGGATACCATGTTCATGGATCAGAAGAACTAGTTGAAAATTGAAATTTTGAAACCAATAGCACTTCTGTGACTATAACCAAAGAACATAAAATATATGGGAATAAGTTTAACAAAAGTATGCAGGTCTTTTACGTTAAAACTAAAACATTTCTCACTACATCAAAAACTGATGATGTAATGTATGGTGATTAACATAACAATAAAAAAATTAAAAAAAAACTAAAACTTTTCTGAAAGAGATTAAAGATCTAAATAAGTGGAGAAATATATGTTGGTCTTGAATTGTAAAAGTCAGTGTTGTTACAGTATCTAATCCCCCACAATTATCTATAGATTCAATGCAATCCCAATAAAAATTCAAGAAGTGTTGTGTGTGTGTGTATATAGAAACTGACCAGCTGATTCTAAAAATTAAATAGAAATGCAAAGGTTCTAGAATAGTCAAAATAATTTCAAAAAGAAGAACAAAACTGGGTGACTCTCACTGCTTGATTTCAAGACTTACTATAAAGCAGCAGTAAATAAGATCATATGCCATAGGTGTCAAGTTAAACTTATAGATAAATGAAAAAAGAATTAAGGACTTTTATGTATAATTTATGAAGAATTTCTACACCTTAATTATAAGAAAAAACCCTCAAACTCTTATGAGTTGAATTATGTCTTCTCAAAAGATATTTTGAAGTTCTAACTCCTACTACTTCAAAATGTAACCTTATTTAGAAATAGGGTCTTATTTGTAGAATGGTTAAGACAAAGTCCTACTAGGGGCGCCTGGGTGGCTCAGTTGGTTAAGCGACTGCCTTCGGCTCAGGTCATGATCCTGGAGTCCCGGGATCGAGTCCCACATTGGGCTCCCTGCTCAGCAGGGAGTCTGCTTCTCCCTCTGACCCTCTTCCCTCTCGTGCTCTCTCTCTCTCTCATTCTCTCTCTCAAATAAATAAATAAAATCTTTAAAAAAAAAAAGACGAAGTCATACTGGAGTAGAGTGTCAAATATTTCATCTAATATTACTAATGTCCTTCTAAGAGAAGAAGAAGAGACAAAGACACTAGGTGGGGAGCAACACCATGATGACAGAGGCAGAGACCAAAGTGCTGCAGCTGTAAGCCAACCATCAGAAGCTAAGAGGTAAGGAAGGATTCTCACCTTGAGACCAGAGGGATTGTGACTGCCCATACCCTGATTTTGGACTTCTAGCCTCCAAACTGTGAGACCATACATTTCTGATATTGTAAGCCACACAGTTAGTGGTACTTTGTTATGGCAACCCTAGAACACTAATATACAACTCAACAGCAGCAACAACAAAATAGCCACATCCAAAAAATATACACATGACAAATGAGCACTTGTAAAGATGCTAAAAATGATTAGTCATTGGGGAAACACAAAATAAACCACAGCGAGAAACCACTATACACTCACTAAAATAAAAGAATTTAAATATTATCAAAGATGTGGAGCTAATAGAATTCACTCATTGCTGGTTAAAATGACAAATATTATAGTCACTTGGAAAAACAATGTGACAGTATCTTATGAAATTAAATACATAAACCATATAACTCAGCAATATTCAGTATTACCAGTGCCCCCAATACTCACACACAAACACGTACACACGTGCACTCACACACACACCATCTTCTCAAATGCAGCTTTATTCATAATAATTTAAAACTGATAAAAACTGCAACAATTGAAAACAAACTGCCCAGCAACTGTTGTATGATGTATGGATGTGTGGTGCATCTATACTGTAGAACAATATTCCACAATACAAAGGAATGAACTATGGATTCACACAACATGGCTGATTATCAAATGCATTATGCTAAGTGAAAGACCCAGACACAAAGCCAAAATGCTGTTTGATTTCTTTTATATGAATTTGTATAAAGGTAAAAATTTAGTGGCAGGAAACAGATCCATGGTAGCCAGTGGATAGAATTGGCAGCAAAGAGCATGAGAATATTTTTAGGCTATAAAAGGTGATCAATATCATGACTGTAGTGAGGTTTATACCACTCTTTGTATTTGCCAAAGCACATACAATTGAGCGAAGTTGGAAAATTCTATTTTATGTAAGTTACATCTTAATAGGAATTACAAAAAAAAAAAAGCATGGTCTTTTTTTTTTTTAGCATGGTATCATTTTTATATAACTCTGTTTGTCTTCCTATCCCTATCTACCTAACATTTCATGTTTAAATGCATACAGATGACTAATAAAGTGTATTCAGGGCTAATGGTCATTTTCTGGGTGGCATAATTTGAGGATTTATTTTTTAATTATATTGGTCGAATTCTTCATAATATAGCATTTCATAAAAAACAATAGTCATTATTTTGGAATAAATTTAAGAACAATACTAACTGTATTTTTATATATATTGTGGTGAATTATGCTTTTACACATTTTGTATTGAACCCCTAAATGACAGGAAATTGGATAAGAAAGCACATGATACATGATAGTCAATCTATATATTAATGACTTAGGGAACATTTACTTTTTAATCTTATTGGTTAGATCTAATCTCTATTACATGAATTATTTTATGTCAACATATATTGGTAATATTATTTGATGTTATCAAAATAAATGCTTAGAGACATTTCTTACAGAAATAAATTTATCTCTCAAATCATTATTTTGCTCTCAATCTTAAACCAAATGTAGATCATATCTCAACTCCTTTAGCATTCTAGCAACGCATTATGTTTTTAAAGTAATTCTATGGTGAAATGCATTTAGGTAGCTCTGTCTTAGAAAATGGAGTCTATCTCCTGCCATACACAACATCAGTAAGTTGTAAAACCTTTTAGGGTTACTCATTGTTCTAAATGCTAGCCTATAAAGTTGGGAATAATTGCATCTGAACCCTGCCGTCTTAGGTCCTGGGGTATAGCAGATACTAAAAATACTTCAAAAGATACTGCATGCTTTTAATAAGTTTTTTTGTATCTGTCTGACTATATATAGTCCATTTATAGGTCATCTACATCTATCTTTGTGTCTATCATCTATCTATCATTTATCGATCATCTATCTATCTATCTATGATAACACTAAATGTTAAAGAGATTTTAAATGTAATTACATGAATATGAGAAATAGGTATATCTAAGTTATAGCAGAATATGTGCTTCTGTGAGGACATACAACATATTTTTGCTTTGAATGATGTAAGTACATTCCCATGAGGTTAAATGGGATTGATACAAAAATCCTGATTTGTGTGGCATATTTACATATTAATATATTGCCTATATTTCCTTGCTCTGTCTTTATACAAGAATAAATTATCCATTTATTAATATGTCTTTAAGTGTATTTCATCAGCTTAATACTTTAGTTAGGAAGAATTCTAAGTTTATTTTCAGAGTTCAGGGGTCCCAAACACATCTTCATCCTTTTTTGGCCTCTTCCCCATTTTATTGCCCCTGACTCTGATGAAAAGCAAAATTCCTACTTCGGAAGAACATCATCTGGAAGTACAGGTCACATAAGTTTAGGTCCAAAAAGTATTTATGTTTTAAAGAGAAAACAGGCCACTAATACTAAATCCACAACTGATTGTGACATTGCAAACCCTTTGAAACCTATACAGAGGAGATTCTGTGTTTGTGTAAGGGAGAGCTTTCAGTGAGCCATCCAAATGCACTACCATGTCTTGACTTTGACCTCTACTGACTGAAAATCCTGACCAAGTTAAAATGTTGCTGTTGTAAAAAAGTGGGTATATAGCAAGTCTTTGCTTTACTGAAAGTAGAAAAATAATCTCTAGCTATACACTAATACATGGAGGGAGGATAGCTGCCCACTTCTATCTGAGGATACCATGTGAAATATATTCATGAATCCATATATCCATACAAACTATGGAGGTTTTTCTCCCAATAAAAGCAAATGACACTAGCATAAAGCAGTCCACATACCAAGCATGAAATGATTTCATTGATATGCAAAAAGACAAATGATAAAACTGGAAAGTGAGATATGCAGGTTAAGCTGGTATATCTTTGGAGCTGGCTGCATATGTAAAGCTTTCAGCAGAATAATATTACACTTTACTGACAATGAAATGTCCATTACATAGAAGAATAATCATTATCATTAAGTGAATTTCCTGCTGAGTACATTTTTCACTGTGAGCAGGCCTATCTCTTGGGACATTTGCAAGGTAGTCTCTGTAAAATTGTTTAGATGGGAGAAAGTAAGAGTATTGGTTGTTTGATTTAGTTGTCAAATAAGAAAATAACGAGAAATTTTAAAGCATGCCACCAAGGTAGGTTTTTTTTCCTGACCCTCTAGGACAAAATTGAACACTTCTTTCTTGTATTTTCATCAAAGTCTTTTATTTCCTTTTTAAATTTAATTCCAGTATAGTTCACATATAGTGTTATATTAGTTTCAAGTGTATAATAGCGTGATTCAACAATTCTGTACATTACTCAGTGCTCATTGTGCTAAGTGTACTCAATCCCCTTCACCTGTTTCACCCATACTCCCACCCACCTCCCCTCAGGTAACCACTGGTTTGTTCTCTACAGTTAAGAGTATTTCTTGGTTTGGCTTTTTTTTTTCTTTATTCATTTGTTTTATTTATTCAATTCCACATATGAGTGAAATCATATATTTGTCTTTTTCTAACTGAATTATTTCACTGAGCCTTATACACTAGATTTATTCATGTTGTTGCAAAAGGTAATTATTTCCTTCTTTTTTATGGCCGAGTAATGTTCCATTTTATGAATATACCACTTCTTTATCCATTCATCTACCGATGGATACTTGGGCTTCTTCCATAATTTGACTATTGTAAATAATGCTGCAGTAAAGATAGGGATGCATATATCCCTTCAAATATGTGTTTTCATATTCTTTGGGTCAATACCCAGTAGTGAAATTAATGGATTATAGAGTAGTTATATTTTTAATTGTTTGAGGAACCACCATACTGTTTTCCACAGTGGCTGTACCAGTTTGTATTTCCACCAACAGTGCATGAGAAGGGTTCCTTTCTCTCCACATCTTCACCAACACCTTGTTTTTTGAGTTTTTATTTTAGCCATTATGACAGGTGTGAGGTGATACCTCATTTTGGTTTTGATTTGCTTTTCCCTAATAATGACTGATGCTGAGGATCTTTTCATATGTCTCTTGGCCATCTGTATGTCTTTTCTGGAGAAATATCTGTTCATGTTTTCTGCCCATTTTTAAATTGGATTATTTGTTTTTTGTGTGTTGAGTTACATAAGTTCTTTATCTATTTTGGATACTAACCCTTTATCAGATATGTCATTTGCAAATATCTTCTCCCATTCAGTAGGTTGTCTTTTAGTTTTATTGATTGCTTCCTTTGCGCAGAAGCTTTTTATTTTGATGTAGTCCCAGTAGTTTATTTTTGCTTTTGGTTCCCTTGCTTCAGGAGGCATATCAAGAAAAATGTTGCTATGGCTGACGTCAGAGGTATTACTGCCCATGCTTTCTTCTAGGATTTTTATGGTTTCCAGTCTCACATTTAGGTCCTTGATCCATTTTGAGTTTGTTTTTGTGTGTGGAGTAAGAAGTGGTCCAGTTTCATTCTTTTGCATGTAGCTGTCCATGATTCCCAATGCCATTTCATGAAAAGACTGTCTTTTTCCCATTGCATATTCTCACCTCCTTTGTTGAAGATTGATTGATGACATAGTCATGGGCTTATTTCTGGGACCTCTATTCTGTTCTCTTGATCTATGTCTTTTTTGTCTTAGTACCGTACTGTTTTGATTACTACATCTTTGTAGTATATCTGGAAATCTAGGATTGTGCTACCTCCTGTACTGTTCTTCTTTTTTAAGATTGCTTTGGCTATTTGGGGTCTTCTGTGGTTCCATACTAGTTTTAGGATTGTTTGCTCTAGTTCTGTGAAAAACACTGTTGGTAGTTTGATAGGGATTTCATTAAATCTATTGATGGCTTTGGATGGTTTTGACAATTTAACAATATTCTCACAATTCATCAGTGTGGAATATCTTTCCATTTGTTTGTGTTGACTTCAGTTTCTTTCATCAGTATTTTATAGTTTTTTTAAATACAGGTCTTTCACCTCCTTGGTTAAGTTTATTCCTAGGTATTTTAGTTTTGGGGGTGCAATTTTATTTTTTTAATTAATTAATTAATTTTTTATTTTTTTTTAACAATTTTTTTTAAAGATTTTATTTATTTGAGAGAGACACAGCAAGAGAGGGAACAAAAGCAGGGGGAGTGGGAGAGGGAGAAGCAGGCTTCCCGCTGAGCAGGGAGCCTGACGTGGCACTCGATTCCAGGACCCTGGGATCATGATCCGAGCCAAAGACAGATGCTTAAGGACTGAGCCACCCAGGCACCCCTGGGGGGTGCAATTTTAATTGGGATTGTTGTTTTTATTTCTCTTTCTGCTACTTTATTATTAGTGTATAGAAACGCAATGGATTTCTGTATGTTGATTTTGTACACTGTGACCTTACTGAACTCATTGATCAGTTCTAGCAGTTTTTTGGTGGAGTCTTTAGAGTTTTCCATATATAGTATCATGTCATTGGAAAATACTGAAATTTTTACTTCTTCCTTACCAAATTGGATGCCTACCGTTTCTTTTTCATGTCTGATTGCTGTGGCTAGGACTTCCAGTACGATGTTGAATAAAAGTGGTGAGAATGGACATCCTTGTCTTGTTTCTGATCGTAGGGCAAAAGCTCTCAATTTTCCATCATTGAATATGATATGAGCTATGGGTTTTCATATATCACCTTTATTTTGTTTAGGTATATTCCCTCTACACCTACTTTGTTGAAGGTCTTTATGATGAATGTATGTTGTACTTTGTCAAATGCTTTTTCTGCATCTATTGAATTGATCATATGGTTTTTGTCCTTTCTCTTATTGATGTGATGTCTCACGTTGATTGATTTGCAAATACTGAACCACCATTTCATCCCAGGAAAAAATCCCACGAAATCGTGGTGAATGATTTTTTAACGTATTGTTGGATTTCGTTTGCTAAGAGTTTGCTGAGGATTTTTGCATCTGTGTTCATCAGAGATACTGGCCTGTAGTTCTCCATGTTTGTAGTGTCTTTATCTGGTTTTGGCATCAGGATAATCCTGACCTCATAAAATGAATTTGGAAGCTTTCCTTTCTCTTCTATTTTTTGGAATAGTTTGGGAAGAATAGGTATTAACTCTCCTCTAAATGTTTAGTGGAATTCACCTGTGAAGCCATCTGGTCCTTCATTTTTGTTTTTTGGGATTTTTTTGATTACTGATTCAAATTCATTGCTGGTAATTGTTGTGTTCAAATTTTCTATTTCTTCCTGCTTCAGTTTTGGGAGGTTGTATGTTTCTTAGGAATTTATCCATTTCTTCTAGATTGTCCAATTTGTTGGCATATAATTTTTCATAATATTCTCTTATAATCCTTTGTATTTCTTGCTGTTGGTTGTTATTTCTCCTCTTTCATTTATGATTTTATTTGAATTCTCTTTTTTATTTATTTTATTTTTGATGAGTTTGGCTAAAAGTTTATCAATTTTATTGATCTTTTCAAAGAACTTGCTCCTGGTTTCATTGGTCTGTTCTATTGATTTTTTCAGTTTCTATTTCACTTATTTCTGCTCTAATCTTTATTATTTCCTTTCCTTCTACTGTTTTTGGCTTTTATTTGTTCTTCTTTTTCTAGCTTCTTTATGTGTAAGGTTAGGTTGTTCATTTGAGATTTTTCTTGCTTCTTCTTCTTCTTTTTTTCTTTATTTGACAGAGAGAGACACAGCGAGAAAGGAAACACAAGCAGGGGGAGTGGGAGAGGGGGAAGCAGGCTTCCCACAGAGCAGGGAGCCTGATGTGGGGCTTGATCCCAGGACCCTGGGATCATGACCTGAGCCGAAGGCAGATGCTTAATAACTGAGCCACCCAGGTGCCCTTTCTCTTGCTTCTTGAAATAGACCTGTATTGCTATAAAATTCCCTCTTAGAACAGCTTTTGCTGTATCCCAAAGATTTTGGACCAGTTGTGTTTTCATTTTCATTTGTTTGCATGTATTTTTCGATTTCCTCTTTGATTTCTTGAATGACCCATTCATTGTTTAGTAGCATGTTATTTAACCTCCATGCATTTGTGTTTTTTTCCAGGTTTTTTTTTCTTGTGGTTGCTTTCTAGTTTCTTAGCTTTGTGGTCAGAAAAGAGACATGGTATGACTTACATCTTTTTTAATTCGTTGAGACTTGTCTTGTGGCTTAATGTGTGATCTATTCTGGAGACTGTTTCGTGTGAACATAAGATGAATGTGTACTCTCCTGTTTTAGGTTGGAATGTTTAGAATATATCTGTTAGAGCCATCTGGTTCAGTGCGTCATTCAAAGCCACTGTTTCCTTGTTGATTTTGTGTTTGGATGATTTTTCCATCAAGGTAAGTGGACTGTTAAAGTCCCCTACTATTATTATATTACTATTAATTACTTCCTTTATATTTGTTGTTAGCTGCTTTATGTATTTGGGTGCTCTCGTGTTGGGTATATAAATATTTACAATTGTTATATTTTCTTGTTGGATTGTTTCCTTTATGATTATATAGTGCCCATTCCTCTTGCTTCAGTCTGTTTTAAAGTCTATTTTGTCTGATATAAATATTGCTACCCCAGCTTTCTTTTCACTGCCATTTGCATGATAAATGCTTTTCCTTCCCTTCATTTTCAATCTGCATGTATCTTCAGGTCTGAAATGAGTCTCTTGTGGACAGCATTTGGATGGGTCTTGCTTTTTTATCCATTCCATCACCCTATGTCTTTTGATTGGTGCACTTAGTCCATTTACATTCAAAGCAGTTATTGATAAGTATGTACTTATTGCCATTTGTTACTTATTTTATGATTGTTTTTGAAGCTATTCTCTGTTCCTTTCTTTTCTTGCTTTCCTCTCTCATGGTTTGTTGGTTCTCTTTAGTGATATATTTGGATTCCTTTCTCTTTATATTTTGCATATCTATTACTGGGTTTTGATTTGTGGTTACCATTGGGTTTGCATATAACAGCTTCTGCGTATAGCAGTCTATATTAAGTTGATGGTCACTTAAGTTTGAATCCATAATTTACTCCTGTCTCCCTTCCCCATGTTTTAGGTATATGGTGTCATATTTTGCATTCTTTTATTTTGTGAATCCCTTGACTGATTTTTATAGATATCCTTATTTTTACTGCTTTTGTGTTTTCTACTTTTCTTTCTCCTACTTATATCTTTATTTTTCACTCAAAGAGTTCCCTTCTACATTTCTTATAGGGCTCATTTAGTGGTCATGAGTTTTTTAAACTTTTGTTTGTCTGGGAAACTCTTTGTCTCTCCTTCTATTCAGAATGATAGCCTTGCTGGGTAGAGTGTTTTTGGCTGCAGTTTTTTTTTTTTTCTTTCAGTACTTTGACTATATTATGCTACTCCCTCTGGCCTGGAAAGTTTCTGCTGAAAAATCTGCTGATAGCCCTATGAGGTTTCCCTTGTATGTAATTGTTTTCTTTGCTGTTTTGAAAATTCTCTTATTATTACTCCTTTTTGCCATTTTAATTAGTATGTGTCTTGGTGTGCATTTCTTTGGGTTGATTGTGTTGGGGGCTTTCTGTGCCTTTTGGATCTGGATTTTTGTTTCCTTCTCCAGACTTGAGAAGTTTTTAGCTATTATTTATTTAAATAAATTTTCTGCCCTCTTTTCTCTCTCTTCTCTTTCTGAGATCCCTATAATGCAAATGTTATTACACTTGATGGTGTTGCTCAGTTCCCTATGTCTATTCTCATTTTTATTATTACTTTTCCCTCTCCCATTCAGCTTGATTGCTCTCTATTACTCTGTCCTCCAGGTAACTGATCTGTTCTTCCCCTTTCTCTAGGCTACTGTTTATTCCATCTAGTATATTTTTAATTTTATTTCTTTAGTATTTCTTCTCTGATTGGTTCTTTTTCATGTTTCCTGTCTCTTTGTTAAGGGTCTCACTGAGGTCTTCCATTATTTTCTCAAATTCACTGAGTATCCTTATGACCATTACTTTAAATTCTCCATCAGGCGTATTACTTATCTCTTTCATTAAGGTCTCCTTCTGTGATTTTGTCCTTTTCTTTCATTTGGGAAATATTCCTCTGTCTCCTCATTTCATCTAACTCTCTGTGTCTGTTTCTATGAGTTAGGAAAGTCAGCCGTGTCTCTGGCTCTCGAAGGTCGTGGCCTTATGAAGAAAGGGTCATGTAGTTTCCTGCAGTGCAATATCCCCTATTCACCAGAACCAGGCACTTCATGATGTTTCCTGTGTGTTGAATGTGCACTGCTGCTGTGGTGAGCCACTTTTGCCTTCAGCCCAATCATGTGCAATGACTGTCTTTGCCTGTTGTGGACGTTATTTCATCCCTGTGGTGTTAGTGGGCCAATATGGGCCCGCCTTGTGCTTGAGTTGAGTCAGACCAGGTATTTGCCAGAGATGCAGTAGCAGTGAACTGTAGGAGGATGTGGGGACAGGGTTTTCAGTGCCAGCAAGATCTGCAGTGGTCAGAAGGGAACAGCAGCTGCTGGACCACAGGCCAGTTGGAGGGGGTGGGTCCACAGAAGCACATAGGGTTGGGATGTTTGGTGTTAGCAGGGCCTGTGGGGATCTGCTGGTGGGGGCATGCCTCCAGGAGAACACGTGGGCAGGTGTACTGTTAGCAAGTTAAGTAGCCAGTGTTGGTGCTATGCTGTTTACTACTGTTATCTTTGTGTTTATGCTGGGGGGAAGGGGAGAGAAATACCAATTCCCAGATCCAGTACATGCTCTGAATTTAGTAAACACATCCCCCTCCCATATACCCCAGATGATTTTCAAACTGCTGCTTCTATGCTGTATCTCCATGGGGCTGTTTTTTTGTGCTGTCTCCTTACGGGTGAGGGCACAGTTTCTTCCCTGGTTCTCCCATGAGTCTGCTGATTTTGAAAGTTCTGGGGTTTAAACTGCACTAATTGTAAGAACTCCTGAAATTTGGCCCTTCTGGTTTTCAAAGCCAAATGTTATGGGTATTCATCTTCTCCACATAGGCTCCCCATGCCTAGGGTGCCTGATGTGAGAGTCTGTCTCTTTCCCCTCTCTGTGCCCCCAGTGCCCCTCCCTCACAGGTACAATCCTGTTGTCTGTTTATCTCCTGACTGCTTCTCTGCCCTTCCTACCCTCTTTGATGTGACTTCTCTACATGTAGCTGTAGAGAGTTTGTTCTGCTAATCTTCAGGTCATTTTCTAGGTTGTTTGCACTCGTGTGGTTGTTATCTATTTGTATCCTCGGGGAAAGGGGAGTTTAGGGTCCTCCCACTCTGCTATCTTCCCCAGAAGTCCTTATCAATGCATTTTAAAGGAAAAGAACATAGATGTTGAAATTCTACGTTAAATAGACAAATACTATTACAGATAAATACTCCTCATCATCCTTATATTCACAGACATCTATATAGAAAAGCAACTGCCCCCAAAGTCACATGAGTGAAAGGAAACTTAGAAAAATATGTTTTGAAGTACACATTTATTCTAACACTTAAAATATGAATAAAGGCCAATTTTTTTAGTCATGAAAAGCTTTGTTTTTTCTGAATTACAGATATTTGGTAATTTATTTCATATCTTTTGTTTGGTCATTTGTTTCTTACCTTCATGAGACTTTCATAAATACCACATAAAGACCTCTCAAAATACTTTTATTTCATTCCCCAATTTTGAAACATTCCTTTGACATTAGCACTTCTAAAGAGTTGTAGGAACAAAAATTGTACCGATTTTTCTTGTCCCCCAGCTCTCCTTTGCCTTGAGAAGAATCTAGTTGGAGTAAGAAATGCTCATATTGTGTCAAAGAGAACATTCATGAATACTATGGATTCATAATCTCATCACATCCAACAAACATGTATTTTCTGAAGAAAAAGTATAATAACAAGAACATTTTGTCAGTGATTATTATGGACAAGCACTATTATGAGTGTTCCAGTTGAATTATTTTATTCAATCCTCATCACCACCCTCTAAGGTACCCTTGTTATCTCTATTTCAAAGAAACACAAAGTGAAACCCAGAAGAATTAGGTGATTTTCTGGTAAACAAAGATGACAGGGTTCAACTTCAAGTAAACTGATTACTGGAGTCAGTAATCAGCCCATACCTTAACCTATTACTCACTAGTACTTTGTGAATAAGCCAGTAACAACTAACCAAGTGCCCACTGCATGAAGAAGGAGAAGAAATATTTGCTGAGTGTGTTTGGTTGTGCTGGTTGGATATGTTATCTAAATTCTTTGATCTTGACCTATATTAGTTTTGCTTATTTGTATCCTTAAAAGGAGTTGGAAGGAAAATAAATGTGAAGAAGCCAACCAGGTTTCCTTGAGTTTGGCCACTAATCATAAAGTTCCTTAAAATCAGATTTCTATATTTAAACTAATAGTTTTGTTTTGTCATGTAACTTTCTTTAAGGAAAATATTAGTACTAATAGCTAATAATAATTACTCTTAATCTGTAGTGGGTACTGAGCTAAATGTGTGCCGTTCACTAGCTCCCTTAGCTGTGCAGGACTCCAAAGCTCACCCGTATTCTCAAATATTATACCAGTTTCTTTCAAGATAAAGCATGTTTTCTAAGAATTAGGGTTGTATCTATAAGATCAACTGTTTCTATTGTGTGTATGTGGTGGGGGTAGAGGTTTGGTGTGCTAACCACTCTGTAAGATCACAATGACCAGCTCAGGAAACAATTTTATTATTTCAGTCAACAGTGGAGTTAGATCTACTAAGCAATTACCTAATCAACTTCTCAACAGTGAACTGCACAATAGCTAAAAACTATTGGCCATTTAGTTAGAGCTGCATTGATAAGTATTATTTTAATAGGATATTACAAGCTCATTTTAGAGGATACAAAATGCCTTCTTTTGATATCTAGAATGTATGTGTGCTAATATCTGAGAAATAAATCTGTAAATTTATAACTGTCATGTCCTATTGGCAAAAATATCAGTGTATTTTGTAATGGTTTAGTCTAATCAACTCTCAATTTTGGTACACTCAGCTGAGTTAGTTATTATACTTTACATTTGGGCCACTACAGCTCTGTGTCTTCATTCATGTAAATGGCCTTGTTTCTGTTTTCCTACCAAGCTTTATTATATTTTGCATTTCGTCTATATCTTTGCCTTACAATCAGAATATCATGAATATCATTGAATTTTATATTCAGGCAGTGAAAGAATTCAGTGCATTAACAATCCATTCCTAAAATTACAACAAAATCGACAAAATATAACATAACCCTTCATTGCTGTTAAAACTAAAGAGCATGAATCTTAGCTGGTCATTTGCTACAGTAGCAGGTCTATATTGCATCCCTTTCTTTATACATGCAGATTTTTAATAGAGAAATGCTCATAGGACATTTAATCTCAGCTATATCAGAAACATTTCACATACTCAAAAAGAACCAGATCAGAAAGATAGCTATTCATAGATCATTGAGATGGAAAGATTCTCAAGAGGTTATTTAATCCACAACCTTACGATTTAAACCTGAATAGAAAAATAATAGTATTCTAACTTTTCCTCAGCTTGTTCTTTAAAATCAGCAAGAACAGCATTATGTGCTAACACGTATTATAACTATCTCCTTTATATTCAGAATGCTCTTCAGAGTTCTCATAAATCTCTGTATTTAAATTCAGTATTCAAATTGATCTCAATGGAGACCTAAAATCTCATCTTCCACCAAATCCACACTGTCTAGCTAATACTCCTGAGACCGTTACCGCCTCTATACAATCTGACTGCCATCAGACTCCTTTTCCAGACTTCCCTCACATCTACTATCCTTCTAAATGAGCCCTGAGCAGTATTTTCCTCCAGTACACACTGTATTCTCCTATAGCCCTAGGCCTAGAAGACACTCCATCTTAGCTAAAATCAAGCCCACTTCTATGTCCTCTCCATCATAAAGACTTCCTTCATCATGCCATCCAAAAGTGATGTACTCTTTCTGCTTCTGTCTGGTACTATGCATCTCCCGTTTTTTGTTCTGAATGTCAAATGTGTATCATTTGCTGGACTAATGGAATTGGTCCATAGAAGGTGATGAGATGTGCTGGACTTCCTAAAGATTTCTGATAGTTATACTTACTGTTGACAGGGGAATAGGAGAAGGGAGACACATTTTTTGAGAACTTCCCTTTATTTTTTAGCTAGTCTTTTTCTGCTCATTTCTTAGTACTTTCCATTTCTTTTTTTATCCTACCTTTGAGATATTTTATCAAACTCTGTATTTCAACAGTACTGACTATAATTGTTGTTTTGTGTGTGTGAGAGAGAGACTGAAAAACCATATAGTCCCCACAATCTTAATAGTATTAGATTTGAATATTTTCAAATAAAAAACTAGACTTATATTCTCACTTAGGTACTACTATGCAAATGAGTCAAAATTGCATAGCTCTTCACCTCTACAATAAAAAAGGAAGTAGCAAGACCTCATTACATAGGCAGAAAGTGGAATAAATGTAGTTCCTAAAAATGTCAGACTAAAATTTTATAATCTGATGATTTACAGTTCATTCTGTGGTTTTAGTGTGTAAAGGATAAGCATATCTAGAGGAAACGGATGAATTGGGTCAAGTAAAATTGGAACCCATTAAAATTCCAGCCTGAACCTTTGAGGTATAGAGAAGCTTGGCCACCCAAGTGATATATTATATAGCCCATTATTTGCTTCTGAATTTCCTACTTTTCATCTGACCAAGAGAATGGAAGGCTCGAGAATCCTCCCCTGAAGCCCTTCATTTTGGAATCCAGTTCAGGAGAGATTGAAAATCATGGAGGAATATTTGCCTATTTGAAGTTTCAAACAAATCCTTATGCAAAGAATTTTGCATAACTCAGATTCTTGCATTTATCTTCAAACTCACTTTGTCATATGATGCCTAAAATCTAAAGGCATGTTTCTATTCAAGATTATTATTTTGTCATTAAAACAAAGGCACCAAAACAAGCTTGCATTTACTAACCATTCAAAGGGGGAAATCTGCATGCTTCTCACTTGTTTGGAACAACTTGTTTCAAAAGATGCGGTATATTTGTATGCATAAGGCACTATCCCCCTAATTATAATTTCCTTTTGCCTATTTAAGAAAAACACAACAGATGTATCTCTACCAACTCTTGGACTGTCACATGGCAAAAGAACAATTGAATAAATGCTTCAAATAAATGTTCAAGCACTGGGACATGAATAATTTTTCAGCATATCCTTGTTGCCATATTACAGCATTTAACCCTAATGCTATCTTTGTTGAGAATGCAGATGATGAACAAGATGGTTTGCATTCTACTCAGATCACTCTCCTCTGTGATCAGTAAGCATCAGAAACAGAATCTACACATAGCAGAGCAATTGCATTTTAAATGTCACATAGCTGCCTTTATTATTCCAGCTGGCTTGTGGAAAGAAAGGTCCCTCTGTTAATGAGACTAACACTGTCAGCCCATTATAATAGATTTAAGCAAATAAATAACATGTTTGCCATTTCTTCTCTTGTTTTTCAAGCACTATTTTTGTCACTGATCTCATTGCTACAGACATTTGAGTGGAATAACTATAATTGTTGCATAGCTTAGGAATGGAGTACACATGGAGTCTGTATTTATTTTAGACAATTCAGCATATTAATCCAAATTGTCCCCAAAGCCTATCCTCCTCATGGTCCTTGCTCACATTTGCCATTAACGCCAATATGACAAAAAGATACAATGGGTTAGGTTTAGTGGTTCACTAATGCGTGGCGGTACCTATTGCACACTTGACAAGAGAGGAATAATAACCATATAGCTTCAAAAGGAACAAAGTCTACTGCAAGCTAAGAAAGGGAATAGTACAGATCTGTCTAAATTATTGCCGAAAATTGATTTGAAAATAGAAACCACCAATCTTTGTCTTACGTGATTCAAGGAAGTTAAAATCCACTGGAAGAAAATTCCATCTGTATTGAGAAGCCATAAATATTATTTTATGAAAAGGTCATGCTTTTCTAATTATCCACAATAAGTTAGCATGTTTGGACACTGACGCTTGCTTGCTAAATGGATAAACCACACCACATAATCCATAGTGTCTTATTCCTTTCCGATTTATCAATTCTCTTGTAGGCACTACATGAGTCACATAATGGTTCTTTAAGGCATGAGCTTTTCACCTTCTACAGGCTCTCTCTGGGTCACCTAATGAGTAGCATGTCTTCACATACCACCTGAGCCTCATCATGGCCAAATCTAGAGTTCTGGTCTTACCTGCCTTTTAACTCCAAATGTAAATATCCAACTTCTTGGTTGTCCTTCCTACCTGACTGCTCAAAAGACATCTCAAATGAATGTGGCCAAAACAGAACTCTCTATAGTTTACCCCAACTTTTCATTCCTCATCCCTCCCATTCAGTAAGTAACTACCCAGTTATTCTAGGCAAAAATCTCCGTATAATTGTATAGTCCTTTTCCTCTCTTCATGCCCTCCCAACAGACACAACCATATCTGTAAAACACACCTGTTGGTTCTATCTCCATCCTATCTCTCAGCCTTTTTCCTACTTTTATCTCTACTACTAACTACTAAATACTGTGGTGCCAACTGTAGGCTTTGTTTTAACCTGGACTCCTTCAGTAGCTTCCTGTCTGGTCCTACCTACTCTTTTTCCTCCCCTCCCTACTCCTCTCCTTTCTTTCTAGAATCAAGAGTCTCTGAGTATCTTTTATAATGAACAATGTCCGAATTTCCTAAACTGCCTTTAAACAGAAAAACAGAATAGTGGAAAGGGCATATTAACATTTTTTACCTTGCAGATTCTGTAAGCTCAGAGAATAAAAAAGTGCCTTACGGACTCAATGAAGTTGTGTGAATCTAGAAATGCGTTCTATGAAACATAATCTCTAGCATAAACTGTTTTTTTTAAAGATTTTTTTTTTTATTTGAGAGAGAGAGAATGAGATAGAGAGCGAGAGATCATGAGAGGGGGGAGGGTCAGAGGGAGAAGCAGACTCCCCGCTGAGCAGGGAGCCCGATGCGGGACAAGATCCCAGGACTCCAGGATCATGACCTGAGCCGAAGGCAGTTGCTCAACCAACTGAGCCACCCAGGCGCCCTAGCATAAACTCTGTTAATTCTAATTCTTTTTAAGTCTGTTGTGTTGTAATGATTAGGTAGTTAATTATAACATTTATATTGCTAAATTATGTATCATTTTATTTTGTTTTAATGAAGCTATAAGCCCTGTATAGTTCTAAATATTGAAGGACTTCCAGAGTTATACATCTAGTCAAGACTGAGAAAAACAGTGTCCTCTTAATTATCTTTTTTGTTCAATAATTTAGGAATAATACAAAGTAGAATTACTTAATTTAAAAAGGAAGCAATATTATTTCATCTACGTGGGATCAGGCAATTGTCAAAAAGCTTTACAAAGAGAAAGTAAATAGCTAGGGGAGGTAATTTTGTATTACGAATATAACAAAATTCTTTCTAAATATGTGAGCTATCTTACTTGGCTTTGGTAGTGGTTGTTGTTTTGATGAATTTGTTACGGAACTTTTTGGGGAAGAGGAAGAAGGAGATCCAGAATTAGTGATATCTCTGCATGTGCCAAAGCTGAGAAATAAAATCAACACTACTCAAGAAGCAAGTTTGAGTATGTTTGTCTTAGTGTATTTTTCTTTTAAGCTTCAGTAACGAACCTCTAAAATTGTTATAGTATACAGATAATAATCAACGAGGTTTTTCACATTGCTTCTAGAAAAATTGCTTTGTGTTCCAGTTTTAATTAGTGTATTATTATCCATTGCTAATTTGAAGGGTTTAGTCTAGAATTAGCACACAGCTGCAGAGACTGCAAGCACATGAATTGGGGGATTAGCTGGAGTCCATACAAAGGGGAAGGAGTAAATGAGGGAGATGCAATGAATTGCATCTTCCAAATAGCTCCCAAAATTTACCAGCTATTACCTATAATTTAAAAGTGAATCCTTGATGGTAAGGAAACTCTGCTTCTATATTTGGCTTGTTTTATCATATAATAATATAGGATTACCTTACCTCCCTCCCCCCTCCCATTTTGGGGGGGGGAACTTAAAACATTTGGAAAACTAAAGAGAATAATTTAACATACTTGATTGTCTCCCACTCAAGTTTAACAAATATCACTACGTTGCCGTATTTGCTGTAGACTTTCCTGAAAGCAATAAAACTTCACAGAAGCAGTATTAGGTACCTTTGTAGCCATCCTAACCCTCTCCCCCATTCTTTTCTTTCTCTCCCCAGAGGTAACCAAAATTCTAGAGTTGGTATAAGACACTCTCCATATGGGTTTTTGTACTTGGCCAGATGTTTGTAAATTTACAACATATCCAGTATTTTTACAGGTTTAAATGTCATATAAATGATAACATGCTATATATAATATGCTGCTGCAACTTAATTTTTTACTCAACATTATGTTTGGATGACTTCTCCATTAAAATCAGATTTGTTCATTTTAGTGGCTGAAGTGAAAATCTTCCCCATGCTTGCTAGTGTGCGTGTATGTGCTGGGATAGGAATCCTTTACAGCAGAGTTTCTCAAATGGGTGTGATGCTCCTCCCAGGAGCACTGGGAAATGCAGGGGAGCTTTCTTTCTATCACAATATGTTCATTTTCTAGGGCTTCCATAATACAGTACCACAGACTAGGTGACTTACATGGCAACTTATCAAAAAGTCACTATGTTGTAACATTATAACTGCTATGACTTTTTGATAAGTCTTGATATCTCCTAGGGAAATTACCTCTTCTTGTTGTTCTATAAAATGGCCTTACTTTTCTTGGCTTTTTACTCTTCACCTAAATTTTTGAATTAGCTTGCCATGTTAATAAAAACAAAATATATGGGATTTTCTTTGAAAATGCTTTTAAGCTTATAGATGAAGTTGGGGGAAAATATTCATCTTTAAGTATTATCTTGCTGTCATGAACATGATATATATCTCATTAATTCAGGCTTTCAAAAATTATTTCTTTTAGTAATATATTACAATTTTCCTTAGAATTATGCATCCTTAATTAGATTTATATTTATCTTTAACTATTTATTGGTACTATAAATGGTATTTTGGCTTTGTTACATTATTAGATTGGGTATTCATGGATTACTAAAAGGGACGATTTTGATTTTTGAATGTTGGTCTTAGATTCCAGCAGAGTTACTAAATCCTCATTTTTAGTTCTTTTTTTTTTTTTAAAGGTTTTATTTATTTATTTGACAGAGAGAGACGCAGCGAGAGAGAGGAACACAAGCAGGGGAAATGGGAGAGGGAGAAGCAGCCTTCTTGCAGAGCAGGGAGCCCGATGCGGGACTCGATCCCAGGACCCTGGGATCATGACCTGAGCCAAAGGCAGATGCTTAACAACTGAGCCACCCAGGCAACCCCTCATTTTTAGTTCTAACAGTTCATCTCTAGAGCTTCTTGAATTGTATATGTAAAGCAATCATATCAACCACAAATGTTCATACATTTTCTCTTATAAAACATGATTTTTTTTGTATTTTTGCATAGGCTAGGGACTTCATAAAAATGCCAAATAGTGTCAATTGACATATATAATTTTTATCTGTTTTTAAATGATAATGCTTTTCAAGTTTAACCATTAAGTATGATGTGTGTTGTAGGTTTTTAATAGATACTCTTTAATAATCCCCTACTTATAGTTTGTAAAATTTGTATATATCTTATAAAGATTAATCAGTTTTTATTTTTATCAAAAAAATTCTGTGCATATTGAAATGATCACTTCATCTCATTTAGTCACATAATATGGTGAATTTCATGATTTTTACTTGAATTCCTGAGACAAATCTGGATTGGTTAAGCTGTATTATTTATTGCCTTTTATGCTATGACAGATTTATTTTTCTAATATTTTATTTACATGCATTTTCATCAGTATACTGTATCTGTAATTTTCTGATACTGTTGTGTTCAGTTTTGATTTTGTATGAAAGATATACTAGTTTCAGAAGATGATTTGATTAGTGCAGCAGAAACATTTACTTACCTCCCAATCTCTCTCTAAATCTTTCTTATCCTCTTTTTTTTTCTTGTTAAGAGATGTCTAATGATATTCTGGCACATTTCTTTTTCACTTTTACCTAGGTGTGACCATGTAATAAATTCTGGTAGATCTGTGAAATGTTTCTCTTAGTATTATGTATGCACAATAGTGAAGTCTTATATGATGGCTCTGGGTCTAGGCAGGGAGATCCAAACAGAAGTGTTACATGAGATTTTCTGGAAGTTTTCCTAAAAGAAAAGGTATGCACTCTTATTGTTTTACTTTTCTTCTATCTGGCACACGAAACATGATTCAATATGTCAGCCATATTGAATCATAACATGACCTTGAAAGTGGAAACCCCCATACTGAGGATGGTGGTGGAGAAAGATTAGAACGTAGATTCGTGAAGATGCTATGAAGTTGTCCTGACATATCAGCCATAAAAAGTGTGTGTGTGTGTGTATGTGTGTGAGACAAAGTTCTATCTTATAAAGCTCTAATTATTTTAAAGTTTTCAGTCATGCACATCTGAACCTTGTACTGACAATATTTTTATTCCTTTTATTCTGGTCCCTGAGATAATTTGTTTAAGAATTATATGTCCCTTAATGGTTTGTTAACAATATTGTGTAAATCCTCTGAGCTTAAATAGTTTGTCTCACTAACTCCCCCTTCTGAGTTTCCTTCTCAGGAAAGGATACTCACAGTAACCATTGGGTTCCTATTCAACATACGTGATGTAGATCTACATGGTCTAAGTGGTAGGGTAGACTGTGGCACTCAACAAAGTATACGGCTCATATCTTCCTTCAAAAGCAACTGCCAGGGAAAACAGTTGAATGACAGCCTTCAGATGCCACATCTGGATCCACTTAAACCAAACTTCTACCAGCCAAGAATGGAACATAATGAGAGTGCTAAAGACAAGTTATTTCTGTTCAGCATGGAATTATCCTGTCAACCTTTAGTCAAGGACTCTCTTTTGACATGGTTGAGACTTGCTGAGAATTTTACTGTTGTCAGAATTTCTTTCTACTTAATCCTCCTTCCTTCTCTCTCCACTTTCACAGGAGACAGACCAGTATCATATATTGAAGGCATTCCAGGCTTATTCCTCTTTCCCCTCCTTCATTCCTTCCTAAGATTTCCCCCAATAACTTCTTACATGTTAAAGTTTGTTTTGGTATCTACTTCTCAGAGAGTCTGTACTAGCACAGGATCAAGACGTTAAAAATGCAAAAGGCAGGCACTGCCAACTAAGCAAAGAAATAATCCACTTAGAAGATCATCTAGATAATTAGTAATAAAGCCACAGGGTCTCGAAGTCTGAGGTAAACAAAGAATTGTAAAGAGACTGAGAAATTCAGAGCCATAGTAGTAGGACTGTAGCTCTGTGTCTGCAGCTAGCGTCAAGTCCACTGGCCACCTTGTGCTCCTCCTCCCTGATGGGTATGATGTCATTGACAAAGTAGCTTAATGTGACATTTTGTACAGTATCCAGAAGTCCCACCCTGGGCAGAAATAGCCCTCCTCTATGACCTCCATCATACTCAGGCTGCTGCATGGCCTTCGAACAAATCCCGTGAGGAATCCGAAGATGCAGCAGCTGCAGGATGTCAACCAGTAATCTCTCCGCTTGCCCTGGCAGCAAGTCCTCTTAAAAGGAAATGTGGGAGGCACAGTTCCTTGACTGCCACAGACACTAAATTCCATTTTGTCTAATATTAGTACTGGCACATCTCTGTCCACATAGAATACAGTATGTGCTATGGCTGATATTATACTTGATGTTATAACTGCACTGAACACCACTACTAGTTATCTGGTTGCTGGTTATTGATTATCTAGCCTACATAATTAGTGAATTTTTATTTGGTTATTAGGTACACCATTTTCCTTTTTATTTCTTTTTGTCTTAACTTCTATTTGATCCACTGTTAATATTGCTATACCTTATTCATTATACACTTCCTGGAGTTTTATAAATGCAGGACCTATTTTCTTTCTCACCAGTAAATATTAGACTTTTAAAATTTTCAAGGATGTAAAAATAAATAAAAAGTAAACATTCAAATAGAGTTCTTACAATCAGGTATATTCGACCCAAATCTCATTAAACGGAAAAGTAACTCTCAGCAAATAATTTGCAAGTATAAAAGATATTGATTTGGGGGTGGTGGGGAAGAGGAATCATATAATAATAAAGCATTTATTATCTTCTATTGTCTTTCAGAGAAAGCACACAAAAAATATTCCAATCTCTAGGTGTAGGTGCTAACAAGATATGTACTAATAGGGACTGTTGTCTATCTCCACCAAAACTGATTCTGAATGAAAAGAAAAGAGAAACTAAATGATACCCTAAATCTGAGAATCTTGAGGCTCTCCCTTGGGGATGCTGACATCTATTAGTGAACTGGTTTATATGGGTTGATTACATATATGGGGGCAGGGTGTGATAGAGTGAGCAGCTTGGGGTAGAAGTCAACCAGAAGTAGATTTGTCAGAGATGCATTTGCCTCTTTCCCACGTTTTCTTAGAACAGTCTTTGGCCATCTCATCTCCATATAAATCAGGCTAGCCCTCTCTGCATTAGAGGGATATTAATAGGATAGCACAAAAGTCCTACTGGGTAAAGAGCTGATGGAAAGAAATGGTACAGATTCACCTCCTTCAGCACTCTCCAAAATTCTGAATCCTTTCATTTACATTGAGTAGATGTAAAATAGAACAGTCTCTATTCACAAAAAACATGATGGCCTGCCATAAAAAAATCACAAAGACTCTGTAAAACAGCTACTGGAACTAATGGGTGAATTGAGCAAGATCATTGGGGACAAAACCAATATACAAAAATCATTTATCACTACACTAGCAATGAAAAATGAAAAACTGAATTTAAATAAAACAGTACCTTTTACAGTAACACCAAAATATGAATACTTTGTGGTAAATCTAACAAAATGTTTGTAAGATTTGTCTGTTGAGAACTACAAAACAATGTTCATAGACTGGAGAAGCCAAAAGTGGTAGGAAGTTAATTCTCAAAAATGTTCTTCAGATTTGGTGGAATCCCAATTACCGTAATACCAAGAAACTTTTTGTGCATGTGAAATTTGAAAAGGTGATTATAAAACTTAGAAAAAGCAGAGAAGCTAGGATAGCTCCCCAAAAGGTGGGGGGAAAATCAATTGCAAGACTGAAAGTACCTAATTGTAAGACCTACAGCACTCAATACAGTGAGATAAAGAGAAGGCACAGACGTATGTATCACTGATATAGAGTAAGCAGTATGTCACACACATACGGTCAGTTGATTTTCAAAAAGTTTTCAAGTCAATTCAGTGGAGAAATCAGTATTTTCAATAACTGTTGTTGGAATAATTGAAACTATGAAACGTATGAAACAAATGAATGTCAATCCATACGTCGCACCATAAAAAAAAGATAACTTGAATAGACCTGAATGTAAAACCTAAAACTATAACACTTTTTTTTTTAAAAAAGCACAGGGGAAGTCTTACTGACCTTGGGTTAGATGAAGATGTCTTAGGACACAAAAAGCACAAACCGTAAAAGAGAAAAGTGATAGATTGGACTTGATCAAAATTAACCATTTTTACTCTTTGAAAGATGCTGAAGAGACAAGTCATGGAATAAGGTAAAATAATTGCAAAATGTATATCTGATAAAGGGCTTGTATCCAGATTATATGAAAAGTTCTCACAATTCAATAGGCAAATACTCATAAAAAATATGGACAAAAGATTTGAACACCAAAGAAGATAAAGTGATAGAAAATAAGCTTGTGAAAAGAAATTCGACATCATTAGTCATGAGGAGAGGTCAAAAATTAAAGCCACAAAGAGAAACCAATGTACATTTAGAATCACTAATTTTTTTAAATTAAAAAACAAACAGATAAACAAACTTGACCACACCAAGTGCAGTGAGTACATGAAGCAACTGGAATTCTCATACATTGTTGGAGGGAATGCAGAATGGTTACAGCCATTTGGGGAAACTAATTAAAAGTAGCTTCTTTAAAAATTAAATACATATTTACCAGATGCAGTTCCACATCTAGGAGTTTATCCAGGAAAAATAAAAATTTATGTCCACACAAAAACCTGTATATTTACCATGTGTAAATATAAATTTGGGATATTTATAAATATAAATGGGATATATATATATGCTTTATTTTAAAATGCCAGAAATTGGAAACCATTAAAATGCCCATGAAGTAATGAATGAAAAACTGTGGTACATTCATACAATGGAATACTGCTTAGCAATAAAGTTGAAAAAAAAAATGACTGATTTATTTAAACACAGAGATAAATTTCAAATGCATTATGCTAAGGGAAAATATCCAGACTCAAAAGCCAACATCCTGCATGATTCTATTTATATGGCATTGTGGAAAAGACAAAACCACAGTGACAAAATCAAATCAGTTGCTGTGGGCAAGGGGTTGGTGGGAGAAATGATCGCAGAAAGACATGAGGGAACTTTATATCCTTATCATGGAGGCAGTTACTCAGGTGTGTTTGTCAGAATTCATAGAACTATACACTAAAACAAGAGAATTTAACTGAATGTAAATTGTACCCAGTGAACTTCACTTGAGAAAAATCAGTCAATTGAGGATGAATATTATGTAATTTTTACATTTGGTTTTAGTAGACAACTATGGGCACTAGCAATCTGGAATCATTTCAATCACAAAAATTGAATTAAAGTGACTTGAAGCTGGTGTCCATCTCTGCAACAGTGTCTATATCCAAATCAGTCTTACTCCTGGAGTGTAGCTTTTAGGGTCCTGACACAAATGCGTGGGTCTCCTAATCCTTGGTGGTCCCTGGACTTCTATTTTTGTCCTTCTCAGTTATCACAATTTCTGGTCACTAGGAAAAAAGTGGATGTTCAGAGCAAGTGTTTTTAGTTTTTGTTTTTGTTTTTTTTTTAAATCCAGTGACATCCGTTTGATCACCTTCCACTGAGGAAACCTTAGTCTTGACCACACATCTCTAAGGGAGTCAGAAATAATGTAGCTACAGCTGCATAGCCCGGGAAAAATGGGAGACCAGCCAACTGTGGCACATGAGGCTACCAAATAATATTCTAAATTAATATTTGATTCTTGTAACTCATCATTTCGGAGATCTGCTCTTCATTTGAATATATAGAATGAAAAATATTTTCCTTGTTATGTACTATTTTTCATATGCTTCATAATGAATTTTTAAAATTTTCCTAGAATGAAGAGAGATTTATCTGGGCTAACCCTTGCACACTCTCGTGGCTTCTGGTCTCTTCCTCCTCTCAGAGAGAAGAGCATGCTCAACTCCTAGCCTAATTTCCAGACTTTAGCAGCCTTTTATCTACTACAGTCCCGCTGGCCTGAGGGGAATCCTTCCCTGGGTGCTGATCCTGCATTTGCGTTTTAACTTTTGAATATGTAACACCGCCTCTCAGAGCAACCCACCCACTCTCTGCCTGCATTTCTGTGAGGTTCAGTGGACTGTCTCTTTGTGCTTTCAGTCAGAAAGGCCAGCTAACCTGAAGGGAAGGAGAGGACAGTCTGGTGCTTGCCTCAGAACATAGCGCCCTCAGTCTGAGAAGAGCTGCCTGCCTTGGTTTTACTACAGACAGGTTTTCTGAGCCAGGGGTGAAAAAGCAGGAAAGAAATGAGCTTTAAATCACCGTTGAGTGGACTGACTTCCACTGTTTCTAATTGTACGGAACCTGTAAATCATTTTATTTTGTGTTGTTTTAATTCTTATGTAATTGGAACCTCCTTGATTCTGGCGTTAGTTAACTTCAAGTTGAGTTGTGCTGACAACACATGAGGATTTATCCTTTCTGAATTTTAAAGAAAATATTTTAGTGAGAAACTTAGGATAAGCTGGGTCAATAATTTCTTTCCAGACCCCCTTTTAAATCTGAATATTGTTGTGTTTGGCTTATTTACATGCTATTTTTTTTTCATTGTTTAATCTTGATTTATCTTTAGGAAAATTTCCAAATTCTTCAGCCTCCTTCATCAGGCTTAAGAGCACTAAATTTAAGCCTCCCTAATGTCTACAGTACTTGCACAAACAAGATAAATAAAATCAAGGGCACAGCATTCCAACTGTGAATTGCGTTATGCATTGAGAATGTCAGTATCTGACAAGTCATATGAATAATAAAGAAGCATTAGAACTACTTTCTACTCATATCTGCACAAATTCAGAAGACCATATCACCCACACTGGAGGCCACATTTTATGTCAGTGAGTGTTAAACTCTGGATGCAAATTTTTACGCACAAAAAAGGAATGCAGACAGAATTATATAACTATCTCCCTTCTACTTTTGTGAGGTTGTTTTGTTTTTAAAGTCATTGAGTCAGTTTAATATATTTTATGTGTGATAAGAGGGAAAAAAGTAAGAAGAGGTTAGCCACTTAATCCATTCCGAAAAGAGGGTGGAAATGAAGCAAATTTTCAACTTCCATGGTTATTACTTGTGGGGCTATAATTATATCCCCCAGAAAAGTCATTATATTTCATATATTACATTTGGTTAACTCTCATCCTTTTGTGGCATAAAACATAATGATCCTTTCCACGTCTACATAAATAAGCCTCCCCACCCTCTATCTTTACAAATCACTGTGACATAGCTCCCAAACTAGACACTCCATTAAATTGATGAGTAAATAAATTAAAAAGACCAGCAGTCCTTCCTAATTTATATGCTACTTAAAGGTGTTATAAAACAAAACTTGCCTTTAATATTTCCAGTCACTCCACTCATCTAAATTAAATAAAATTCCCATATTTGATGGGCAGAATATGTTATTTATATTTATGTATCAGCGAGGGCTCCCTTTACAAATGGCTAACCCACCCTCAAGTAAAGCAAACACAGAAAATGCGTGATTATTCCACATCTCCTGCAAACCTATGGATGGATTTTGCTTCTACACACATTGGCAGAATGCACTCCTTCTGTCTTGGAATGAGATACTCACATACAGCCAGAGAAGATGAGATAGTTCTCATTTTCCTCTTTAAATATAGTCTGTGTTTTTGTGTTTCATCCAGGTTTTTGCTTTTTATTTGGGTTTTGTTCGTTTGCTCCTCTGTGCGTTGGACTTTTTTTGTTTTGTTTTGTTTTTTAATACTAATGAGATGCTCTTAAGAGGCTCTATTGCCGAGGAAGATACTTAACCTCTTGTTTTTCCCCTTTCTGAACAATACCTCACTTCATTTTCCTAAATTGACTAGGCTTTTGTGGTTTTTCCCACATGTTCCTCAAGCAGGTTGGCAGATCTGGGATTTTAGGAGGGGAACCGTACCACGGGTTTCTTTTTTTTTTTAATTTGCTCGTGGAGAAGTTTCTCTCCACCACTCACCAGGTTCCGGTCACAAGCTCGCTCTGCAAGCATGTCGTGTCGGGAGCCCATTAGAGCCCACGTTCAGGCCGGAATGCCCTCTTCTTTGAGACCCGCAGCTCTTTCTGAATCCGCTGGGCTTTTAATGTGATGTTGAAGTCGGCTTCTGCTTGAGTCCTACAGCTGGTTTTGATCAGGCTCCTCTAAAGAGGAAGTTTCAATTAGCACAGCTCCAAATGTGCTCTGGAGGTATAGTTTTATGACTGCTCGACTAATAGCACGCTTTGTTCCTAGTGGTATGTGACTCCTTAGCAAACACAGCCGTTTGTGTGAGTCACCAAGTGACTTTAGAGCAAGGCGAGGCTTTGCCAAAACCCGAGGAATGAGACAGCCAAATTGAATTAGTGGTTGAAACACATTAATTTATGCTAGATAAATGTTATTGTGGTCCTGTGGGTAAGTACTCAGGTCATAGGCTTTATGAACTATTTGCAGCAAGAGGGCTTCATGGCAGTAAATCAGCTCTGTAGCAGGACTTGACAAAGGACTTAGAGCCACTTACTCTCGCCTGTTCCCTCAAATTGCTGCCACCTTCCCCCCCCCCAACCTATCGCTGCCTTCCATTGAGACAGCACGCCATTTTGGACCCGTTTTGTGATATTTAACATAGAAGCAGTTGCATTAAGGAATGGTGTTGGTGCTGCCTGACTGTGGTCGAGCCATGGCCATCTCTTATGCCTGTGGCCCTGGCCACAGGCAGCTGTGTGTTTATCATTCCAGACTCCAGGTCTCGGTGTGTACAGAACTTTGGCTTTGCACCAGCTTTGGGAGAGTCCCTGCAGCTGTGCGGTAAATGGGAACCTTGATGGCTCCAACACAGCACACACAACCAAGTCCTGACAGGGCTGTTTCTTTTCTGGGGAGGAATTAGATCCACTTAAGGCTGGATTATTTCTAGAGTAAGAAAAGTAGAAATAAGTGTTTTCTGGCTGCAAATTGCGGCAAGTGAGAGATGATGCCAAGAAAGAATTATGCATAAATGATAGTGTTTAAACTTGTTTTTATGTGTTTAGATGTGCCTCTGCCAAAAAACTGACAGGGCCTCTTTGTTGGCATTTTTTCAGAGAGAGACCACTCACACGCTGAACGTTTTCTTAATAAAGAAGTAATTGTAAATCACTGGTGTCTAGGCACGTGACAGCCAGTTTACCTTAAACATGATCTCTTGCAAAACACAGGGAAAACAACTGGGTGGGCAGGGTGATGAACCGCAGCCTCCCCTACTCCGCAGTCACTAAAAATGCCTGTGCATCCATCGATCAAGGCCCTGGCAAATTTAGTGCTCAGAGGAAGGAATGGGCTTCAGAGTTGATTCTAGGTCTAAATACTGACTCCACCTCTTCTTTGCCTTGTGATCTTGTGCAAATTGCTGCTCTCTGCATCCTCACATGTGAAGTAGAAGTGATAGTAATACCTACTTTTGTGGTGTTAAGATTAATGACGTTCATGAATGTAAACCATGAACGACGTAAATGGGGAACAGGGTAAGTTCTTAATAAATTATAGTTTCTATTTTTTTTTTTCCAGAGAGAGAGAGAGTAGAGGGGAGGGGCAGAGGGAGAGGGAGAGAGAAACTCTTAAGCAAGCTCCACGCCCAGGCCCGAGCCCGATTCGGGGCTTGATCTCATGACCTAGAGATCATGACCCGAGCCGAAATCAAGGGTTGGACGCTTAACCGACTGAGACACCCAGGTGCCCCAAATTGTAGTTTCTATTAATTATTGGTGTTGCTATTATTATTGCAGTTGATCTAAAAAAAAAAAAGGTCTCTGCTTTTATTTCAATTCCCTAGTGGCTTTTGGAAGGAGCTGCTGGTACAGTAGAGATTGCCTTTTCCTGGCATTATCTATCCTCACCTGAAGAATTTTCAAGCTATCATATTCTCTTAGCACGTTGGTCTTGACCTACCTAAACTTTTGGTCCTCCACTGTGATGTTTGTTTTGTTTTTGTTTTTGTTATTTTTGAAGATAGCTGCTATAATACTCATCTTAATACTTAGCATTGAGCAGAGAGGCTGATGCATGCACGACAGGTGCTCATCTTGTTTTTGTTTAGTTCAATTTCATGTTGACAAATGCCCATGTGCATGTGCTTATAACCACATATGTAAACTTGTCCAGGATAAATTTTTCTCCAAAATTTCCTTAACACTGGGTTCTTTGTCTTCTCAACTCCCCAAAATGTCTGTAGCATCTTTTACAGTATATGCCTACCAAATATTACATAAAATCTTGTAATTAATTGATTTCCCATGGCCAATCTAACTTCCTGTGTCATCAAACAGAATTTTTTATCTTATGGGATTTTTTGCTTTTTTTAAGAAAAGTTAAATGTAATCTAAGGTGGATATAGTTGTTGAACCTCAATACCCAGGCTTTTAAAAAATCTGTTACCCTCGGTATTAAAAGTTCCACAAGAGCAGGGATACTGTCTTCTTGCACCCAGGTTAGTCCCAGTGCCTAAAACTGACCTCTGGAACACAAGCCATGAAGTATTTGTTGAAATAATTATTTAGTTAATGAAAACTGTTCAAACAATAAAACTAACTCATGTCTACTCCATGTTTCTGACTTTTCCTTCATGTTTTATCCTCCTATTTTTCCTCATGCAGATGAAACTTACTTTGCTTCTTAACCATGTATTTTTTTATAAATGAAACCACCTCCTCAAGGATCCATTTCTATGAAAAAAATGGAACAGATTGTATTGTTTTATAGTAAACAAATGAAATTTACATAAGAATTTGTCTCATCCCAAGGATACTGATTTTTAAGCTATAACCAATAAACGTGATTTCTTGTGGCACTTTCTGAGCAGCCCAAAGTGCTAAGAGAAGTCCTTGTTATATTAACAGGCTATGGTCCAGTGTGTAACATCATGAAGACCATCTGTCTGGGGCCAGCAGTCATGGGGGTTCAAAAGCGTCCCATGGAGATGGCTAATCAATAAAAGTTCTATGTTCAGGATTTTGTACATTTTGTTAATTAGCCAAAGCAATAGGCCTTTGTGGCAATTATTCAGACAGTGATGTAAAAAGATAGCCTGACAAACAAACCTCCATAATCCACTTACGTCTTACAGAAGCCAAAGGGTTGGAAAAGCCTATTAACAAGCTCCCTGCCTGTCTGTTTGGAGACATTGTTAAATCGAGAGTCTCAGCACCTGAGGCGGTCTGTTAATAAAGATCGTTTGTAGCAGATTTCTGTTCTATTAAGAATGGACATAAAACAGCATAATTTAAAACATGTCAATAACTCAAGGCAAAAATGCCAAACATAGTCTGTTCTGTCTTTATAAAATGGAGCCAAGTATACACAAGGAAAATGCCAGGAAGGCGTCTGCTGACTGAGTTTAGAGATTGTTCCTGATAAATAACGTGAGCCTTCAAGTTAAAACAACCTCTTGGTTGAGTGTCTCTGTGTCTTCTCTGTACTAAACTCAAGGGATCTTTTCTGTTTAAGGGCCAATGAGATTCCTAACCTCCAGTCCTAGAAGATGCCTGGAAACCTGTGCCCTTTGTCAGCCTTGTGAATTCATAATCGCTTGTGAGTGCTTCATTTCTCCCCCCTCCTTCTTTCTTTCTCCTGAGTGGCATTTACTGGTTGTTTGGGAACAGATCTGTATAGACAATGAGCTATCGCTGGGTTGTCTTAGGAAGATTCCCCGAAGAATCTAAAACACCAAACACTGAGTTGCCCCTTGTCTTACACGTTTAATTAAATATGTTTGTCTAATTTCCAGTGATGGTGCTGTATTCTTAATACAAAATCAAGGACCAGACAGTCAATATTCCTGCAGCATTTATGTGGCACTTGCTGTGTTCCATTGGCAAAGGCTGATTGATGGCATTCTCCATGAGTGCTTTGGGAAGCTGAGAAGCGTATCTAAAAGGGACTGCCGTGCATTGTTGCAGATGTGGAGTAAACTCTGACACTTTCAACAGGCCTGTAGATGAAAATTTAACATACTGCATCTCCCACATCAGGTTTGGGTGGATGGCTGAGCCAGAGTGATATTATCTTCTCTATTAGAAGGCCTTTCATGAACTGAGTGGTGGCTTTAATTAAATCCAGTAGGTTGAGAAAAGTGGTTTGGCAGTTTCAATTGATTTATTGTGTTTGTGACATCTGGGCCTGATTTATTGTATTGACTTGCAGAATTGTTTTTGGACACTCACCCTACATATTTTCATTCTGGTTTGGGGGACTCACAGGCTATAAATAAGTAGAATTTTCATTCTGCTGTGATTTATTTTTTGCTGTGTTTTTCTTATTTTGGTAGGATGGTAAACTATTGAAGTTATCATGTTAATGTGATTGAAAGCATGAGATTCTGTGGGGTTGTATGTATGTATGAAGAGGGCTGAATGAAAAGTGGTACTGGGTTGGAGTTCATTATCAGCATCTTGTCTAGGTTTGTGAGCAGAGCGAGGGAGAGAGATTGACGATTTTTAAAAATTTAGTCTATAAATTGACAAACAGTTTGCTCCATGTTATAGCTTTCTAAATTTTAAGATTTAGATTTTATTCTTTTTTCTTTTTAATTTAAATCCAGTTAGCCAACATATAGTACGTCATTAGTTTCTGATGTAGTGTTCAGTGATTCATCAGTTGAAGATTTAGATTTTAGACATAAATAGGAACACCATGTTCTAGAAAGTTCCTTCCCAATTATCTTAGCATATTCAGTTGGATGTTACAAACAGGTGGCCCTGAACCCAAATTTTCTTGTAGGCAAATCAGTCCTAGAAAGTATCCTCTCCAAACTCTACAGTGCAGGTGTAAGAAGGGAGGGGAGATAAGAGGCAATCTGCCCAAAGCAAAGGGCAGAGAAACAAGCAGGTCTCAATCAGCCTAAATATTTTACTAGTCTATGAATGAGTGGTTTTGCACATCCCAGTTACATACACTGTAATGATGTGTTGGGTTCCCCGGGTTATAGCTCTCTATTCCCTATAGCTAGGGCCACTTAGCCCCTACCTGAATCTCCAGTCAGAGTTCTGGAACAAATAAAGGAAATTTTAAGGAGTCTAGGTAAGTCTCTCAGGCAAATCCACTTCAGGTCAGCCTATGGCTTAGCTCACTTTAACCTTCTACCTCAGTATTAGAAGCTGGGCTGTGCCACTGTGCCTTGTAGTCAGCCTCTAAGTTGAATCCACTTGGAATGGCTTCCCATTTTTTTATTCTTGTGCCCATATCTCTATGTTAGTAGCCTATCTTGTTAGTCTTTGAGTTTCTTTCCAGAATACCCAGAGTACTGCTTTGAGCCCAAAGTTGGGGCCTACCCTCACACTAACCACTTATTGCCTGTGGCAAGACTCTACTCATGATCACTGACTGTCCAGATGTTTCTCTATGAGCTGTAGCTGCTCTACCAACTCACTGGAGTCTCCCTGTTGATCTAGGTTAACTCTTGCATAGGTGATTGTACATCTTAATACACAGCATGATCCAGAGTCTTTCCTTTAAAACCCTAATTTTTTCACCTCATTTTCTTTTATGGGGTTATCAGTTAAAATAGGGAAAGACTGCTTACCACTAAAGCTAGAGTTCACTTGAAAACTTTTAATTTATTCTCCATGATATGTGAGTTGCTTCAGATAACTCATGAACTTATTTGGTTTTTCTGGGGGGTGTTCGGTGGAATTACCCAAACTATAAAATCAGGTATGTGAAAGGAAACTCAGTTATAGGAAGTGCTTACTGAACATCTACAAACAGGCATGGATTTTAGCCCAGCATAAAATCTGCTTGGAAAACATCATTCATATCAAATTCAAGTAGGAAATAATGCCAAATGGCTTAAAAAAAGTTTTTTTTACTGAGATAGAATTTACATAACCATTTTTAAATTCACCATTTAAATTATACAATTCAATGACTTTTAGTAAAGTTTTACAGAATTGTTCAGACCTCACCAAAATTCAAATTCAGAACAATTTCATTACCCCAAATTAGCCTGGTCTCAAAGAGGTAATTAGTCATGGTTTTATATGTGAATCATCTTAAACTAAGTTAATCATAGAATGATATTATGTGCATAATATAGGAAGAAAGTACAGAGAATGTTATACATTTAAAAACAGCATATCAAAGTGCTCTTATGAGTGGCTAATTCAGATGACTCGGTTGACTTAATCCAGGAATAAGGCTGCAGTGCGGCCTGCCCTTCATCCAGAAAAAATTCTGAGGGAATTTTGAAAATAATTCATTTGAAAGGAAAATAAGTCTATATGTATGCAAAAGTACATCACATATTAGAAAGAACTGTGGCTCTGTGTAAGTCAGATGAGGAAACACTTTCTCATTAATAAACATCAGTCTGATTTACCTGTGCTGCGCACTCCCTGCGCATACCTGCAAGATCTTGTACCTGAAAGGTAAATACCAAGATTTCTGGAGCCACATTTCCTAACGGATTGCAAAGAGCTGGCCTTGAAAGTATAGCATAAAGAGAAGCTCGAAGGAGTCATCTTAGTAATAAGTGTGCTGTTCTACACTGTCAGAGATAATGATCCTTAATGGTGTTTCTCACTTGTGATGGTCATACCCGGTAGCCTAGGGAGCATACTAGCAGGATATCGAGCATTTGAAAATTTGGTTCATAGGTTATGTGTGGATTTAATAAAGCATCCCTTCTAAGAAGCTAAAGAATTCATCTGAGTTATTCAAAATAAAAAGCTGACTGTTTGCTTTTACTTTCACTAAAACATGACACCGAAGAGCTAGAAGTGATCTGGAGGAAGAGTTTAGCTTGGCAGGTTTCCCATTCTTGTTTACAAGAGTTTTTCAAGCAATTTTATTTTTACAAACAAGACTGTATTAGACCATAGGGAGAAATGCATAATTAGATGTTCAACCTTGGAGGGTTTATAATCTAGTTGAAGAAGTAAAGTGTGCTTCCCCTGGACAAATTATCAGAGTCAACTCTTATTGTAGGGAGTACCTTCCTTTAAATCACTGTGGCAGTGATTGAATATAAATAATATTTAATAAGATGGACACTTGCTGATGCCTGATAAATGTGGTGAGAACAAAAGCCACCTGGATGCACCATTCCCTTCCTTTGTGTGTCATCTTCCACGCAAATCCCCCATTACCCCTAGGAACACAGGAAGTTCCTGTTATTGAGTTGATCAGGTAAATAATAGTTTCTTATTTTTACTGGGTTAACGGTTTATTGTCAAAGAAGAAGAGAAGAAACAAAGATGCTCAGTAAGGGTGACAACCGAACGTCCCTGACAACTGTTCTTTTTTACTACAAAATGTTCATCTTCTTATGCAGGCGTGTATATTTTCTGAGGGAAAGACCATGATTTTGTAGTCTTGGTAAAATCCTGGCACCTTGTGATTCAAATGCATGCTTATCTCTGCAACTCTTAAAGACATATTAGCAGCAAACTTCCTCCCTACTTCCCTACTCTCATGTTTTATAAATCATGGATTGAGGGTGTGCTGACACACTAGTACATTGCTATCACGGAAATCAGGTTTCCTCTTATCTCATCCAACCTCTAAAGCATTTGTTTTAAAAGTGACAATTGATATCTATAAACCTATGGATGCAAGGGTCATATATTACAGGGTGCATGATTTATCTACAGCTCTGGGTTTTATGGACCATGGCATTATATTTGCAAAAGTTGACTGATTGGGTTCTGTATAACATCAAATTGTATAGCCATAGGAGTAAAAGTCTAGCTCGCTTAGGTGGATGTCTACCTAAATACTCAGTAATGATGTAAGGGGATGAGAGTCTGTCTTTTCTTGAGTTTTGTTTCCACATTACACTCAACTCAGCACGCAACTATTTTGAGGAATACAGTCTTCTGATGAAAGTCCTTGATGTACTTTTTGTGTTGGTGAAGTGTTCTTGGAACAGCCTCCTGACCACACTTTGTTTCATGGATTTTTGCATTCAGTTGAAATGCATAATGCTTTTTAATGGTTATCACTGATGAAAAACTCAACACAAATTCATTTTTATCCATTTCTTCTAATTCCAACTTAGTAAGTTTGTGTTAAAGGGAAAAATTAGGTATGAGGGCAGTTGAAAAAGAGCTTAAACTCAGAGGTGGTTCAAAGTGTATTTATAATTTAAGTGTTACATAACTGCCCACTTAGTTTAGTAGGAATTTTAGATTGTTGGGTTTTTGATTTGTTTTGTTTTGAGATTGACATTTGACTTGCAAAGTACGAGAAACCTGAATTAAAGAGCCGATCAAGGAATGTAGCAAGGTTTTCTTGAATGGGAGGGAGTATATCTTTTTAACTTATTGACACTATAAATGACACTACTATGGGATCATTGTCCCTAAAGCCTTGTTCCTAAAAATAAAATGTAACTGACTCGGTTTCTGACCAGAAAGTCATTCCAGGCTAGTTCTTGGACAACACCTTGTTAGATAGGTTAAGGAATAACTGGTTTGGAGTAGGACTTGCAAGGTAACCTGCAGGGAGGACAAAGATCCTTTTAGAGAGGAAATTTTCACTGATCTTGTTGTCCGTGAAACATCTGGTCTTTTAACCCTTCCAACCTGGTTCTTCCAGGCCATCCTTTTCTTTCTAGTTTTATTATTGTCCCTTCCAATTGCTACTATACCCACTTGGTCATTCCTCTAGCTAAAGTACCTATAATTCTACCTACTTTCTGGCTCCTTTTCCCAAATGACTGAAGAAAGTCACCACAAGAAGTCTTGATGCCCCTTAACGGGGCCTTCCAAGTGTCTCTACTGGTAGTTGAAAGCTTTCATTCATGTAGCTTGGCATGTCCCTTCCTCATTCCATTCTTATATCTTCTCTGCAGCAATCTGTCAAGTAGGTTTCCCAGACATGTGGCAAAGATTGGAACCAAGTACCTCCTGAGATCACTCTTTCTACTCATGGACAGATCCTATCGCTAGGGAAACCTTCCTTGGGATTCACTGAAATCTGTGTTCTGTAGCTTCTGCAATAGATCCTACTTTAGCACTTAGGTGATTATGCAGAATGTGAGACTTTACCCTCAAAATCAGCTCATTATTGGGAATACTTAGGCAAAATTCCTCTCTTCACTATCTAGCTATCTCCCCTTCTGGGTCCTCCTTTCAAGACCAGCCCTTCACCTTGAACCTTGATTTCATCTCCACAGTTAGTAAAGAGACTTGATCCAACTATTGCTTGTTTTCTTACTTGAATCCCTAATTGCCTTCCCTCTATGGTACCGATTCCTTTACGAATTTGCTCAGGTGTACCTTATACCACATAAAATAAAATAAATTAAATAAAGCCTCCTCTTTTCCTTACTCCTTTCCAAACAACCACACAATCTTGTGCCATCCTTTTTCTGTCAAACTGTCTTACTAGATTTGTATAATTGATCTGTGTTTTGCATTAATTTTTATAAGCTGTGAAGGTGCTGCTTAGCATATTGTTGGATGAATTTGAAATAAATCAAGTAGTTGACAGATTTCCAAAAGTAGGCATGGGTTAAGATTTGATAGAAACTAATATATAAAATAAAACAAAAAAGTTGATACTATCTAATGGATGAATGTATGTATCTAGTCTAATCTCTGTGTTTAAGAAGAATCTTCTAGGAAAATTTTTGTCTTTATGTCACAGTTAAATAACTCGTAACCCTCCTTCCCAAATTCAGCTATGCAGAATGGGAGTGGACTAAATAGACTATTAAAAGATTTTGTAATCTATTAATCTTTCTGCAATGAGCAGAACATATTAATAATGCACTATAATTTTTTTTAAATCCCAAATACTACAGTCTTATTGTATCACTCTGTACTCGTGTTGCAGAATGAAGGATATGATGCCTTTTGCACTCTTAATTCCTTCCCCTCTCACCCCTGATGAGATGGGGGTTTTGCTAAGACACAATAAAGAGACAGAGACTGTTACTATGCAAGTATGTAATAGTCCATACTTTTAAAATAAAGATTTCTTTGTTTCATGGATACGTTGCTCTAAATAGTCTAAAAAAACCTAAACTCACTCCAAGGAATACTGCGAAAAGCTACTTGCCCTTCCTAATGAAACAGGGAATGAGGAAGAGAATGGAGGAGTTAGAAACAACTGGAAAAATATGAGCATGAATCCCACTCTTCAACAACGAATGCCACGGAACGCAAATTTTTGAAACAAATAAATGGAGTAAAGAGGATTATTCATAATACAAAAGTATTCATCATTATACAGAATTTCTAACAGAGTTCGCTTGAATAAAGAAGTGCCCTGGTGCTTTCACAAATGCCTGGTGATTCATGCTCTGATCATTCAATTCTTGCAATTTTCAGGACCTAAGATAAGCTATATCTGAAATATAGCTGTGTGTTATATAGTGTGTACAAATAAAATTCATATGTATATGTGCACATTAAAATTTTGTGAAATACTCCAAACTCTAACATTCCCATATTTTAATAGATTTCTGTAATTCACAGTGACATTCTAAAGTTCTCTAAATTCTGAGCACTATATAAAATCAAATTTGATTAAATCAGTTTTCCTTGATGGGAGAGAACATTACTGAAACCTTTGTGATTTGTGACCTATGATTGCACTCTGTTAAATGTGATTCGAAGGTCATGTCTAACTTAAAGCCATGGAACACAGTGCAAATTCATTACTTCATTTTAATTCATGTAGTGCCACAGCTAAGATCCCATGAATATTTGTACCTCTGACACCGAACTGTGAAGGAAATCCGTCTCTCTGATGTTGCCATATCATTCAGGCCTCCATCGATGAGATTGTAGAAGCAATAAAATAAAGGAAAATAAAAGTTTATGATATTCACCAAGACATCTATGGAAGTCCACTATTGCTGTCCTACAAGGCAAATGCAGGTCACACAACAGAGAAAAGTACTATATGTCTCTCACCAGCTAATGAAACCATTCATATTATCTTAACACCATGAGCTCTATAGCTTCCAAAAGCAAATGGGAAAAATAGCCAACAAGCGGGATTCATTACATAAGTTTATGAGGTTTCTCAACTGGAAGGAATTTTGGAATTAATTTACTCCAGCCTCTTTCTTTAGAATTAAGGTGACCAAAGACCAGAAAATGTAAATTATTTGAGATTACATACCTTGTTAGAGGCACAGCCAGGACAAGAGCTCGGGACTCCTGACTTCAGTCTTGTCCACTATACCAATGATTAGTAGCTAAGATGACTTTGTATTTTTAAGATGTGTTTAGGTTTAGAAAGCCAACTATGAGAAACATGTATTTCCCTAGACCACGTATTGTCAAGACTGTATCACCTCCAAAACGAGTGAACATTGGCCTGGAGACTGAAAAAAATCTTAGATGTTAGATATGATAGTGGTTTGTGGCCTTCAAGGACCATAGTGTCCAGTCAGGTATGCCTAGTATCTATGGATTCCAAATTTCAAGGTGAGAGGTGGGGTGGAAGAAGGAAGGATTAAGAAAAGAATGTATAGATAAACTCCTTAGGGCCAACATTTTTTTTTTTTAATCTCCTGGTTTTAGGGAAGGATCTTAGGGAGGTGGCCCAAACACTGCTGAGTACAGATGCTGGAGGCTCAGTTTGTTTTTAGAGTTAAGCCAGTAAGTTGGACTCCAGGAAGCATGCTTTGCTGTTCTCATCCAGGTTGGTGACCTGTAGCAAATCATACGAACTGGCTGTTTATAGAACTAAACTCAAGTCTTCATCATTTTATACCTAGAGGACAAGTGAAAAAGAGGTTACAAGGTGGGCTCGGTATTATGAACAAGGTACATATAAGGTGCTGTGGGAATCTAGGAAAAAGGCTTAGTGTAAAGGAAAATACTCAGGCAATTTCGGGATCTAAATCCTACTTCTGTCCCTTACCACTGATTTGAAAGCTTTGGCCTTGAGGTTGTCCAAGTTGCAATTTCCTTACCCATAAATTTGATTTTATCTACGTGATTTATCTATCTTACATGATATATGTATAAAGCAATAAACCTGGAACACAGTAGTCATTAAATAAATACTAATATGTATTATTATTATTGTTATTATTAGCTGTTAATACTTTCAGCAGCCATGAGACCTAGACTAGTTCTACATCAATTTGTTTAGTAAGGCAATTTGTTCTTATCTCCTCTTTTGGGAAAAACTCTGCCCTAGTCTTTGTCCCTCCCCCCTTTCATTCTTCCCCTACTCTTGACACTCCCTATCTGCCTCTGGCTCCCTTGTGATCTGTTTGCTGATTGTGGCACCCAGGTCTGCCTGAATAGGGGTACCTAAGACAAACTGAACTATTATGATTCAGCACAAGGAACACCTTACCTTATATTTCTACCCTCCCATCCCCAAGAGGTTAGAGGAAGATATCTTACTGGTTTATGTCTCCCCCATGACACTTTTAACTTCTTGAGAGCAGAGATTCACTTATTTAACAAGTATTTACTGGGCATTTAGTCTGTTCCAGGCACAGTTCTTAGCTGTGAACAAAACAAACAAAAATCCTACCCTCATGGAATTTGTATACCCATATTGTAGAAAGACAGTAATGTAAATGTAAATGGAGTGTGTTAATGGTAAATGCTAAGGAGAAAAACATGAAGTCATAAAGAGGGATAATAAGTTTACGAAGAAGTATAATTTTAGAAGTTGGCCAATTTAAAGCTGCCCTGCCCCCCTCTGCCACACACACACAAAAGGCATTTGAGAGTAAGATCTGAAAGAAGTGAGGGAATGGGCCATGGAGATATTTGGGGAAGAATGTTATATCCTCAGAGCTGTGAGGTACATTTTCACAGCTGCCCCAAGGCCAGCCATGTAAGGCCACATAGATCATTTTTAGGATCTTGGCATTTACTCTGAGGGAAATGGAATCATGTCTTTTGCTTCCTAATACCACAAGTACTGGGCCCAGTGCCTAAAATATGCTAGGCATTGAATAAATGATTGATGAATGAACCTACTTAGTCACCACTACATGTACACATATACAACCAATTAAATGATACACAAAGACTGGCTTTGTGATGTTCTATTTAGACAGGCACCATGCAGGATAAACCTGAAAACATAGAACCAGGCTCCTGCAGATAATTGAAAGAAATCATAGCAAAATACACAACTTTATACCTGTCCACTCTGTGCTAATAGACAATAACCACAGACCTGGTGAGGAAGTTGGAGAGAGTCGTAGACAGGATGAAGCAGGAAAGGTATTACATGGAACCTCAGACCGTTGGATGAATTGGTGGATTTAGCAACCAGCAACTCTGGATGCCTAGTTAAATTTGCATTGCAATAAATAGTGAATAATTTTTTAGTATAAGTATATCCCATCAGTATTTAACTTGGTGTTCGGTATCTTATCTGGCAAGCCTACCTCTAAAAGACGAGATTTAAGTGGAACCTTGGCATCAAAACTGAATTCTCAATGTAGCCTGACTGCTGTGGGCTCTCATCTAGTGGTCTGGTGGAAATGATTTAAGGATGTGGGTCAAAATAATCGAAGTCATTTGTACATTTATTTTTATCCCATCATTTTATATTTATATTGCATAATTCTACAGTGTATAGAGTATAGTAGTATATCTACATATATAATTTATATATAATTTAAAAATAAGTATTTATTGGAACTGAGTAGTCAACCATTTATTCCTGATAAGAGAGAGGAATCAAGAAAGTTGGAATAAGAAAAAAGGAATCAAAAAACATTTATTCCTGATAAGGGAGAGGAATCAAAAAATAGAAAAGCTGTTCTATTCAGTAGATAAGCAGCATTGGGACAAAGAACATCTCTTCTTTTACCTTTAAAAAAAAAATAGTCAAATCAAGAAAACTATCACTTGCTTGGTAAAAGTCTCACTAAGGTATTTAGTTTGGGGAATTTGTGAAATTGACCAAGTGTGCTAAAATATACTTTCTTGCCTCAAAATAGCTGATAATCACTAGGATAGATCACTGTTAGGTAATCACCTTCAAACAATTCATTTTATGCATTGCTCATCTTAAACTTATGAGAAAAATAATGTTTGGACTTGATCCTTACACTTCACATGGTCAGTCATACTTTGTTGTTTTGTTCTGACAATTGCCTGTCCATCTTCCAATTTGAAACGATAAAAAGTGGAAAGAAAACAAGAAGCCACAAACTGCTCCCACTGTGAGGAGTGACAGCATTGTAATACCGCAGAATCTAGAGACAGATGGTGGCTTATAGCAGACATCAATCTTCAATGAGAGTAAATTTAGGATAATGCCCCTCTTTGGTAATGGACATGTCTTTGCAAAGTTATTGCTGACAGCATCCTCTAACGTGCTGATTTGCTAAGACAAGGTTTTTATTGCATCTAATCTTGTCGTAAGGCATGAAAAAATGGTTGGGTACATGTTTTTCATGTATAGTTTTTACAAGAATTGCCTGCATTAGAGAGTGGCTAAATTGTTTTCCATATTTTATGGCACATTTCTAATGTTCCGCCGCACACAACATTGATCACTCAGTCCATTAGCTTATTATGATATCCTGAAAGGAGACACTTCCTTTGGGAAAAGCCATTATTTGAAATGAGATGAAGGTTCTGACTTCATAGGACAAAGTGGGGTGGAATCTATTGAGCAACTTCTTAATTTCATCATGGGAGAATAGCAGAATATATATATATGTGTGTGTGTGTGTGTGTGTGTGTGTGTGTGGGTATACATATATACATACATATATATTTAATAAACATGTTTATATATAATATATATAAATTATATATAATAAATAAATACAATACAATAAATATTTAAAGGTATATATATTTTCAAAATATCTGACCTGTCCAAATCTGCTTTGCCTTTTGAGTGGCTCAGACACTCCCTCCCCCAAAGCTCAGACTGCATCCCCAGTAAGGATGGAAACAGCTTTTACAATACAAAACTCTTTCAGAGTTATGTACATTGGGAAATACTCGTGGCATTATCAGGATTCTAACAGCAAAATAGAACAGATAGAGGGACTGTAATATAGGGAGTTGTTAACAAAGCTGTGGAAGAGCTGAGAGATGTACTGGTACTGTGGAGTAGTGCAGAGAGTAGCCATATAACAGAAAGTGCCACCACCACCAAGTGGCACTTCCAGAGCCTGGGCCACTGGGCAGGAGCTGGACCCATTCTGGGGCCGTCTTTGAGAGATGGGATCATGAAAGGAAGGGTTTTTCCAGTGGCCCTGGAATCATTGTGGAGCTACAGCCCCTGAAGCAGACATCACGGAAGGGAAGTGAGAACACACTGGGTTCTCCCCTCTTGCGACCCTCCACTTTCCAGCGGCTCTTCCCTTAGGCAAGGAAGACTTGTAAATGTGGCTCCCAGCACTACAGCACAGTTTACCAAGAGATAAACAGATAACTTAAAATTGAAGCAGCTTCCTTCCCCACATCATTTAATACGCTTCTGAGTATTGTAAACTCTGTCCTACCCATAAAGACACAATATTTCCCAAGCTAAGCAAACTTGGAAATCTTTGCTGGCAGGGGTGAGGGTTGAAGTGGAGGCTGAGGCAATAGAGGAGAAGTGGTCCACAGAACATATTTGAAAACTCTTGGCAGGTGGCTCTTCAGGCTCTTTTAGGCATTGGTGCTTTGAGAAATTTAACTGTATGGGAAAATGGAGATGTCCCATGGTATTCTACACCTGCTATATATCAGAAGCTATGCAAAGTGCTTCTGCAAGTATCACTTTATCATCAGAGTGGCCTAAAAGGGGAATTCATGTCCCTGTAGGGATATAAACTATGATATCTTTATGTCTGAAATCCCCAAATCATGTCTTCCAGGTAGGGGGTCCTCTGTATCTGCTGTTGATATAGGTGGACAATACCAGGTTCTGCTACCAGTCTGGAAACTCAGTAACACATGAGTTACTGTACCGTATCAGACCTTGGGCCCAATCGATTATTTTGTCTTTGACAATAATGCAGATGGTTTATGGACTGTCATGTTTGTTCTCTAATAAATTTCTTAAATACTTTTAGGGTTGTACTGCAACTAATAATAGCTTCCACTTACTGAGTGCTCACGAGGTGAGAGGCACTGCTGTAACCATTCTACTTTTATTAATTCATTTAATCCTCACTGTAAACCTGTGGATTGGTTTTATTATTATTTTCATTTTCCAGATGAGGGAATAGAGGCAGAGAGCATTTATATAACTTGTCTAAATGCATGGAACTGGTGATGGTCGAGTGGGATTTCAGTCCTGTGTCCTAAGAATTATAAGACTTCTCACTATCCCAAGATGGCCCTTTATAGATTAATGGCTCATGATTTTATTTAATTCTTTATACAAGAAATTTCCTAATGAATAGTTATGATTATTTCTCTTGAAAAAAGAAAAAAATTACAATTGTACTAATTGTACACATTGAGATGTCGAATAGGTTTGGGTTTTTAATATGCTCTTTTGAATAAAGAAATTAGATAATTTTTTTTTGCTGGTTCATGTAATCAGGCCGTAAATATTTTTTCACATCTGGTGTTAATTAAATGAAATTTTCTTTAAGTGAGATAAAGCAGTTGAAACAATAATACTAGGGTTTTTGCTTCTCAGAATATGAAACCTGATAGGAAGGGACTGGTGAAGGTCTATTCTGATGGAGAGGAGCCAGGACTAAACACTGTGGTAATCCTGGGCCCTCGTTAAGTTATGGAACCACGAAAGTGCTCATCTTGTTTGCTCAGATTACATTTGAGGTCTGATTCAGTGTCTTTGTCTTCTCTTATGAAAAGCAAGCCACGAGTGTTGTGAATCCAACACTGGACAAATCAGAGGCTAGTGGAGATCACAGCATAGACCCTAATACCAGCCACCTCCAGCATGAAGAATGCCAGTGCCAGGACAGTGAGCTTTTCCTGTCTTCTGGCCAGGGATGGATAATGAGAGCATTTTTTATTATTTTTATTGCCTGGCTTCTCTATCCACCACAACCAATATATAGGTGGCTGTAGTCTGTGTGAGAGATGGTGGTAGCCTAGATTATGAAGGGGGCAGAGGAGATGGATTTGGATTCATTTTAATAATTGCTGGAGGAAGAACTAAGAAGTCGTGGTAATGGACTGGATGAAGAGGTTTGGAAGAGGGAAGAATCAAGGCTTCCACCCAGGTTTCTGGGTTGAGCAACTGTGTGTATGCTGCAAAAATTACTGAGGTGGGAAACACAAATAGAAAACGGGCTTTATTGCTGTTGTTGTTATTATTTTAGTGGGACTTAACGGTATTTGAGTTGTGTTTTGTGTACATTAAGTCTGAGTTCCCTATAAGCCCTTAGATGTCAGTGGATAGTGATAGATAGCTCCTGTGTGCAGAAGAGAGGCAGGGCTAATACAGATTCGGTCAACATCAGCATATGGATTTTTTAAAACTTTTTTTTTATTAGGGATTAAAATGTGCACAGAAGTAGAGACTAATACAATGGATCCCTGTGTGCTCTTAACCCAACTTCTACAACCATTAACTCCTGGCCAGTCTTGTTTCAACCGTCTCCATCCATTCCCTGTTCCCCCACTCCCCACCACCACTAACACTACTAGATTATTTCGAAGCAAACCCCGGATCACATATAATTTCCATCATTACTCAATATGGAATTTTGAAAGTTGAGAACTCTTCCTAAAAATGTAATCATAATGCCATTATCACAACTAAAACAACAGAAATTTCTAAACATATCCCATATTGAGTCAGAGTTTCAATTTCCTTGCCTATTGATAAATTTGTTACCAGTCAAGGTCTGAGTAAGGTCCATACTTTATAATTAGGTGATTTTTCTCTTATGTTTCTTTCCTTTTCCTCTCCTTTTTGCCCCTTATAATTTATTTGTTGATAAATTAAATTTATAGTCTTACGGAGATTCTCACAATCTGTATTTTTCTGATTGCATCTCCAGGGTGTCATTTACCCCATTATCTTCTCTTTCCCTGTTGTTTCCTGTAAATTAGTAGTTGAATCTATAGGTTTTTACTAGACTTCGAATATTTACTTTTTCTTGGCCCAGAATATTTCACCCATGGTGGTCGATATTTCCATCAAGAGGCACAAAATGTCTGGTTGTCTTGCTTTTTCTGATATTAACAGTCACAGACGATCATGGTGTAGATCCATTATTTCATTTAATGTTGTAAAAAGCCTCTTCAGTTTGGTTTCTGGGTAATTTGGACACATTTCTTGCTTTATACCTGAAATCAACCATTTCTCTTAGGAACCCCAGTCCCTTTTAGTTGAAAATGATATTTAGAGAACACAGGCTGGGTACTCATTGTTATTGGGTTGGGCACTGTGGTTACAGCTAGGAGATACATCACATGTTCATACTGATATTGTCCTTTTAAATTCAGAATTATTGGGTTTTTACTTTTAGATGGTAGCTACTCTTGTGAACATGGCATAACATACAGTCATTCAATCACTGTGTTGTACCCCTGAAACTAGTGTAACATTGTGTGTCAAGCATACTCAAAGAAAGAAAGGAGGAAAGAAAGAAAGAAAGAAAGAAAGAAAGAAAGAAAGAAAGAAAGAAAGAAAGAAAGATCGATCACCGGGCTTTTACTTAACCTCTCTTTCTTGCATAGTGATGATTTCTAATGTCATCAAAAAAAGATGATTAGCTTGTGGAAAGGCCCATAACCTGGGTCCTGTAAATATAGAGATTCAGGGGATAGAAAGACAAAAGACCTGGAGAAGCTGGCTGAACAGGCCAGCAGATGTGGTGCCCTGAAAGCAAGGGTAAGATCGTGTTAGGAGAAGGAGGAGACAATGACGTTGGATGATCCTGAGAACTTACATAATCTGATGTGAAACTGTGTGAATTTGTATTTAGCAAAAAAGAAGCTCCTGTTGCCATTGAATGACAAGGGCAGAACCCCATCAGTTTGGCTCGATCGGTAGCTGGGAGATGAGAAAATGAAGAAAATGTGAAGAGATTTGTCCTGATTATGAATGGTGGAAATAAAGTGGCCATTTATAAGCTGTTTTCCCTCGAGGAATATTTCTTAATTGATAAAATCTAGGTCTAAGGGCAAATTTTCTTCTTAAATCTAAGAGAGAGGGAGAGAGAGAGAGGGAAAGAGAGTAAGCTATCCATGTTCACAAAATGTAAGTGAATGGGGCATAAAGAGATTTCAATACAGGTTTCCTTTCACACTCCCTCATGGACTGAACGATTCAGTGTACGAAAATGTATTTATGCACAGCCCCTCTGACAAGTCTGTCCATAAAGCACGAGAATTTCCATCTTCGCTGCACAGTAGAGGTCTTTAGGAATCCTAAGTCACCGAGCTCCCAGCCCTCACATATCATTTCTTTACATCAGCTCTGGATTCCTCTTCCTTCCAGCTGATTAGTCCATCATTCAGACTGTAAGGAGATTCACAGGGTGAAGAAAAAAAAAATATCCAAACTTGCTCTCATTTCCATGTGTTGTAATCGATTCACCTAAAGTAATTACCTAGGCTATATATTCTCAGCCTCACTGGCTTGGCCAGATGGTGTGTTCCTCTCCTCTACAGCCTGTTAGTTTATTTTAGCAAACCCTTGAGACTGCTTTAACATCCCATAAATGGAGTGGATGAAGGCCAGGTTCTTTCTAGGTTAATGATTTTGAGATCAGTATTTTTGAAACCTAAGCACTGTTTCAGCAAAGGAAAAAAAATCAACAGATGGGAGAGGGGGGTCACTCTCAGTGATTATGATGGCAATAAAACAGCTTACATAAGGAAAAGAACAGACTGTGTGGCTGAGTTTCATCCTTCCCCATAGTTATGTGGTGATAGGTACAAAAGCAAATCAGGCCCGCTTGTTGCTTCAGAGCCTTCGGGAGTGAAGATAAATGGTAAAAAGACAATAACTCTTCTCACGCTTTTCAGTACGGCAATGTGGTACCCCTTGCTAAGAGTTCTTTTTTCCAGAATGGCAACACAGGCCTCTGAGATGAAGGGGCCCATGGTATTGATTACCTTTTATTTTACAGCATACAATCTGTAGCAAGTGGTTTTACCCTTTTTTAAAGCATAGCAATCTTTTGAACCGAAAGAAGGCTCCCTTTCAGTGGACCCAGGGTAACTACTCAAATTCGGCGTATCATTTCTCTGGGGGCAAAATTCTTTTTAATAACTATGATTAAAAAGAGTTTACCTAAAAACAGTACTTGAGAAGACATGGGTGTTTTCCTCACAAAGAAATTCCAGAAAGGGAATGAGGGTGGGTTTTAAAGAAAGGAAAATATGAAAGATTAATCGTGCACTTGACACCATAGTTCTTTTCTCTGCACAGGTGCAGGGACAATAAAGAGCCCACTCTGGTTTCAGGTTTTCTCTCTCTCTTTTATCTTGATTATTGCTATCACCAGAGGGCTTCATCTTTCAAGCAGCATGTACAACAAAGATCAAATTAAAGCACCTTAGGCGGAAGTGGGGTGGAGGATGGGTAAAGGAGGTGGAGCTGAGCATGGTTAAGGATCCCTAATAGCTATAGTTTTGTTGGGGCGGGGGGAATCTCTTTCTTTCTAGCCTTATATCTATTTTTGAACCCAAAATCCGTGCTCCTAAATCATCTACAGTTGCTGATTCACATGTAACTGGTCTGAAAGCAGTATTAGTTGGAAGAGACCAGGAATATAGATTAAATGTCATGAAGGATGGCCTTCAAAAATTGCAACACGTAATTATAAATGCCTTTCTTAGGGACTAAAATCTTGAGGCTGGTGTAGACTGGAAGCTAAGCTGGTTCTCAGAAATTGTGGACCTCAAAGATGGCTGGCAATTCCAGTTTTACTTCTACCCTACGGTAGACGGAAACAGTATAGGGAGAGTGGACTGTACCATTCTTAAACATGAGGTCATGGATACAAACTGCCATTTCTTGACTGATAAATTTCTAATTACCTATACAAGCTGCACATTCAAGCAATGTGATTTTGCTCAAAAGATGCCATAAATTTGGAAATGCCTGTGTTGTACAGATTAGGCTGTAGCTCTGAGTTGATCAACATTTTTTAGAAATGATCTTCTCTATTTGGAAAATATGCCTTCCTGATTTCCATTTATTTATTTAAGTATTTAAACCTAAAAAGCACTTAGTTCTCCTTTGCCAAAAATGGTTCAGATCCTGACATAATCAAAATTGCTTGTGCTGATGAAAGTGACTAATGGGTCTGGGAAGAATAAGGAGATAATACTTTACACTTTATTTTATTTTGAAATGTTTCTTTTATAAAACTTGGAGAAGGGGAAGCCCCCTTTGTCCTTTGTCTCTCAAAGAACGCATGTCGCAACACGGAGCTATCCACCCTATGAAAATGAAAACCTTTCCAGATTAATGATGAGCTGAAAGCATCCAAGTTGAGTCCGTGGGCAACAGCCAATATTCTGGGTGTCCTCCTGTCTGTGTCAGTGTAACTTCAAAATATACTATTTCAAACACATTGCCTTTCAGTGTTTTTCCAATTGTCCTGAGGAAAACAGTCATAAAGCCTCCTTTAAGCGTACGTCAGTCAGTCTTTTATGCATCATCATAGGAACAAAACATGGCCAGATTTTGTATTTAAGTCCGTTTCTGTCATTTGAAAAAAAAAAATCAGAACAAAAAGTTCTGCCTTTGCTTTCTGAACTGAGTTTGGGAACACTTTCATCTGCCATTTGCAAAGAAGCTCTCCATTTTTCCTGTGGAGTCACTGTCTGAACACGGTCCTCGCATTTGGGGGATCCCATCTGTTTACATTAGTGATGAGCAGGCAAGGCAGGAAATGGGGGGAAGAATCAGAGGTGGGAAACAAGAGTCTTGAAAACGTTTGAGAAATACTCTGAAAACATACACCTACATACACATATTGTAGCGATTTTCTGGAAACAATGGAAATCCCTCCTCTTCTTGAGAACCCTCCCTTCCTCTCTCTGCTCTCCAAACACCATCCAAAAACCAGTGTTTTAACAGCAGCGATCTTTCCGGAATGAAACAAAACATGTTCCAGAGGCAGCATGGGGGCCATATGTGCGTGTAATGTAGTAGGAAAATAGAGGCCTTTTTAATTAGACCCTAAAACTGCTTTTTTAACACTATTTTTCGGAGGTAGAGAATTGTATGGTTCTCTGTCATATAGATTCATGCTATAACATCAAGCTTTCTTTTTAATTAATACACAAATAAAGGATACATAATGGGTTGCCCAGAGATGGCACATTTATCCTCACTAATGAGGGTACAGTGTGAGGATGCTCACTTCTTGCCTAAGGCTATGCTGTTTTTGGTTCTTCATCCTGTAATTGGAGAATGAAATAGTTTACACTGGCTTTTGTGATTGGGAAATGGAGAAACACATTTTAGGAGGTTAAAAAATCCACTTGAATATGGCATAGTTATAATTTCCTGTTCACGTCAAGCCTTTTAACATTTTCTGGATGCACGCTTTCTGTCTGCCAGTATCCACCCCCAGCCCCACCCCTAATTCCCCCGAAGAAGACTCTTTGATTGAGAAGGATTAAATAGTAAGAGTTTAAGCCACTGGGATTGACCAGTGAGAAATACTGACCCAGCCTGAAAAAGAGATGAGAAAAAGTGAGTGGTGATGGCAAATAAATGTTTGGATGGCAAAATCTACCTCATCAGGCCTGGAGCCATAGACTTAAAGGGAGGCTCGTGTGAGAGTTTCTCTCTTAGGCCCTCTGTTAGATATAAAAATGAGCAAAAACAAAACTCCGCCATCAGGTGCTGCGCCATCAAGCAAATGAGATGGGATGGATATAAATAACTGAAATATAAGGTAGACCAAGTTTAGCCAAGAGAATGTCAAAAACTTCCTGGAGGAGGTGGAAAATCAAACTGGTAGCAAGGTTTAGCAAGACATTGGTTTCAAAATTGGGCTCCTTGCATTCAATTTATTATGAGGTTTGTTTTTTTTAACATCTTTTCCTTGTTCCCTGTGTTTGTGTACATACTGCAGTGCAGCCCAGGGAAGGAAGTGCTCAGTGAGAGGCAGGGAGGGAGAAACTCAGAGCTGGGAAGGTCAGTGACAAACCAACAATGGAAAATGGAAGCTTAATGCAGAGATCTAGTGGTTCACTCCATGAACCTTAGTGTAGGGGTATCCTAGAGTCCTGTCATTCTGCACATGCAAAGAAATTTCACAGTCGGAACCAAAATAAATCATACAGAACATCTGTTCACTATTGATATGAAAAATATTAAATTTTCCTCCTTCTGGCTGGAAAGATCTATGATGTAAGTTTATTGACATGAAATTATAAATTCTAATAACAAAGGAGTTAATATGAATAACAACTTACTTGCATTTGTATTAATATAAACTGTTGTTTTTTGTTTGTTTGTTTTAAAGATTTCATTTATTTATTTATTTGGGAGAGAGAGAAAGCACAAGGAGGGGGAGAGGGAGAAGCAGACTCCCCACTGAGGAGGGAGCCCAATGCAGGACTTGATCCCAGGACCCGGGGATCATGACCTGAGCTGAGGGCAGGCACTTCACTGACTGAGTCACCCAGGCACCCTGTTTTGTTTTTTTAAATGGTGATAACAGATGTGGGTTACATAGAAGACAATCCCTATGAAGACACTGGATTGAACTGAATTTGTACAATATCTAGCTGATACCTATAAACACAAAGTACTGACAAGAAGACTTTATTAGAAGGGAAGAAACCTGTGGTCCAGTTCTAGTTCTGCCCATTACAGACACCATGTCCTTTGAGAAAGTACCCAAACTTTAATCTGAAAAAATGAGCCTGACATTTATTCTTCCTTTTTTACAGCAATTTTTTGAGGGTTAATAGAGATACTTTATGTGGAGGTGCCTTAAACATTTGCACATTAATATTCAATTAAATAGAATTTTGTGAATAGATGCTTTGAAATGTTAAATTTGAAATGTTAAATTAATAACAAGCTGCAGTAAGCCTCTTACAACTCAGCAGTCTAATCCCTTTACAAAGTAAAAGACCTGATGTTCAAGAATTTCAAGTTAGCAATGTTTCCACTTACCTTGGTTTCTTGCTGGAGTTACTTCATTGGCATAACTATTTCATCCAAAAGAATCAATGGGGGTTTCCCATTTACAATTGCACCCAAAACTATAAGATACCTAGGAATAAATCTAACCAAAGAGGCAAAGGGTCTGTACTCAGAAAACTATAAAATACTCATGAAAGAAATTGAGGAAGACACAAAGAAATGGAAAAACGTTCCATGCTCGTGGATTGGAAGAACAAATATTGTGAAGATGTCAAAGCTACCTAGAACAATCTACACATTCAGTGCTATCCCCATCAAAATACCACCCACTTTTTTCAAAGAAATGGAACAAATAATCCTAAAATTTGTATGGAACCAGAAAAGACCCCGAATAGCCAGAGGAATGTTGAAAAAGAAAAGCAAAGCCGGTGGCATCACAATTCCAGACTTTCAACTCTATTACAAAGCTGTCATCATCAAGACAATATGGTACTGGCACAAAAACAGACACGTAGATCCATGGAACAGAATGGAGAGCCCAGAAATGGACCTTCAAACATATGGTCAACTAATCTTTGACAAAGCGGGAAAGAATGTCCAGTGGAAAAAAGACAGTCTCTTCAACAAATGGTGTTGGGAAAATTGGACAGCCACACGCAGAAGAATGAAACTGGACCATTTCCTTACACCACACCCAAAAATAGACTCCAAATGGTTGAAAGACCTAAACGTGAGACAGAAGTCCATCAAAATCCTAAAGGAGAACACAGGCAGCAACCTCTTCGACCTCAGCCGCAGCAACTTCTTCCTAGAAACATTGCCAAAGGCAAGGGAAGCAAGGGCAAAAATGAACTATTGGGATTTCATCAAGATAAAATTTCATCTTTTGCACAGCAAAAGAAACAGTCCACAAAACCAAAAGACAACTGACAGAATGGGAGAAGATATTTGCAAATGACATATCAGATAAAGGGCTAGTATCCAAAATCTACAAAGAACTTATCAAACTCAACACCCAAAGAACAAATAATCCAATCAAGAAATGGGCAGAAGACATGAACAGACTTTTTTCCAAAGAAGACATCCAAATGGCCAACAGACCCATGAAAAAGTGCTCAACATCGCTCGGCATCAGGGAAATCCAAATCAAAACCTTAATGAGATACCACCTCACACCAGTCAGAATGGCTAAAATTAACAAGTCAGGGAACAACAGATGTTGGCGGGGATGTGGAGAAAGGGGAACCCTCCTCCACTGTTGGTGGGAATGCAAGCTGCTGCAACCACTCTGGAAAACAGTATGGAGGTTCCTCAAACAGTTGAAAATAGAGCTACCATACGATCTAGCAATTGCACTACTGGGTATTTACCCCAAAGATACAAATGTAGGGATCCGAAGGGGTACATGCACCCTGATGTTTATAGCAGCAATGTCCACAATAGCCAAACCTGTGGAAAGAGCCAAGATGTCCATCGACAGATGAATGGATAAAGAAGATGTGATACACACACACACACACACACACACACACACACACACACACACACACACACACACAATGGAATATTATGCAGCCATCAAAAGGAATGAGCTCTTGCCATTTGCAACCACATAGATGGAACTGGAGGGTGTTATACTGAGTGAAATAAGTCAATCAGAGAAAGACATGTATCATATGACCTCACTGATATGAGGAATTCTTAATCTCAGGAAACAAACTGAGGGTTGCTGGAGTGGGGGTGGGGTGGGAGGGATGGGGTGGCTGGGTGATAGACATTGGGGAGGGTATGTGCTATGGTGAGCGCTGTGAATTGTGCAAGACTGTTGAATCACAGACCTGTACCTCTGAAACAAATAATGCAATATATGTTAAAAAAAGAAGAAGGTAGCAGGAGGGGAAGAATGAAGGAGGGGAAATTGGAGGGGGAGACGAACCATGAGAGATGATGGACTCTGGATAACAAACTGAGGGTTCTAGAGGGGTGGGGGTGGGGGGATGGATTAACCTGGTGATGGGTATTAAAGAGGGCACGTTCTGCGTGGAGCACTGGGTGTTATATGCAAATAATGAATCATGGAACACTACATCAAAAACTAATGATGTAATGTATGGTGATTAACATAACAATAAAAAACTTAAAGAAAAAAAGAAAGGCACACCCACAAACAAAAAAAAAAAAAAAAATCAATTGGGGTTTCCAACAAAGTCACCTATATTGAGACCATATAAGTTAAGCCTCCTTAGGTAAACATGATCGGTTGAAAACATCTTTGGAATTAAACTATTTCAAATAGACATATGGACCAAATAGAATCAAATGTAGTTGATCATTTGATTCTCAAAATCCTTAGGAACTATGGACCATTCATCGTCGTTGCTAATCACCTTGCATCATGAACACATTAGTCTAGACACTTCAGTCTTTACTTAGTTTATCTCTTTTCTGATCAGCATCATTTTATTTTGGAAATGAATTTCCAGAGATTCTTTCTAGAGGTTGGGCAATAGAACATTTGCTTATTTTGAATTAATACAAACATTCTCTGAATGAAAAAAAAGCTCAGATTATGTATTCAGTTTTACTAAATTTACTTTAGTTAATCTGCTCTTAAAAAGCAATTAAATTGCTCTATAAAAATTTCATTTCGAGGGGCGCCTGGGTGGCTCAGTCGTTAAGCGTCTGCCTTCGGCTCAGGTCATGATCCCAGGGTCCTGGGATCGAGCCCAGCATCGGGCTCCCTGCTCGGCGGGAAGCCTGCTTCTCCCTCCCCCACTCCCCCTGCTTGTGTTCCTGCTCTCGCTGTGTCTCTCTCTGTCAAATAAATAAATAAAATCTTTAAAAAAAAAAAAACTCATTTCAATGCTTGTTTGCATTTAAGTTTCTTACAAATTGTGTAATTCAGGGATTGTAGGTCAGAATCTTGCTCAAAGAATTTGTATCTTCTTGTTGCTAAATAGATGGAATTAAAATATATATAGGCTCTATTTCAGTAGTGTGTGAGTTCAGTTATTCTTAGCAAATCTTTTTTTTTTTTTTTTTTACTATTTTTCTTTCAAAAAAGTCCCATGTTAAGGAAATACTTTCAAGGTTTATTTAGGTACCTTATTACAAAAAAAGATGTGGTGCAGGAGAGGGAAATTACTGGAAAAGAATCTCACAAAATCAAAGGTAGAGAAAACAACTAGGCTTCAGAGAAACCAAAGCATGAACAGGAGAGTCAGTAGGAGCTCAGGATGCACTCTGGATCTCATGCTGGGCTTGCATGGGCTTGTATCTTCACTCCCCCCCCAACCCCATATAAATTATTTTATTGACATATAAAAGTCATAAGTGTACAGTTCAATAAGTTTTCACAAAATGAACTCACCAGTGAAATCATCATCCAGACTAGTAAATAGGATCGTACCCACAGTGCTGTCCTCTCCAAAGGTGAACTTTGATCATAAATTATTTCTGCCTGATTATGAGTGTCCTAAAAATGGAACTATGTTATATGGAGTCTTTTATTCTTGACCTCTGTCACCCAATATTGTATTTGTGGGAGTCATCCTTAATGTTATGTTTAGTTTCATTTGTTTTCATTGCTACATGGTATTCTTTTGTACAAATATGCACACTATCTTTTCTACTGTGGTTGGAAATTTGGTTTTTCATTTTTCCCTATTAAAAAAAACTGATCCTGTACACAGTCTTTAACTTGTCTCTAGTGCACATATTTGTGCATTTCTGTTTGATATATACTTTGGAGTAGAAATCCTTGATCGTAAGTTATGTGCATATTCCACTTTAGTAGATCCTGCTAGACAAATTTACAAGGTAGGTCTACAAACAGTGTATGGCTTTTCTGCTTGCTCCACATTCTCCCAGCAAGAGAAACGCAAATTAAAACCACAATAACATGTTACTATACTATAAAATTATATTGTATTATATTGTATTGTATATTGTATATTAAGTATAGCATTTCTCAGGTCCAAAATTTTCACTTAATTTCTTTGAGACAGATTCCCTTTCTCAGAGGAAGGTCTCCATCTTGTCATCTACTTTTTGAATCATTATTTTTTGGACTTTAAAATAACTTATCTTAGTTATACATATAAATATATAAATATTTACATAATATAGATAAATATACAAATAACTACGTTATTTTATTTTAAAGATTTTATTTATTTATTTGACAGAACAAGCAGGGGGAGCGGCAGGCAGAGGGAGAGGGAGAAGCAGGCCCCTCATGGAGCAGGGAGCTGGATGTGGGGCTCGATCCCAGGACCCTAGGATCATGACCTGAGCCGAAGGCAGATGCTTAACTGACTGAGCCACCCAGGCACCCCTGTAAGTTATTTTAAAGTCCCTGTGAGATATGAGATAACCCAAATGTCTAGGTAATCTATGTTTCTATTATCTGGTTTTTCTCTTGGTCCTATCTCTTGACATGCCTTGTAACTTTTGATTGAAGGCTGGAATTTTTAAGAAAAATTGAGAGGGTTTGAAAACAAATATGGCCTTCCTCCAAGAGAAGATTTTCTTTAGCTTCTTGCAGAATGTTAGAATGGAGTAGGTCAGCTTTATCCAATTTTACCCTGAATTGGTTTGGGACTGCATTTTACCTTTATTAAAGGATTGATCCATCTAGTTGTTCGGATGTCCCAACTGAAGGCTGAGCTGTTTACTAGGATCCTTTGACTTTGGTAGGCTCTTAGCTCCAATTTTTATCTCTCAGCACAATGAGACTACTGGTAACCAAGGTTTTCAGCCTCTTGGCAACTGTTTTCTGCTTGGTCCCCCAAGGTCTCAGTCTGTTTGATTTATAAATGACAAATGCTTCTGGGGAAAGCAGTTTAGAATGTCAGGTTTACTTCTCTGAGCTTCCCCTCTCTTCAAAATATTGACCCTTCAACCTTGAGCTGCCTTGCGAGTCCTGCACATCTACATTTTACTTCCCAGTTCCATAAGACACTGAACAGCTATATTCAGCTACCATACCTTTTTAGTCAATTCTTTCTGCTTGATTTAGTAGTGTGTCAGGCAACACTGCTTATGAATCAGCAAAAGGATTGAGGCAAAAGCAGTATGGAATGGCATGCTTACCACAATGAGTCTCTTTTCTCCCAGAGATGGTGACCCATTAAGCACTGGCTATTTTAATAGCTTAGTAATATTTCAAACAGATTACTATTGTGTTTTGTCCAGTTTTAGCAATTGTTTTTATTATAAGGATTGATGTGCTACAAATCAATTCACCACCACTAGGAGTATCAGAATTCCTGTCTTTCATGATCTCTTCCACTATATATAAACATTTTCTCCTTTTTCTCAGTTTTGGCTGAAAATGACTTCTCTGGAGCTTCATGACTTCCAAGTTCAAGACTCAACATTGAAGTAACTTTTGTGTGTCAGTTGCAAATTTTCAAGACGAAATTTAGTTGCTTGTGTGTTATCACTGACACTGGGGTGTATCATTTAGCCTATTACCCTAAATTACAGGGAATTTGGAAAAAAATATGCTCTAAAAAGTGGTAGTGGGACTTGAGGAAACAGAGAATAATACAACTTAAAAGAAGCAGAATCAGAGAAGAAAGGCAAACAGACATAAGAGACATTTGGCTTCAAGTTGTATAGTCCAAGGGCCTATTTTTTGAGGGTTTCTTTCTTTTTCCCCTCTTTTTTTTTTTTTTTTACAGTAAAGAGCTACCATGGTATCTTTCCAGATTACAATAGTCAAAAAATATATGTGTGTGTGCTTAATCTAGTTTTAATTGTACTTCTGTGACTCATTCAAAACATCCTGACTAATGCATAATTACTCCACCTCTAGGTCAATGAAATTATCTGACACACTACAGAGTAAGGAAATAATAAGTAGACAATTTTGAATTTTTCTCACACTTATATTGCTCAGTTCTCTTGGTCCTCTTCATTAGGTCCTTGATCTTATCACACAGCTGTGTGGTAGTTTGTAGTGTTTTCATTTCCTTTGCATTTCTAATTGCTAAACATTTACCTTAAGCAACGAGGCTCTCTCAGATGGCCTTCTAGTATTTTCTGAACAGTGTTGGCTTTCTGCCATGTCCATGTCACTCTGCCCATGCAGTTCTATGTTAGTTTGTAATCTGTGCACTCTGTACCTTAGTTCCCTAATATGCATCCTGTGTTCATGTAGGAAAAGGTAGGGCCTTTTAAATCCTGTTTGGCTAAAAATGTCCCTTCTTATGTGGCTCCATTTAGAAAACAGAGAGCTCTTCATCGAAAATAGAGGATCTATATAACACTGTGATACATTTCAACCCTGAAGAAGCTCAGAATATGTTTCTTATTAATTACATACTTTCTTTATTGGATATTTCCATACTGACTTAAATCCTTTTTTGAAATAGACCATTCTAAAAAGATAGTAAGTCACTTATAACTTTTATGGAATACCTTTGTTTATTCACTGAACAAATATTTATTGGATAAATCTTAAGTATCAGCCTTACTGGAAGCACTGATGATAGAGCAATGAAAACAAAAGACAAGGTTCCTGCCCTCAGAAAGTTTACATCCTCGTGGTGGAAAATAAAAAGCAATGACAATAAGTAAGCAAATACATTTGAATAATGATTTCAAAAAATAAAATGTGTGAAGAAAATAGCATGATATAAAAGAAAGTATGGAGAAATACAAGATATGGTGGGAAAGGAAGACTGGTTTGAGAAGGTGGCATTTGATCAGATACTCAAAGGATTAGGTGTTACCCTTGCAAAGATCTGAAAATGACCCAGGTAGAATCAGAAGGTAAAAGCAACAGCAAAAAAGCAATATCCTTATGCTAACAAGCCTGCAGTCATTCCTTTCTTTTGACACATATACCTTCGAATAGTGTCCTGTCCAAATGAACAGTGCTAACTTGTGTAAGAAACACAACAATTCAGAAATAATGGTATGTGACTTAGGAAGCCAGGTCATCAAAGATACTAAGGCTTCCATCTTGCTCCCCTGGAACACTCATTCTTGGGGAACCAGTTGCCATATTGTGAGGACACTCATGCAAACATGGGTAGGAACATGTGGTGAGAAACAAATGCATTCTGCTAAGAGCCAGTTAGTACGAGAGGCCCTCTGCCATCAGCCATGTGAATTAGCTATAGATGAAATGAATCATCTACCACCAGCTAAACTTCCAAATGATTGGCAGCCCAGACCAACTTCTTGACAGCAACTTCATGAAAGACCTCAAGCCAGAACTTACCAGCTAAGCCATTCCCAAACTCATGAGCCACAAAAAAAAAAAAAAAAGAGAGAGAGAGAGAGAGGAAAGAGATAGATAATAAGTGTTGTTTTAAACCACTAAGTTTGGGATACTTGCTACACAGCCATAGACCACTAATGTAACTAATGAGTTTGGTAATGGAAGTGTCCTGCTGCTGTAACAAATACCTAAATAGGCTTTGGAACCAGGCACTGAGAAGATGGAAGGGCTTTGAGAAGAGGAGAGTGAAAACCTCAAGTACCTTGAACAGACTTTAGGTAGAAGCCTGATGGCTTTTGAAAGGCTGATGTTGGGGTTCAAAGCAGAATGAAGGAAAAGGGATCCTTGGTGTATATGGCAGAAAGTTTAGCAACGCTGTTATCTGCAGTCGTGTGGAAAGTAGAAAATGTGGCGAGTCAAGTGATCTAGTTAAAGAGATTTCCGAACATTTTCCTGATTACAGCAAAACAAAAGACATAAGGGACAACCTAAAGGAAACACTATTAAACAAAAAGAGACAGGACTTAATGAAAATCCTAAGCTTCTTAGTTGGCAAACAATGCTAAAATTAAGAAATGGTTTCTAGGCAAAGATAAAACCCAGAGCCTTGCTAAGAAATCATGGTCTAATGATAAAGTCGGCGGGAGCTGGTAGTAAAGATTATTTGTCAAGACCATATAAAGGGCTGTCAAGACCATACAAACATGGCACCTCAGAGAACCTTCGATCAAACAGTAGGGTTTCTAAGAAACTTAAGATACTGACCCTCAGGGGCTCCTGGGTGGCTCAGTTGTTAAGTGTCTGCCTTCGGCTCAGGTCTTGATCCCAGGATCCTGGGATCGAGCCCTCCATTGGGCTCCGTGCTCCGTGGGAAACCTGCTTCTCCCCCTCCCGCCCCCCCCTTGTGTTCCCTCTCTCGCTGTGTCTCTCTCTGTCAAAAAAATAAATAAAATCTTAAAAAAAAAATGATACTGTCCCTCAGCTATCTCCAGGGAAGGCCAACATAGAGAAAGGTTTATCTTAAAGAAGTTTCTAGAAGTGGATTTTATCTAAAGGTTTGAACTCCAACGTGATTCACAGGTAAACCAGAGTCTTAAAAATTATTATATTGGTAGAAACACTGACAGCTGGAACTGAAATGGATAGAGACAACACAAAATAAAAAGAAAACCCCCAAAATTCTACTGATGGAAGCAGGTTAAGAAACTTCTGCAGGAGATAACCACCAGGTTTCTGAACAGATATGTATTAAGATCTGATTTTTACTTTTAGACAATCATTCACTACTATGTGAAGAAGAATTTTAAAACTATATAAAATATATTTCATAGAAATTATATGTATTCAAATTTATACTTTTGGAGGGAATAGGAGGAAAAAACAGGAAGATGAGTTAGCAGGTTTTGCTCAGCTCTGGCTGGAGAAAACGTGGCATGGGTTAGGCTTATGGCAATCTATAGAAAGAGAAGTGGATGGATCGCATGGATTCAGGAGATACCTTGGAAATAGCTGTTGGAATTGCTGCTGAGTGGGGATGGGAGGGTGGTTTAATGAGTTGCAATAGGCTTTCTTTGCTGTCATAATTTAACTCCATGATTTATTTATTTATTTATTTTTGCCTAAAGAATTATATGGTGATATTTTAAAGGCTTTTAACAATTAAAGCAAATGTAATTAATTTTGTTTCTGATTGCTAAAGGAATGCATAATAACTCTTGAAATCATTAACAAAATAAGGAATTACTGAATGAGTAGGTAATACTAGTTCTTCAACCATGCCTAAGGTATCTAAGAAACAAAGGAGAATGCATATATGATAGTGTGTAATAATAAATCCTCCAGATAGAAAATGCCAACAAGGTCTGAGGGACAAATATAATAAGAATGATTTTCTGATGTGGACCTGTCTTTGTTTAGAAATTAGATGTCAAATCTACTTCTTTACATACACATGTGTGTATATATGTGTATTTTATATATGCTGTAGGTCCTTGTATTTTTACTACTGATCAGAAAGTCTCATTGCTTTTCTGTCTTCCCCTCATACAATTAATTTTAATTTTAATGTTGCATTTTATATTATCCTCAGGGATATTTTCACTTCAAACAACTACCGCCCCCAATTTTTTTCAAGGAAAAAAAATCATTCAGTTCAGGTGATTTTTATATTTCTGAGATCTATTACAATATTTTTCCCAAGAACAATATCTATATTGTCAATTGAATTGCCTAGAGATTGCTGATAGATATCTGAAATATTAGATAGTATGCTTCTTTCCAGGCATTTGTTTAAGATTAAGCAATCTTCCTTCTTGACAGTTGTACGCGAGCTGATTTCCAGAATTCCACCATGTGTTTGCAGTTGAAGTTTCTTTCTCTTAGTTGAAGCATTATGTATTAAGCCATGTTGTGTTTATGGAAGCATAGAGGCTGCAAAGGTGTGTGCCCACTTATAAGGCAATTGCCTTGTGGAAATACTTTCCTCCCAAGGCCATTCTTTACAGATGTTGTAAGGCAGGGCATGAAGGGAAAACCTCTGCTTGGAAATCTGGAAGCACCATGAAACTTGGGGTGTGGGTTCACAGCTTCTCCTCTTCTCCTTTCCAGTAGAAATCTCTGTTTGTGGTTTTTCTTCGCCTAAAGTGATGTTACCTTGACTGGTTCCTTGGTTCTTTCCTTCTCTTACATTTTCTTCCCCACCTGTTCTTTTTTGCTGTCAGGAGCTCACAAACTGTATCTCTGAGCTCAAATGTAGCTACGATCTCTACTCCTTTTCCTAATCTCATTTGACCCTATTCTTATCCATTCTTTCTGAACTTCATACACATTATTATATATGTATATGTACAAAGGTATACAGGTGTAAGAATTTTTATATACTGCTGAGTCTGTAAACAAATTGATTTCTCACACTTTCTTCTATCCCCCTAACCTAAACATTGCCTTCTTCATATTCTTTTTTAATCTCTCCTAGAATGAGGCCACACATCCCTGCTTTCTTTAATACTCTTATTTCTGAATAACAGCTTTTTAGCTTCCAGTCCTGGAGATTTTTATTACCATTTGAGAATAACGGAAGTTACTAGAGACGGATGAGAAGAGCAGGTTTTCTAGCAGCTCTGAGGAAACTGCTGAAGTACAAAATCATGCTGGGGGCTGGAATATGTTCTCTGTGGATAAGAGCTATTAGTTTGGAGTTTCTTTCCATTTTCTTTTTGGTGATAAATATGCATGCAAAATAATGTGATATAGAGCACATATATAAATATGTATCTGTATGTGCCTGTAAATTTGAAGAGAAATAACAAACTTATTAGCTATGTAACCACACTCTAGTTTAAGAAATAGGATACTGCCTGTTTCTTTTTAAAAAAGAACAAACAAAACCAAACCTATGCATCCTATCTCAACATAGCCTGCCTTCTCCTCTAGGGTAACCAGTTGCCTGAATTTTGTACTTATTTTCTACTTACTTTTCTGAATAGTTTTATTACCAATACAGTAAATTGGTGAATGCTCCAAGTGTTCTTAAGGGAAAAGCAGTGCAAAATGTATGTTCCCCTTAATGAGTTTTCCTTCTCATGAGGACCTTTACCCTTGAAGTCCTTGCTGCCTCAGGAGCTCCTCGGTGCCTTCAAACAGAAGTTTCTTCTGTTTGGTTGGTTTTCATCGAGCTCTTCTAGTTATTCTTGATAGGACAATTGGCTCCATATGAGCAAGTCCAGCAATTCCAGAGGCAGAATCCTTCTCATATTTAACTCATAATATGACAAGTACAGTGTGATATGAGGAAGCCTGAACCCAGATTGGGAGGCTTCTTTCCTGAGATAACACTGTCGATGTTGAGAGATTTGCTGGAGAGGGAGGGAGATGAAAGGGCATTTTAGGCAGGTGGAATCAGGCAAAGCAGTGGCGATGTGACGTGAGGTCACTGGACAACTGCAGAGTTCCTCCTCTCTTGCTTCCCTCTTTCTTCTGAGCACTGAAGCTTGCCAATTCCAAACCGTCCTGAGAGTTTGAGGAAGATCCCTTTCTTCGAGTTGGAGAATCAAAACCTACGTTAAAGAAGGGCCACGATAGTAGCATATGAATAGGAGTTTCCCTAGCAGGCTCTCTTCTAAAAACTCCTCCCTTGCTGTCTCTCTGAAGTGGACTCTCAATGTTGTAACCTTCAGGAACAGTTGCTATCAGCCCCTCACTCACTGTGTGCACCTCTGATGTGTGCGAGATACGCTGTACTAGCCCAGGCACCACCTCATTCTGCTAGGGCCAAGGTAGCTTACCGAGGGTCTGCCATGTGCCCATCACTCTTACTTCAAGGAGCTTACCGTCATGTTAGGGAGCCAAGATCTGAGTACCTCAAAAGCCAGTTCAGTTTAACTCATTAAGACCGGCTATGTGTAGAATGACATTAATTCCCGTGATACAAAGACAAATAGGATATGTACATGTATGCCAGGAAAGATGGACAAGAGTCACCTGGATGTAATAACACAAGAGATAGAAACAGTAGAAATGGCTGTCAATGGAAAATGAATAATCCATGATATCGACATTCATTGGAACGGGATACAGATAAATGAAAAATAATTCATTTCTGTTTGAATGTATTCACATGGGCACATCACGGAGACACACTGGGAAAAACACATTGTTACCTTTTATATAAATCTTGACCACACACATATGCACAAACATTTGTACTACTCATAATGATAGCTGATATTTATACACAGCTTAACATGGGCCCTTTAAAACATTTAAGATGCGGGGCGCCTGGGTGGCTCAGTCAGTTAAGTGTCTGCCTTCGGCTCAGGTCATGATCCCAGGGTCCTGGGATGGAGCCCCGGGTTGGGCTCCCTGCTTAGCAGGGAGTCTGATTCTCCCTCTCCCTCTGCCTGCCGCCCTGCCTACTTGTGCTCTCTCTATCTCTTGGTCAAATAAATAAGTAAAATCTTTAAAAAAAAAATAAAATAAAACTCTTAAGATGCATTTTATTCTCATAATAACCATATTAGTTAGACTGTAATTATTATGCTCATTTTTCAAATGAGGAAACTGAGAACTTGAATAACTTGTTTAACGTCATCCAATTAAAACATGGCAAAGCTGGCTCCAGAGTCTTTGCTCTTCAATGTCATGCTATACTGGTAGGACTTTCATTCTTCGAATAGCGTATTATTTCTTAAAAAGAAAGAAGAAAAAAGACCTATAGCAAATCTGACATGATATTAAAATTTACTTTATCTCAAGTATCTCATATCAATTTTCCTTATTTTCTGTTGACTTAAAATATGCAATGAACTGAAATATTTTTAAAAAGAAATGGATTTCATCTCTGATAAGATAGATGTCCATGAAATAAAAACTGTCGCGCTAAAATGTTACTGTTACAATTACCAAAATAATTAGGGCAGCTTGAATGTTTAAAAGCATTTTTACCTCATACACACACAGCCCTGGGAAGTGGATAAGACAAGTGCTTAGTATTTTTACATATAAACAAACCGAAAGAGAGTTTAAGTAAGCTGCTAAAGCTTGCAGCGATTAGTTGTTGATAAGCTAGTTTTCGTTGCCTTATCAAATGATGCTAACAGTAGCATTCTTCTCATTAAGAATAGTCCCGAAGGAAAGAAATCCAAGGAATAAGACACCAGCTCATCCATCCCTTTAGATACCAAAGAGAATGCTTCTTCTTTTCTCCTCTTTATCAGAAATCGCGAATGAAAGCCTGGGGAATAACCCCGAGATCTTTCCTCCCCCGTCTGGCCCCCATGACCACCACCACCAGCTCACAGAGAAGAGGGATCCATGAGGCAATCTAGTCTTCAGGCTCTCTTCTCCACCTGTGCTGTTCAGTTTGGTAACCACTAGCCCCATGAGTGGTTACTGAGCGCTTAAAATGTGGCCAGTGTGACTGAGGAATTGAATTATAAATTTTATTTCATATAAATTTAAAAACTGAAGCACAATGAATAATATGTTTTTACTGATAAATAATATGTTTTTATTAAATGCAACTTTAACATTTTTAACACTTTAACATTTGCTTCATTTAAGACGCTATTGTGGCATTGCGGTGTGCTTGTCAGACTTGTTTCTAGTTTTACACATAAATACATCACCAGTCCGGTCAGATCTAGTCAGATCTAGTCAGTGTCAGTGGATTGGTTCAGTGCGAATGGTTCTTTTTTTATGCCCAGATGTAACACTGTAAACGTGTTGATTTAAATATTTTATCCAAACAGCACAAGTTACAGTGATACCTACAATGCACAACTCATTTAATTCCACATTAAGATGGAACTTTGCCTACTTTGTAACAGTTTTGTGAATTTTCCTTCCCAGTCATGTGCTTCATAGAATTCTTTGCACTTGGTTATGTCATATGTCCTAAATACTTAGTTTTTTTCCATAATGCTGTTATTCCTCCCCCAGCACCAAAAAGCTTATTTTGAAAGCTTAATATAAAAAGTGCTTAGGGGCTTAACAAAATGAGAAAATCATAAAAGACCTCCCAAGACCTGGCTCAACCATCTTTCCCCTCCTCCCATACAGCTATAGAAGGTTGCTGGGGTTCCATAAACATGGCAGGGCTAGAAATTCCCCACTCAAACTCTATCAAGAGTAAGAAACCAGTAGCTTCACACATCATAGAGGTGGAAACTAGAAGTTTGGGGGTGACAGGCATGGGTTCAGAAAGGTGGAGAGAACTCCACAACCCTGGATCTCATGGTGAGAAATAACTGCTCCCTCCCAAGAGCTCCTTTGCTTCCTGACAAAGCTAGGAGATGGGTCCTGCTCCCCACCTCTTGGCCTAGTCTTAATAAAAATACATAGTAGTTTACCACTTGCCCGTCTTCCACCCTTGTACATACTCTAGAGCAGTAGAGAGCTCACAATGTCCAGAGCTGTGTGTGTATAGGTAAAGAGCTCTTAGGTATGCTTCTGTGGACTTGTGAACAACTTCCCAACACCAAATGAAAGTGACTCATGCTCAGTGCTCCTCATCACAGGCTATCCTTCCCCTGCTATCTCAACCCCAGAAAGGATACAGACAGCTCTGTGTGTGGTACCCGTGTGTGGATATGTGTGCAGCCTATCTGACCCCTGGACGCTATGGACCCGGGGTGGTAGTAGTGACCAAAGAAAGCCTCCTCTCTGCTTTTCCTTTTTCTGGATGTGGGAAGCCTAAGGGAAAAAGGAGCAGAGAAAAGATTTTAGCAAAGATGGGAGGGGAAGAACATGCTATTTACCTGACTGGGCTACGTCTTCAAGTAGTATGCAGATTATTCTCTCGCTACTAGATGGCAACTAGATTGAAAGCCATAGGGCCATGATAACTCATCCCATGATATCCCAGCCCTAAAGAGAGTCATGAACAGAAACATTCTCCTAAAAATGGTAGTTTTTATAATGATGTAAGTGGCCAGTAGCCATAGAATAGAGTAGGCATTGGTTGGGGTATATATGTGTTGGAGGTTGGGAGGTGGGGCATTGCTTTGGTGCATGCTGGGCCAGCTAAGGCGGAGCCTAGGAACAGGGTAGATACTGCTTAGAGATCTGTTGTATCAGTCTTTCTGGGAAATAATTGAATGAGACGATTATTTCTTCCCACCCACATGGTACCTTGAGGATGGGAAGCCCCTCCACAGAGTGTCTTCATTAGGCCTGCCCTGATAGATCATTGCAGAGCACAAGATTCTCTCAGCCGTCAGAAGTGGAAACGTTCATGGTAAAGACACACAATGCTGGGGGCAGAAATGGGGCAAACAGTAAGGAAGAAGCCAGGTGTAGAGTAAGTGGGAAAGGAAGCAAAAGAATGAAAAGAGGAAAGAATGGATCAGGTTGTGGGAAGGAATAGAAATGTTTCCATAATCCGTATCATCCCTCTTTTCTCTACAGACACGCACACAAATGCTGACTCAAACCCTATCTCATTGGGTGTGATCAGGGCACGATAGAACACATTGGTGCCATCTTGGCAAAAGCGTTCATGGACTTTTCCTGGAGCACAAAGAAAATATCTGCATGGATGTCCTCAGGCAAGGCATTGCTCTTCCTGGAGAAGGAAATTTACATGACTTCTGTTCAGCCCTGCTTGAGGATAATGTGCAGATTTTATCCTTAATACAAACAGTTTAACCATCAGAGTGGGGTACCACATTGTGATCTTCATTGACTGGGCAGCAGATCTCTTTCAGGGATACCTACAACTCATGCTCCCCAGGTGAGTCCTATACCTTGTGCCAAAGTTGCAGCCTCTACTCAGCCCACTGAAGCCTAAGTTGCTGATGTCACCAAATGAGTTCTCATCCTCAACCACTCCCATGTCATCTGGGTCAAAGCAGTTAAAGCAGATGAAGGACCAAGTGGGACAGCTGTGGAGAAAGATTTGGAAGAGGTTGACAGAAGGACGAAAAGGAGGTGAAAGGGTCCCCATGAAAACTGTACTGAAAAGAGACACAAAAGCCACCTGATAAATCAGTGCTGATCTCTAGGGGAAAACGGGTGCCCCAGAAGGGCAGTATAGTTCACCCTGGCTCTCTTCCATTCTCTTCATCCTGCCCTAGATCTCATGTCATGGACCTACTGAAGCAAACTTCAGCTCCTAAACAGAGTAAGACAGCCTATGCGCAAGTCTGGCCCTGGCCCCGTCAGCCTCTCCTGCTGGCAGGGATGTGCCAAGGACTTGCTCCTCCCTATCTCCTCACTTAGCCTTCTTCATGAGACCCAGTGCTGTCCTGATGACCACAGGGACATAAAAGGCTAACTGAGCAGAAAAAAAGATGATTTTTTTCTGCTCTTATTAACATACTTAATATTGTACACCCATCAATTTATTTACTTCTCTCCCCTTGAAGTCCAGAGAAGCTGAGTTATGTCGTAAACGGAAAAGCTGGGACTAGAGAACAAGGCATGTACTCTTCGGTGAGCTCATGGACCAAGGCTGTCTCAGCAAGGGAGAGGAGCTGGTTTAAGAGATCTGAGTTAAGTAGTAGGTGACACCTAGTTTCTAGGTCTTCTCTTGAGAGACAGGATGTGCTCACAGAAAGCAGCTTGAAAGTGATATCCAGAATAAAGTGGGGGCCTAGTCCAGGTCAGATCCCCCACCCTCTCTCTCCCTCCGGCACTGCTTCCCTTTCCCTCACTGCGGACTGCATGAGACAACAGCAGAGTCCCAAAAAGCAGCAGAGTTCTTTCTCTTGAGTCTAGAAAATTTTGTCAGATGTTTTGTTTAACACCAAGGTTGCATGATTCCAGAGGGCATCATGCATTGACATTTTACAGATTTGTGCCCCAAGAGGTGAACTGACCTAAAATAAGACAAGAATGAGGATCCCTGGGGTCATGTAACCTTAAGTCCTAAGCACCTCATATTGGGACAACTATGATCATAAATGGCCTGACACCTTGGAGATGGAGAGGGCCCAAAGTCCTTAGAGCCCGGCTGCTGGGACCACACATTTCTCTCTCAAACCACGCCTTCTCTAAGGGGATGATTAGGGGACAACTCAATCCTGAGATTTTTCCATTAAGAACTGAAATTGATTTTTCAGACTCAGAGGGCTAGGAGACTTTGCATCTATTTGGTTGCCCAGTAGGATAATCACCAGACACATGTGGTAATTAAAAATTTAAATTAATTTTAATGAAATAAAAGAAAAAAATCAGATCTTCACGTAGACTAAGCACATTTCAATTGCCCAATAGCCACGTGTTCTTAGTGGCTATCATATTAGGCAGTGCAAATGGAGCATTTTCTTCCTCACAGAAAATTCTATAGGACCATGAACTTCTATTAGTCCTAAAATCCAGAATCTCCAGTTAGCCTTTTATTTCCCTGTGCTCATCTGGACGGTTGTGGGTCTCACGAAGAAGGGTAAGTGAGTAGATGGGGAGGTAAGTCCGTGGCACATCCCTGCCAGCAGCAGAGGCTGAAGGGGCCAGACTTGTGCAGTCAGTGACTGGGACCTATTGGGACCGAGGAGGAGGAGCCCCGTGGAGATGAGCTCGGCTGACAGCCTTTGTGAGGTGATGAGTTCCCTAAGTTGCAGAGAGCGCCATGGAAGCAACTTCTCTATCAAGTCTTCTGCCTTGCATTGTCACTAGAGAAAATGTCCATTTGGGTGAACAGAATCTTTTGATTATCTAGTGAGCACAAAAATGAGCTTATCTGATGGCAGAATCGTGTAGATTGTCAAGTTGTCTTTTCCGTCCACAAAGAATATGCTAGGGAAGATAGCGATCACCTGTTCCGTATGTCAAGAAAAAGCGAATATAGCCACATGAACTGTAGATGCAGTCCATAAATTAAAAGCACTTGACGTTTTCTATAACACATCCCAATGATATGAATCATCCACTGTCCAGTAAATGGGTTATGCTGAACATTTGCATTCATTAGCTGAGCTGTCATAGAGACAGAGTGTTGGAATTGTTACTTCTAGTCCTAATTCTGAGCATTAGACACTTGGGAAACAGGCAGACTTTGCTCACGTAGCCCATAGCAGGTCTCTGCATGTGAGCCGCCATCAGCATCTTTCTTCTCTCTCAGTGTGCTTTTCAGGGAGTGCTAAAGAAAAGCTTTAGGAGCTGGAGAAAGCTGTCAGATCCCCTGTGAGATTAAATGAACAAGCTCAACAGAACAGAAAGGCAAAAGGAAATCTGCTCATGCAGGGGCACACTCGCTTTGGCTTGCAGCTGTCAGGAAGAGAGGGAGCTCCGGTGCCAGCAGGAAAAATGAGCTCCTCCTTCAGCTGCTTCATGATAGGATTTCCTTAAAAAAGGGCAGTTTTCTTGGGCATGCCCATTTAGATTCTTTGGAGAGAATATAGTTCACCAAAAAGAATTTGCTTTGCCTTGGAATTGCTTCTGATAAAGCACAAACCCTTTTAAACAAGAAAGTGCTTTCCAGAAACTCCCACTTCTTACGGTTGCTCCCTTTACTATTGGGGCTAACCGGTGGAGGGTGTGTATCTCCATCAGGATATGATTGTCTCCTATGCTGTCTGCAGACCAAGACCATGACCTTCAAAACCACCCCCAACTCCCAAAGTATGCTCCCCTGCTCAGGCCCAGCAGAAGGTTGTAAAAGATGACACAAACTATGATTTTGTTCTGAATCATCAGGTTGACACACCTTTGAAACCATGCATCCCTCAGAGTCACCTACATCTCATTCTCTTTTACCAGCCCCTCCTCATCTGCTATCTCTTCCTGTCTGTATGCTCCGGAGACCAGTCCTTGAGCTTCCCCCCAGGTGGTCACCTCCTTCAGGTGATCTCATTCAGGCCCGTGACCTTAAGTCCCATGTATATGCTGCTGATTCCTAAATTCATATCTCCATCCCCTTATGACATCAAAAATTTAATTCCAGATGTTCCCCACATAAACATGGTCCACCCAAAACATTCCCCATCTCAGCTGATAGCAACTCCAGCTTCCAATTGCTCGGGCCAAAAGCTGTAGAGTCATTTTTGCATCATCCAGTGAGGTGCTGGTAAATGTAAATGTCTCACAATCAACTCTTTAGGAAAAAAAAAAAAGTATTTGTATATGTATACATACATACACAAATGTATACATGTATATGTACGTATATGTATATGTACATATGTGTGTGTGTTAATGTAAGTATGTGGGTATATATATGTAAATATGTGTATGTGTGTAGCTGGGCATCTTTGTTGAGTTTCCTGAGTTCCATGGTGTCAATGTTCTCCTCGTGGCTGGTTTTAATGTGACCATTGTGACTTCACTGTGGGCAAAGAGAATAGCACAGTCGCCTCTCCTAGGCTGCTGTGAGCGGACTGTGGCCCACTCCCGGGCACTTACCTCTTTCTCTCACACATCACATTCAGCTCAGAACTCCATCCAGATGGCTCTACCTGCAAACCATATCCAGACTGCAGTGTGCTCTCAGCCCCTGCACCGTGCCATTCACGGTCAAGTCACCATTATCTCTCAGTTTTGCGGTAGTCACCTAACTGAGCTCCTTTGCTCCATACATTTTATCGTGAGCCAGAGGGATCCTTTTAAAAGACAAATCATGTCATTCCTCTGCTCAGAAACTTCTAGTAGCTTCTATTTCATGAGCTGGTATAAAAGCTATCAACGAGTATTCCATTCCTACTTTATTTTTCTGTGTTTTCCTTATCATCTTCTAATATAATTCTTTACTGATTTATCATCCATTTATCTGCTTTCCCATTCTGGAATGTAAGCTGCAGGAGACCACAGATTTTTGTCCCTTTTTTGAAGCCCCAGCTCCTAGAAGAGTAAATGGACATATAGTAAGCATTTGATATATAATTGTTGAGTGAACGGATAAATTAATGAGTCCTGTCTCTTGACTGCTTTGATTTGGTTGCTCCTCATCTTGCTATCCCTCTGGTTCTCCAGCCTTACCTGCCCCTAAACTTGGTGTGTCCTGCCCCACTTGCGACCTGGAGCACTGTCCCTTGCTATTTTAGACCTCACATTGGAGGGGTCAAGCCCTCACACCTCCCCAGCTCTCACCCACTTCCAGCTCTGCTAGTTTTGGTCTGCCTCACTGTCAGCCAGAACCTGGTATAACACATAGAATATTCCTTTTAGGCTGCCTCCGGCATAGTTTTAGAAACCTGCTCAAAACGAATAATCATACAACCCATTTGCTATTTTATATTTGATACTATGAGGATCACTGTAAACTAATTCATCTAAACCTAGTAATTTAGGTGAATGATTATACTTATGTGTTAAGGAAGTACCCATCATTACCTGGTGCAGGTACATAAAAGGGCAATCAGTGGACTAGTAAACGATCAGAGTCATGATAAGTAATATTTATTGAGCTCTTACTGTGTATTGGAGACTTTGCTTTCTCTTTAACATCCAGGCTCACGTTCTGCTCCTAGAACACATGCAACGTAATGTCCTTCTCGGGAAGGCTTTTCTGGACCACCCAATCTAAAGTGAAAGCCCCTCTCTCGTAGCATCCTGTTCTTTTCCTTGTGAACATTTATGGATTTGCTTGTTTGTTTATATATGCATTCTCTTTGCCCACCACATATTTACGTTATTCAAAACTGTCCACCTAGAACTCTTCCATTTCTTAATAGACATCTGTAGAATCCATTCATGAATTTAGTGTTCTTGAATCTTGACTACAAACCCTAAGGAAGTACTACTCTTCACTGACAGAGGTAGTAAATAACTTGCTCAAGATCGAAGAACTCCTAAATGGTGGAGCCCAGGTTGGAACCCCAACCTTCCTGGTTGCAGAGGATCAGCCAGTTATGCCACTCCCAAGGTGCTCAGGATTTGAGGACCCTAAACAAGGAGATTACTAAAGCAACTGGCAGATGGGCTTGATAATCTCCTTATAATTATCTGCAAATTTGTAAACCTTGAAGTGAAAAATAAATCCTCTCTACTCAGGTTCCTTTTGAGGGTAATGACTGAATGACCAAATGGAGCCTCATCTTGGGGGCTGCACTGAGCAAATCACAGCGCAAGGAGGCAGCTAATTGCCTAACTTGATTGCAACTGCTAATCACAGTCATAGGGAAAAAAGTGTTGGGAATTAATTAGGCAAGGACCTTCTGAACAGCAGCAGGAAGCCTCCAAGTGACCTTTATTTACAGTCAGTTAAACAGAAGTGTGACTAAAAATGCCAGGGAGCAAATCAGATTATTAATATTGATTGCTTAAAGAAAATGAATAATTTAGAAGCCGAGTCAGAATAAATATCCGGTGACAGAGATGAAAGAGCCCAGCTTACCACCTTTGTAACGTGCATCCGTCATGCAGCAGCGGCCCTGCTCGGAAATGGAGACTTCTCACCCTCACAAAGCACAGTTAGTTTCATGACCCAGCATGATTGCCACTAGGAACTGTTCTCATTCAGCCAAGCATGGGGGAAATCCAGGGTGTTGAACGAAAGCTTTTGTCAACACTTTGCATGGTAAACTAACGACAAGCTCACGGAAGGTTTACTTTCTGATTTTTATCAAGACGTCAGCCAAAAGAAGTTGGATTGCATTTTCTGGACTTACGGAGCAAAGCTCGTAGGTTTTGGTTTTTGATGACAGTCTTTCTTTTGTGGTGCATATACGACAGAAGTTTTCAGGGGGAAGGGCAGAGGTTGCAGATTGCTTATAGGTAAAAATTTTCGGAGACTATCTCCAACTTCTCTTCAAAGTGGCCTTTTATATACTTGAGTCAGTTTTATACCCATACTTCCCCAGCAACATGCCTCTGCTCTAACTCTATCGTCTGATAAGACAGATATAGAAAATTTATTTATAGCAAGATCTTGAATAGGTACTTTTGAATTACAAGTTTTCTTTAAGCAGTGAATTTTGAGATTTTGAAGCCATGCTGAAAGGTTTAAGTTATACTTAAAGTTATACCCTCCTTTGCTTGGAAATACTAATTAAATGTCCTGGTTGGGGGTTATTGCAATAATTATGTTTTAGGGCAGTAGATATTAATAGTTTTGCTGAAGTGAAAACATTTTAGAACTACCAGTGGTGGAGAATCCAGGCATATTTACTTTGGATAGGGCTCAGGGAAATTAAGCTCTGTTGCTATCAGATTAATGTAGCAAATTAACTAGCCGTGTTCAAGGCAGTCACAATCTCTATACGACAGTAAACATAATTTGTAAAACCAATCAATAAAGCAAGTCAAATCACTCATTTTCTCTATCCAGCCTAGGCATTAGTATTCATTTATGCCTATACTAATTTATGTCATTCATATTATGTATCAACTATAGATATTAGCATTATCTCATACATATATAAGAGAAATAGATACTGAGATGAAATGTTTTCCATTTGTATACTGTGACCAGAATTGGATTGTCTCCTCTTTTCAGTACAGTGGTCTGAAGTACATCCCTTTAGGTTTTGGCCATGGAACACCAAAGTGTATCTCTGGATAATCTCCCCGCCTGTTCCATTCCCTACAGTTGGAAAGGAACAAAATGCAAGCCATAGTGAGGGCTGCAATCATTCCGCATGTGAATTATTGACATGCGTTGATCTCATTTTCTTGCCTGTTAGACTTCAGCAAATATTGTCCAACTTAACTGGTCTGACAGACCCTACGTGAGACCTAAGCCCAGCACACCTCTGTTCCTCTAGCCAAAAAGGATGGGTACTAAAGGTAGGAAGATTGCACCCAGCATGGCTGATGTCTTCCAATCTGTCTCGTTGTTGATTTAAGCATTGATGAGCTGTCCGCCAAACCTGAAAGCATTCTCACTTCTCTGTTAGAGATGGAAGTCCCCAGTAACAGTGGTCCTACTCCAAAGGAACTGGTTGATTGATTATTTCACAGTAACAGGAATTACCACTGCTTTTGACCTGTCCAGGGGAACAGTGGGAGGAAGGTCATCCAATCATGCATCTATCTTGTTATATAGGCTTTTTTTTTTTTTCTCATGAGAATTTAAATTAATATAGCACTCCTGGTGGAGGGGAGAAAAAAAGGTCATGGAAAAATCAGACTCTTCAATCTTCTATGGTCAAATGCGTATGCCAACACCGCAGACTGATAATCTGATGGAAGAATTCTCCTTCATTTGGTACGTTGCAAGGAAATAGAGGCCAGTAGAAGATTTGTTTTTGCCCTACAAATGTGAAAAAACAAACAAACAACATTCTTAGGCTATGTTATACCATTTCTAGTATTCTTTCCTGGATGTTTTAAATTAGCATGTTGTTCTTTTCAAAACATGCAAAACCGATGCTCATGGGAGATGCAAAGGCAACAAAATGCAGAGAGCTTTAATTAAATGCCAGCATAAAGCCTTAATCACATTTGATGTTAAAGTATTACAGTTTTTATTGAGGTGTGCTAAATGGTTCAGGTAGCTGGCAGGTGGGTTACCACAAGTCATTAGAATTGTGAGGGGATTTTATGGGCTCTTGTTTGTGTCTAGATGCTAGCACACTGACTGTAGTGAACTTCCCTCCCCAAAGCAGTTCTCATTTTTGAAAAAAAGCAAACCATGCCGAATTATGGCCTCTCATTTAGATTCCAGAAGCCTACCTAAAATGGGACTAGACTGTGGGCAAAAAGTAGAACTCACCTTTTTCTGATTCTTTTTCCCTTTCCAGGAAACAGAATGAAAGGCAATAATATGCAAATGTGCATCTTTTAATACATGAAAGTTAGCATTAAATACATGGCTGTATGGTATTTGTAGATTTCTTCCTTTTACTACTAGAGGGTGGTGATTTTCACATTAACTGTGTGTCATTTGTAATGGGGATGCCTGACCTTACATGCCTATGTGCCCTACTCCTTCCCATTATGGGAAGCAAGTGATATGACTGCAATAATTCCTGGTATCAGACTATAAAAGCAGCATCTTTAGAATTTGTAAATGTGCTGTTTTTATTTTATCCCTTTGTTTATACACAGATTAAAACACGATCCCCCATGGCTGCAGCCTGTAATTGAATAGAATGTTCTGAGGCTGCCGCAGAGCGATGGAGCAATGCTTGAGTGACTTTGGAACAGAGTCAACACCTGAAGAATAAGTTTTCTCCTTGATCTTTCGCTGTGGCCTTGAATTTTTTGATAATGTTGAGAAGATACAATAAAAATGATACTATTTAATGAGCAAAGAAATGTCGCTAGACACTATACAGCCCGCTGCAGGGAAGGAAGCTTTTTCAATATCCTCGCAGGAAGTGGGGGTGGGGGATAGTTTCCATATAATTAATTTCATCTTAATTTGCTTAGCTTTCTGTAGAAGATCATCAGATTGAAATTGCAATATGTTTCTTTGTCTTTTTTATCCCCCTGAAGTCTCAGCATAATTTAGAACAAGGCAAAAGCGATTCTTTTGCACTTTGCATGCAAGTCACAGTTTCCTTATTGGGTTCCAAAGGATCCCTGGTCTCCAGGCTCCGCACACAGCTGCCACTACATATGTTGTCGCTGAAAAGTAAAACTTGCTGAAATAATCATTCCCTATGTTTTTAAGAGGCTGTGTTTAAAGTACTACTTGACACATCTCATTTCTTTAGGAAGCTGGAATTCGTATTCAAAAGCGAATGTAAAATAGAGCCCATAAAAAACTAAGATTTCTTTTTTCTCTCTGTTCAATGTTGACTATTATGAACAACTCTTAGAATCACTAAGAATCAGAATTCTTTCAAGCCCGAGGCACTGTATGTACTTTAGCTGCTAAAATGCATAATGCAAATATAAATTAACACCATATAGTGAATATAGAATATGGATGCTTTCCATATATAGGATTTAAAAATACAAATTTTCTGTACACACACACACAAACTTGGCACCACTTGTGTCTGAAACCATTAGACGCTTTATTAATTTTTTTCCTTCTATGATCCCACTCCTGATTATTTCCAGCACCTTTTCAAAAAAAGTAGCTAAAGTAGAAAAATAATGTTTAAGCTGCTTTACTAGCATATAGAATCCACACCAGTTACCCTTAGATATGAGGGGATATGTGAGATGTCTCCATATAGGTTGAGATACCTCTAAGCCTAGATGTCCATGGACTTCTACTTCTTCTATTACATGTAAATAAGAGAGTAAAAAACATAGCTGCCAAGCAATAATTTGCAAAGTTAACACATAGAAAGAACTATTTGGACACAGCCAGGATCTCCATAAGTTCTAAAGGGAGGTTGCTGTGAGAGAACGTTATTTCTGAAAATCAAAAGCCTTGTTATCAGCATCCCTAAGAGGTGCAACTTAAAATGGAAAATAGTCTGGGCAGAATTCACTGACGTCCTGAAGAGCAAATTATCAATTAGGGTTTCCTACCATTTTCTTTCAAAAAAATTCTTAATAAATAAATAAATAAGGATACCAAGGCAATTTTCTCAAAAGCTGCAAGCATGTTTTATGGGGTTGCTTTTTTTCTTTTTCTCCAACTTGTTTTATTCACCCATTCTGGACGTCTGGATTGTCAAATAGAAATAGGAAACATTTCTCAATGAAAAATTGTTCTAAGTGTGGTTTCAACCCAATAATCATTACCAGATTGAATTTTGAAGAATTCTAAAGATTTTTGTTTTTATGTTTGGGGGGGCAGATAAGTTGCATTTGAACAGTTCACTGGTTTTGTAAATAATATTTATGTTTAAATTTGAATGCAAAGTGTGGGAAATTTAAGGTAGGATGGAATTCAGTAATTACAGTCTCCTTTTTAGCTAAGTTTTAATCATTGTGGAAGAAGATCTGCCTTTTGTGGTTTCATTGTATTCAGATGATGTCAGCAGATTCCAAGGCAGGAAAATAGATACACGTTCCTTTGATATTTTCCTTGGGAAAGTTGGACGTGCATCCCACAGGGAGGATATATTTCTCCTTGCCTGCTTAATAGCCCCTAGAGACACAGGAAGTCACCAGAATATCTGTATTTGATTATTACATAAGCTTTCAATTTCTGAATAATTCAACAATTTAAAATTTTTCTTAATTAGAAACGTTTTCAGCTTGGCAAATATAAAATAATTTTTTAAAAAAATCCTTGTTCTTAACTCCTTAAAGGTAAGAAAAGCTATCTATGACTTTACTCATTTAACTTTTCATAAATAAAACTTATACTGGGCAGATACTCTCCTACCAAGATGGCCTTAACAATTCATGGTGGACCATGTTGGCATGTCATAATCCATTTTATGTCCGTGGTTGATTCTCAATAAATTCATCTTCCTTTATCAAACCCACTGAAAATTAAAGTAATTTCAATTACTATGGTTACTAACTTTGTATGGAATGAACTTCCTTTAATCTTTTGTTCAACTATCTTAATGGAAAATTTTAGTAAAAAGTGTGAAATAAAAAAAAAAATCTTAGAATACCAGATACAGCAAACTAGAACTAACTGGAATTAAATTTTATAGAGAATTAATTATCCTGGATGAAGATTACTGCTCAAAATGCCTACAATTCTCAAAAAAAAAAAAATAGATTGGGTGCACTATTCATCATGATTTAGCACATCTAAGAAGAACACTTTATATAATATGTTTAAATGAGGTTATGACAGAGCTATTTATAACACCCTTTATAGATATCATAACTTGAGAGGGAAAATATGTTTTAAAAAATATAGAGCCAGTTGGCTAATTGATCGCTCATGTGGGAGTTCGGATAAGAAACAACAAAGACTGTGGGTATTAGTCCTGCAGATGATACAAGGCAAGACTATAATGTATAGATCCCGCAGTGACACTACCCACTAGACTTGACTGATCACTTGTGAGAAGCAAGAGACCAGAAGCCAACAATGACCTCAGATTTGCCAGCCTGTAGATTTGGGTAGCTGAAAGGAATGTGGTTATGTGAGCAGAAATAAGGGAAACAGGAATCTTTGGATCCTATAATGACCTCAGCTTAGAACCTTTTTGAGTTTTCCAGGTTAGGATAGCTAGATGAGAGATGGAAACAGCTAACCGCTTAAAGATGTTGAGGCTGGAAATACAGATGTAGACGTCATCTACATTCACATCTGTATCTACTGCTTGAAAATGAGAAATGAACATAGATTAAATGAAAAGATTACTTATAATCTTGCTACCCAGAAATGACCAAATAATAATAATAATAGTAATAATAATAATACATTTCTAGCCTTTTCACTACATACATGAATATGCTTTTCAGCCACTCACTTGCATGCCTAACTATTCTGTTTGGAAAACTTGTAAGCAGGTAGTGCAGATGTTTTGGCATCAGCAGTGTTCCAAAGCCATAGAATTAATTTGTTACCTTGTGACCAAATTGTGGAAAGGAAAAAAATCACAGACTAGGAGAACACCCATGCAAATTCCACTATATTAAGTGCTAGTAAATAAGGGTTTTTTTTTTTTTTTTTAGGGCACCTTGTTTCAAAGAGTATTTGAGGGGAAGAAATGCAGTTTTAGAAAACACCTCTGTATCTTGGGTTAATATGCCAAATCACAATTGCCTCACTTGTCCTCTCCTACCTTCCTCAGGCTTCCCCCTCTTCAGGCCCTAACATGATTTCAGCCAAGTTGAAGCAAATGCTGATTTGGATGATCAAATAACTGTTTGGCAAGTCAAATGTCTTTTCTCACATTCAGGAGAAGAGAGCTTGCTCTGCGCTGATAAGCATCACAGTTCGGGTGTTCCAGTTTGGACATGTGATAATGGTTCTAGACATACAGCCTCACACTGCTAAGTTTCAGATGCTCCACAAAGAACCACAGTTCCCATTTGGTCTAAATGCAAGTACATGAGAAGCAAAGAAAAATTACTCAGGGTAGAAAATTATATGTCAATAGAAGGCATGAAAAAAAATTGCCTTAATCTGTGTTCAAATAACATAGCCTAAAAATACAAATCAGTGGGTGTGTGCCTCTCAAGTCTGCCGTGAAAAAAACATCCAGAAGTTCACAGAGCTCAACTGTTTTTCCAAAATGCCCGATTAGGAAAATTAATTAACTAGGCATAATGGGCCCTTTGGAGGAACTACTTCATTTCATTGGAACAGGAAGAGAAAATGTGTAAAAAAATATTTTTTTCTATTGCTTTACCGTTTCACAAAGCTGTGAGATACTCACACCCACAGAGAGAAAGAGAGAGAACAAATATGAAGATGCCCAAAGATTTCTTCCCTTGGTTGAGCCTCAGCTACCAGTACTAAAATCCTCACTTCTTTTGTACAGAATTCTGAGTTTTATGTATAGTGCCTGGGCAGAGTTTTACTCCTTAGGGCTACCACTGAGTCTTATGGTCCTGGTCTCCCAAGAGTAGCTTCCAAATAGGAGGTGATCTCCAAGTTATCGTTTCTTTAGAGCTCTGGAAAATAAACGGACCAAGACTTTTTTCAGTTTCACTTTTCACGCTCAAGGTGGCTGAAGGGGTAAACAGCAGCCATGGCCAAAACAAACACAAATTACAGTGTTTCCAGAAGTTTTCCAACTTTGTTTTGCTGATTATCCCAGATCCCCAGAGACTCATGCTGATCTATTTTGCACTAGAGTGTGAAGTTATTCAAACTTTGCTTTCCTTCCGTCCCTGGACCTTCTCTAGATGATAACGCCTGCTTTGTTATTTCTAATCCAAGTGGTTTGACAGAAAGGCCTGGCAAAACCCATTGGTAGGAGAATAGGTATGCATCCATAGGACATTTATATAAGTCTGATCTTATGAGAATGGTTTGCATTCCTAGGGGTGACAAGACTCTGACTCTGATTAGTTAACTGCTTCTACTTTACAGGTCCAGGGTCCAAGTAGGGCATTTTCTCGCCATGAAAGCTCTGACTGTCCAAGCAGAAACATCAGGTACTGCTTGGATTTCAACCCTAGCTCCACCAGGTACTGCATGAGTGAGTTAACCTCTCTCCCTTCATGTCTCATCTGTAAAAGAGAGATCATAGTACTACCTACCTCATAGGGATACTGTGAGAATTCAGTAAGTTAATAAGTTAAAATGGCCCATAAGTGTGCCTTTTCCATTGAAAGCACTGTATAATTATGGTCATTGCCAAGATTCATCTTGCAGTAAAGTTGTGTTTGGACCTACATGGGTGTTTTGGGCTGAATTGTGTCCTCCCCAAAAATCATATATTGAAGTCCTAACACTCAGAACCTCAGAATTTGACTGTATTTGGAGAGAGGGTCTTTAAAGAGACAATTAAGTTAAAATGAAGTCATTAGGGTGGGCCTTAATCCAATGTGACCGTGATCCTTTAGGAAGAGGACGCGAATACACAGACACAGAACCATTAAGTGAAGAAAACACAGGGAGAAGACAGACATTTGCGAAACAAGGAGAGAGGCCTCAGGAGAAATCAACTCTGCTGGCACCTTGATCTCCAACATCTAGCCTTCAGAATTGTGAAAAAAATCGATTTCTGTTGTTTAGAATACCCAAGTCTGTGGTCCTTTGTCATGGCAGTCCTAGCAAACTAACACAATTGGATTTCAAAAATAGGAATTTTCTAATGAAAGTTCTGATTGGGGATTTTCTTGAAAGTTGAAATATTTTGACAGCAGTGAACTCTCCTCAGCTTTGTGGAAATAATGGAAAGCAGTTGAGTAAGAAATACTGTTATCTTTAGAGAGGGACTGGATTATCCAGTTGACCAGAAGGTCACCATTTTTTTTTTCTATTTCCAATGCGCTGGCTCCGTTGGTAGTTATGGAATCTAATCTAAAGGCCTAGTTTGTATTTGGTGATCACTTATATCTTATTCTTCCAAACTTAATTAGATAATCTCTAGAGTAAAAAAGACTTTCTCCTGTCCTGACACCCAGGGGAACCTTCAAAGGGATGAGAGCATACCGTGTGTGGGCTTGAAGTTGTTCACAAGCAGTTACCTCTGCAATTCTACTTTCTCTCCTGTTTAGCATCAGCAGTAAAATACACATTTTACAAGTCATGTCATGTGTGTTTGTGTGTGTGTGTGTTTGTATATGTGTATGCCGTGACCCCATGTTTGAGAATTATTTTCGACAGGACAGAAAACGTTTCATTTTTTTAAAAACAAATTTGGGTATCATGAAGCCAGAGCCTTTATTTGCCTAATTCTGGCTGAAATCTTGTCTGCTTTTCCATGTGCAGCATATTGTGACCTCATTCTGAAAAACACCATCATTTCTAAGGCACCAATCCAAGGCCCTATCTGATGTGGCCAGCCAGAGATGCTCTGCTGTGTGTAACGAGGACAACTCCTTCATGGGTTGTAGCTACCACTAGAAGAACGGTTCACATCTGGTGCCTTCTGGTCAAAGAAATACTGTCAGTTTTTTAATAATGAGCTATAAGCACTTGCAAGTCAAAGGGAGGGAGGGAGAAAAAAGCGTGCCCAAAGTTATTTCAATAGGCAAGCTCTAACGCATTCTAAGGTTAATACCACCTAATTAATGACAGCGCCAAATGGAGCCAAAAGCGTGAAGTCTGCAAATGGCTAATAATGAGGGCTAGGTAGATATATCCCACTTCCCATGTATGTTCATAGGGCTGGCTGCAAAATGTAATTGAAATAAATGGGGGTTTCTGCTTATTTCTTCTTTAATGCTGAGTGTTTGCTGTTCTCTTTTCATACCTTAAAGAACCTCAATTGTAGAAATCTTGTATCTGATAGTGTCACCACCGCTAGAATCCTTGACACAGAAACCCTTGAAGGGCATTTACAGAAGGAGGGGAGTGGTGGGGACAAAGTCCTATGCATCCATTCAGTGTGCATATTTCTCTCTTCACAGCTACAGCTGATGGACCCTAACTGCTGGGAAGGGGAGGAGGTGGGGAGACTTGTTTTCAACTCCTCATGCTTGTTAAAACCGAGGCTTTCCATTCTTACTGTTAAATGCTCAAATCCAAATCATTTTTTAAGTACCACGACCGTTTAATGAAAACAGCCAATAAGATAGGATCTGAAAAAGACAGATTTTAGGAACAAGGGATTTTTTTTTTCTTTGTGCTTTGTTTTCCCAGTCTTGAATTAATCACAGCTGTCTTTCACCAGCAAAGGTTATTTTTGTCTAGCATGCTTTAAATTAAAAAAACAACAACAAAGAAAGCGATCTGATGTTCTTCAGGCTTCCATAACCTTGCACAGAAAAGAGGGAAGCGTGGGCTCTGTGCAGCTAAGTAAGAATCCAGCTTTTAATTATATCTTTCTTGTGTTTACATGAACTTTGGTTTGCATTTCAGAAGCCTTATGGAAAGATTCCTGTGGCGGACCCTGGAGTAGTGGTGAATTTCTCCATCAAGTGAGTATTGATGAGCTGCAAAGTTCAGTGAACAGGAAAATTCTGCTCCTTTTATTGCCCATGTGACAGGTTACTTTATTACCATGCCTTTCACAGCAATTTAACAGTTACCCTGGTAACGGATTCAGTGAGGTAATGGGATCATCGGCATTAGGGGAGAGGCAGGCTGGCCGCTCAGAGCAGCCATCTGCTGGCTACTGTTCCGAAGGCCGTCTGCTTCCCGGAGCCCTGACAGTCCCGGGGCCTGCATGTCAATGAGGCAGGTGAAACCGCAGGCCCGCCGTATTTAGCGGTACTCTGGTGATTTGTCTTTCTAATTCTATTGAAATAATAATCAGGATTTGTTTCTGATTAATTAACTAACCTTTCGGTAAAAAGATTAGATAACGAAATTGCTGCCTATTCAGAGATAATGAGATTTTTATTACTCTGTCAAAAGAAAAAAGTACATTTATGTGTCACCAGCCGCTGTGTCAGGAGGAAAAAAAAGAAGAAAGATTTAAGTCTTTGTCAGATGTGTATATTCCTCGACACACCAGGGTTGTGCTCCATTCGGCAGGAACTCCCCAGCCTCATTGTGAAGCCTTTAAGGAAGAGCTTTTAAAACAGCAAACAAAGTCATAAACACATTTAGGCCAATAGGCTTTGGGGGAGGGTGCTAATTTGTTTTAAAATGTCTCCTAATGGAAGAGAAACGCTTGGGAGTCTCGGGGACTTGCCTGTACTGTGTGGGTGTATTTATGTAAGTGTGAGAGTGTGAAGAAAGCAGTAAAATCTCCACGCGAGGCTTTAAAATGACATATGTAGACAGGCTCCTTTTCCTCGGCACTGCAGATACGTCTCCGGCTTGCAGTACATTTGTCTTCTGGCAGGAGCTGTACTTGGACAACGGGAAAGGAAAATCATCCGAGCTTAGCAGGCTGGGAGGTCACCTGTGACTGTCACAGGTAGGCTGCGTTAGGAAATGAATTATTCTAACCGAGTAAAAAGGGAAGCGGCCCTTCTTGCTGTCTCACTCAAAGACACACAGCTGGGCGATTTAACCTCTTCTCTTAAGAAGTCACAGCTCAATCCTTTGTTAGGGGGGCTTTCATTTTCTCACTCCTCTATTGCGATACAGGGGAAAAAAGAAAAAACCAAACCAAACAAACAAAAAAAAAAACACCCAACCCCAGGAGAATGGCTTCCTTCCTTTCCAATAAAGAAGATGCCAAACGAGCCAAAAAGGCTGTGTGCGGCAGTCAGCGTTGTAGGGAACAAAGTACAGCATACTCCCAAATAAAATTTCAGAGCTACAATATTGTTTTAATTACTAAAACCTGAGGAGGAAACAGAGTGCGTGCCTCTTCCTGCATTGCAATAAAACCAAGGAGTGGGAGGGAGGGAGGGCCCGGTGGTGGGCTGGGACCCAGCTGAGCATTTTGTTAGAACGAATTTGTGTCACTGCCTTTTCAGGCTCAATGAGACACTTATGACATCCTGTGGCCTTGGCTGCCTCGGGGTGTGTGTGTGTCGGAACATGAAAAGATTTCAAGCTCTAAAAATGGAAGTTTGTTTTGAATTTCATATGGTTCACAGACAAGTTGAAACACACACACACACACACACACACACACACACACACACACACACACACGATTCAATCAGATTTGAACATTCCAGAGCTGACGTTCCTGTCCTGGACTTCTCACTCCCCACCCACCCCCTTTATTCTCAGTCCCTCCTGCCACTCCAATTGCTAGCTCACAGGCTCCATTTCTGATAACAGATGCTTGACAAAGAAAGAGAAATAAGACATTAAAAAGGAGAAGGCTGCTACCGGTACAGGGATTTCTGATAGTTCATTGCCAATAGCTTTTTATAGGAACTTGCTCTTGTTGGCTCTCTACCAAATTGAAGGCAAAGAACGGGCGGTGGGGTGGGGGTGTGGGGGGCAGGGAGTCTTTGTCTTCAAACTCCCATTGAAATATAGGGTTAATATTAGCAATTATTATTAAAATTAGCCAAATGCTATTAAATGATCTTTGTATAGGAGAATAAGTATAGTTTTCCCTTTGGCAGACAATGACATCTGCAGCTCTACATTTTCATGAAATGACTATACTTAACAAAAACATTACTTCATTTTCATGGTATTTCTTTTGTGCCTAGGAGCAACCCTGTAATTGTTCACTTCAATTACAACATTACTATTTTAAACTGAAACCCATTTTATCTGCATGCCAGCTTTTTATTTGTTTTACCAACTATATCTATTTCCATTACTGCAAGGCTGATGGTTTGTCTCAAGAGGAAATCAAATCCATTAATTCAGAAATTTCAAGCCCGACTAGCTCTGGCATAAGCAGCATTTCTTATGCTAATAGCAAATGTGCTGAGGCTGAAAGAAACTGACATGGCCCTGTTTTTTATCATAACTTAAGCATTTATGTAAGAAGGCAAATCTAATAGTACTAGGAAACTGTAAGTGTTATTATATATAATTCACTTTCCTGAGATCTGGACAGGGCTCTGGTTTGTGTGGCCATGGTTTAAATCAAGCTGCCATGAGACTAACTCACCTGACTTTTCCTATTTAGCCAACATATTGCTTCACAACAGATACATCCAGCATGAAACTAGATTTGTGGTTTGTTTTTTTTGTTTTTTTTTTTATTCTCAACTTTCTTTTTCCTCCCTGACTTTTGTCAATGCAGAAAAAAAAAATTCATTTGTATTCAGGTGACGCCTAAAACATATCCCTGTAACAGCCCCAGCCTGAGACAAACCCGGCCCCATTCTCCTTCATTTTTAATGCACGCTGTTTGGGTCCTATCACATGGTTTGTGTTCAATTAGGTAGTTTGACTCGATAAAATCTGACTGTGACCCAGAAAAAAAAAAAAGAGAGAGAGAGAGAGATTGCTCCTGACTCCCGCATAAGCTTTTGCAGGCACTGTGACCTGTTTATGTCACCAGTAAAGTGTATGAGATTCCTATCACAGAACCACATCATCTTCTGGGATCTAAAAAAATACAGAAAGCTCTCAAGGACCCTGGCCCTCCTTTGTCACCGCAAAGCCCTCCCGTGCTATAAATCAGTCCTCATTGGGAGCTCTTATATACCAGCCATCACCGATAAGCTTTGGAGAAGTAGACAAGGCTTTTAGGAATTGCTGAACCATGAAGTTGACCTGCTTAGGGTTTTGTGGTAGGCTATTAAATCCAGGATGGCCGTTTTAAGACGATTCCGCTTTCTTCTTCCCTTGGTCTGGTTAAGGAACTTCACCCCCAGCTCATTATTTGGCTGATTTCAAAAAGCGAGAGAGAGAAAGAGAGAGAGAGAATGGAGCAACCTGCTGTCTGAGAATGCTACCTTCACACAGCAATTTAATGAGAATGACTTATGCTGGCGGAGTTTACGGGCCCAAACATCTTGACGCCCATTTTGCAGCTAAGAAGAGATTTACTAACTGTACATACCGCTCTGCTTTTGTTGGCATGAGTGCCACGATTCTTTTCTCCAAAAAAAACGAACTCAAACTCTTTTGTAAACACGCTTTATTTGGTTAACACATTGTAAATGGATCCCAGTTGTGCTGCGCGAGCGCTCTTCACCATTATGTAAACAATTATTCACTGAAAGGCTTGCTTTAAATTGTCAATGAATATATTTCAGCTGTAATGTTGCTTTCAGACCTGCCCAGTGGTATAAATCTGGTCATTTGTTTTTTGCACTCTGCCTATTACTAACCAGTTAGAAATGTGCTGATTATTTGCACAAGCCTTTCACACTGCGAACGCAGTTAAATTGCTGTTTTATTTTTCCTGTGTTTGATGAGTGTTAACAAGAGCTCCATTTGAGGAAACCCAAACCAAATACAGCTCTTTAATTGGGGCTGGGGGTGTTTGGGAAAAGCCACCCGGTGAGTAATTCCACTGTTTAATGTGTGAGAGTTCGCCCACCCCACCATAGGACTTACGGCAAGATTAATTAAAGGGGGTTGACAAAAATTCACTTGCCTTGCTCAAGCCACAGGAATGGCTGGAAATATGGTGCATCCGGTTACAGGGGAGCAGATTACTTGGTGAGGTAGCTCATTCCCAGCTCCCTTTTCTAAACTTCTGCCAGTGCCAAACAGCTCCATGTTTGGATAAGGCAGTTTTACATTCTGTATCCCTCAAAGGAAGCACAGTTTAGAAAGAAAATGATGTAGCACGCTCCCTGGGCACGTGACTTGCCTTTACAAAGTTGGCCCCAGGCTGATTAAAGTTCCAGCTGACTCAGAGAGCTTTGTTTCCTTTTTCTTTTTCCAAACGGTTATTTGCTTTTTATGGTTTTCCCTCCCCTTATAGTTTAATGGAACTTCCGTAATGTGCTGATCTGCAAAGCTTTGGAGCTAGACATATTATGACCTCAGGTGGTCTTGTTGGTGTGAACCAGAGTTAAGTGTTGTAGCTTTATCTCGCTCTGTAGCTAGAACTACAAAACTGCCTTGCCTTAGATAGCACTGACCTTAGATCAAGCCTGGGATAATGGAAAACGCCCCAGGTTCTAGCCCTGGATTTGTCCCCGATGAGCTCAGTGATTCTGGACACTTCATTTAACCTCTGGGAGCCTTATCTGTGACTTGGCAGCGTGAGGCAGCATGACCATCATTGTTCTCCCGAAACTGAAATTCTAGGATGCGTGTGGTACATAATTCTAGCTGCTTGTTTGCATTTATAAATAAATATAGAGTGTTTAGTCGATAAAAGTAGGAGGCTCTTTATTTCCATTTTGGATATGATAAAGGAAACCTGTGGTTTCCTTGTTAACTGCCAATTCTGTAGAGTTAATGTAGATTAGGTACACTTTCTTCAGTGACTATTCTTTGCAGCCATAAACAACTGTATTATATTTGAGTAGACCACGTAAATCATACGTTTTAGTTCTAAAATAGTTTGTAATCATATTACTTCCAATTTTTTAAATATACTCTCTCCTCTAGTGATCAGGATTCAAACTACCTTTTTCTTCCTAATAAGCTATTTATTGAGATATTCTCTTTTACATATTAAATTCAAATTAGGTGAAATAATGAAAGTAATGTGCACATCAATATATTCCTGTGAAAATAAAGACAGAAGGCTTCCCCCCATCTGAAATTTTCCTTTCTCTAGATATTGGTTCAAGTTATCACTCATGACAAATTGGTACTATAATTCTTGAGTACAAAAAGCCCATTTAAAAACCATTACTATCAGCTCTATTATAATGACAAATACAGAATGATTCAGTTCTTTTGCTGGGCTAAACACAGTTTTCTAAGTAAGAAGCAGACATGCTCCCACAAAATTTCTCTTACCCACTGTATATGTTCTACGTGCAGTTCCAAAGAACATACAGAAATATGTTTGAATTACATATGTTTTAGTTTAAAAAACGCTTAAAAACTATACTTAAAAAAAATTTTGTTTCTAGCTAATCCTGGGTCTTGGGAGTTGGTCCATTTTAAAATCTAGATGTTAGACCAAATTGTAGTATTAGCAGTGCCTCTCTTTATCAGCTTTGCCAACTGCTGCACATTTAGTACTTCCTAGAAGATATGTCTATTTGACTACTCACTGCTTTGCAGTTTTCTTTGCCCATTTCTGCCCCTGTCCAGACTGACAGCATGATTGTACTTTTCACCTCCCCACCTTATAACACAGTGTCAAGGCTAGACGTGTAGAGGACTAATGAAGTGTGTGTAGAGCAGCCCACTGTGGCCCTTATTAACACACGGGGGAGGGTAAAATGTCTCTGGTGTCTATGGTCTCTGGCTATTTAGACCAAGACAGACTTGGTCTCCTTTATTCTCTCAAGCTTTCATGTTTATTGCACCTAAAAACCTGCAAGAGTTCAAGCAAGTTTTCCCATCATTATGCTGAATGAGTTTTAAAAACTCAAATATTCTAAGACATAATCTAGCTATTCCTGAGTTGAAACTTCCTTACCATTGTCAATTAGCCAAGTTAATCTAGTTGGATGATATTCTGTACCCTTTTTTGAGCAGGTGGAACTCCTCCATGACCTGGATCTCAGAGGATGTCCCCCTATTTAAAAATGTTTACGATAAAGGTCACATGGCCTCAATTGATTTGTTCCTTTTCAATTACTTAAACTCTAAACTCTCAGAAAGTAGAGAATTTACCGAGCCTCATCTTCTGAATCTGTAACCCAGTGCAATGGCTCATCTTTAGTCAGCATCCGATAAATGTTTGTTGACCTAAATAATTATGGCACCCCGAATATTCGTTCGTTCTTCTAAGGTGGTAGGCACAAGTCATGTAATCATCAGTGCGTACAATTCACATGTATATGAAAATGTTCGTTCCTACTTACAGAATATTCTGTTTGTGAATTTGCTTAAGCCTAGACACCAGTTCAGAGGCTAAAAAGTCATTCATATTGCAAAAATGATGATTTCCCTCAAGTACAGTTAAAATAATACACCTAGTTGAGTTAAAGCAATATGCCAGGGGAGAAGGGAAGATGATAATATACAAATAAAGAAATGAAGCTTGGCATTTAGAAGGGTTTTGAAACTGTCCATTATTCCATATATAGAATGTGATATTCTGCATAAACCTGTATAAGAACATATAGCAGTGCCTTCTTCTGCTTTTAGACCTGTTGGTGTGGGCACTTATCATTTGATCATCACTCACTTAAATATTTTAGTAGCAGGAAGAGAATAATTTAGTAGCCATTGTCATATATAATGTTACTGCTCTTAAATAGGCATGCATTCTTTTTTGTAAAAACAGCTTTTTTAAAAAAGAAAACTGAATGTGCCATTCTTTCAAATGCATTGTGCCGTGAAACCCAGACTAAAGGAATCAGGAGAGGCTACCTGCAGATCGATGTTACAACTCTGCTGAGTCTTGCAGGATAAGGGGATTTAGCCTGAAGCCCGAAAGCGAGATTCATTTCAGAGGGAAGAGCATACAGTGTTCTTTAGCTTTGAGTTTAAATCAGACCATGTTAGAAATGCCTTTCCTGACTATAAGACAAATGTTATTTATATTTTGTAGAGAATTAATAATTTAGGAAAATCCTCTACCTCCTCCTTCAAAAAACTACTTACTTTTTTAGAATGGAAATTTGGGATTTGTATTAAAACAGCTCTTCAGTGGCTCAGTGTGATCTCATCCATTTTCACTTTTGGCAATATTTAATCTTGTTTATTTGTTCATCTAGTCAATAAAATGATATTGAATCTACATGAACTTCTCCAAGAACTGTGGGAGCTATCGGGGATACAGGAGTGGGAAACCAGTGTGGTTTCATGTTCTCATGATGCTTGTAGATGTTTGAGGCCATCTTCTTAACCATCCTCAACAGTGAGTGGGTCTAGAAGAAAATCTCTAAGAAAGAGTAATGTATTACTGTTTGTTTGTTTTGTTCTGTTTTGCTGGTATACAACAATTATCACAAAATTTGGTGCCTGAAAACAACAATCATCAGTTACAATCTCACAGTTTCTTTGGATCAGGAACTTTGGAGCAGCTTTGCTGAGTTGCTGTGACTCAGGGTCAGTCATGAAGTTGCAGTCAGATGTTGGCTGGGTGACTGTCTTCTGAAGATCAGGCTAGCCTGAAGGCTCTGCTTCCAAGATCTCTCAGACACGTGACTGATGGTGGGGGTGGGGTGGGGCTCAGGACATGGCACTGGTTTCCACCAGAGCAAATGATCCAACAGGCCCAGTTGAAAGCTGTGACTCCTTTTATAACCTGCCTCAGATAATACACATGATCCCATCCAGAGTGTTCTCTTAACAAGGCTTAATTAAATGCGGTGGGCAACCACACACTAGGGAATGAATACCAGGAGGTGAACCCATTGAGCCCATCTTGGAAGCTGGCTACTGCAATTACTAAGTCTTTGGAAAATTTCCGCACCTCTGAATCTAATTTGTGACATAGTTGTTACTTCACCCATACATTGAAGTTAGCAGCTCTTTTAGTTAAAAAAATAAGAACCTATTAAATTTAAGGTACAAATTTTCAGGAGGTACTGGGCTTTTTGTTTCTTTGTTTTCAATTAAATAATCATCCCTAGGACTCTGAAACCATTCTCCATCAGAAAGCCACTGCTTGGAGTAAGCTTTCCCTCTGTTCTCTGTGAAGCATAAGGCTTCAATAAAGTACTAGAGCAGTTAATTGAACCATGGTATGTTCTTCCCAAGTAGTGAAAATTCTGACTCACCAAGGAATCATTTCAGCTCTCCCATCTGTTGTATGTACTGAAATTCTGAGGAAGATTTCAAGTTTTCAAAATTTCTGCTTGGAAAAAAATTTTTTTTAAAGTACTGAGCTAATTCAAGTTCGGAATTCTTTACCCAACATCCCTTAGAGATGGTCATTGCATAGATGGACTGTGTTGCATGACGGGAGGCTCACTTCTTCATGGGAAATGGTAAATCCATATCCAGAAGAAGCCACCATCAGCCACTGAAACCTCCATCCATGGGTCTTAACTCTGCCCTCCTGAGCGCCGTAAGGCAGGCTGGCCCCCTTTACTGCATGACAGCCCTTCACATCAATAGCTGTCATTTCTTGCCCTTATAAACAGGCAATAGATTGACTACAAGTTGATATTCTAATTATAAGTCATTCTTTAAATCTCCTGAGGCCACATTCTGTTTACCTACTTTCAAGGCATTTGCATTTCTTTAAAGATTTTTTTTAAAATCAAAATTTGTCTCTCTCTTCCTTAGTCCAAATTAGTGAGATTCGACTCAATGCAAAAGCAAATACTTGTTAGATTTCTCAGAGACTGTGAATTTAATTAAATGGCCCTCTAGAAATCTGAAGCTTAGCTGAAGCAAATTCCTTTCCTGCCTCCACATCTATTTTGCCACAGAAGGACTTAAAAATCAGATTGCAAATCCTAAACGCTGCTGCCTTCTATCTGGTTGACAGGTATTCCTTGGGTTTGCTTGGAGTCAGGGATGAGATTACCTAATCCCAAGAGTCCTATTTTCCCTTTTGCCTAAAGCCTTCCTGGTGTTAATTAGGTGTAAGGAGAAGTGCAGAATTAACCCTTTCAGGAGTAACATCTACCTTCCTTTCATTACATGCTCTGCAGCAATAATGAGGTAATAATGCCTTTCACTGTGGAGGTTACCATATTTTAAAGGAATCCCTAGCATTCCCTGAGAGAGTGTGTAGATCTTTCTCAGCCAGAGAGCTACCAGGGAAGGACTTGAGATTTTTTACTGCTATTCTTGGAGGCTAACTCCTTTTAAAAGAATCCCTTGGTGGTAGTGGCTCGTTTGTTGTCTTTTCTCTGACCTTCCTTCTGTTTCAAATGCCTGTCTTGTGATAGCAATATTTCCGTCCGGCTCTGTGTTCCTTTGAACTGAGGCCACATGGAAAGATTTTTCTCTTTGTCTGTATTCCTCAACAATCAAGAAGGTTAAGTCAGGCTTTCTGGAGAGTTTTATCAATGCCAGCAGCTTGCCTACAGTTGCACACCACGACAGCAATTGCTACATTTTTTTAAAGTACACTGTTGTATCAAAGTCTTCAAAATCGTGTTGAAAAAGTAGCATCTTTGTATAATACAAATGGTGTTTTGGAACTACTAAAACCAGTGCTTTATGCAGGGCCAAGAACAAGGCAAACATGCCTCATCTTTGCATATTTATTCCCTGTTAACTTTCTTCTAGTGTCATCTAGGGTCAGACAAAGCTAAAGGAATTGTTCTCTTCAAAGTAAGAGGAAAAGAGATGGCCTTGCCAAACAGCCAAGTGAAATCAACTCTTACCTCAAATGTGAATGTTCTGGGTTTAAGAAGTAATTAAAAAGTCTTGCTAAAACAGGTTAGAGGGCCGTCTTATTTTGGTAGGTGGAAAGGGGTAGGCTGTAAGAATTTTGACAACTAATTAAAGATTTGGGAGATTAGTCCTGGTGGGGAGGTGAAAACTAAAATCTTATTCTCATTGCTACTTTTATTGCATCTTTCTTATTTAAGTCATTCATAAACAAGGTGTAGTTCATCATGATAAAAAGTCATTGAGTAACATAAATCATTTATTTCCAGGAAAATTAGAGACATCTTTCTGAATGTCTTTTGTTTGCAACTAAACTTTGAGCAATTTGGGAACTATTTCCATGTTGGGAGAAATGAACTTTAAGAGAGTAAAGTGGTCTTTTTTACTTTTCTTCAGATTATATCAGAAGAAAGGTATCTAAGGAAATTATAGGAATAAAATAATACCACACGATCCCTCCTACTATAAAAATGAACTAAGCTCAAAAATTAGTTTTAAAGATAATATTATCCTTCTCAAATGGTATATTACATCATGGCCTGAAGATATGATGATCTTCATGAATCTATATACCATAGTCAAGGAGGAAAAAGATAATCCTAAATACTCTAAGTAGATAATGTTTAGATTACCAATAAGAAGATAATTAAGATATTTAAAGCACTCTATAACACCCAGAATGGTTCCATCTTGTATTATCAAAGTCTTAAAGAAATATTATGAAGTTACTAAAATTATGTGTTATCTCTACTTTACAGATGACTAAAGTAAAATAGAAACTTAATGATGGTGGTGGATCTAGATTACAGGGCAGTTAATGAGTCATCTTGTGTACCTGCCATTTTCCTTCTGAATCTCGCAGGATTCCATACCACACTATTATGAAGAAGAGTAAAGCTCTCTGGCTACAATCTTTGTAGTTATATTTACATTTATTATATATACAGTAATCAGTCATAGTGAGGCTGGTACATGAATAGCATAAATTTATATCAACCAAATCAGGGCAATTTGGGAAATGAAAGGGGATGGTACTAGTAATTATGCTGGGACCTTATGTGATCTCTCTAAATAGGAGTACAGATGGAAAACTACTGACCAAAAAAAAAGTTTATATATATATATATATATTTTTTTTTTTTTGGTTTTATATGTTTTGTTTTGCCACAAGAGTGAGAATCCTTTTCTTATGTGTGTGAGGCTTTTTGGTTCCTTGCTTTGTTTGTGTGATTTTTATTTTTTGCTAGGGTAGGACGTAGTTGAGGAGAGTAATTCTCCCCTTAATTTGGATGGGACATTTGTTCCCTCTTCTTAAAATATCTGAGGGTATTATGCAGGTTAGTCAGACATTTAGGCCAGTAATGCAAAATAATAATTATTAAGAAAATTTTTATCTTCAGAGACTTTCCAGAATATGTATGCATGCATGTGTGTATATATATATGTATTTGCACATATATTTTTTTCTTATCCTGAGAAGATAGATGGAAATAATGGAAATGAATTCTGAGTACTATTTTTTTTAATTTTTAATTTTTTTAATCTTCAGTGTAGCTGACATACACTGTTATGTTAGTTTCAGGTGTACAATATCGTCATTAAACAATTCTGTGCATTACTCAGTGCTCATTGTGATAAATGTACTCTTAATCTGCTTTACCTATTTCCCAATCCCTCCATCCACCTCCCTTCTGTTTTTGCTTTGTCTCTTTTTTTTTTCCATTGCTATTTGTTTTGTTTCTTAAATTCCACATAAGAATGAAGTCATATGGTCTTTGTCTTTCTCTCACTGGCTTATTTCATTTAGCATTATACACTCTAAATCCATCCATGTTGTTGCAAATGGCAAGATTTTATTCTTTTTTAATGGCTGAATAATATTCCACTGTGTATATATTTACCACTTCTTTATTCATGGACACTTGGGCTGCTTCCATAATTTAGCTATAATAAATAATGCTGCAATAAACATAAGAGTGCTTATATCCCTATGAATAGTGTTTTCGTATTCTTTGGGTAAATACACCAGTAGTGCATTGCTAGATCACAGGGTAGTTCTATTTTTAATTTGAGGAACTGCCATACTGTCTTCCTACAGTGGCTGCACCAGATTGCATTACCACCAAGACAGTATGAAGGTTCCATTTTCTCCACATCCTCACCAACACTTGTTGTTTCTTAAGTTTTTTATTTTAGCCATTCTGGCAGGTGTGAGGTGATATCTCTTTGTAGTTTTGATTTGCCTTTCCCTGATGAATGATGTTAAGCATCTTTTCATGTGTCTGTTGGCCGTCTGGATGTCTTTTTTGAAAAAATATCTGTTCATGTTTTCTGCCCATTTTTAAATTGGATTATTTGGGGGTTTTTTGGGTGTAGAGTGGTATAAGTTGTTTATCTATTTTGGATAATAACCGTTTATCGGATATGTCATTTGCAAATATCTTCTCCCATTCAGTAGGCTGTCTTTTAGTTTTGGTTATTTCCTTCACTGTGCAGAAGCTTTTTATTTCGGTGTAGTCCCAATAGTTTACTTTTGCTTTTATTTCCCTTGCCTTAGGAGATATATCTAGAAAGATGTTGTTACTGTCAGAGAAATTACTGCCTGTGCTTTCTTCTAGGATTTGTATGATTTTAGGTCTCATATTTACATCCTTAAACCATTTTCAGTTTATTTTTGTGTGTGGTATAAGTAAGTGGTCCAGTTTCATTCTTTTGCGTATAGCTGTCTAGTTTTCCCAACACCATTTGTTGAAGAGACTATTGGTTTCCCATTGCATATTCTTGCCTCCTTTGTTGAACATTAATTGAACATGTAATTGGGGGTTTATTTCTGAGTTTTCTGTTCTCTTCCATTGATCTGTGTATCTGATTTTGTGCCAATACCATACTGTTTAGATTATTACACCTTGTAATATAACTTGGAGTCTGGAATTGTCATACCTCCAGCACTGTTCTTCTTTTTCAAGATTGCTTTTGCTATTCTGGGTCTTTTGTGGTTCCATACAAATTTTAGGATTATTTGCCCTAGTTCTGTGAAAAACAGAACTAGGGCAAATAATTTTGGCATTTTGATAGGGATTGCATGAAATCTGTATATTGCTTTGGGTAGTATAGGCATTTTAACAGTATTTGATTTTCCAATCCATGAGTGTGGAATCTCTTTCCATTTGTTTGTGTCATCTTTCATCAATATTTTATAGTTTTCAGAGTACAGGTCTTACACCTGTTTGGTTAAGTTTATTACTAGGTATGTTATTATTTTTGGTGCAATTGTAAATAGGATTGTTATTTTTATTTCTCTTTCTGCTACTTAGTGTATAGAAATACAGTGGATTTCTGTGCATTGATTTTGTATCCTGTGACCTTACTGAATTCATTGATCAGATCTAGTAATTTTTTGGTGGAGTCTTTAGGGTTTTCTATATATAGTATCATGTCATTGGAAAATACTGAAATTCTTACTTCTTCCTTACCAAATTGGATGCCTTCCATTTCTTTTTCTTGTCTGATTGCTGTGGCTAGGACTTCCAGTACTATGTTGAATAAAAGTGGTGAGAATGGACACCTTTGTCTTTTTCCTGTTCTTAGGGGAAAAGCTCTCAGTTTTCCATCATTGAGTATGATGTTGGCTGTGGTTTTTCATATATCGCCTTTATTTTGTTTAGGTATGTTCCTTCTACACCTATTTGTTGAAGGTCTTTATCATGAATGTATGTTGTACTCTGTGAAACGCTTTTTCTGCATCTATTGAAATGATCATATGATTTTGTCCTTTCTCTTGTTGATGTGATGTATCGCGTTGACTGATTTACAAATACTGAACCACCCTTTCATCCCAGGAATAAATCCCATGAAATCGTGGTGAATGATTTTTTAACGTATTGTTGGATTTGGTTGCTAATACTTTGTTGAGGATTTTTGCATCTGTGTTCATCAGAGATACTGTAGTTCTTGTTTGTAGTGTCTTTATCTGGTTTTGGCATCAGGATAATCCTGGCCTCATAGAATGAATTTGGAAGCTTCCCTTTCTCTTCTATTTTTTTAAAATAGTTTGAGAAGAATAGGTATTAACTCTCCTTTAAATGTTTGGTGGAATTCACCTGTGAAGCCATCTGGTCCTTAACTTTTGTTTGTTGGGAGTTTTTTGATTATTGATTCAATTTCATTGCTGGTAATTGTTGTGTTCAAATTTCCTATTCCTGCTTCAATTTTGGGAGGTTGTCTGTTTCTAGGAATTTATCCATTTCTTCTAGGTGATCCAGTTTGTTGGCATATAACTTTTCATAGTAGTCTCTTAATGTATTTCTGTGGTGTCCATTGGTATTTCTCCTCTTTCACTTGTGATTTTGTTTATTTGAGTCCTCTCTTTTGGTTTTTGCTTGTTTTTGATAAGTCTGATCAGGTGTTTATCATTTTATTGATCTTTTCAAAGAACTGGCTCCTGGTTTCATTGATCTATTCTATTTTTTTTCTTTAGTTTCTATATCATTTATTTCTGCCCTAATCTTTATTGTTTTCTTCCTTCTACTGGTTTTGGCTTTTGTTTGTTCTTTTTCTAGCTCCTTTGGGTATTACTTTAGGTTGTTTATTTGATATTTTTCTTGCTTCTTGATGTAGGCGTGTATTGCTATAAATTTCCTTCTTAGAAGAGCTTCTGCTGCGTCCCCAAATTTTGGACCATTGTGTTGTCATTTTCATTTGTTTCCATGTACTTTTTGATTTCATCTTTGATTACTTGGTTGATTCATTTATTGTTTAGTAGCATGTTATTTAAGCTCCATGTATTTGTGGTCTTTCCAGACTTTTTCTTGTGATTTACTTCTGGTTTCATAGTGTTATGGTCAGAAAAGATGCATGGTATGACTTACATCTTTTTGAATTTGTTGAGACTTGTTTTGTGGCTTAATGTGTGATCTATTCTGGAGAATGTTCCATGTGTATTTGATCAGAATATGTATGTTGCTGTTTTAGGATGGAATATTTAGAGTATATCTGTTAAATCCATCTGGTCCAGTGCATCATTCAAAGCGACTGTTTCCTTGTCGATTTTGTGTTTGGATGATCTGTCAATCAATGTAAGTGGGGTGTTAATGTCTCCTACTATTATTGTATTACTATCAATTAGTTCCTTTATATTTGTTATTAACTGTTTTATGTATTTGGTTGTTCCTATGTTGAGTACGTAAATGTTTACAATTGTTATATCTCCTTGTTGGATTGCCCCATTTATTATTATATAGTGTCCTTCTTTGTCTCTTGTTAATAGTCTATTTTAAAATCTATTTTGCCCAATACAAGTGTTGCTACTCTGGCTTTCTTTTTACATGCATTTACATGATAAATGCTTTTCCATCCATTCACTTTCAATATGCATGTGTCTTTCTGTCTGAAATGAGTCTCTTGTAGGCAGCATATAGATGGGTCTTGTTTTGTTTTATACATTCTGTCACCCTATGTCTTTTAATTGGAGACTTTAGTTCACTATATGCAAAGTAATTTTTGATAGGTATGTATTCATTGTGATTTTGTTACCTGTTTTATGTTTTTTGTAGTTCTTCTCTGATCCTTTCTTCTCTTGTTTTCTCACAGTTTGTTGGGTTTCTTTAGTGATACACTTAGATTCCTTTCTTTTTATTTTTTACATATCCGTTACTGGTTTTTGATTTATAATTACCATTAGGTTTGCATATAACATATTCTGCATATAGCAGTGTATATTAAGTTGGTGGTCACTTAAGTTTGAAACTATTCTTTACTCCCCCTCCCCACCTTTTAGATATATGGTGTCACACTCTATATCCTTTTATTTTGTAAGTCCCTGACTGATTTTTATAGATATACTTATTTTTATGGCTTTTGTGATTCCTGCTTTTCTTACTCTTACTTGTGGTCTTTTCTTTCCGCTCGTAGAGATCCCTCTAATGTTTCTTATAGGGCTGGTTTAGTGGTCATGAACTCCTTCAGCTTTTGTTTGTCTGGGAAACTCTTTATCCCTCCTTCCATTCTGAATGATAACCTTACTGGATAGAGTACTCTTGGCTACAGATTTTTTTCCTTTGGCACTTTGAATATATCATGCCACTGCTTTCTGGCCTGCAAAGTTTCTGCTGGAAAATCCACTGATAAGCTTATGGGGTTTCCCTTGTATGTAACTGTCTTCTTTTCTCTTGCTGATGTAAAAATTCTCTTTGTTGTTACTTTTTGCAACTTTAGTTACTATGTGTCTTGGTGTGGACCTCCTTGGGTTGATTTTGTTAGGAGCACTCTGCCTCCTGGATATGGATATCCATTTCCTTCCCCAGATTAGGGTAGTCTTCAGCTATTATGTCTTCAAATAAAATTTCTACCCCCTTTTCTCTCTCTCCTCCTTCTGGAATCCCTATAATGTGAATGTCGTTATGCTTGATGGAGTTGCTGAGTTCCCTAAGTCTGTTCTCATGTAGCACAATTTTTTTTCTCTCACCTGCTCAGCTTGATTACTTTCCATTATTCTGTCCAACAGGATGCTAGTTAGTTCTTCTGCTTCCTCTAGTCTACTCTTTATGCTCCCGAGTGCAGTTTTAATTTCATTTATTGTATTTTTCGTCTCTGATTGGTTCTTTTTTCATCTCTTTGTTAAAGGTTTCATGGTGTCTTCCACCCTTTTCTCAACTCCAGTGAGTATCTTTATGACCATTACTTTAATTCTTTATTAGGAATATTACTTATCTCTGTTTCATTAAGGTCTCTTCCTGTGATTTTTGTCCTTTTCTTTCATTTGGAACATATTCCTCTGTCTCCTAATTTTGTCTAACTCTCTGCATCTGTTTCTATGTGTTAGGACAGTCAGCTACATCTCCTGCTCTTCAAAGTAATGGCCCTACGAAGAACAGGTCCTGTAGGGACCTACAGTGGAGTGTCCCCCGTTCACCAGGACCTGATGCTTCAGGGGTGTCTCCTATGTGTGTTACATGTGCCCTACTGTTATGTGTTGGCTGCTTTTTCCTTCAGTTCAGTTGTTGGCAGTGGCTCTCTTTGCCTGTTGTGAACAGGGTTCTGTCCCTGTGGTGTTAGTGGACCAGTCTGGGGCTGACTTGGGCTTGAATTTAGTCAGACGAGGCATTTGCCAGAAATGAAGTAGCACCAAACTTCAGCGTGCTTTCCCTGTATTGTCCCCTGAGAAGCTTTCACTGGTGGGCGGGTCTGCAGTCGGACCTGTTGTCTGCCCCAGCCCACTGCTGGGGCTGCAGTCTGACTGCTGGGTGTAGCTGTCTTCTCCTCTCCAGAGGCAGGAGTTACTTTGGAGTGGTGCTGGCTCCTGCTTTGACTGCTTGCACACTGCCAGGCTTGTGGCTACGCTTTGAATGGGCTCCAGCCAAGAGAATATTGGAGGGGGCAGGGCATGCAGGGCTTGCAAAATCTGCATTCCAGCAAGAGGGAACATGCAGCCATTACTAAGACCTGATTGTCAGGGGGCGGGGAAACAGTTTTAACAAGATGTGCACTAGTCTTCTGTGGGGGGGGGGCAGCTCCACCACCACAGCTGCTGCTACTGGGACTGAGGTCCCTCAAAATATGTGGGTCATGATGTTGGCAAGGTTTGTGTTGGTCTTCTGGAGGAGAGGACCCCAGACTGAGGCAAGCTGACTACAAAGGGCAGATCTGCTCAGTCACCAGGTGGGCGGGGCTTAGGGCAAGCAAGTTAGGTAGTGAATGTCGGCATTGCACACTGGTTCTCACAGGTGGCTGAGTGTTTATGCTAGGAGGTGAGGAAGAAAAATGGCACCTGCCAGCTCCTTTGTTCTTGGCAGAGTCCCCCAGTGATCCCTGTCTCTATAGTAACTGCTCTGAGATTAATAAATAACTCTCCCGCCTGTATGCCTCAGGCATTTTTCAAAATGCTGCTTCTGTGCTATATCTGCATGGGCTGTTTGTCCTGCTGTCTAAGGGCAGGGACTCAGTTTCTTAATGCTCTCCAGTCTTTCCCAGAAGAGAGCCTACTGATTTTTTAAATTCCAGGATTTAAGTCCTGCTGGTTGTAAGAACTCACAAAATTTGTCCCTTCTGTTTTTCAAAAGTATATGTTATGGGGATTCGTATTCCCTGTGGCGTCTCCCAGGTGTCCTCTCCTCTACAAGCCCACAGCTCCCTCTCTCCAGTAGCCAGACCTACAGGGTTTAGCTCTCTACTGCATCCCTGCCTGTCCTACTCTCTTCAGTGTGGCCTCTTATCTACCTTTAGTTGTGGAGTTTGTTTTGCTAGCCTTCAGGCTGTTAACAACCCAGGTTATTATCTGGATTATTTACAGTGGTGTGAGTGTTATCTCTTTACACCTGTGAAACAAGGTGAGCTTACTCCACCATCTTCCCAGCCTCTGTTGAGTACTTTCTTAAATACTCAAATGTTACATGCTCACTAAACTTTAATTTTGGAATACTGACAGTTACAATCTCACACAAAGTAATCCAGCACTTACATTACCAGATTATTTTATTTCTCAATAGTAATTACCCAATCTGAAATTATTTGTCTTTAAATAAGGGATTTTAACATATAATATTATAATTGTTATCACTAAAGTATGTGCACTTATTTATACCATCCTCTGTTATATTTTTCTTCCACTGTGTTTTCTGTTTCTTATTATTTTCCTTGTTTATTATTTCTTTCTTGATTACTGTTTGTTTGGTCACATTTTATTTGGTCCTAAATTTTTTTCACATACGTAATTCCAGCTTTAATAATATTTTACTAATTACTATCATATATTAGCAATAAAAAGATTTTGGATAAATTTTCCTAACATCAAAATTAATTAGTTAACTGTGTTAGCTTTGCTTCAATGACAATCTTCAAACCTCAGTGGTTTACCATACAGAAAGCTCATTTCTCTCTTACGTTTCATGTCTTCTGTGAAGGTTGCAGGTTGCCCTATGGCTCTATGACATTTACCTTCCTCATTCCAGAGTCTAGGCTAAGGAGCAGTCCCTTTTTAGGATATGCCATTCTTTTGGCAAACAAAATGAAAAGAACTAAAGCACTCAAGACTCTCAAAACTTCTGGTTGGATATGGTATATTTCATGTCTGCTCACCTTTCATTGGCCGAAACCTGTCACATGCTCCTGATATGAAGGGGATTGAGATGTATGCTTTTCAAATAAGATGGTACAAGTCACAGGGCAACAGAAAAGGTAGAGAATAACTGGAAAGGACAGGCCAGTTTACTACACTAACTCTAGCCTGTTGCTCTAAGACAACATCAACATTTACTGAACTCGTCTATGTGCTAAGAATACTGTAAGAAACAAAACTATCCTTATTTTGATGAAATTTATGTTCAGGTTATGACTTCCCTACCCTTCTACTCTTCTGGTTTTGTACTGAAGTTATATGGAATTTACACTAAATTTCCCAAACTCTTGCAAAGCAGCCTATTGTTATTCTGTAAATTTGTATCCTGTCAAATCCTTGGGGATATGAACACCTATTTTAAAGTTTTCTCCTATTTCTGGTGTCCACTTTACTTTCTCCAGTAAGAATTTAGGTGTATCTTTATCACATGTTGGCTTTTCTCATGTTCCTCGTGACTGGTCTGTATATTATAGTTCAAGTAAATATCACCATTTCCCAGGCAAAGAATGCAAGTTCTGTTTGCAGGTCATCTGGCTCTAACAAATAATCACTGTCACGTAACTAGGAGGGGCCTGATGTGTGGGAGCAGTAAATATATTGTTCAATTGGTTTTATTTTAAGGTAGCTGGGAGCTTATCTTCTGCATACAGTGGATTCTTATATAGTGTGAAAGTCATTTAGACTCTTGCTCTGTTTCCCTCTCTAACCTTAAAGTTCACTCTAAGTTCCCCGTGGAAAAGAACTTATTATTATTTAAAGAACTTATCTCTCTGCTTTATTCTGAGGATGAACACCAGAGCCAACATATTAAGTGTAGGGTCAGGCTGAGCAAGTCACAACACTTTAGATAATCTCCAAAGACTGTCTCAGAGCCCACCCTTCCTGCCTCTGCTGTGATGCTTACTCCAGGAACAGACGAGATTAGGTGAGACATGCAAGTTGAATGTGGCTCCTGCCTCAGGTACAAAATTGAAGCAATAATCAAGATAAATAGTACTTTAGTACAATATAAAAGGAATCAAAAGTAATATAAAAACCTAAAATGGATAAAATATCAAATCTTTAAAGACAGGATCACTGCCATGCCATGCTGAGCTCAGTTGACAAAAGACAAAATCTGTAATCCTGCTATCTTCTAAATCAGGGAATTTTTGCATAAATTTTTATTTTTAAGGCATTATTTATTTTAATTATCAAGTTTTTGGGGGCATGTCTTCAAATTTTGCATTCAGGACAATTGCCTCACTCCTCATTCACCTCAGTGAATTTGTAGCTTTGACCAGAGCCCTTCTAGGAAAACCTTTCATTTCATCAGTTCTATATTATATCTGTGTTGTGTGAGCATTTCTTTGGCTTTGTTGGGTTAAGTAAAAAAGTCTCGTCTATCAGCTTTAGAGATTTTACAAGTTTCCCAATATTATTAATCACTTGATGGAACTTAATATTTTTCTGTATTGCTAGATTTTGTCTTATTTTTTTGTTTTGGGTTTTCTCCCCCTTTCCCCCTGCCAAGTAGGATTTCAGGAGAGGGGAAATGAAAGTTTATGTGTATACATGTACTCAGACAGATACCTTGAAATGGGAGCTGGCAACAGACATAAACAAGAGAAAAGTAGTGGTAAAATAAATTATTTAAACTCAAGGCATGTGGTGTTGGAGGGAAAGACACATAAGAGATATAGGAAACACAAGTAAAAGACTCAATTATTTTTTAAATGGTCATTGTTTTTCCTTCAAAATACTAGAAGAATTTGAGGTGAGCATATTTTGGAATTTGAAAATGAAAGGTTTGAATAGAAGGAAAACAGAGGTCTTTTCAATCAAGCCATAAAGAAATGATCTAGAAAAGTAGAGAAATGAGCTACTCGTTTCCATTTCCTGTGAAGGCTTCGAAGTGTTATATAGATAGATTCCTTAGAAGAAAAACACATAACTGAACAAATAAACTTTTAAAGCATTGAATTATTAAAAGATTATTAAATTTAGGTAAAAACATAGTCAAAGCCATCTCATGTCATGCTGTGCTAGAGATCTAGCCCAACTGTTGTTGATCTATTTGGCTCCAGCAAAACCTTCCCCATGGTTCCATTGGCAGTTCAAGGCAGAACTCTAAATGACTAAATCGTGTCTCAAACACTGAGGTGTTAAAATAGAACCATAATATATACCATTCATTAATTGCTTGATATGAGCCAGAGAGTAAAATACTATCTCATTGCACTCTTACAAAACAAGAAAAAGTAGGAATTAAAACTTTCCTTATTTTGTAAATAAGAACACAGCTTAGAGAAGTTAAATCACTTGATTAAGATGATAATAACATATACCATTTGCTGGGCTGGGGTCATGCCCAGACCTCTGATCCCAAGCCTCTACTCTCAACCACCCTGTTGTAGTTGAGCACAAAAGAGATAGGTTTTATCTATATTGGTGATCAGGTTAATAGTCCAGTAAACCCAGAGAAGTAAGCAGAGGATCCCCATTGTTTCCTTCTTCAACCATTTCATTAAAATCTATTCATTGTGAGTGTGTAACTTTTAGTACTTCACTTTTCTCATGTGTAAAATGAAAATGGGAGCGCCTGGGTGGCTCAGTCATTAAGCGTCTGCCTTTGGCTCAGGTTATGATCTCAGGGTCCTGGGATCGAGCCCCGCATCGGGCTCCCTGCTCCAGGGGAAGCCTGCTTCTCCCTCTCCCACTCCCCCTGCTTGTGTTCCCTCTCTCACTGTGTCTCTCTCTGTGAAATAAATAAATAAAATCTTTGAAAATAAAATAAAATAAAATGAAAATGATGCCTAAAATCTCTACCCACTTTGTAATTCTCTGTGGTTACTGTCAACAAGCTATTTGCTCTAAGTAGAACATATTTAGAGACTCTGGTGTGTGAGAGGTTCAACTAAAAGAATATGACTCAAACAAGCAGATTCTAAGGAAACAGGGGTGATATCCTTAATTTCATGCAGTTTTTAAATTTCTCATTCTCTCCCTTTTCATTCTGAATCACTTTTAATGTACCAACCTTGCCCTTTTTTCATCTTGTAGTGATAGAACCAGTACAGTACCATTCGGCCTTCCTTCTGCTACCCAGCTTTTTATCACGTTTAAAACCAAGCCACTTTTAGATGAGCAAAAACACCTGATGTCCCATTGCAGAAGATTCCATACATCTCCCTGGGGGGCCACGACTCTTCCCCCAACCTGCAGGAATCACAGAGAGAGCCTACTGAGTTTTCCTACCAGCCAAGAAAGTTTGCTGAGCTTTACTTTCTGGAGTTTGTTTTTATTAAAATCACATGCTGTCAGGGAACTTCAAATTAAAAAAAAAAAGATTCAATTTCACAACCATCACACTAAAATTTTGAAAGTACTGGGGAGGATTTCAGGCAACAGAGATTGTCATAAATTGCTTGGTGGAGGGGAAGGTAAACTTGTACAACCACTTTAGAAAGCAATTTATCAAAATATCAGAAAATCAGGCGATATGCCTGTCTGAGGACCTGGCAATTTCACTATCATCCGTGTGCACCCAGATTCATTCTGAAAGAGTTCACTGTAGCATCACTAGTAATATGGAAAAACTAAATAATGTAAATGTTCATCAACAGAAGAGCAGATACATGAACTGGATTAGTACTATTCATCAATCCAAATGAATGAACCAGAGCCACGTGTAAAAACATGAATAAATCTGAAAGTGTAATAATAAGGACAACAAAAACAAATTGCAAGGGATGCCTGGGTGGCTCAGTCAGTTAAGCATCTGACTTGGGCTCAGGTCATGATCTTCGGGTCTGGGGACCGAGCCCCACATCTGGCTCCCTGCTCAGTGGGGAGTCTGCTTCTCTCTCCCCCTCTGCCCCTCCTCCCTGCTCATGCTATCTCTCTCTCAAATAAGTAAATAAATAAGATCTTGAAAAAAAAGTTGTAGAATGCTACATACATTATGAAACCATTTAACTGGTTTAAAAACATGTGAAACAGCTGAACATTTTGCTTATGAATATATAACTCAAAACTTACAACTAGGGTTCATGGGGCAGAGAGTGACAATTTGGTCTGTTGCTCCTAATTTTCAAATGGGTAACGTATACATGGTTACTTGTTATATTATGTTTATACTTTTTTGTGTGACTTAAATATTTTCTAATATAAGAACCATTTTATTTTGTAAATATAAAATTCTAGTATGAGATGCAGTATGTTGTTTCAAATGACCCACATTTTTCTCCCTAGACGCTGATATGTCCCCAACGAGAATGAGAATCATTGCTCTGACAGTCCGTACTTACATTAATTTGATAATCCAGCATAATTTTAAGTGTCAATGATGAGCTTAACCAACACTACTTTATGGTGTTGATCACCATTTCCACCCCTCCCCCACACTTTAGGGGAGCACAAACTTTCTGGGAAATCATAGAAGATAGGAGAGCAATCTAACCAGCTAGTTGCCAGATTGGTCCAAACTCAAAGTTAGTCTGGGCTCAGGACTGCTGCTGACTTATTCAGAATCAAATCTAAAGCTTTGGTCAGCAGCCTCTGGAACTCTCCAAGTACACAGGCATGTGATAACCCTTGAATATATCCTTCAGAGTCTTACCCTTCCTGACATCATTCTTTGCTGCCACCCAAAGCGAAGCTAAGAAAGCAGTGTGTGGCCCAGGCTCCAATGACTCTCTGCTTAATTGGTTTGTGAGTTTCCTCAGTAAAAGGTCATTAAAATAAGGTTTGGTTTCCAGTGCCAAGATAGAATCATTTTATACATGGTTTGGCCTCCATGGAGACCTTGAGCTCCATTTCCTCAGAATACTAAAATATCCTTGGCTCCTTCATTCTTGGGGTTGAATAATGTCCATCATCCCACATGTTCTACAAGTATTCTCAGTTCAAGAACTTGCAGGGTTTTTTTTTTTCCCTTGTACTTATTTACTTAACTCCACTAGTCAGCCTTTCCTAGCGAACCTCAATACGTTTCCCCACCCACCTCACCTCAGCTATGCATTTCATTACCACACCCTAAATTTCTGTCTTCACAGGAACTATCTATTAGCTTACCTCATGCACCTCTTTTACTCAAGTACTGTCTTGTGCAACCATTCTTAGGCAAGAGCTCCAGCTTACTAACTACATCATCACTTTTCCTCTGCTGATAACCTCTTTTTCTCACTCCTCTTCCCTGGATGGGATTCCAGATGCCTTCACTGAAATACTTCCTTTGCAAATACCCTCAATTCCCTGGCCTCCCTCCCTCCATTGCACTCACTTAGCAAACACTGATTCTGGTTAAACCCAGACATCTGTTTTCTCTATGGCTGAACCCAAGCAACTAACTACTGCTAGAGAAAAATTACACAATTTGACTCCAGTCACTTTATTTTCTTTTTAAAGATTTTATTTATTTATTTGAGAGAGAGAGAATGAGAGATAGAGAGCATGAGAGGGAAGAGGGTCAGAGGGAGAAGCAGACTCCCCGCCGAGCAGGGAGGCCGATGTGGGACTCGATCCCGGGACTCCAGGATCATGACCTGAGCCGAAAGCAGTCGCTTAACCAACTGAGCCACCCAGGCGCCCTCCAGTCACTTTAAATACAACACACAAACTTCCATCAGAATTCAACACTAACCCTGCCTCTTTCACATTTTCCTACTGTGTTCTTTCTCACTCTCCAAGGTGACTATTTTCTAAGTTTTCTCAGTGGTTCTTAAGCTTCTTATCCCTTCCTCCTCCCCTTTGCTTTAAATTCTTGCCTCATTCTTGAGAAAGAAAGCCAATAAATTAAGATTTCCTAATGGTCCAGCAAACCTATCTACAAATTCAATGTACATCTGCACCCATATGCCTTATCTTTTCTCCTGTTAAAAAGATAGACATATCCCTGTTTCTATTAATAGCCAAGGTATCTACTCGTGCTGAATATCACTTCTTCTTTTTGTCTTCTCAAGGACTTTGCTACCGGTGTGTATTAGTTATCAGTTGTTGCATAACAAATTCTTCTGAAACATAGAAAATAAAAACAAGAAACATTTATTATCTCATAGTTTCTGAGGGTCAAGAACCCAAGAGTGGCTGCATAGCTGGGTAAATCTCACAAGTTGGCTGGTGAGCTCTCTGGAACCACAGTCACCCCACTGCCTAATTAGGGCTGCAGGCTCACCTCCAAGCTCATTCACATGGACACCGGTTATTCACTAGAGGCTTCAGTTCCCCACCGGTAGGGCCTCACCGTGCGGCTGCTCACAATATGGCAACTTGCTGCCCCAAGAGCAAGTGATATAAGAGAGAGACAGACCAAGTAGAAACTGTTGTCTATTATAAAGTAATTTTGGAAGGGACCACCCCATCACTTCTGTTTTGTTTTTCCCTTGGTCACATAAGCGAACTGTAACACAAATGGATGGGTCTACACAAGGGTGTGACTACCAAGAGGTAGGATCACTGGGAGTCATTTTGGAGGACGACTGTCACATGCCATTACTCTTGTACAGCCTGAATTGTAAATCTCTCTTTTCTTGTTGAAGCATTCCCATCAGCACACGAAGTTGCTTCTATCAAAAAAGAAAACTCCCGTCTCCTCACATTCCCCTCCATCTGCCAGCTAATCCATTTGCCAAGCCTCACTTCCCCCATTTCCCAGGACTTAGTAGCCGCTGTCACCTTGCGATAGCACTTCTCATTCTTGAATCCCTTCGTCTACGTTCTGGCCACACCCCTCCCCTAATAGAATTCTTGTCAAAATCAGCAATGATTTTCCGTTACACGTTCTAATGGACCCTGATCTACCTTCAGTGACTTCAGTGACTGCTAGCAGCATTTTAAAAATACTGTTCCTTTCTTGGTTTACGTGCAGAAGTGAATTTAGGTTTTCTGAGACTTGAAGCTTATGCATCTATTTAAGAAAAAGAATTTTAAAGTTACAATTATAATATTAGATATGAAAGGAAATATTTATTTAGAATGAAAAATCACAAAAAAAGTGGAAGTGTTAAAAACTCAAAGATGCCACCAAAACCAAAAATGGAACAGAAAAGAACACAACTCCTCTACAGTTTTTTTTCTTATGGCTTTGGCTGCATACTGTTTTATTACCTCTTCATATAATAATGATCTTGATACATTATTTTCTGTAGTTATAATAGAAAGATAATTTAGCTTCTCTTCTGGAGTTGTTGATCAAGAAATCTCTTTTATTATTTTTAGTGTAGAGAATTTGCTTTCAGCTTAACAACTCATCAAAGATTGTTAGAATTGTCAAATTTAGGAATTTTTTGTCAGGCTTATTGCAAATAGGAGATACGAGATTTTGATGAACTTTCCACAGATTAACTTTGACTCCCTACATTTCAAACCTTACTTCTCCTCTACTTCAGGTGCAAGGCATCATGATAAGCCCTCTGTCTCTTCCACTTCAGTCATACTGTGTGAGTGAGTTCACATAGTGGGCATCTGGAGCATTCCTGGAGGCCATTCCTACACTGGTATGGCCAGCGAAATTTAACAATGCAAGAAAGGAGTTTGGAAACTACCTAAAATTACCCCACTAAATTCAAAATAAATAAATACATAAAGTGTGTTATATGCCAATATACTAATGTATACAATGTGTATAGATTTTTTTTCTATTGCCGTGTAACAAATGAGCACAACTTTCAGAACAGCATAAAACATATCTCACAGTCCCCATGGATCTGGAGTCTGGGCACAACCTAGCAGGGCTCTCTATTTATGGTCTTACCAAGCTGAACTCAGCATCACCCAGGACTCAGTTCTTCTCAGAGATTCAACAGGGGAAAAATCCACTTCCAAGAACCCTAAAGTTGCACACAGAATTCATTTCTTTGCAGCTGTAGGGTGCATGGCAGCCAGCTTCTTCAAAGCCAGCAACAGAGAGAAAATCTAACAAGACAGGTGCTACACTGAAATGTAATCTCATACATATAATGACTCATTCCATCACCCTTGTAGCATTCCACTGGTTAGAAGCAAGTCACATGCCCTGCCTATAATGAAGATGAGGGGATTACACAAAGCTATGAGTAGCAGGAGGTGAGAATCATGGAGCCATCTTAAAATGTGCCTACCACTGTCAAGTCTTAAAGAATTGATAAAGAGGGGCACCTGGGTGGCTCAGTACATTAAGCGTCTGCCTTTGGCTCAGTTCGTGATCCCAGGGACCTGGATCGAGCCCCGCATCAGGCTCCCTGCTCGGTGGGAAGCTTGCTTCTCCCTCTCCCACTCCCCCTGCTTGTGTTCCTGCTCTCGCTGTGTCTCTCTCTGTCAAATAAATAAATAAATAAAATCTTAAAAAAAAAAAAAGAAAGAATAGTTAAAGAAAAAATACAAAATAATACTTATCATATAGAATAAAAGTTTAATGAATTTAAAATAATTTGCATTTATCACTCAGTCTCAGTAGCTCTATGAGGTAATATGTGTTTGCTTTCCACATAAGCAAACAAGAATTTTAACTTTTTCCAATTTCAGAGCCAGATAATTGGACTTCTCAACTTTCAACATCTAGTTGATTCCTCAGTAATAGTAACTTCCTCTAGAAATACTATAAAGTAGTTAAAACTTCTGTTTTTTGAGATAGCTTTTAAGTACCAGAATCACTCAGTACAGGTTATCTTTTAAGCAAAGATGAATTACTGAGAATTAATTAAGCCCATAGTTTCCATTCGCATGCATTAAAATACATTTTCTTCTGGACATATCTTGATACCTCACCATGTCTTCACATTTCTAAACCCAAAGATTTTGTGGACTTTACCTCTTTTTTTTTTTTTTTGCAGGCACTCAAAGGTTATCTTTATCACTTAGTACACTTTTTCTTTCCCTAAAACCTCATACAGAGATCAGCTCTATCTTTAATTTATCCAAAAAGGTGGGCAAGAATACTTCTCCATGACTTTAAGAGTAAATTTACATTGGCAGAAGTGGTAAAGTGTAACTTGTTTAATTTCAATGGCCCTGTGTAGTTTTTCTTTGCTATTACTCTTAACTAGGTACCATGATATAAGTGTTCCTTGTTATTACAGCCTTTATCCTCCACACAGATAAGCCTTTGGATTAAAAGGCCATGTTCTTAAAGCAGAGAAAATACAGATGTTTCCACTTGCCCATTACTACACACAGCAGTGATATTAGCCTTTTAGCAGTATATACCACATTAGCAATCTGAGTGTTTTTTGAATCAAGGCTGAAATTTGTAGCGCCTCTAATGTGTAATGAAGTTGCATATTTTTACCATGCATTCACTCAAGCATATGGGTTTTATAATTGAACTCAAGAGATTGTATTTTGGATTCACTTCTGCTCTACTAGAAATGTACACATACCAATGCTTCTGTGCCTATTTGGAGACACAATTTGATACAGTTTGGTCATCTGTTACAGAGTGTAGGTATGCTTTCCCTACTTTGTTGAAAGACTAAAGTCAGGAAGACTTAATTATGCAAAATATCATTACTAAATAGCAAACAGTTTATACTCTATCCCCATATGGTCATTTTAAAAAAATTACATGATGATATGAACACCGAGAACAAATATCATTGAAACGAATATGCTTAATATTCTTGAGGAGACATGGATTTTAAAAGCGTCAGCTTAGTTCTAGTGTTATTGCTTTTAATCAACGAAGCTTTTAAATAAATGTTCACATTTATATGAATGCTATTTAAGCATTCATATAATGCTCAGATTACACTCAGAAGCAAGTATTTCCAGATTTTGCTCAAAGTATTACTCTTAAAGTATTCTTTTTATTGCCCTTGAATGTAGTTGAATCACATCTGACAAAAGAGTAGAAGTAATCAGAAAATTCATTAAATCTTTTTAGGCAGCCTTTAAAGATGTGAATTGAAGTTGAGCTTTTGGATAAGTTCATAGTTCATGGTTATCATCTGTGTGCAGTGTAATTTCAAGGGCTGTGATAATGTAAATTAAATCTGAGTGGTTTTAAGTTTTTTTCTTGCATTTACTTCTCTACCCTTGTGTGGAGATGTTTATACATTTTTTTTTTTTTTAGGATTTTATTTATTTTTTGACAGAGAGCGAGAGCAAGAGAGGGAACACAAGCAGGGGGAGTGGGAGAGGGAGAAGCAGGCTTCCCGTGGAGCAGGGAGCCTGATGCGGGGCTTGATCCCAGGACCTTGGGATCATGACCTGAGCTGAAGGCAAACACCTAACGATGGAACCACCCAGGCGCCCCTATACATCTTTTTCTCACGTGTGATCACACCATTAATTGGGGCAGTCATTATTATAGTCTTCCAATCAATGAAAAGAAATTAACACTACAGTGATCAAAACCATGAAATGGACATTTTTAAAAAATTATTTCCTAAAACGTGATTTTAAGATATTTTATTTCATTAGGAAATGGAGTATATATTTGGTATTTCAAGATGAAGACATAAAAATCACTGAAATTTATTGAGCATTTGTTTCTGTACATTAATTTACTCCTCTGTGTTAACTTACTACATCCTTACAGTAACCCCATAGAGAAGTGTGATTATTTTCCAAATTTCCTCAAAAGAGGAAACTGAGGCACAAGAGGCTAAGTGACTAGTAAGAGGAAAAGCTGAGATTCCAACTCTGGAAGTCTGGCTCTTAAGGACTGACTTAACTCATCTTTAAGAAGTTGGCACCAACTCAAAAGTATCTTTTAGTGACAATTTATCCATTGTATTTTCAAGACAAAATTTCTTCTAATTAAGATTCTAAAATGCATGTTTTATCTTATCTTCTATTGAATTGTGTAAAAAAATTTTATAAGCAATGTCCAAGTCTGCTCTGTTTTTATAACGCAACACTCCCACATAAAGTCAAAATTATCATAATGGTTCTTTTGCTTTAATACCATTTCTTTTGTCTTTTTGAATATTTTATGTATTTATTTGAGAGAGAAAGAAAGAGCAGGGGGTAGGGGCAAAGAAGGAGGGAGAGGAAGAGGGAAAGAATCCCAAGCAGACACTGTACTAAACTTGGAGCCTGACACGGGGCTCGATCTCACGACTCTCAGATCATGACCTAAACCAAAACCAAGAGTTAGACGCCCAACTGACTTAGTCACCCAGATGCCCCAATACCATTTCTTGATAACTGTCTTCCTAGTGTTTTTTTCACAGCTTTCTTCATTTCTCAGTGCTGAAAATCCGTTTCCTCTTTTGTTCTCCACATTCAATGCCACTTCCCTTCCCCACAACTAATGTGGGGAAGTAATGTATGTAGTAGACAGTAATGACAGTAGATAATCCTTTAATTGCTCAGCCAACTATTTTGCTCAAACAATTATATTTATTAAAATAACCAAATTGATTTCCTGTCTATAAGAAAAGACATTTTGAAATCTGTATGCTTCTTGGTCAAAGGTTATGTCAATAAAATACTCAGTAAAGTGGAGATTTGGAAATCATCCAATTAATTTGATCAATAGAAAGACAAACTCAATATATTAAATCCTAAAGGCTTTTTTCCCCCTTCTTCTGAATTACTGTGTGCGGACTACATTGATACCATCAGCCAGACAATCACCACATCTCAGTGTTGCTTATGTTCCACGATCTGCTCACTCTTCAGTGTTGTACAATTGATAGGTGCCACAGGTCTTTTCAAATTGTAACCCTTCTCTACAGTTGGTGAAATATTGAGAGGTAAAGCAATTGTAAGAAACCTCAAGAAAATATGTATCTTAACGGAATTTTAACTATTTTTCTGATGAACTGTCTGACTTTGATTATAAGAATATGCCACTTGGCTTGAGTGTTCTAGATGACTTTAATACTGACGTGCAATTTTGACTCTAACATTCTCAACAAATTTAGACATTGGCATGGGGACCCTTGACAGCATCTATCTCACCTATTTTGAAACTTCACCTTGTTCATGTTTTAAGCAGTAATTCAAAGAACTGAATGTTAAATCAATTTTAAAATATTGTCCTGACTTTATAGCTATAGCAGTCACAAAGAATTGCTTCATTTCACTCTCAAGGGGTTTAAAACACTGATCATTTTCAAGAGGTCCTCCCCTGTCTTGTACCTTCTGTTTCATGATGGTATCAGGAATCATCTGAGGTCATGTTTTGTGCTGTGAATAAGTGCAAATTATGTGTAATGAAGAGTCCACTGTTAGTCTATTCATAGCTACATTTTCCCAGGGAAAATAATGTTTTTCATTCAAAGTAGAAAAAAAAATGTTAACAGTTGGTTTAAGCCACAAGCCTTTATTACAGAGAAAAGATTTGGGTGTTAATGCATCATTTTGGACTCATTGGGGCTCAAATTAAAACAATGAACTGATGGGATTAATCACCTATTTGTGAAAGTGTCAATAAATGAAAAAAATGGCACGGAATGACTATACTTAGAACAGAGTAAAAATAAAAGAGTGAAGCCAGTGCTTTTTTGCATGTATTCATGACACTGTGTGATTATTTTACATATTAAGCTGATTTGTAACTACTGAAAGAGCTGACCCATTCCCAGAAAATGAGAGTACCTAAGAAATATAAGGAAATCCAATGTGAACTTTCTGGGCCTATTATTGTGCTGATGAGCTTTGGATGCCTTCCTAATTACTTCTTAATGTTTCATATAAGTCATCAAAAAATGCTAATACATCTGTTGAGCCCACAATTGGAAATATATCTATATGTTAAGATACAGAGGGAATACATAAAAATAGATTATATGATAGTACGTATCTTTTAATTCCAAGTCATTTACCTCTGTAGAACTGCTATTATTTGTGAAGTACACATGACTTTTTTTTGTTTTAACATTTTGGTCCAGTTTTTGGCCTATTTCCTGTTTCTCTGTTTCTGCTTTGTGCCAGAATTGTGTCCAAAAATACCACATGAATCTTCCATCTGCTCTCATCTAAACTTAAAGCAATTTTCCTTAATAGTATTTAAGTCATATAGATACCTTGTTTTCTCACTTTTAAAGCACATTCCTCATACGTATGTATAAGTAAAAGTGTAATTGGTCTACTTGGTAAGTAATAACCAAAAAGACCTCTTAAAACCATGATCTAAGGAAGGAATAGCTACTTTCTAAGTTATCTTACCCCAAGATAAGATACAAAATTAACTTGACATTTAGGAAGATATTTTTGACTAACAAAAACTTTCCATTTTAATTTTTGGCCTGATAATATTGCTAAAATAATGCTTTCTGGAATCACTAAAATTTAGGGAGAAAAGAAAAGAAAGCGTTTCTGTGACTTTTACATTTTTATTATGTTTAAAAACAATAAACCCAGAAGTGCTCCATTTTCCAAAACATTACCCAAAATACAGAACCAAGGGCTAAGTATGAAAGAAAATTGGATTTATAATTCAACGTCAACATATCAGACTTGTTACTAACATTTAGTGAAACAGGCAGTGTAGATATATGAGTCAGAGAGGCAGATGCCTTGCCAGGTATTACAAACAGAGGGCGTTTAATAGAGAGCATTAGTTGCATAGGGGTTGAAAGTCTGAAAGAGCAACAAGGGAAAGCTGATCTGAAGAGATTAACATTGTAGAGAGCAGACAGTACTTGTCAGTGTCAGAGAACTAAATGGGAGAAGTGTGGAAGTAGAAGCTCTTGTGGGCCTGGCGCTTGAAACCCTGAGAATGGCATCCATGGCTATTGCTTGGACCATAGAAGGATGTGCCCCAGGTCAAATGTACACTTCTGAGATGATGCCTTGCCAGGGATGCTCCGTCTCGTGGAGACAGCATGTGAGGGCACAGCTGGTCTTTGGAAGGCGGGGAACGGGAGGATGCACAGCTGGTCTTTCAGTCACTGAGATGCATGACACAGCTGGTACTCAGACCACTGAAAGACATGGACCAAATCATGCCGGAAGCAGGAAGAGAAATTGGAAGCTGGTGCCTTCACTGTCTTCTGCTCCTGGAGGCATACGCAGACCCAAGGAGAAAATGGATATGGGCTCCTTGTGTCACCTCTTGCTTTCAAATAACCCTCCAATTCCAATTCCTCCTTCCTTGCAGCCACTGGTGACCACTGATCTCCTTCTTGTTTCTGTGGATTCCATAAAAATAGAATCACACAAAATGTGGCCTTTTATTGTAGCTTTTTTCACATAGTGTAAAGTTTGGAAGATTTGTCTTTATTATAATGTATGTTAATGCTTCACTCATTTTTATGAATGAATACTATTCCATTGTAGGTATACCATATTTTATTTATCCATTCATTAGTTGGGGGACGTTTGGGTTATTTCTACCTTTTGACTCTTACGCATAATGTCACTATGAATATTCATATACAAGTTTTTGGATGAACATATGTTTTCAGCTATATCTCTAAGAGTAGAATTGTTGGATCTTATGGTTACACTACTTTAACTTTTGGAAGAACTGCCAAAATATTTTCCAAAGCAGCTGCTCTGTTTTACATTCCCTCAGAGCAATATATGAGGGTTTCAGTTTCTCCGTATGCTCACCAACACTTGCTATTGTCCATCTTCTTTATTGTAGCCATCCTAGTGCAGGTGAGTGGCATCTCGCTGTGGCTTTGATTTGTATTTATCTAATAACTAATTATTTTGAACATATTTTCATGGGCTTATTTGTCATTTGTGTATCTTTTTTGGATAAGTATTGATTCCTTTGTTAATTTTTTTAAGATTTTATTTACTTATTAGAGAGAGAGAGCGCACAAGCAGGGGGAGGGGCAGAGGGAGAAAGACAAGCAGACCCCCGCTGAGCAGGGGGCCTGCAGGCAGATCCCAGGACCCTGAGATCATGACCTGAGCCAAAATTGGATGCTTAACAGACTGAGCCCCCCTCCTTTGTCTATTTTTAATTGTATTATCTTTATTGTTGAGTAGGAAAAGTTCTTTATATATTCTGGATGCTAGATTCTTATCAGAAAAATGATTTGCGAATTTTTTCCCCATTCTGTGGGTAGACTTTTTTTTCACTTATTTATGCATATCCTTTGAAGAACAAAAGTTTTAATTGTGATGAAGTTCAGTTTGTCTATTTTTTCTTTGGTTGCTTGTGCTTTAGGTGTCATAATTAAGAAACCATTACCTCATTTAAGGTCACAACATTTTCTAAGAGTTTTATAGTTTTAGTTTTTTCACACTCAAATCTTTGATCCATTTTGAATAAATTTTTGTATGTGGTGTGAGTTAAGGGTCCAACTTCATTTTTTTGCATGTAGATATTCAGTTGTCTGACCCCATTTGTTGAAAAGTCTTTTCTCTCTTTCCTTTAAATGTCTTGGCATCTTTTTAAAAATCAAAAAGATGTCCATTGATCTATTTGTCTGTCCTTATGCCAGTTCCACTCTGTCTTTCTTAGTTATATATTTTTAAGTGTTCATCTTTTATAATTTTACACTGAAGTGTATTAGAGATAAAATGATATATAGAATTTACTTCAACATAATCCAAGAGATAAGAGTGATGGAAATGGGTAGATATACAAGTTAAATAACACTGATCATATATTGGTGATTGTTGAGCCTGGGTGATATATCCACAGAGGTTCTTTACACGTCCTAATTTGTATGTTTTATAGTTTTGATAACAAAAAAAATGAGCAAAGTGCAACCACCTCCACCACCACCATATTATAGCTCTGAGAGAACTAAGGGAGAAACTTGGGTTTACCTTTCCCACGTGGAAATACTTTCCCACCATATCTCAGGAAATGTATGTTTTTTTCCTACTCCTGAATCCTGAGGAAAAAAGAATAAAAAAACCAAGAAAATAGATCCTTCTGTAGTTCATAAGCATGATGACATGCACTTCCCTCAAACCTTGTTACTCAGCCTATTACCTGTCTGACATGAGAAAAAAAAAAATCAAGGAAACAGAGAAAAAGCATTATAATTTTCCTGTAAGATTTAAAGCTTAAAAATCAACATACAAACATTACTGGTAGAAGAAATTGCCAATGTCAAGTTGAAAGCAAGAGGAGGAAATGTGGACACAGAAGTGAAAGGTTAAAGTTGAAATGCACATTGGAGAGAAGTAATTCTGATCTAACCCATTTTACTTGTAGTTGTTGCCATGTTGTGTGTTCCTGACCCTGACAGGTTATTTTGCAAACAGATTTTTTTTGCTAAGAGGGTTTTTTTTTTTTGCAAACAGATAAATATTAATAAGATTATTTACATTAGTGTACTTTATACAAATCCTATAGGCGATGTTCTAAGAAATAAGTTTTAGAACCAAAATTCATCCTCAAGTTAGTAATTTTGACATGGCATTCTGTGTATTGCTGTCAACCTTGCTACGGTATTTGAATGTTATGTTATTTGAATGCTACCCAATAATATTCCCTGGCATTTCCCAGGGATTGGATGTGTGCTGTGGTTCTTTGTAAATATCTGAACAGGAGAAATGTAAATAGAAGATGTTATTGTAGAGTATTTCAGCAGGAATTCAGAAACAAATCTAAAATCTCTATTAAAAAAACAATATTGAGGGGCACCTGGGTGGCTCGGTTGGTTGGGTGGCTGCTTTCTGCTCGGGTCATGATCCTGGAGTCCCGGGATCGAGTCCCACATCGGGCTCCCTGCTCAGCGGGGAGTCTGCTTCTCCCTCTGACCCTCTTCCCTCTCGTGCTCTCTATCTCTCATTCTCTCTCTCTCAAATAAATAAATAAAATCTTTAAAAAAATACAATATTGAATTCAATGACAAAATTCAAATCAGGGTAAGGAAACAAATTATTTTTATCATGAAAAAGGAAATGAGATTTATAGAACCACAGGTGTACTAATTTTAAAGAAGCTTGTGGACAAATTTGTAACAATTTGATCAACATTGTTGAAAAATGAAATTTTTCTGGACTGAAAAACGAGCAAGGTCATAATAAAAGCAAGATCATGTAATAGGGCAATTAATGCTTTGTGGGTTTTAAAATTTCATTTTAAGGAAGATCATTTCTAATTATTAAATATGTGTGGCATTATCTTTCAGTGAATTAAATGATTTGTCATTTATTTTATATAAATGTTATTTTCTATAATGTTTTCTATCATAAAATTTTCATATCAGATGGAGAATCATTTTTACATGTTATTAAAAGATACAATCCTGTAAAGCCATACTTTTATTATTATATCATTTTTTACATAAAATCTCTGAAAGCATAGTATAAAAAATGACATAGTTTATTATCACTCATTATCACAGAAAAAATATTATAAAAATAGAGAACTTATGATTTCAGGATTGCCTGAGAATTTCCAGGAATTCTGGCTTCTCATTCCAGAATCTTGAAGATTGTTGTCTGTCAGGAATTTGGAAATACTACTATTTGGAAATACATTCTATTTTAAAGTGATGGGCTATTGTATGAAGACTAGAAGCGTGGAGTTATTGGCATAGTATACTCCAGAAGGACAGTGGCCTAAAGCTAGAAGCTTTTAGAAATGACAAGTGATCACTCAGAATGAGTTAATGAAAACATTCCTCAGAGAAATTCAGAAACTCAGTGGAGAAGAACACTTGGTAAAAGACCAGACTTTTTGTATTTCCTGGAATGGGAGCTCAAAATACCGTTTGACCATTATGGGGAAGGATGAGCACTTAAAGGTAGAACATTCAAGAGCATCTGAGATTTAAAGGATTTAAGTTCTAAGAGTAAGAAGTTAGTGAACCTTAGATGTTCAGCCTACAAGAGAGAAGGGGTAACTCAATTGCTGTTGTATTATGGCATCTCGTCTATTTGTGTCCTAAACAGCTCTTGACCACCATGGAAAATCTGATAGAAGGAAGTGGAAGTGGTTTCACATGGAAATAAGAAATCACTATTTAAGTATCCGAATGATATAATGCTAGTTAACTGTAGAATCTCCAGCTCTAGGCATACTTAAGAAAAAGTTGAAAACTACTTATTCAGAGTAGTAAAATCCATCTGTCTGAAATAGGGAGATTGGGCTCCTTGTGTCCTCCTAAATTATTTTTCTATATATATTTGTAATAGTTAGAATTTGAGGTTGAGATTTTATTTAGGCTACAGGACTTAATGAGCTTAAGATCTTTCTCCTGTGTTATGATCAAATAAATAAATCCATACATTTAAGGATAAATTGTCTTGAAATTGAAATCACAAGAAATATTAAACTTAGATAAGAGTTTATTTCTCTTCTCTTAGGACGTTAGTGGTGGAGGGTGTGTGGCCAGAGCAGCAATGTAGGATGTAGGGAAGAGGTGATGTTATATATTTATGTCACTAGCCCACTATGAGATCAATTCTTGCTGAAAAACATGAAGTGATACTTTGGAAACATGGAAGATTTAATGTATGTTCCAAGAGAACCTTTCTTTCCTTATGAGTCAAGATGGTGAGGCTCACTGACCATTTTGTGCATACAGCTGACATTTTGCAAATTGAAAACAAGCACGGACAGGCTACTTTATTTTTCAAATGATTTTCAGAGTTAAAAGAGAATACCATACCCACAAATATGCTTACTTGAAATAGAATGTTTCCATTCATTTCTCACATGAAAAGTTTTGACAGTTGAAATGAAGTGACTTGACTTTGGCAATTTTTCTATTTGGCTTTTAATACTTGCTGCTCTTTTACAGAGAAACCTAAAAGTTCAATTAAGTATATTATACTATGCTGAAATTGTATAACATTTAACTAAAAACCTAAAAGCAATAATGCTTTTCAAGAATGGAAAAGAGGTATAATAGTCCATTAGAAGTGGATTATTTGTATCATTAAGGAGAATGATTATGTGCTTTTGAATGAGAAAACACACTGAAGAAACAGAATTTGATGGTGAATGAACATTTGGTTAATAGTTATGCAGCATACATTCAAGAAGAAATAAAGATATGTGTATGTGACTAATAGACAAAAGAATTTGGAAACGCAAGTTGCATGTTGCATTAAAACATGGTTATTTCTGGAAAACTCATAAGGAGATTTTGCATCAGTTCATATCATCGTGTTAATACGCATTTTTCAAATATACCAATTTTGAAATATATGCCATTTCCCTTGCTATTAAAAAGTTAAATTGCTGCTACTGAAGGATTTATAGTGGTTAATCCAGATGCTCCACCATTCTTTAGTCAAAATACAAGTATCTCAATCACAACCCATATGCACTCCTTCTTCTGTATTATAAACTGTGATTTCATCTCCATCCTCAACCAACCATGAGACTTGAAACATAACCTGCCAATTATGTGGCAATGTACAGAATTGTATGGGATTAGAGATGGCTGACTGATTTAGGTGTGGGTGTACAGAACACATATATGGACACTTACACAGGAATGATACTTGTTTTCTTTTTTTTTCCCTTAATTATTGAATTAAGCAACAGCCAAAATATTCAGGAACTCGTCTTAAATAAGGAATAATAGGAAGGCCTAGAGGAAGGACTCCATATAGGTGAAAACATCTCTTAAAAATGAGACTATAGGTCTTTTTTTTTCTTGTTGGACAAATTAACATATCACTGAAGCTGAAACTCTTGGAATTTACTAGGAGCGGAGAAAGTATTTTCCTTTTGATATTCTCAAAAAGAAAATAACTAAATCAGATTATTGTCTTAATCTTTTGTGTGTGTGTGTCATATTGTCTTAAAAGCCACAGAAGAGGGAATCTCACACACATCCATGTATGCACGCACGCACGCACACACGCATACACAATAAAATGAGATAGGCTGAGGCAGCACTGATATGCATTATCAAATGTAAAAATGTGATGTTTTTTCGTACCCTGCATTTGAGTGTTACCAAGAGACTGTATTTTCCAGATTATTTAAATTTTTACTTGGCAGTTTCCAAATTTTATCATATGTTCTACTGTTTCACATAATCTGAACTGTCAGCTTCTAGAAATTCTCCTTCAGCCTCTGATTTGTGGCTTCTAATCCGCTGTCATTTGGGAAATCAGATAATATACCTTGCTCTAACTGTGTCTGATATCAGATGAAAGAGAATAGGCCTGGAGTGGGGGTCTGGAGGGTTCTACAGTAACTCTGTAACAATTCTTCATATGGCCCTGGATGATCACTTCAAATCTGAATTTCAGTTTTCTCTTCTTAGAACATGGTTGATTGGAGTCCATGGTCTCCAAGCTCTTTGATAGTTCTGGGATTTGTCTTGTTTCTCCAAGACAATTTTGTTGTGGTGGTTGTTTTCTGATTCCTAGTTCTCTTCTTAGTTTGACAAATAAGTGATGTCCTTTTGAAGTGTTATTGTATTTTATTCTCTCAATTATTTAGTGGCAAGATCTTTCCTAAGAATCCTAGTAGAAAATGAAGCTTAAATATAGATTGTATAAGCCATCCTTCTGTGCCATTTTAAAACATTCCATAAGTCTTGATGCAAATATTTACAATAATATACTTGTATTGCCCCAGCAAGTCACATTAAATCATCAATAAATATTTGATGCTTGGGTGAGGGAACAAACATGTAACAAAGTAGGTCAGGTAGTATCATGTATCAGAGAATAGGATTTACATTTTAACAGCTTTTTCATCATTCTTCTATCATTCTTTGTTTAGTTTACAAACAGAAGCATACACTGTCCCTTCCTTCTAAATTTAAATGTAGAGTTTTCCAATTCATATGGACAGAAAATAATTCTTTTGGTAGACGTTTTTCTGTGTTATTTGTTAATGGGCTTTTCCTGAGTATTCCATAACTAATACTGTAAATGAGAGATGGCCATTGTTTTGCATACATGTTAACATATATACATGTTGTATAGATATGAATATGAATGAGGAAATGACTAACAATGATTAGCAGTTTATTAAAAGGATTATTTTTTATTAAGTAGCTGTGTGCAGTGAACCTAATTTCTTTCTTTTTACAACTTCCCCTTCTATTACAGGCTGTTAAGCTCAGAGCCTAGATCAGCTAAGCAGCAGACTCAGTAACAGTAAATGAAGTGCTGTGAGCTTACATCAGACTAATTAGTCTAAGGGATAAAAAAAAAAAAAAAAGGATGGGGGAAGGGTTTGGGAGGACTTTTCAGGTTGCTTTGTGAAAGGCAGTTTGCTTAATTAAGCCAACCACTAATTGTTAAATATTTTTCAGGCATTAACAGAGCTACTCTGAGTGTAATTAAATTTTGATTTTAGCGGTATTTGCAGGGATTAAAGTCACAATCTGTTGAGGCATTGGGGTTACTTAATATTCACTTCACTGCCACAGCTGTCCTCCATTATAATACAAAGGACAGGAAAAGAGACAGCAGAATGGGGGTGAAGTAATGAGAAAGCTATTCATTCATCTGAACCAGCTCGTCACTCCACAGCCTTGTACAAATGGGTCTGAGCTGGATGACACACAACCAGGCATTAAATCCGATTTAATTTGATACAATAAAGGGATGTCTAAGCCCTGTGCATTTTTTATTTTTATACATGAGACTATGGAATGGATTTTTTTTAAAGATAATCATATGATTATCATACGTTTCCATCCAAGTGGTATTTCTGGACTTATTAACTCTACGGGGGTCCACCAGGATTGTAAACCAATTCCTGCTAAGCCATTATTTGTCCCAACTGAGCGTGAATGAACCCTGTGGAAGGTAGTGGTGACTTTAAATCCCTAGTAAAATCTAAACTGGCAGGATTAATGTTTTGAGTTCTTTTTTTTGGATTGAGACTGCAACCCCCACCCCCATCCCCCCAAAAAGAGCCCTAAGGATTTATATGCACTTGAAATGGATGAAGCTCAACATCCTGTGATTGACAAGGCACATTCCTACCACTGACTCATAATATTTCTGGGGTTTTATGTGTTGTTTTGTTCTTTTAATTTAATAGCTTTAAGCAGTGTCTTCCAGGTATTACTTCCTCTGAAAAGAGGGTAGGCATAGAGAGAAATCATCCTGTTCTCTCTTCCAACACTAGTCCCCCAAATAGAAGTCTAACCTAGAATCTACTATTGTTTTGTGTTCAGTGATTACACTGGCTATTGATGGTGGAATTTTGAAGATGATCCACAGTTTGGTCCCTGCACCCATATGGAGGCCATCAGTGGTATTAGGCTCCCAGGACATGTAAAGTCCCAGGACATACCAGCCTTGGAACTAGCTTTTTGATACAAGCTTGAGCTAGAGGTATTAATGTGAGGCTTTTGTCACTTATATCTGGTATTGATGAAAATCATGAAAAAAAGTCACCATAACCTGGAGTACCTCTAGTGTTTACCTTGATGCTTGACGTTACAATAATACATGGGGTGGGGGGAGGGGAGAAGGAAAAGGAAGGGAAATGAAGGCAGGGGAAGGAGATCAAATCTAATATAATTCCATCTCAAGGGAATTTGACTATAGCAGTTCTATTTATAATGTGACAACTTCTAAGACCAAATGGTTTATATTAATCATGAGATCTCTTCTGTAATCGAGTTGAAGTACTCTGTAGTGAACCCTGCCATTTGAGTTTGTTCTATAACAAAAGATATTGTCTAGCTGTTTCTGCAGGCAAAGAGAAGTAGAGGGATGATGAATGGATTATATAGAGCAATCACCTTGAATTTCAATTTATATTTGCATAATTTAATTCTAGTGTTAAGATGACCCTGGCCCAGAGGACTAGGTTACTTTTTTAAGAGGCTTTGATTTTTCACTTCACATGAGGTCCCACTCAGCAACTGGGAAACCATTCCTATTAGATAAGCCAAAGCTTCCTATTTAAAAGAGCACAATTGCTGTACCGTGGGAAGAAATTTAACAGAGGGCAACAAACATTAACCATGCAGGCCAAATATGCTGTGTAAATGGCTCATGATGTCCCAGTTTCTTGGGTTTCTGAGTGACTAGAGGTAACAGGGAACGTTCTTGTCCTACACTAGTTATGCCTTCTTGCTACTTTCTGCCTTGTGACCCTTTCTCCTACCCTCTGGCCTGGACCACTGTCTTGGTGCCTTAGTAATAGCTCATGTGGTCATTTCCGCTTGCTGCCCTTCCCTCAGTTTCTTAGAGAGCTACAGTTTTCCCTTTCAAAACTTGTCATCTTAGCAGAGAAAAACAGCACTTTTATTTTCTCCTATATTGTGGTTATTTTACTAAATGAGTGAATAAAACAGACAAACAAAAAACCTGCTCCCAGGCAGGTCGTATTTCTCTTCAGCCTTTCTTTTGTTACTGGTCACATGTATTCATCAGCATACACAATCCCGGATGAAACTGTAATTATCTACCTCATTTTGGTTGCAGTCGGTAAAGCTTTCCTCTCTACTTTGCCTAGTGGGGAAGGAATATATCTTCTTTGCTTTAAGGTATCTCACCCCCCGTGTATTACCCAAATACGGATCTAAACATGAGAAACAAAATCTCCAGTGATTTCCATGAATAATTCTCATAATATTTACTATCACTATCCTGTTAGATGCAAAGATAAAGCCTGAAATCCACCCTCATTATGGCACATTGCTTTTAGTCTCAAGAGACAGAAGCCTAGTTGTGTTATGCTGATTAGCCCACAATTTTCTGTAGGTTCCTGGCAAAGAACAACTGTGGACAGTTTTAGAATGGTTATTCAGGAATGGGGTATTTCATTACCGTGTAAACACCATAGCTAATAGCTACCCACATGGTATAGGTAGTGGCCGTCTCTATGGCCTGTAGAAAATCATGCTTCAGTTAAACTGAGCTACCCATGCACAGATGGGGTTGAAATGACTCTAGTCTACACTGTCCAGATTCATGAAAGAAAATGTCCATTTTGCCTGTGGAAAGACAAGACTGTCCAAACTATAATTTGAGCTACCATCAAGCTGTTACACTTAGCAAGTAGGGTTTGCTTGACCTTTCTAGATCTATTCCAACCAAATCGATGTATCAGCGATTTGTATCAGTGAGCAAGGCACTCATCAGCCAAGACACACTTGTCAGTTCTTTTCAGGTAAAATCAGTTTGGCAACTAAAACCTCCAAGAAAATTTTCCCCCACATTAAAAACATGGCAACCATAGAACTTTGTTCTATGTCCCACAACCACCCCCAAATTCTAAAATAAAGTACCATGGCAGGTATTGTTTTTATTATCATTGTAATTTGTTGGAAAAATAAAATTTATTTTAGGGTAAAACAAGCTATAAAACAAACTCAAATAATTCAAATGATTGATTCATTTTCTTAATGTCTTACTCTTTTCTGGAGCTTACCTTTTAAAAGCCTCCCCGTCTCTTAATCATCATCAATCATTCTTAATAGTCTTAAGAACACCTCTGGCAATGTTTGGATTACTATTCTATTTCTTTTCAAAATATTTGGTTCGTACGCAAAATAGAAAATTGTTAGTATCTTTTATAAATTTACATTTGTTTGGTTCTTAAAGTTCTCTAACACAATCAACTTGAAGGTAGAAGTATCATTATTCTGTTGGCATGTCTGATTTGTAGGAGGATCTAAAAATGCTTTGGAAGCATTTTGCAAAGTTTCAGTTACAGGTTTTTATAACAGATATATAAGGTACTAAAATTTAGGCCAAAATCATGCAAGAAATTCTTAACAGGGTCTGAAGCTAAAGCTGAATCAATTTTTAAAAAGCTGATGCTTCATTCTTACAAGATTTTTCTCTGTGTATTCTGACAGGAAAAAACAAAACAAAACAAAACAAAACTCTTTCATTGTGATAATGACACATGATGTGTGTTACTTCCTGTTTTGCAACCAGGGTGGGTGTGGGGAGGGGGCCACAGTCCTGTGATGACTTGTGTTAGCCATGAGGTTATATTCGTCTGCTGTTTGTGTGATGCATATACTCAAACTGTGCAGAGCCTTTGCCTTCCTAACTCAGAATTCTGTGCTTACAAGGCCACAGCCATTAAGTGATTGTAACAGCACCATTTGCATCTTGCGGCCACCCTAGAAGATCAAGTTGGAAGAATTTAGACTGTGAGAAAAGCAAATGCTTGTTTAAACACATGTATGATATAATTAAAGGAAGGCTCTAGGGAAATCATCCAAAGCACATAAGAATCAAATAGATTCACTTTAACAAGGATAAAAACTCTATTCAGATGGAAGCTTTTCGTGACTTTCTGAGAGATCCTACTTGAAAAAAATGGGAAAGGGTCGAGATTATAATTCATTCTAGAACTATATAGCATAAGTAAATGAACAATAAAAATGATAAATTGGGCAATAAAAAAGATTACAGAAATAATGCTTTCACATATTGGGCATTCATTAAATTGACTTCTCAGTGTAATTACTTTAACATTTCTATTTCTGATTCAGTACAGATTTTTGGATCATTAAATTAGATAGTAAATATTATACATTTTTCAGGAAGGTAATTTATGGGCTAACAAATTCTCCAGCAGAGACTAAGAATGTCTGATGACCAGACCAGCATTTTCTGTAGTAAAGCGTTAGAACTTAAAATCATTCTTTAAAACCCGTGTAAGAGATACATATTGTGCACCTGCTGCATGCTGCATTTTATTTATTTATTTAAAATTTTTTAAAGATTTTATTTATTTATTTGACAGAGAGAGAGAGGGAGAGCACAAGCAGGGGGAGTGGCACGCAAGGGAGAAGCAGGCTCCCTGCTCAGCAGGGAGCTGGATGCGGGACTCGATCCCAGAACCCTGGGATCATGACCTGAGCTGAAGGCAGACACTTAACCGACTGAGCCACCCAGGCACCCTGCATGTGGCATTTTATAGTAGGCTAGCCCATAATTGACACACGGCAATTATTTCATACACCTCTGTATTCACATAGATTTTGTGAACACTGTCTACTTTCTACTTTATATATTATATACTCTGTATGTTATACATCACAAAATGATTACTTTGGATATGAGTTTTTATTCCCACCCAAACTGCGATAATGGTATTGTCACAGCCTGCAAGGAACTCACAAGTTAGGAAGAAAAGCACATATACAACTAAACAAGTATCAAAGCAAAACAAGAAAACAGATGAAATTTCAATTAATTCTTTCTGGTAGAGGTAGAAAGAAAGGCTTTAAGCAATGCTATTTGATCCTAGGTCTTTGGAATCGAGGAATTCACCAGGCAGTGAGATAAGGAAAGAAGGTTCTGGGCAGGAGAAGAGAGTAAGACACAGATACGTGGAAGTGCATGATCTATGCAATACATGGTGGAGCCTTGCAAGTCCAAGAGCAGTTTGACCACCTGGGAGCTGGCTAGAAATGCAGAATCTTAAGCTCCATCCTTGAACTTCTGAATCAGAATCTGTATTTTTTTTTAATCAGAATCTGTATTTTAACAGTATCCCCAGGTTATTTGTATGCCCACAAAAGAGTGAACTATACCTACCAGTTTAGAACTCTTGCATTGTTGGACTGTTGGAAAAAAGTAGACAAAAACTATTGGAAAAAGGTAGACAGAAACTAGATGGGGACACAACTAGACCAACTAAACCAAGACCATAATTCATCCTAGAGGCATGGTTGACCACCCGAGGTTTTCTCCAGAGCAGAAAAACATTACAAAACCAAAGTTTCAGGATGCTAACTAATGCTTGTGCAAAATGATGAAGGAAACTAGCTAGATTTTTATAAGATTTTAGGTAAAAGATCATGATGAATCCCTGGTTTGAGACAATGGTAGTCAGCACTGAAAGAATAAAACATATTCCAGAGAAATATTTCAGAAAGAGTTGCCAGGATTTTATTGCAGATGTAAGAATCCATATTCAGAGATGGAAGCTGGAGAAAAGGAGTTGCTTCAGGAAGTGGCTAATTTCAAGATGACCCCTGTAGTATATTGTGTGTATACATTACAGCTTAGGAAAGACTTTATTCATATAAAGTTTGTATGATAGATAAATAGATAGACAATTGTTAGAGCTATAAAGGTAGAGAGGCTTCAAAACTAGGATGCCAGGTTGCTCAGTCATTTACACCAATCATTTAGTTATTCGCTCATTCATTTATTCCACAATGTTTGTTAAGTGTCTGACATCTATATATGCCAATTACTTATGAGCACTGAGGAAATGGAGTCTCTGCCCACAAGGGACTCATGTTCCAGAGGAGACACAAAACCAAACAGGTAGATGAATGAGTGTGTAATATAATATCGGGTAGGGATTAGTGTTCATGTTATTAAAAAAAATACAACAGGGTCAACAGAGTCAGAGGTCAGAGAAGGACTCCCTGTGAGCCAGGTGCTCATGACAATAGGAAAAAAACTGAAGTATTTAGAACTGCCTTGGGGAATTGAGCTACGTTTAAGAAGACATTTATTTTGTTTCATTGTTTTGCAGAAGAAATGGATTCATTATCATTTTAACGATAACCAAGAAAGTACCTTACCTCTGTATGATTTTTCAGTTTTATATTTTCACATATTATCACACTGATCTGTATAATCCTTCTGAAGGGGAGAAGGAACAGGTTTTATAGGTAAGAAGTCCAAGTTTCAAACAGGTGGAGTGACTTGGTCAAGATTACACATCTAAACATAAGATCTCTGATCTTTTACTTATAGATGACTTAGCTATTAAGTAGTGAATTACGCAATGAAGTGTTCTAAGTGTTCTAAGTCTTCAAAGCTTCAGGCTACAGATATAAAAGCATAAACCTCACTGTGGTAGATTAGACAACTGCAAATTCTTCCCTACTGCTCCCATTGAGGAGTGATGTCTAATTCTCCTCCACGTGAATCTGAATAGGTGAAATGTTTAATTGCTAATAGCTTATAGAGAAAGTGATAAGTGATGCTCTGTGACTTTCGAAGCTAGAAGTTTCTGTCTATGCTGATTACATGACTCACTGTGGGGGGAAACCAGCCACCAAATAAAAAGTCAAAGTATCCAGAGACCACCATGTCCTAAGGAAGACCAAATAAGCCATGTGGAGAAACTACATGGAGAGAGATACCCAACCACCTCCAGCTGTGGCAGCCATGCCAACCCCAACACAAGATACATGAGTGAAGGAGCCTTCAGAGGACTCCAGTGGAGCTGCCATTAGACAGCAACCACATGAAAAAACCCCAGGGAGAACTGCCCAGTGGAATCCAGCCAACCCACAGAACTGTAAGAGGTATTCACAAATTATTATTTTGAAGCGCTCAAGTTTTGTGGGAGTTTCTTACATAGAAATAAACAGCTGGAACACTCATTCTTTTCAAGAGACATGTGATAGAATACAAAATATTATAAATAAATGGATACTGACCTAACTAATGACTTTGAAAGTAGTTTGCTCTTCCAGAGGTCCCTCATTCTGCAACATCGACATGGACTTCTACATAATCTAAGGACAGTTTCCTTTTTAAATAATGACTTTATTTTGAATTTATAATGTGTTTTAAATGTAGTACTCTGGGGGCGCCTGGGTGGCTCAGTTGTTAAGCGACTGCCTTTAGCTCAGGTCATGATCCTGGAGTCCCGGGATCGAGTCCCACATCGGGCTCCCTGCTCAGCAGGGAGTCTGCTTCTCCCTCTGACCCTCTTCCCTCTCATGCTCTCTCTCATTCTCTCTCAAATAAATAAATAAAATCTTAAAAAAAAAAATGTAGTACTCTGGGAGCTCCTGGGTGGCTCAGTCGGTTAAGCATCTTCCTTTGGCTAGGTCATGATCTCAAAGTCCCAGGATGGAGCCCCACATTGGGCTCTCTGCTCAGCAGAGAGTCTGCTTCTCCCTCTGCCCCTCATGCTGGCTTGTGTTCTCTCTTTCTCACTCTCTCTGTCTCTCTCTCAAATAAATAAATGAAATCTTTAAAAAAAAGGTCTTTAAAAAAATAAATGTAGTACTGTAAATGAACAATGCAGCATCAAAGAGAAAGGGAGGATATAAGAGATTTCATAATTTGCAGAGATTCAGAGAAACTTAGTGATAAAACTTAGAAACCTTAGGTCTCTAGATTCATTTTTTAACCTTTCTCAGAGATTGTCTTAAAAATCAATATTTCAGCAGATGATGAAATCACCGTGGTATTATTTGACTACTAGTACACTTCATATTGTCAGATGAATCCAAGTATTATATAAATTGGACCTAACACTTTGGAAAACAGTACTATTTGTTTTTCTGATATGTTGTATTAAACTATATTGGCTGGCAATTTAAAAGCAAATATGCTCATAGGAATACTAATCTGTGGCAATAGGAATCAGAAGAGCAGTTACCTGTAGGGTGGGGGGAGGGTATTGACTGGAAAGAGGCAATGAGAGAACTTCCTGGGGGGATGGAAATTATCTAGAACTTGATTGAAGTGTAGGTTACATGAGTGTATATATTTATTAAAACTCTTAGCACTGTATTCTCATGATCTGAGCATTTCATTGGATGTAAATTACTCCTTAGTTAATAAAAATAAGAACAAAAAGAGGAGAGACAGAGATTTTGTTCCTTCACATAAGAAAATGACTTACAACTGTTTTGCCGATAGTAGTGAATGGTTTGGGCTTAAGCAACCTCTTTCTCTGTTTTTCAATTATGAAATGGATGGGTGAGGTGAAGGGTGTGTACATCTGTGTTCATAAAACAAAGTAAAGCTAACAAAGCCACTCAGAAGCTAGATATATGTGACCACAAAACATTAGTGTTAGAGAGGGTCTGATAAGTCGTTTAGTCCAACTTTGTTTCATTTCACAGGTAGTATTGGCCTTACTATCAAATCCAGTAAACAGCTGCGCTCTCTTAAAACTTGATGGAAAATGAATGTGTTGAGCCATTGGTTGAGGAGAAGAAGCCCATTTAGCCTATGAACCAAGAATGAAAATAGGTTAAAGCTGATATTCAAAAAGAGAGAAACCCAGATAATGTCAGCTTCTTTGTTTAACTAAAGCATGAATTAGGTTTAAACATTCATTCTCCACAGTCTTCTGATGATGGACTATGGCATTTTGCTGTTTCCTCTGCCAGTGGATGTGCCAGTTAGAGAGTTGTCATGGATAGCTTGTCATGGATGAAGAGAGTTAAAGGAGCACAGTGGGAAGAGAATGGCCTCTGGACAAAGTGCCTGGCTTCTGAATCTCTGCTCTGTGCCTTGCAGCTGTGTGACTAAGTGGGAAGTTGCATAGCCTCTCTGTGCCCTAGTTTCCTTATATGACAAATGGCATAATATTACCTACCACCTGGAAGAGTTAGGAGGATTAAATGGATTAATATTTCTAGAACACTTAGAACAGTTCCTGGTGCACTGCAAGTGCCATTAAGTGTTTACTTAATAAATAAAAACAAAAGAACTTTTATAATGCATCAGCCTTGACTTCTAGTTTAGTTTCTTCAGATGACTATGAATTTTAAGAGATCTTCTCCCCCCCCTTTTTTATAGTGGTCTAGTCTATTTAATTTTATATCAACTTTCTGGTTGTTATTTTAACAAATCAACTTTATCAAGTCTTTCTTTAGCATAAAATTTCCCTTTTTGGAAACTCAATCCTTTACATTATTTGGCCAGTTGGTGTGATACTTACTAAATGAGAGAGTAACAATAAGAACTAAACCTTGTGTGGTATAAACACAGTAAGTGCTTGGTGGGCACCATTTCAGCAAGTGGGGGGCAAGTCAACAGACCCACCTGAGAATAGCCCAGAAACCAGCTGCTTGCAGAATACAGTGGGCATTCGTCACTATATTTCACAGAGAGAATGAGAACTTTGCCTAATCCAGAGGTTAAAGAGTTGCTACTCTCCTGTGAAACTGTCATCCTAAGATACTTGGAGGCTTTGTGCTATTTCAAACTTGAACTTGAGAGATCTGTGTCTTTAGTTTGTAAATCAAATACGTCTATCATTCATGGATTCTCTCTTTTTCAGGAAGCATCATTAATACTAAATAGTTGGGGGAAAATGACAGAACATTTCTCAACAAATCTTTCATACGCAGAGATTACATTTTACAGTGTCAGATGAATCCAAGGATTACATAAATTATACATAAGACTTAACTCTCAAAGCAGCATGATTTGTTTTTCTGATATATCGTATTACATTCTATGGCTTGGCCATTTGAAAGCCAATGTGGAAACCTAATCTCTGGGGCTAGAAATCAGAAGACTGGTGACCGGTGGGTGGGGCAGGGAGGGGGTTGACTCCAAAGGGGCACAAGAGAACTATTTCGGGTCGTAGAAGGGCTCTTACTCCAGATTGGGGTGTACATGGTATAGGGATTAGGGTGTGACCTAGGTACCACCCCTCCCCCACCCAACCCAACTACCTTCTCAGTTCATCCTATTCTTGCTACTCGCTCCCCACCCCCTTGCAGACTGTTCATGAGTAACACGTCAGCAACAGCTGCACAGCTTCCCCACGTGCATATCTGGCCCGAACAGGACAGGAACGAAGTCCCTGATAAAAATGTGTTTTTGAAATTGACACTGACATGAGCTGGGCCTCTCTTTGTGTTTTAAAAGCGCCTGTTGGACCACTTCATGCTAACTGAGGGTTGACAGGTCACATTCTGTTTCTTCCATCCCGCTCCAAGAAGTGGTGGGCTGCATAAGGACACGGCAATAACACATCTCTTGCCTACATGGGCTAAGCATGCGTTTCAAAGATAAATACAAAAATCTCCAACCAGCGCTGAAAAGCTTGCATTTTCATCCAAGACAGGCTGATTACAGCCTCACCAGCAGGACTGTGTGTCGATCCCCGTTCAGTAACACTTTGGATGCCTTTGTTCTGGCATTTCCCAGCAGTGCAGACATAATGGAGAAGAAATTGCCAAATGGCAGCTCTCTGCTGCTGCTTCATCTTTATATATAATGTATACACTTCATATATATATGAAAAATAATTGCGAAGGGGGAAAATAAAGTGAGTAGGAATATAAAAGAAGACAGAGACGCGTGGATGAACCAAATTTATGTAATCTAAAATGGAGGAAGCCTTTGCAAATATTTTGTGGTTTACTTTTCTTTTTAAGGAAATGAGCAACAAAACCAAAGGAAGAAGGAAAAAAAATGCCAATAGCAGCAACTGCTGCTAAGTGTGAACTGAACATCTCAGCCTAAGCTCTACCTCCCAGTGGTGGTCTGAGCCGGGCTCATGGGATATCGGTGAAAACGGGTGTCATCGAGGGGAATGCATTCCCGGCCACCCTCTGGGCTGTCTAACAATAAAACTGCACTTTGAGGATAATAAAGATACATTCTGCCCCCTTTTAAAACAATAATCCTGCAAGGAGAAAAATGTAACCTGAGTATAAACCAACAAGCAAGCAGTCCAAATGGGCTCAAGCATCGCTAGCTACCGCCATGTTTCTTATTAGGGACCGGATGCCCTTTTCAGGCCCCCGCTTCTCTGTTTGGGGCCTCTACATTGTAACCCTTGTTGCCATGCGTGGGAAACTCACACAAACACAAACTGCATTCATGAATTCTAAATGAGAACGGTTTTAAAAATATGGTTTTTTTTTTCAAGACAAGTCAACATGTTCGTTGCCAACAAGAAAGCCCTATTTTAATGTAGAAAGCAGACTAAAACGCACAGGGAAGAGGGGGTCTGACTCCCTCGTCCTCGGGGGCTGTGAGGCTTGGGGGTGGGACTGTCCCAGCGAGGAGGCTCTCAGAGAAAGAGGGGTGGAATTCAAAGCTTAAACACCAGGTCCCCTGGGGTCTGTTGTAATCAGGAGACAAATGGTCTGTACTCAGTAGCATGTATTCATGCTGTTGCAAGAGGCTGCCAAAGCGAACTTTTCCTACGCTTTTGTGGAAATACAGTATGAGTCTTTTTTCCCATTCAGTTGCTTTAGGACAAGGGGAATTAAAAAAAAAAAAAAAAGCCCACTGCTGACAAACACTGCTTTGGCATTTGACATTGGTCTTTGATCTAGTTACTCAGACAGTATAAAATAAACAAATTAGGTGTTTACAACAAAAGACATTCCCTTTCAGCCTGTTCAAGTGCCAAGCGGGTGGACAGTCTTCTCAAACAGAGCTGGGAAGTGTCTCCCTGCCAGGCTAGAGGGCCATCGTTGGGACTTGATTTCCCCACAGACATTAATAAATGAGGACATTGCCTCTGTGAATTAAAAAAAAGCAAAGAAAACATGGGGTTGAGGGTCAACAAAGTCAAATCTATACCATCCGGAGTTGGACTCAGGACACTTCGGATCCCTCAAGCTTTAGGTGCATTGCGGCACCTCTTAGTTCTTAATGGGTGGTTTCCTGATGGGACCCGCACAGAAAAAGCATTCATTTTCATTTCTGCCTGGGGACCATGGCACCCATCCAGTCCACACACCACACACAGAAAAGGACAAAATCTTTATCCTATTATGTAAATTCAGCTGTTAAAAGTATTCCAACATTCCTCTCAAAGAGAGGAGGAAAATTGTGTCTCCGTGTCATTTCTATTCATAAAGGAGAGTGGTTTTGTTCCCTTGACTTAAGTGTCTGTTTTATTCCATTTGAAAACAGTGCATCTTAGAAAAGAACTCTTTGCCTCGGTTTCTTCTTTGTGAAATGAAGTGTTTGTACTATGAGATGATTTGTTAAAAGCTTACACAGTCTATGATTAATGAAGGACAGCCTATAAATAGAATGTGTAATTTGCAGCATGTTTTTCTATTAGGGGACGCCTGGGCTCTTTTTCATAATATTTTATGATGTTTAGAAAAGCAGGCACCATCTCAGCAACTGTGCCCAGAGCAGTGGGCTTTCTTTGAGGTGTGCTTTGTCATATAAGGTGTACCTACAGAACATGCTGGAAAGTGCTGCCCTAGAATCATATTTTCAGCAGGCAATGGGAAGTGGGAAAGGGAAGTGAGCGGAGAAAAAGAAAGAAATCTGTTAGCACAGATCCAAATAGCCCCTAGAATCGAAATGTCAGACTTGAAAATACCAAGTGAACCAGCTTGTCTAATACGTTACCATCCTGGCTTATAATTACGGGAAAGTACTTATTTATCTGTTGTGTTCAGCTACCCTGTCAGTACTCCTGAATTTAATTATCAGACTTCACTGAAAGTTCAATTTCCGCGGTTCCCTCCTCTTTCTGCAACAACATAAATTGAAATTTCTTCATGGTTTCTGTTCACTCTTTTGACACACCTTCTCTCACACACATAACCCCCCTTTCCCCCCTTCTCCCCGACAGTGGGTGGCTCTGCTCCCTGCCTCTCTCAAAGGAGGCAGCTGTTTGGCACAGTTTCAACCCCCACAAGGACTGTTGGGTCTATCAAAGTTCACAGCCTCTTGTCCATCAACTCTGTGAAAGAGAGAAGCCTCTCGAAGGGGCTGTTTGTTAGCTTCACCTCCATGGAGCGCAAGGGCTTCGAACATCTGCCTGTGATGGTGCAGCCCAGCCAGGAAATTCTAAACCACTCCAAATGAGGGGCCTCTGGAAGTAAAACAAACAGTTCTTAGCATGCCCTCCCCTCTGCGCCTCCCAGGCCAGGGATCCTTCCAGTGAAAAAGATCTTGTTCAGGGTGTGACTCGTTCAGGCAGTCCATTTAGTAGAAACAGAGCCTTGATTGTCAGAGACGAGACCTAGGTAAGGGTGGAGAAGTTTGGGGCCTGGGCTTACCAAATTAAAAAAAAAAGGAAAGAAATAACAACTAGAACTTAGATGTTGTAGGGGTGCCTGGGAGGCACAGTCGGTTAAGCGTCCGACTCTTGGTTTTGGCTCAGGTCAGGGTCGTGGGATCGAGCCCCACATTGGGCTCTGTGCTCAGTGTGGAGCTTGAGATCCTCTTTCCCTCTCCCTCTGCCCCTCCCAGTCATGCTGTCTCTCTCTCTCAAAAAATAAATTAAAAAATAAAAATAAAAAAGAACATAGATGTTGTATTCCCCACTCTCACCAGTGGTGACACTGAATTCAGCCCTGGGGAGAAACATGGATACTTAGGGCAAGCTATCATTACAAGGTCTGATAAGAATCTGAACTCATCTTGTGGAAATCATCCTAAATTGAAGTAAATAATCAGATGGTAGTGATGTTTGTTGAAGTTTATTTGTAGCTGAGCTCCACAGCAACTGAAATTTTGTCTCGTCAGTTTGTCGGGCCCTGAGGTATGATTCTCTCCATCGCCTAAGGCAGTCATTGAGCACAGACTTTGAATCCCAGCTCTGCCACTCACCTCCTCTGGGACCTTGGGCAGATCAATGACTCTTGTCATTGCCTCAGTATTCTCTATAGGGTTGGATAAATAAAAGTTCAAGCCGTGTGGGGGTGTTAGATATCATAATACAGAAATGTATTACATGCTGGATACTTAGCATAGTGTCTGACACATAGTGAGTGCCCAGAAGGGTTAGGTACTATTATTATTATTAATTATTATTATATTGCTACTTCATTTTCTATACTGTTTCCCCTTTCCCCCGGAGTTCCTGGAATATTAATTTATTCAGAGTCAGCTTTCAGTAAATACAGATTAATAATGTACAGTGCAGTGTTATAGGCATTCAGGGAGAACTAGTTCAGTGACAAATACTTTGAGCAAATATTCTCATAAGTTCAACATCTACCAAAATGACAGTGAACACTAGTTTATCTGCAGTAGAGCTCCTCTGTTTATAAGCAAGCATGGAGAATGGACAGACTTTTGCATATTCTACCCAATTTTAGAATCTAAGGGTTTGTTGTCTGTATTAGTTTCTTACAGCTGCTGTGACAAATGACCACAGCCTTGACTTCAAACAACAGAAATCTATCTTCTCTTAGTTCTGGAATCTAACAAGACTGAAACCAACATCCTAAGAGGGCCATACTCTCTCAAGGCGTGCTTGGGGAGAATCTATTTCTTGCTCTTCCAGCTTCTGCTGGCTCCAGGCATTCCTTGGCTTGTGAGGACCTCACTCCAACCTCTGTCTCCAAAGCCATACTGCCTCCTCCTCTCTGTATGTCTGTCTGTCAAATCCCCCCTCACCCCACCCCCGCCTTACTCTCCTTAGGGTACTCGTCATTGGATTTAGGGCCACCTGGATAATCTAGGATAAGCTCTTCTCAAAACCTTTAGTTTACTCACGTCTTTTGCCGTGTAAGGTATGACTCATAGGTTCTGGGATTAAGAGGTAGGCATATCTTTTTGAAGGATACTAAGCCCATGCAGTATCTATTACCAAAATATGCTGAGAATGATTATAAAAGTTGTCTATTTTATTTTAACCAAGGGCAAGTAATAAGTTTATAGGGAATATTACACACATATGTGCCCACCCACCAGCTTTTCTCCATTAGAGTGGAAAGGAATTTTTATTTTTGTCATTGGGAGAAAACATGTTTCACTGGGTGAGAAGCCAAGGTAAAGAGGAAGGGGGTGGAATTTCTCTATCACCTCCCATGGAGTGGTTTCCATTCTACTTCTAAGAAGAGATGATACAAAGCAGAGGCTATGAACGGTCATGTGATTCCTCACAGCCAGTGAAAAGGACCTCGTGAATCCCCCATGCCCAGAGAAAGCTGCTCTGGAGCCCAGCAACCATGAGTGGAATGGTGAGACTGAGCAAGCCATTCTCTCTGCTTCTGTGCAGAACCAGCAGAGCTCCTGCTTCCTGAGAGTCAAAGCTTTGGGAGCATCTTGCAGAACCTCCCTTATGTTAGATATGAGTAATCTCGGGATATGCTGAAGCATTGGCAAAGCAATGGAGATGGGCAAGCAAACAGGGCCAGAGAAGAAGAGCTAGAGGCAAATTTTGTGAGGACGTAAGAGATCCGTCCCACTAGACGCCTCCACAAAGATCTGAGGGCTTTTACTCAGATGGGTGAAAGCCTCATAGTGTGTGGGCAGAAGTCACATTGCAAGTTGACATTTGCATAAACATTTCCCTGCTTAGAGAAGGAATTGAGGAATTGAACAAAAACAAAAAAGAGAAAGGGGAATTGAGGGCACCTTATAAACTCTACAAAAGACTGAGAAACTGGGAGAAGCATTTTGACAAACTGGATGTATTAGTTTTCTATTGCTGCTTTACAAAAAACTTACGGCTTAAAATAACACTCATTTATTATTTTAGTTCCATGACGGCTAGGTTCTGAAATCATGGTGCTGTCAGAACTACATTCCTTTCTGGAGGCTCTGGGGAAAATCTACTTCCAGGCTCTTTCAGGTTGTTGGCTAAATTTAGTTCTGTGTGGTAGAGGAATTGAGGTCCCATTTCCTTGCTGGCTGTTGGCTAAGACTTCTAGTTACTGTCCACATGCTCTGACTCATGACCTCCCCCCGTCTCCAAGGTGTCTCCCCTCATGGCACATCTAAGCCTTCTTGAGCTTCTCGATCTCTCCACATTCTCTTCTCCTTTTGAAGGCTCCTTTTACACTGGGCACAACTGGGTAATCCAGAGTAATGTCCCTAGGTTAATTTCAGAGAATTAGTAACTTAATTACATCTGGAAAGACTCTTTTGCTATGTGAGAGAACGTGCTTGCGTGTATAATACCAGGAGGATAGGTCATGGGGGCCAGAATTCTGCCTACCCCACTCATAATCTTGCAATAAAGCCCTTCCCCCCCCCAAAAAAAAAGATCTTTGGGGTAACAATCAGGAGACCATGTTCCAATTTCCTCTCTACTGTCAGCTAATTTGTCAATGGGTAGCCACTGCCCTGTTTAGGGACTAGTTTCTTGTAATTTTAACTTGAAGGAGTCTGAGTAGATGCCATGTAAAGTCTCTCATTGCTCCAAAATTATATAACTCTGTTTCTCCAGTAGTGAAAGATTACAACCTATTATCAGATCTGTGGTGCAAAATGCATCTTGTATTTTTTTCAGCCAAGTGCTGAACTGTTACTGTGAGTGCCATCATCTGGTGCTGCCAACCTATCTCCGAGCTGTGCTTTTACAATAGATAACCCTAGGAGTGTACAATAGGAGAAGCATTCCGAAGAGGTTCATTTGGGAAATCACTGAGTAGTCATTCAATAAAATCATTCAAAATAAAGGTTGGAGCTCTGTGAGTGTAAGCTGTATCAGCATTGGTTACTTTTGTACAAATCAGTTCATCTGGAGTTTAAATGCAGCCCAGTTTTTCAAGTCAAAGACACTAGAGAACCTCTAGCTTCCAGCACACCACAGTAGCAACCCACAGATAATGCAATGAACTCCTCCTACCCATAGCATTCAACTTCTTCCATAGCTCTGTCTCAGATGCCCAGGCTCGGGTGGCATTTACCCAAAGGATTGCAGTTTGGCAAAGCTTTGTCAGAGCTTGAAGTCTAAAGCGTTAACCTCAAATCTGTTGACTTCCAAATACGGCTTAAAAAGATCTAAATATCTAATCCTCTCATTCATGTCTGTCACACTAAAAAGATTTTTGGTAGATCTTGACATGTCAAGTGTATCAATACAGGATTCACATTTAAGTTGTTGGAAACTGGAAGGACCCCATCCTTCAGGTTCCGTCTCTCTCTCAATTGCTATCTTTCTATTCCTGTGTCTCTAAATCCATACCTACATCATTTTTATTCTATTCTATATCAGTAATGTTCTCAAAGACTAAAGAAATTAATATTTTCATGAATTTTCCTAAAAGGTTACTAGTAGTTCTTTATATTGAACCATTCAAATTTCATGGTACTAAACAGAGATGCCTCCTAAAAGCTCTTATCTGAGGCCAAGAACTAAACTGAATTTCATTCATTCCACAAATATGTATTGACAACCTACTATGTACCATATTTATCTGTGACAGATAAAATGATGAACATCAGTTCTTAATCTCAGAACTTACATTCCAGTAGAAGACATACAATAAATAAATCAAAATACTCTCAAGAAAGATGAAGCGAGTAAGGGAATAGAGTGTGACTGGGGAAGAGTATTTTGAGAAAAGGTGCTTTCTGTCATGGTGATGAACTAAACAGGAATGAACATCATGAATATGTGGGGCAAGCGGGTTCCAAGCAGAGAGGAATCTGGGCAGCACGTTCAGAGGCCCTGGAATAAGACGTGTCTGGCATGTTGAAGGAACACCAAGGAAGGTACTGTAACTCCAGGGCAGAGACTAAGAGTTGGAGAGGTAAGAAAAGAGTTTGAAGGGACGGCCGGGGTCAGATCATATAAGCCTATAGTAACGAATTTGGATTTTATTCTAAGGGTGAAGAAGCCAGTGAAGAAAGTCAATGAAAACCGAGGAGTGACGTGATTTGATTTACGATTTTAAGTTAACACTTGGCTGCAATTGGAGGAGAGGGTTCAAAAGTGAAAACCAAAAGACAAGTTAGAGTAGTTACTATATAGTAAATCTAAGCTCAGGCAAGGGATGGACCAGGGTGAGAGTTGTAAAATTGTGATCGGGTTTAGGATACATTTTGAGGGTTTTGCTGACATGTCTGGCTAATGGAATGTATGTGGAAAATGAGGAAAAGAGAGAATATTGAAAGCTCATCATTGACCAGTATAGAGTAACTGTCAATTACATCTGCAAATGTAAACTCAGCCTTCTCTTTAAGGAGAAGGATTTGCTAGTTTTCTTCATTGTCGATCCCGCTGGGAGGACTTGCTCATGTCTACCCGTGAGGATATAATGATGGATCGCCAGATGGTACGGATCCATGCCCAAGGCATACCAGCAATATGGAAAAGAAAACATCGTGATCCGTTTTATGCACGTGATGGTGCTGCATTGAAGGAGAGAGGCCAGCCTAAAAGCTTACTCTCTGCCTTTTTCTTCTTCTTTTTTAAATATTTTATTTATTTGAGAGAGAGAGAGAGAGAGAGAGAGAGCACAAGCTTGGGGGAGAGGCAGAAGAAGAGGGAGAAACAGGCTCCACTGAGCAGGGCTCGATCCCAGGACCCTGGGATCATGACTTGAGCTGAAGGCAGACGCTTAACCATCTGAGCCACCCAGGCGCCCCTCTCTGCCTCTTTCATAGCAGTTTCATAAGGCAGCCACAATCAGGGAGGGCAAATAATCATTTTACTTTAAACTTTAAACTATGTGACCTAACTGTGTCAGCTTGCAACCAGACTGGCATTTAGCAAAATAGAATGGAGTAAGTTTTAATAAAGTTTGCAGATATTTTACAAGTACGCCTTTAGCAGAAAGTAGCACTCCTGTGCCCCCTGAGATTCCTTTTAGATCCAGATTTGAAGTTTTTGCCACCCCGACCCTTAACGTTTATACCTGTTCAAATTTTGGTACTAATATATATTAAATAAGCCAATAAATATTTTATGTATTGCAATACAGGAACACTCAGCTGTTTAAAATTCTTTAATTTTTTTTTAATTTTCAGATTCGTATGAAGGCACAGTATTAACTATTTTGTTTAGATCCAACTAATAAATCAATATTGAGTTCTAACTGTAGGCTAGAATATGTTTAGAATCTACAAATACAAATATGAACCCAGCAAGGTCCAAGCCTAGGAAGAAAAGAAAGAGACAGAAACAAATACTTATATTAGCATATAGTTTCAGAATAAAAGCATGAATAAAGTGCTGCAGAAATACTGATCTACAGGCAATAATTATTTGGGTGAAGGTCTCAGGCAAAGTGAATTGAAAAAGCTGACATTTGAGTTGGGTTACACATGCTTAGAATCACAACAAAAACAAAAAGTCAGAGACAGCTTGTATTGTTTGTTGTTGCCCCTGTTGGTGGTTCAAGATCCATGGCAGGGGGCCGGGGAGAGAGGACAGCATGATGCTCAAGAGCATGGTTTCTGCACCTGCAGCCTCAGCTTAAATCCCGGTTCTACCACTCACCATCTGTCAATGGGCAATCTACATAATCACTGTGTGCCTCAGTTTCCCCACCTGTAATACTAGAGTAACAGCTGTTTCAAAGAGTTTTGGAAGGATTAAAATTTAATTTAACATTTACTACTTTTTTAAAGATTTTATTTATTTGAGAGAGAGAGAGAGAGAATGAAAGAGAGAGCAGGGAGGGTCAGAGGGAGAAGCAGGCTCCCTGCTGAGCAGGGACCCCCGATGTGGGACTCAATCCCGGGACTCCAGGATCGTGACCTGAGCTGAAGGCAGACGCTTAGCCAACTGAGCCACCCAGGCGCCCAACATTTACTGCTTGGCGCCTGGGTGGCTTAGTCGTTAAGCGTCTGCCTTCAGCTCAGGTCATGATCCCAGGGTCCTGGGATAGAGTCCCACATCGGGCTCCTTGCTCAGCGGGGAGTCCGGTTCTACCTCTGCCTCTGCCCCTGCTTGTGTCCCCTCTCCCACTGTGTCTCTTTCTGTCAAATAAATAAAATTTAAAAAAAAAAGTTTCTTTTTTTTTTATTTTAGAGAGAGAGCATGAGCAGGGGGAAGGGAGGAGGGAGAGCAAGAGAGAGAAACCTTCAAGCAGATTCCCCGCTGAGTGTGGAGCCCAAAGTGGGGCTTGTTATGGGGCTTGACATGGGGTTTGACCCCATGACCCTGAGATCATGACCTGAGTCAAAACCAAGAGTTGGACACTTAACTGACTAAGCCACCCAGGTGCTCCAACATTTACCATTTTTAAATAAAGCTGTTAGTACATAACCAGAACTTTACAATGTTTATTGTGATTATAGCAATAAAAAAGCAGGCTAGTATTTTCTCATGTGAGCCAAGGTAATGAAGGTCAGACAATTTTAATGGAGTGATTTAGGCTTTAAAAAATGATTTTTGTTTCTCTTAATCTCAAAAATTAGGACTGAACTTAACAGGATGGAAACTTTACTTCCTAATGACCGTGTTTGTGGTTAGTTATTTCTAATGAGGTTGAAGTGATAGGTTTAATGCCTAAATGGGTCGTGCGGATTCACCCTGCTCTTGGCCACAGACAGAGCCTTCGGCCCTCGCTAACCAGGAGGCAAATGGATCATGAAGGAGACCGACCACATAGTGGAAACCTATCTGCATTACTCATCAATTAGCCCCTAGAAAAATAATTCAAAGTCATGCCCTAATGGCAGCGAGGCAGTAATGTCATTTTAATAAGTGAATTTAATGCTTTAAAAATTCTAAATTGAGCTACATTATTCTTATGCCTGGGGAAGAGCCCATATTTGAATTGTAAGAATGAAATTCTAGGTGAGGTTCTTGTGTGCTTCCTGCATGCTAACTCATATTTCACACACACACACACACACACACACACACTCACACACATAAACTTTAACAATGGCTTTATCGTAGTCTCATTTCCAAAATGATCAAATACCGAACTTGAGAATCAAGACAACGTGGTCATGGTGCAAGGATGCCTTAGAGAGAACCGGGCAGGGAAGACAGACATTACTAGGTTTTTTTTTTTTTTTTTTTTTTTGCTGTGGTAAAGCCCAGCTTGACGATGGGCGGTGAGACTGAAAAACAAAGGAAAAGCAGCTCACATTAACCTGTCGTTCTACGCTTCTTCGTCTACTCTTTTCTCCTCTCTTTGCCTGGCAACCACGGGACATTTCTTCAGTCACCAAAGCAGAGCCACAGCCAATGGTCTCCTGTGCCACAAACGCATTTACATGACAATGTGACATGGTTGTTAGGGAAGAACAGCCCGGCGCGGACATAGATGCCTTGCCGGCCACTGCTTCGCGGAGTTTCAACTGTCCTTCGTGCACCATTTATTCTGAATACATTTGAGGGCAGCTGGAAACGAACTGATGAGCGAGCCTGCACATGGAGGGAGGGCGGAGGAATGGCACTTTCAAGGCGAACACGGAGCCTTCGCAGCCAGAAGCAGCGCGGCAGTCAGGATGCCGAGGGTGGGTGGCACCAGGACCACGTGCAGTGAAGGGACCGTGCAGGAGGAAAGGCCTCCTCAAGGAGGAAGCAGTCCACTCGCACAGATGCCACAGCACCCAGCTGCTTCTCTCAGCGAGCTGACTTTGCTGAGACAGAATAGGAGAGAGGAAGGGGGTGCGGGGAGGGAGGGAGATCGGTGGAGAACGCTGCTGTGTCTGGGGCAGAGTACACATGGCACGGAGCATTCCGAATCTGAGGAGTAGAGCCTACATGCTGCTTTTTTTTTTTTTTTTTTTTTTTTCTTCAGAGCAAGCTGTGCACCCCTCCTTTGGAAGCTGAAAGATACTGCTTTATGTTCAGTGACCTTAAAGAAACTCCACTTTGGTACCTTTGATTCGAGAATTCTTGGCCAGCCATTCTGGTTTGAAATCATTAATGATCGGGACAAGTGTCAAAACATTTTGACTGGGTGTCCCAAACATTTGAGAGTTTAAAAATACAGTCCTGTTGGTTGAAAAATGCCATTTAGGTGTCAGTTAACCTTGAGGACTTTCTGACTGCTATCCTCTAAAGGAGTTCATGAAAACAGAAACAAAGAGAATCCAAATGCACCTAACTCCATAGTTGCAAACCCCATGAAACAGCATATCAAAGGATCGGCTCCAAGTCAGGCTGACATTTGAAGAACAACAGGGCTGACATCAAGTGTGATATCAAAGAAAACAAAAAAGGAAGTCGGGCAATTGCAGCCTTACCTGGCCTTTGCTTGGAAAGAAGACCTGGAAAATGTGAGGCATCCATTTCTCAGTATGTGCATAGCAGGTCAGATGCTTTCATATGCAACCGAGAAGTTACGGAAGCCTGATTTCCACGTGGTCATTCAAGAACCATTTATTGAGGCACTACTATGTACCCAGCGCAGAAGACTGGGACAGAGGTGCAAAAGAGGTACCTGATTGCTGATACATATACACAGATATGCTATGCGCATGGGCAGACGATAGCTATCAGGTATCTCTGTATCTATACGGATATAATTATGCACATTTTCATGATTTCAAAGGAGTGCAATAGATATTCCAAAAAAAGGATGCAGTGTTTTTAGAATGACATAGAGAACAGAACATATAGAAAGTTCAAGAATCCCTCAAGGAGGAGGCCAGTAAATAATAATGGCAACAGGACGGGAAGATGCCCTGGTTTTTGTGGATCATGAAAAGAAAATTGTGCCATTAAATGAGAGAGCATATAAAAGAAGTCGAGGGGATGTGGTAAATTCAGGTCTGACTGTGTCTGTCGGATTTGCATAGGGGTCCCCAAAATCATAAATGGCATAAATGCCCCTGTCATCACCCTTGACATTACAGCACTTGAATTGCAAAAGAGACAAGAACAAAAAAAGTGATTTGCCTATATCATGATAAAGCATTTAGGACACCTGAGAGTTTTGGACAATCATGCCAGACACTCGGACTCCTTCCCTCTTGATTCCTGCCCGCACCTCCCCCACCCCCCATTCCTCTGGTTTCATTGCTAAAAGTTTGAGCCCAGAGTCTGCCTAAGTTAAAATTCTACTACTTGCTGGCTGGCCAATCCTGGTAACTTCCTCGGTCCTCCTACAGGTCTGCCTCCTCCTCTGAGAAATAAGATGAGAATAGAGCTGATGAGACAGTTAATGGGATCCTGCACATTTTTTTTTAAAGCTTGAAACAATGGCTGGGACATAGCAGTGCACAGTAGGCATCTGCTACTTTCTTTCCCTACTCTTGTTCTCCTATTCCTTGTTAAAAAAAAAAAAAAAAAAAAGCGGGTTTGGATTGAGAAGATCTAGGTTTCTATCTTCGTGCTGTCATTTATTATCTGTGCATTCTTGTGAAAATCCCCTGACCTTCTGAGCTGAACTTTCCCTAACCATAAATTGCAGATGTTGGTAATATATTGCTTATTAGGATGCGGTGCGGGGGAGAGAGATGTGATGTGTGTAGGCTAGTCTCCATTTGCTCCTCCAGATCCACTTTCCCTCCTTTCCCACCTTTCTGTGCCCTGGTTGACGTTTGTCAGCTAAATCTATGGACAGCCTTGCCCTCTGCCTTCTGGCTTAGCTTGGTGGATAGAAGGCAGCAAAAGAAAATTTAGGAAAATGAAAGAGTGAGGTCAGGGTACTCATTTCTCCCTGCTGGGCTCCCTGCTCTGTTCCTGGGGCAAATTGCATCCATCTATTGAAGGCTGCAGTTCCCGTTAAGTAGCCCCTTTCCCTCTGAGTTCTGCAAAGGGGCTCCCTACTGTGATGCTCTAAGTGTAGGGGTGGGAAAGGCTCTCCACCTTTGCTAGTTCTGATACACTGCAACATCCCTTGCTTGTTTCTCTGTAATCCTAAAGACCTCTTTGTAAATTACCCCTTTGCTCAGTTTTGCTCAATTAGCCCTGTTTGAGCAGGGCATCCATTTGTTTTTAGGATCCTGACTGCTACAACACATAAAGTCCCTGGCACTGTAGCTGCCTCCTAATAAATGAGAGTTTGTCCCAAAAAAACAATGGCGGCCAATAACTTCCACAAGCATTGTCTGGCTGTAGGGTGGTGCTCACATGGAAAGAGGAGAGTCCTGACCTTGGCACTATGAATCTGGACAATAATAGAGAATCTTTGAATAAGTGGGAAAATAACCCTCCCCAGAGTAGAAGAATCTATATCCTTATCTTTCTTGGAAACTTAACACCGGAAACCAAACCTATTATCGGCGAGGTTTCCATTTTTGTTCCTGTAGGTTGCCACCTGTCTGCTGCCAGTTCAACAGTGCTCTGTTCATCCTTCCGTCCTTTGGACAATCCCAGAGCCCTCTAACTCGTGAGAAAGACGAACAAATCATGAGAAAGAAGAACAAGCTTGCTTTCTGTCACAGATCTGCAGATCATCTCTCTCCAAAGGGGTTTCTCCCAAAGCCACGGGTTGGATGATGGGGTAGAATCGGCACAAGAACAATCAGAAGTTGATTAAATCCTTTAAAAAACAGCACTGGAGTGCGTGGTGGCTCAGTTGGTTAAGCGTCCGCCTTCGGCTCAGGTCATGATCCCAGGGTCCCGGGATCAAGCCCCACGTCGGGCTCCCTGCTCAGCGGGGAGTCTGCTTCTCCCTCTCCCCTTGCTCCTCCCTACTGCTCATGTGCTCAGGCACATGCTCTCTCTCTCTCTCTCTCTCTCTCTCTCTCTCAAATAAATAAAATCTTTTTTAAACACCAGCATTAAAAACTTCAGTAAGGCTTTACATGGAAGAAAAGGTATCTAGATTTGTTTTCCCTTTTGTAACAACTCCACTAGCATCTCCTTTAATTTAAAATCAAAATATTCATATTTTGGTCCACCAAAAAATAAATAAATAAGTAAAGCTGAAAAATAACCCATGCATTAGTATTTTTGTGAGGCACACTTCTCCTACTGTGTTTTATTTTATTTTTCCTGCTCCTTGGCTTTTCTTGCACCTCCAATGGCTTCTATTCGTGTTCATTCTTTGTATTCAAACATGCTTTTCCTAAGCTTTGTGTTATATTAGCCTTATCCCAAATACCGAGTATTTTCAGTTCAGATTCTTAAATGTATGCAAAGTATTAAATTCCTGGTGCTGTTTCCATAACCCTTGACACTGCATATTTAACAAGGGCTTAAAAAAAAATTCTAGTAATTGTCCCTGGTTGTGAGAAAATATCTCATAGACCAGCCACTTAGAGTGTAAGCACTATTTTAAATCATTAGTGTTAACATGCTTCGGTGTGATATTTCTTTTATATGCTAATATTAGCAATCTCTTTGGTTGTTTTGTAGTCCTCTTTATCTGCTTCACAAATGTTTTTGCTTGCATATTTTAAGAATTGTAAATCTCAGCGATGCACAGATAATAAATCCTGATGTCTCTGTTTTGTTTAAAAGTCTGTAAACTCTGACTCTTCCTTCTCTTCTCTCATGTCCTTGGTGGCTGAGAGCCTTAATCTTCCAAGTGCCTTGTGGGAAGCAAGATGGTTTGTGTTCCTTCATAACAAAACTGACACACAGTAGTAATTACAAGGCAGCATTCTTTTCCTTAAAGAGTTAAAGGCATATAATTTGTCCCTAGGAACCTATAGGTTGTATCCACAAGGCTATTCTGTTTAGAATAGTTTTAGTTTAGATTTAGTTTAGAAGAACTAAATCAGGACGGCGGGGTTTGCGGGGGGCGGGTGTCTGGGAGGCTCAGTCGGTTAAGCATCTGCCTTTAGCTCAGATCATGATCCCAGGGTCCTGGGATCAAGCCCCGAATGGTGTTCCCTGCTCAGTGGGGGAGCCTGCTTCTCCCACTGCCCCCTGCTCTTGCTCTCTATTTCAAATAAGTAAATAAAATCTTAAAAAAATATAGAAGAAGAAGAACTAAATGGGTTACTGACAGATGAGGTAGTGCTGTGGGGAAAGGTATGTTTTTCAATTTGGGGCTCAATGTTTTCTTTTCCTCTTTTTTTAAAAATTTATTTTGATGCTGGTAAAGCTGAATCGAGGTGGAAAACACATGGCAGTGGTAAGACCCCTCAGCTCTCCCTCTCTTGCACTTCCAGCATTGATCGGTGCCTCCTATGTTTGGCTGTGGAGCAGACATAATGGGTTTTCAACTCCGTGTAGTCAGGAAATTTCTCTAGGGGGTTGGATCAGTTCACAGACAACCCTGAGCCTTAAGCTTGCTCTCCTTGGAAGAATCACTAAAAAGCCATTGCATAAAACAGTATCTTAGAATCAAAAGGTAAAGATACTCTCGGTAGAGTATCTCCTCTGTATGACACTACAAGAAAAGTCTTAACACAGCAAGTTATTTGTTTGGGTAGAGGTTTTTTTTTTTGTGTACACTTTTAAAATATTCATTCTATTATTTTTAGGAAAATTAGTATTACATATTGCTTGGCATGGTGGTCAATGCCCAAAGAAGAGAGATTCTGAGTGCCACCATGTTTAGGGAACTGCTGATTTCTTATAGACAAGAGGAGGGAAATTGCAATCTTGAAATAATTTTTAAAAATCTGCTGTCATTTTCCACTATAAAACTGTTACTCTGACTTGCTAAATAAAAAATTTGATAGTGATAGGTCTCATTCACTATCTAAACCCCAGGTCCCCCAGCCAAACCACCTGTTATTTTGATGGGGAATAGTCCTATCACTACAAAATTTAGGATCATAACACAAATAAATGGACCCAGTAATTACAGCCATAAAGAAAGGAATCTAAAGAATAACTTCGGAGCAAGCTGATCTGCTCAATGCATTTCATATAAATAAGAGTTGGTCGGAAAGAGTACAGTGGAAAGAATACCAATTTGGAAGCAAGAAGGAGTTGCAAGTTCTAACTCAGCTCCTTATTAGCTGTATGATCTTAAGTCATGTAAATTGAGTCAGCTTTCTCATTGGTCAGATCGATGATAATACATATGAGGACAGGCCAAATGCTTGCAGAGTCAGTGCAGATGTCAACAATGGAGTTGCCAATAAACAGTTATTCTGGTAAACTAACATAATGTATTTTTTTAGTTTTTATCACAGTGTGCTATGGAAGAGAAGAGTTCTCAAGAGAAAAATGTTAATTCCAAGCATACAAAATCTACTTATCTAGTATTGGCTTTCTCTCTCCTTCAGGATTGTCCTAAACTTTTTCTTCACTCCAATCTACTGGCTTATTCTTCTTTGCTCAGAAGAGGGAAGAGTTCAATTCTCTCTGCCAATTGAACACCTCCACAGTGACCGTTTCCTTGAACTGTTCCCCTAGCACAGGAAAGACTGCATTATCTCCCACAACAAGAATCATCCTAGTCTCCCTCTCAGCTCCTACACAGTGTTTCTGCCTCCTGGCTACAAATCTGAATCCAAGAAGGAAAATTGGTGACCTTATTTTCCTTCTGATTACCATAGTTCAGTCAATATCCTTCACTCTTGATTAGCAGTTGATTTTACTTTACAACATAGATAAATCAATAGTGAAAGAAAAGATGTACTCTTCCAGATAAATCATCTGGTTAAGCTCTCCCACTGCAGTCAACCACACTCGGTCTCCTGGGTTCCCTGTTTGTTGGCTGTGTGATTGTGGGTGAATGATTAATTTCTCTCTTCCTCACTTGCCTTACCTGAAAAAGAAATATAAAAATAGCACGTACCCTTTGGAACTGTGGTGAAAATTAAATGGGTTAATATAGCAAAAGAGCATAGAACATAGAACATATAGTAAATGTGATATAAGTGTTGGCTCTAATTTTCCAAGAGAGTTCCATTGAACTAATTTCACAGTTAACTGAATATATATATAAAACTATGAAATCTGTTCAATATATATAATATTATGTGTGTATATATATATATTCAACTATTAGAGTGTATAGTTAAGCTGGCTGACTTAGTCTTGGCAGTGCTATTGAATCCTTCATCCGTCTCCACGGCCAGCCTGGTCCCACAAAGTGAATGTGCTTGGAGAGGGGTGATTCTTCAACTGTCTCTTTCTTCATTGGGCTGGTTGCCTTGGGGGCTTTCTCCTCAATCCCTCTTCACCCCAAAAGCCCAAATAATGTCTTTGCAATAAAATTCAATCTATATCTCTTTTCTTTTTCCAGTTTTATTGATATATAATTGGCATATAACATGTAAGTTTAAGAGTTGCAGTGTGATGATTTCATGTATGTGTATATTGTGAAAAGGTTAGTTAACAAACATACTGTCACCTCATGTAGTTACAGTGTGTGTGTGTGTGTGTGTGTGTGTGTGTGTGTGTGTGTGTGAGAGAGAGAGAGAGAGAGAGAGAGAGAGAACTTTGAAGACCTACTCTCTTAGCAACTTTCAAATACACAAGTCAGTATTGTTAACTGTGGTCACCACACTGTCTGTACATTATATCCCCAGAACTTTTTTCTCTTAAAATTGGAAGTTTGTACCCTTTGACTATCTTCAACAGTTTATAAACATTCCCTTTACTCCACATCCTCACCAGCACTTGTTGTTTCTTGTCTTTTTTAGAAATAGCCAATCCTAGCTGGTGTAAAGTGAGATCCCATGGTAGTTTTGGTTTGCATTTCCCTGATGATGAGTTCTGTTGTGCACCTTTACATGTTCCTGCTGGTCAATTGAATATCTTTTTTGGAAAAATGTCTATTCAAGTCCTTTGCCCATTTTTAACTGGGTTATTTTTGGCTTTTTGCTACTGAGTTGTATGAGTTCCTTATGTATTCTGGATATTAACCCCTTATCAGATATATGGTTTGCAAATATTTCTCCCATTCTTGGTTGGTTGCCTTTTCATTTGTTGGATCATATCTTTTGCTACGCAGAAGCTTTTTATTTGATGTCACCCCGTTTATTTCTTTTTGCTTTTATTGCCTGTGCTTTGGGTGCCACATCCAAAAAAAATCATTACCAAGTGTCAAGGAGCTTTTTCCCTGTTTTGTTCTAGGAGTTTTATGGTTTCAGGTCTTACATTTAAGTCTTTATCCATTTTGAATTAATTTTTGTTAATGAAATAGAGATCCAGTTTCATTTGTTTGCAATGAATATCCAGTTTTCCTGTTTTCCTATTATCATTTATTGAAGAGATCATCTCTTCCCAATTGAGTATCTGTACTCCTTGTCAAATATTATTTGACTGTCTATGTGAAGGTTTATTTCTGAACTCTCAGTTCTGTTCCTTTGGTCTATGTGTCTGTTTTTGTGCCAACATCATACTCTTTTGATTATTATACCTTTATAGGCAGTTCGAATTTAGGAAGTGTGTTGCCTCTAGCTTTTTCCTTCTTTCTCAGGATTGTTTTGACTCTGGGGCCTTTGTGGTTCCTTACAAATTTTAGGATTGTTTTTTCCAGTTCTGTAAAAAAAAAAAAAAAAGTGCCAATGGACTCTTGATAGGGATTGCATTGAATCTCTACATGACTTTGCGTAGTGTTGACATTGTAACAATATTAATATTAATTCTTCCAACCTATGAACATGGGATATCTTTCCATTTATTTGTGATATCTTCAGTTTCTTTCATCAAAGTCTTACAGTTTTCAGTATAGAGATCTTTCACTTCTTGGCTAAATTTATTCCTAAGTATTCAATGCTAATATAAATGGGTTTGTTTTCTTTATTTTGTTTTCAGATAATTTGATGGTAGTGTATAGAAATGCAACTGATTTTTGTAGGTTGGTTTTGTCATCCTGCAACTTTCTTATCTGGTCGGGTATGTGTGTTACATTCATAAGTTGGGTAGGGCTTTGAACTTGTGTCCCTGCCTGGGGAGGAGGTGGAATGGTCTCCACAGAGGATAAGGTCTGTTGACCAGAGACTCAGTCAGGTAGAGCTGCTAACTGGGCTCCCTGGCCAGGTATGGCCACCAGTTGACTCTGCAGATAGGCAGATCCACTGGCTGGGATCTCTGTTTGGGTTCCATTGCAAGCAGTCTGAGTACACCTGATCTGACTGCTGGGTGCTCTAAGACTTGTCCCCTTTCTCTGTCTCTATCTGATCCCTAGTGATTGAACCCCACCAATTCTCTCATTAATTTTCAGGAGGCAAAATCTGTGTGGTCCTCTTTAGACACATCCTGCATAGTAGGGGAGCTGGATGTCCACCGTGGACTCTCTTAATCCCACTGGAGAAACCATAGGCTCAGGGGGGTTCTCTCGGTGTAGTGCTCTGATGGCTTAGAGGGTGAGGGTGAGGTGATGCAGTCAAAATGTAGCTGTTCTTCTTACCCTTTGAATGCAGCCATTCTCAGTCTTTGTTGTAGGCACCCCTAGGTTCTGGGATTTTTCACAATGGTGTCTTGTCCATAAACTGTTGCTAGTTGTTCTTCTTCTGAGGGGAGCTAAAATTGAGAATGACCTATGTCGCTATCTTAATGATATCACGTCAATCCATATCCTGAAGGTCACAGGCTGTTCTTTACTATCCAGGAAGAGACCAACCCTAGCACACCCTCTCCCACTTTACTTTCAGAAAGAAGCAAAGAGCCATCAGGTTAGGGCAACAGTTCCAGGGAGCAGAGTTTTGGAATAGATGAGAGACCTAACCAAGAGAGTTTGATTTCCAACACCCTTTGGACTCCATCTCTTGATAGCATTTCTTCTTTCCTCTCCCCAAAGTTGATCTATCTCCTGCTTGGTAGGGGCTTTCTTATTCTTGGAAGGCTCACATGTCATTGGTTTATCAACCTGTTCTCTTCTCAAGGTTTTGGAGCTGAGCTGGCATGCTGACAATAAGGAAGCCACACATTTGTGGTTTGCACAGAACATTTAACATTTGAATTAATTGCCAACACTTAAAACTAGGGAGATTTCGCATAAAGGTTTAAGGTTTGGGGCATCTCTCAAAAAATGAGAAGATCCAGCAAAATTGGGCCCAGCTTCTTTTATGGTAATAACTGCCTGGAGCTGAGTGTGGCTATCCCATGTTGACATGACTTGCATATACCAGAGCCTCTACCACTCCTGATTGTCTCAGCCCATAAGCTGTACTCATTTATATAACCTATCAAGTCCCTTAGATGCACTCAATTGTTGGACTCCTAAATTAAGAAGAGCCATTCTTTCCCTTGGTATGCTTTTCACCTTCTCCAACTTCTCCTCCTGCATCATTTACTTCTTCCCTTCCTCTCCTTCCCCTTCTCCTCTAACCACTGGATAGCCTCAAAGCCATGATAGGAAATGGGCCTGAGGAAAGATGCAAATGAGACTGATTTTAATTCAAAGATTGTGGTCCATTTGAGCCAAACAAAAAGAATCCTCAGCCATACCAGCTGTCTAAGATAAGATAGGTTGCAGGAACTACCTTTCCTGTCCCCTATTGGTAAATGCACCATCCTGTCTAATTTCCTGTTTCCCACCGGGAGAAAAGATATAGCAACAGTGTTACTGTAGACAATGCTATGCTCTTCAGAACTTGTTTATATTGAAACAATTTCTTGTCTCTGTAATTCTCTAATACTATTTATTTGCTATTGGGTCTGCCATTTCACATGACACTAAATCGTCCAATCTGCTGCCTATGAACAGTGGCTTCCAAATGACCATTTCAAAGGTTGTTGCTGAGCTTCACTGATAGGACCCCAACGCATGTGTACCGAGAGTATGCAAGGAAACATGAACAACACTTTGTTTTCTGGTCATGTTAAACTTACTGTACAGAATTTTAGTGTAAAAACACAGGACAACACATATCCCATAATGCCTTTGTAGGCTGTAATCACAGCATTCCTATAATGTGATTCCTTTCAGTGTTCCCTGCTCCTCTGACTTCCTATACCACAACTAACATGGACAATAGGGAAAAGGCCTATTGGGTGGAGTGAAAAGAATAGTCTCATTCTCACAAGGAGTGTCTGTCTTTTGTTTGGCACAGCTTAAGACGGACCATGGAGATTAAAATATAACCACATCAGTCAGAAGAAAGGAATATGTCAATAGAAGGGCCTGTTGGCTTTGCACAGCACCTGTCTCCCCCACAGAGGCAATAAGCCTGCTTCCCCTGGATTGCCTGATAATGGGACGGAGGGACCACCATGGATGCTACTGGCAGGGATGCACCCAGAGTGAATCACACCCATAGGCCCCCCTTGCCACACTTGGGTTCAGTAGACTTGAGGTGGCATGGTGGTGAAAACTCAAAGAGAATCAGCCCATAGGCCCTCACAGGTAGTTCAAGCCCAAAAGTCCAAACTAGATGGTCAGTAGCCCAGAGCCCTGAAATCATCCTGTATTTCATGTGGGTGGGGACATGCCAGCATGCCAGCACCCTTCTCGAAGCTCAATTTTACATGATCCCACAAAGATATGCCAGGCTTGCCATGGGAATAATCTGCTTTCCAGGCCACCATCTGAGAACTGGGTCCTGGCCACAGGGCCCTGGGAAATTCTATAGGTTAGGATCAGGAAGCTTCTTGGTGCATCTGCTCAACCATTGTTAAAGGTAAGGTGAGGTAGACAGTTCGGAAAGAATCCTGAAAGAGAAAAACAAACAAACAGAAAGCTCATGCTTTTCTGTTCTAGGCTCAGGGTCCCCCAGCCTGACAGCATTATCAGCACCCAAGGGACCCCTCATGCATAGTACTAAGGGTAGTATTGGCCATCAGGCACTACCCTGGAGGCATTTCTAAGAATTTCCTGGGAAAGGATAATATGTCCCATAACTTTATTCTCTGGTTGTTGGGCCCTCTAGCAAGCTGGCATCTTGCCCCATTAATCCAGGCCATCTATTATTATCACGTAAAATGATTCTCTTCTCTCTCAATGTTGGCAATTTTATACAGCCAAGTCACTTTGTTTTTAAGCTGAAAAACATTCCTTAAAATCTCTAATCACAATCTAAGATGTGGTTTTGGGGCTTAATAAAACTTCAGTAATGGCTTGAGAATAGTAAGGGAACTTACAGCACACACACGCAGACATGCACAGAGAGAGAGAGATGGGGGGAACAAATGAATGAATGAACAAGAGAAAGCAGGGAAGGAAGGAAGGAAGGAAGGGAGGAAGGAAGGAAGGAAAGGAAGGTAGGAGGAAAATTCATGTAAGAATTCCTTCTCCTAGAGCCGCCAACCTCAAGGTTTCTTTAATTTACCCAATTGGATAATGCCAGCACAGGATATGTGTCCAACAAATGAACATTAATTTAAAGACTGAAAGAAAAGTTGCATGATTCAGGCCAACTCCCATGGAATGGGAGAGTCCCAGACTATGTTCTTCTTATCCTGGAGTTAATGCTCCCACCCCCAAAGTCTTGACACTCACAGAGAGACTGATAGACTATTCTCAGACCTGCCACCCAGGGTGTATTATTATCCCCACTGGCTCAAATCCACCCACAGTGAAGATAACCTCTTGTATTGTTATTCACAGGCATTTAACTCTCAGTTTCCATTCCAGAATTAGATCTAGGCTTTATCTTTGTACAAACAAAATCCTCTTGGAGTTTTTCTTCCCAAATATAAGCATTTTACTAAGCAGAATTCAAGTTTTCAACTTCAGCAACACAAATTTTTTTTTAAAGATTTATTTATTTTAGAGTGTGAAAGAGAATGTGGGAGGGAGAGGCAGAGGCAGAAGGAAAGAGAGTCTTAAGCAGACTCCACACTGAGTGCAGAGCCCCATGTGGAGGCTCGATCCCATGACCCTGAGATCACAACCCAAGCCAAAACCAAGAGTCGGACACTTAACTGACTAGTTACCCAGGGGCCCCAGCAACACAAATTTTGGAACTGCAGCTTCTTCCTCCCTCTCCCTTCACAGTGCTCCAATGTTTTCAATCATCAGGCAGGGTCTGAGGGGCAAGCTCCTGACCTTCTCTCGTCACCAAGTAGCCCCTGTAAGTGGTGACGTTTCCTAAACAAACGGTCTATTTGGGGGTGGGGGATGGGGAGTCCATGTGACTTCTCTCTATATTGTCTCCTTTTTGAAAGAGAGAGCCGTTTGCCTGGCTTTGCCCACTCTGCTCAGTCCTTGCTCATTAGACCCAGCAACGGTGACCGGTCAAGAATTCTGGTCATCTCTACATATTTTTCTGTTTCAGAGATAAAGCTAATAATCACTAACATGCATCGTCATTTAGCTGATGAAAGCTTTAAGTTGCCACTTTAAATATCCAGTAATAAGGGAGCTTTCGTTTTCCAAAGATTGTAATTGTTTAAAATTTACGGCCTTATATTTAGCCTTTGATAATTTCTTGGGTGATAAATGCTGAATTGGTATCAGGTTTAAATTTAATTTACTTTTAAATCTACATATAGTCTGGGTTAAGAAAACCAACTTAAATGCTTCAAAACTTTGCTAAAATTCAATAGTAGAGTTTAAACTGGTTCTGCTATTATTTAGCCTTTCTTTTCAAAGAAAAAATTTAATTTTTTTTTAATTTTGATTTCCTTAGTGACCTTTGCATCCTGGTAGTTAATTACTAAAATAAATAATTGCTTAAATGATTAATTGTTAAAAAAATAAAATAACCATCATACCTAAGACCCTTTAAGAGAAATCTCATTGTATAAAGGAAGAATAAATGAATGAATTACGTTGCTTAATAGTAAACTGATAACTAATACCGGAAGTTGCTTAATTTGGGCTGGGCTCTTCAAAATCACTTTTAGATAATGTTAAGGAAGATCACAAAATCTAAAGATATAATGGTTCGGGTTAGCATACCGTTCCACATCGTTAAAGAAATCCTGCCATTTGCTTCGTATTTACTTAAATAAAGGTAAAATACTGACCTTCCTATCTATTCTATAGGCTACTATTAACCTTGCCTGAAAGAAGGTGATGATTTTTAGAGTTATGATTGTTAATGGCCTTTGGATGCAGCCTGCACAGGCCTTTAAGTCCCCAGTGTAAGTAAGGTTCAGCCCTCTCCAGATGGGAAAATGATAAGGACGCCAGGCAGATAGCGGCCATACTTGGACAGCTGCCAGCAACGTGCCGCAAAATGAATCGTGTAGGGCGGCGGTGCTTTCGCCAGCATTTTTCTATTTTAATTTATCAAGCCCAAGCTTGTTGACATGAAAGTGAATGAAATTGTTATACAGTGGGCTCTAAAAAGCCAGCTCAAGGGTTTAGTGCAAAAGAGCTCTGACGATAAATAACAAAGAAACTACGGGGAACGTTCTTTCTCCCAACACCTGCTCTGTTGTTGGAGATGCACTGGCAGTTAACTCAAATCTCAATATCAGTATCAACTGGAAAAAGGCCAATTCCTTGAAATATTATAGAGGCTGTGTAATCTGTTGTAGATGATTATCAAAGGGCTACTCCTCAAAACAGTCATTTTAGTTTTTGATATGTGGGGCTGTATTTATTTGCTTACCAAATGTAATGAAGTGACAGAAATGACAAAGGAATATTGATACTGCTAGGAGAGTGGCTTTGAAGTCAGAGAAGGTTAATACCACCTTGCTTGAAAAAAATGTTTTGTAGTAACTTGTCCAAAAAGGAAAACAATGTTGTAAATCACTGAGCAGCATTCATAAATGAAAATCTCTGCATTTACCAGAAGCATATAAATCAGATTTTACAGTAAAAGCAAGTTCGCTGCAATTTCCACTATAAGTGAAAGACAAAAAATTAGCTGATTAGACTAAGATGTAGCACATGTGTATTAAGGGTGAAAAAAAGTCTTCCTTGATGAAAGAGCGTTTAACAGTTCTTACCTCTAGTCAATGTTTTGTACATACTGACTCCTGATTAAATATCTTTCTCCTATTAAAGAATGTTGCATGCATTAAGGACAGATGAAGTATGATACTGTCTCTTGTCAGCTGAGGATGGGATAGCACAATGTTTCCATTGCATATTCTTGGACCTGTGGAACCTAGAAAAATATATGGTTTGTGATTCCATTTATTTCTTCACAGTATGGTCTATTTATTTGTGCCTTTACCCGAAGGATTTTATTGAATGTGCCACAAAGTGTTTGTCAGTTGCCCACATTGACCATGCAGATGATTCAGCAGAGCATGGCACCTACCTCTTTTATCAAGAAAGAGAGAAAACACAAGTAAATACAGATGATACAAATGTAAAGTGATAAATACTTCCACTAAAGTTAGGAATCTAACATAATGCAAGACTTCCCTCACCCTTTCTCTCATCTGTGAATTCACTCATATTTCACCAAAAACGTAAATTAAGTGCCATTTAGTTTCACAAGAATTTAGTCTTTATTTAAAATAGTAAAATTGCATGATATTGTAACACCATTAAGTCTGGTCTGTATGTTTATTATGCTATAATCCATACACTGGAAATAAACCATTAGGCCATTCCACATGTCATTATTGAAAGTCATTTAAAATGGCTGTTAATATTATTTAATGATGGTAAAATACAAGATTATTCAATAACTTTGAGGAAAAATAAAACGATTAACATTTTTGAGAGCGTATTATGTTCTAGGTATTTTGCTAATTGCTTTACACGCATTACCAACTTTATCTTTAAATTGCCCTTACAGGGTAAGTACTGCTATTCTCTGCATTTTACAGATCAGAAAACTGAGGGTTAGAACATTTAACTAATTTGACACTGTTTGCATTTGAACCCAGATGAGCAGTTTACTATCAGCAATTATACTAATCTGAAACAGAGTATCAACACTTGAAAATAAAATATTATTATTTGCACATAATATGATTGCATATGTGGAACAAGAGAATGAACTAGGAGGTTATTACAAATGAAGACATATAATCTTTACATAGTCAATAAATATAAATTCTTATATGTAAGTAATAACCAATAAAAACATAATGGAAAAAAATATTTCAGTCATAGTCCCAAGTAGCAATAACTTTATAAGGAGTCTGGTGAAAATTTTTCATTATCAATTGAAAAACATAATAAAAGCCTTCATTAAAATGCAGCCTATCCTGTTACTAGAAATAAGGACTCAATATCATTAAGATAGCAATTTTTTTAAAAAAACACAAAAACAATAACAAACACAAAAAATGCTGTAAAATTTACAAAATGAAACCATCTGACTAGAGTAGCCTGGAAAATAAACACATAAAACTAGCTAGAAATAGTCCAAAGAAGAAAAATAAAGAGCTCTACCAAATAATAAAACATATGCTATAGCTCTAATTTATATAAATTTAATAATCACCCAGGAGTACACAGAAATATCAGTGGAAAAGAATGAGTTCAGAAATAGGCCCAAGTACATATGGGAATTAGTATAAAGAGAGCATCTCAAACCAGTGGGAGTAAAGATGAATTTTTTAATAAATCTGTGGTAACTGTATAGTCATTCGGAAAAAAAATAAAGCCACATCTTCAAGTCACTCCTTACATAAAAATAATCTCCAGATGGATCAATGATTTAAAGTAAACAAACCATAAAAGTATTCGATGAAAATGTGACTGAATTTATTAATAAATAAATAATATATTCCTCCCTTGGGATGGGGATGAACTTTCTAGACAGACACAAAACTCAGAAACCATAAATTTGGTGATTTAAACAACACTTAAAAGAAAAACCTTTCAGCAAGGTCTAAAACATTATGAATAGAAGACATTTAACAAACTAGAAACATATGATAAGAACTAATTTCATCAATTTTGAAAAAAAAAACCTTAGAAATTGATTTTTAAAACAGAGAACAATCTAATACAAAAATAGCCCCCCCCAAATAGTAAATGAACAAAAAGGGACGCTTCATAAGAAAAAAAAAAAAGTGGTATATGAAACATTCTCAACCTTCCTGACCTTGAAATACATACAAATTAAGCAATGAAGAAAATATTTATAGGTCTATGTACACTGTATATAATACTAATTTAAAATATATTAATTTAAAAATTGGGAACAAATTAAATATCATTCAGTAGGAGATATGTTAAACAAGTTGTGGTATATCTAAATAAAAACAATTGGGGTAGATTCAAATAATATAAAATATTTTATCACCTAATCCAATATTTAAATCACTTTAAAGAATAATAGCTGCCATAAAGTAAAGTTTGAAAAGGTGCTGATTTGTAGGAAAGTAGGATTACTTCTAGCTACAAATATTTAGAAAATGTGAGCCATCAAGTGTAAAGAGAATTTAAAGATAATGAGAAAGAAAAGAAGGGGATTGCATTTCAGGCCAAGAAATAACATGCCCAAGTTGAGAGTTGGAAAAGGTTGAGAAATTTCAGGCAGATGAAGTTTGAGTTTAAGAAAGATGAAGGAAAAAGGCATGCTGGGGTCATATCACTGAGGGCTTTAATTATCTTACTGAGGACGCTGCAGGCAATGAGGAAATAATAGTTTGGTGTGAACTAACCAGTCAGGCCCAAGTAGGTTCTTTTCTGAGTTCTATCTCATTTACACCTCTCAACATGCCTAAGAGTTAGATATCATTATTCCCATTGTATTTTATTTTATTTTATTTTATTTTATTTTATTTTATTTTATTTTATTTTATTTTATTTTATTTTATTTTATTCATTATTCCCATTTTAAAAGTAAGAAACCGAGACTTGGAAACTCACCCAGATTCTCACAGTGAGTAATAGATGACATTTAAATTGGGTCACCATGTAATGTATTCTGTAACTTGGGACACTTTTGAGAATAAAAGGGACATCAGGCTTAAACTCGTTCTGTCATGGTAAACAAGGGAGAAAGCCCACCCTACATTTGAACCCCAATCTGTCTTCTAAGCCTACACTCTGGCATCATTTATCTCTCCCAAGTTACCCATACCAAGTATTTTCATTTAAAACCTTTCACGGGGCACCTGGGGGGCTCAGTCAGTTGAGCATCCAACTCTTGGTTTCAACGCAGGTCATGATTTCAAGGTCCTGGGATCCAGCCCCATGTGTAGGGCTCCCCAGGCTCAGCAGGAGTCTGCTTCAGGATTCTCTCCCTCTGCCCTTCCCCTGCGCTTGCTCTCTAAATAAATAAATAAATGAATAAATAAATCTTAAAAAAATTTTTTTTTTAATTAACTTTCTCACGACACTGCTCTATCAAGCATTGTTTGCATTAAGATTACGATGACTAAGCCCTGTTCACTCACCTGGCTGATGTCTCTCTCCACAAAATTGATCTGTATAACTTATGTTACAGCCTTTTGCCCAGGCACATCTTAAATAACCCAAACCTCAACGTTTCCAGTCTTGTCCTAGAGTATTGTCCTATAGAACAATGGAGCCTACAACTTCAGAATTTGAATTCCACAGCATTTCTTCCTAGAAAATAAATTTTACTGATCTTAGCCTAAGCCTGATGTTTTGTAGATGAGGATTCTTAGTTGATTTATAATCACATTGTGAACAACATAAATAACATTCTTTAGAAGTTATTTCCCTTTTGCAGGCTTAGAAATCATTGTTACCTTAAAGTGGTTATTTAGAGGGCGCCTGGGTGGCTCAGATGGTTGGGTGTCTGCCTTCAGCTCAGGTCATGACCCCAGGGTCCTGGGATCGAGTCCCGCATCGGGCTCCCTGCTCCTTGGGAGCCTGCTTCTCCCTCTTCCTCTCTCTCTCTCTCTCTCCCTGTCTCTCATGAATAAATAAATAAATAAATAAATAAATAAAAGTTTAAATAAAATTAAATTAAAAAAAGTGGTTATTTAGAATTGTGCATGTTTTCAAAATAGTTCCCATCAAATATATCTCTGTCATTGGACTCTATTGGTACCTATTACTTCGTTCCCCTCTTATGTTAAGCCTGTCATCTTTATCTTTGCCCCCTTCCACCAATTTTTTCCTCCCAGGCCCTGTGCATGTTTTCTTTTCGTTAGGTACAGAACCATTATATGCACATTCTGAAAAAGTGCCAGTAATTTTAAGGATGATTGTGTATATATGAGTAGTATATTTATTTATAGTAAATATTATATGCTTCCTTTATACTTATAAGGTTTCCATGAATATATTCCATGTGGAATATGAAATAGGGAATATATCCCATAGTCTATCTATAGATAAAGAGATACATACACACACAAATGTATAACAGCAAGGTCATAATAAATTATTATTTCATGCCTAAAATGTGTTATAAATTTTTGGAGGCCTAAATATATTTGGAATTTTCCTTTACCTCCTTCATGCCCAAATATGTTTTATTGCCATTGTAAGCAAACTAATTTGTGCCACTCAAACACCTGATTAATGCAACAGATATTTTAAGAAACGTCAAACCCAAACATTTGTATAGAGACTATAAATAGCAGTGCTAGTTAATTTTCTTCCTTTCCTCTTTTCCTTCCTTCCTTCCATCCATCCTTCCTTCCTTCCTTCCTTCCTTTTGTTGGGGAGGAAGAATTTCCTTGCCATTCAAGGTCCTTCTAGCTGGACTAAGAATCAAATTGACATGTGACAGATTAACAGGAGAAAATCAAATTTAATAGCTTACATATGAGGATTCCACCCAGACATGGAAATTCCAGAGACAGTTGGCCAACATGAAGCTTATATGAGCTAAGGACAGGTGTATGATACAAAAGGGAGAAAGACCATGAGCAGGAAGGTAAAAGGAAGTGTTTAGGGAAAAAAAAGGTTGGGTTTTTTTTTGAAATCTCTGTCAATAGCTCTCTTCCCAGTATAGACAGGCAGTTTAGGGGGGAGATGAGTAGTGTTTCCTAAATTTGCTGGGTTTGGGTTGCTTTTTACTCAAAATAATGTTCATGCCAGAGCTGCCCATCTTGGGGTGGCCTGTCTTTCTCCCTTTCTTCCTTCCTTCCTTCTTTCTCTTTCTTTCCTTCTTTCTTTATGCCAACAAATTGGCCAATACTTTGTGATAGGCACAGCTGCAGGCGAAGTGAATACAGAGAAGTAAACAAGAGAAGGCTACTGACCTCAACAAACTCACCTTCTAGTAGGAAGAAATATGAGTAAATTAAGTAAGTGTTGACAGTGTAAAGTCTTCTGAAGAAATCTTTTTTTTCAGGGGATGTAAAATAGACATTTTTGGATAAACCAAAGCTGAAAGAATCTTTTGCCAGTAAATCTACTTTTAAGAAATGCTAAAGTTCACTCCTCAAGGTGAAGAGAAGTAATACCCAGATGTGAAGAAAAGGATGAAGAACTCTGGAAATGGTAACTCTGGAAATGTGGCCAAATATAAGAGAGTATCTTTTCTTATAATATCTTTAAAAGACAACAACCTTGTGAACATTCGTTTATAGTGAGAATCTCAGCAGACTATATAGATAGATGATTATTTCCTCAATCTGATAAAACATCTATGAAAAACGGCAACTAACATCATACTTGTTTTCAATGAAAAATTGAACATTTCCCTCAGAATCAGAACAAGGGAAAGATATGTGCTATGACCACTTTTAATGGAATCTCTTCTCCAAGCTCTGTCCATTGCAGTAGGGAAAAAATAAATGGAAGGCAGAAAGACCAGGAAGGAAGAAGTAAAACTGTCTTTATTTGCAGATGACTTGATTGTTTACATTAAAAAATTCTAACAAATCTATCAAACAAACTACTAGCACTAATAAATGAATTTAGCAAGGTCACAGGATACATAGTCAATGCATAAAAACATCAATTTTATTTCTATATAGCAGCAAGAAACAATTAGAAAATAAAACTTAAAAAACATTATACTATCTATTGCTGCATAACAAATTACTGTTAATGTAATGGCTGAAAACTCTAATAAATATGTATTACCTCACGCAGTTTCTACACAACAGGAATTTGGGGACAACTGAATTGGGTGATTTTGGCTCAAGGTCTCTCAAGGGGTTTCAGTCAAGATGTCAGCCAGAGTGGCAGGATTCTGAATGCTGGAGTGGACTGGAAGATCTCCTTCCAAGAAGGCTCACTCACATGGCTGGCAAGTTGATGCTGGCTACTGGCAAGAGTTCTGGGTTCCCTACCCCACATGCTTCTCTTGGGTGTCCTCATCCTGTGGCAGTAGCTTCCACCACAGCAAAAGAGATTAAGGCAGAAATCACAGTTTCATTTCTCATTGAGCCTGGGAAGTCCTGCTCAGTCATCCCTGAAACGTCTTCTTGGTCACACAGGTTAGCTCTATACAGTGGGGAATGCCTACACAATGGTAAGCATACCGAGAACTGAAAATCTACAGGAACTTTCTTGGAAGTGGACTATCACAGATATTATTTCTTGTAGCCGCCCCCCCCAGTTTTTTTTTAAGTATAGAAATAAACAAAACGTGTGCAAGACTCTTCACCAAAAACCACACAACATTGCTTGGGGAAATTGAAGAATTTCTAAACAAATAAATATGCTATGGGAATGGATTGGAAGGCTTAATGATGTAAAAGTGTCAATTCTCCCCCAAATTAATGTGTGATGCAAGTCCAATCAAAACCTAATCAGACTTTTCTATGTAGAAATTGACAAGCTGATTCTAGAATTTATATGGAAGTGCAAAAAGAAAAAAAAACCTAAAATATGCTTGAAAGATAATTGGAGGAAATAGACTATCTGTTTGCAAGACTTACTACAAAGCTGTGGTACACATCAAGGAAATGGTAGAAAAATAAGGATAAATAAATAGTTCAATGAAATAGAGAATCCAAAAATATATGTATTTGAGAACAGGTCTATTTGTTATTTAACAATACACCAAGGCAATTTAATGTGGAAAAAAACTCTTTTCACAAATAGTTTTGGAACTACTGGATAAATGTATGAAGGAAAAATGAGTCTTGACTCTGTCCCCCGTTTCATATGATACAAAAAAAATCAAGATGCATTATAGACCTAAGTGTAAAGGCTAAAACCTTAAGATTTCTAGAGGGAAACATAACAGAATATCCTTAGGGCTTTGGGGTAAGCAATGACTAGGTAGAAGGTAATAAACACTAACCATAGAAGAAAAAAAAAATAGAAAATATGACTTCATCACAACTGTAACCTAAAAGCATGGACTTAAGAAAATAAAAATACAAGCCTCAGACTAGAAGAAATAGACTTGAGTTTAGAATGTATCAAGAACTATTAAAACTCACTTTAATAACAATAAATAAATAAGAAACAGGCGAAAACTTGAACAGGCCCTTCACAGAAGAAAACATATGAATGGCCAAAAAGCACATGAAAATGTCAAAATCGTTCATTGTTAGACAAACACAAATTAAAACTACAATGAGATCCTACTGCACATCCTCTAGAATGGCTAAATTAAAAATAATGGCAATATCAATGTTTTCAAGTTTGTGGAACAACTTGAATTCTTGGTGGAGGGGGTGCAAAATGGTGCTACGAGTTCAGAATACAGCTTAGCATTTTGCTTGTACTTACCATACGTTTATCATACAACCAATCAATTCCACTTCTAGGAATTTACCCAGGAGAATGACAACATATGTCCCCAAAAAGACTTGTGCTTGAAAGTTTATAACAGTTTTACTCACAATAACAAAAAAAAAAGCTGGAAATAGTCCAGATGTCCATCAACAGGAGAATGAGTAAACATATTGTAGTATATCCACAAAATGGAATACTAATCAGAAATTAATAAAAGACACAGAACAACATGGATGAATCTCAAAAACATTAGGATGAGTGAACAAAGGTATGAAAGAATACATGCTGTATGATTCAATTTATATGTAGTTTACTAACAGGGAAAACAAATGCATGGTGGTAAAAAGTGAAATGGTGGTTGCTTATGAGAGGTGGAGTTTGGTGAATTGAATGGACACAAGGGGATTTTCTGGTGAAAAGTGATGAAAAGGTGGTGGAAAAGTTGTATATCTTGATTGGAGTATTGCTTATGCAGGTGGATACATTCATCAGAATTCAAGATCTGTGCATTTCTTTGTATGTAAAATGTACCTCAATTTTTTTTTTTTTTTTTTACATAAGGAAAAAATGAGAGGGCTAAACCCAGTTAGGAAATCATTGTGAAAATTCCAGTGAGAGATGATGATACCAATGGAGGTGGTGTAAGTAGTTGGATGGAAGACATGTTTTGGAGGATACAGAAAAAACTTGCTTGCCAATTGGGTGTAAGGAATGAGAAAAAAGAAAAGAATCAAGGATTACAAGGTGAGAGGTGGCATCCTCTTTGGGAAGTTTTGTCAACACTTTTCTTTGATAGTTCAGCATGCCTTCCATCAATCTTTCTACATTTTCCTCTGTTCATCTTTGTTGGAAGAGAGTTCACCATTTCCTGATTTGGCAAGTTAGGGCAAGTCTCTGACACAGTTGCCCTTAATTCCCTTCCTCCCCCTTCCCCTGCTTTGTTCTTTGTCATACCTTGGGGGCCCGTTGCTCTTCCATTCAAGCTGTGTCCCAGGCTACTTGTCAGATGACTTCTGGTTGGGTTGGCCAATGGAAGAGTTGTAGGGTGATTAAAACATATGAGGAAGAGAGAGATCAGAAGATTTCTCCTCCTCTCTCTCCATGGGAGCATGTGTCCAACAACAACAACAACAAAAATGGCGGTGTCTCTTTCATGGCTCCAGGTTCCAGGAGGAGACCCCTGCCCCTGGGCTCTCCTAACATTGCATTTGCCACTTCAGTCCGGCAGCCTAGTAATGGCTCCTGTGGTTACTAATACATGGGCTGCCTAGCAATCTCCTGTTGGCTTTCAGGCATTACCATCACTCCTGTGCCAGATTTCTTGTATTAACCTTCTTCCGTTTAAAAATCACAGTCTGATTTCTGTTTCCCTGGTTCAACCCTGACCAGGAAAGGAACGGAGCAGTAGTGGGACCTAGAAACTCTCAAGGTGGGGTCCAGTTTGCTTATGGTCTTACTTATTGTGGGTTGGTTCTCATATGCTTGAAAAACTCAACTGTTATATTTTTGTAGGAAAGGTCAACTTAATAATAACAACATCCCCTCTGCCTGAAGGGATGTTGTAAGCTGTGTTTTGGGGATCTAATTTTTCTCCTGAACATGTATAGTAATTAGTTTAGTGCTTCCCTCAAAATAAGTGTTCCATAAATGCTAGCTATCATCACCTGCAAAGTTTCTTGTACTACTATTCTTCAATAAACTATTCTCTGAAATCCTGTAGTCCTGAGGAAAATACATTCATAATTAACCTCAGACTTAGGGGTTCATGTGTAAACGATTATGTGAAGAATATGATTTAATGAACCTTACATAAGGAAGAGAGAGAAGTTTCCTAATGGACTAAAAATGTACTTGCTTCAAAATATGTCTAAAGGTTTGAGATGATGAAAAAGTTCTGGCAAGGGACGGTGGTAATGGTTGCACAATATTGTGAATGTACTTAACGCAAATGAAGTGTACATTGAAACGGTTCAAATGGGAAATTATATGTTGTATATATTTTACCGTAAGTTTAAAAGTGACAAAAATAAGCCTACAGAAAGCAGAAAATATGGGATTTGGGGATGTCTGACAAATGTATTTTTAAAGATTATGATTTAAAAATATGTCTGTATAAATGTGTGTTAGTCTGATGTTCTTAATTTCAGAGCATAATACCAGAGAAAATGTAAAGGAAAATGAGGCATACTTTATTTCTTTTCCACTTCTACCATCTGTTCACATTAGCCACAAAGCAACACCCTTATAAAATTCATTAAACTACCAAGATATAATTCAATGCGGTAATAAGTCTTCAACACAATGTACACAATTGCCAAATGACTTTGGCAATGACATCATTGTAATGGTCATAATTACATGACAATTCAGATATTTGATCATTCAAAACATCAGTAAAGTAACTATTCTTCTTTTCTGTCAGCCTCTAAAGACCTCTATTCATTCTTTATTCAAGAATCTGTGGCTTTCAGGGAAGCGAGAGAAACCCAATCCAGCAATGATGGAGACAAAGCCAGGAGAGGGTGCGGAGGATAAGGTTTTGAGGGACGCCAGGAAAAAAACACTGCAGCACGCACTTAGAGAGGAGAGGGGGAGATGAATGTGCATGAAGCCAGCCTAATTATTGGAGAGTGAAAGGTCATCAAAATCAATTTGCAGCATGATGTACAAAGGTCGTTATCAGACTCAGATTTTCTCTGCCCATTTAAAACACAATAAAAATAAAGTGAGTGCTTTAATAACTATGATTAGTAAAGAAAAAAGCATATCATCGAGCCATCTGTTTAAATATTTGTGCTACCTTAGTTTTACTCAAAACAGCATGAAAGATGAACAGCGAGGCAATTTTTTTTCTTCTATTTGTTTGCTTTTAAAATCCTGACATTTTCTCCACTGGTCGCTGAGATTTATAACACAGATGAAAGAGATCCTCTGAAATTACTGCCCTTTGAAATCAATAGCACAGTATTTGTAACGACTTTCTTTTTATTAGAGAGCACTTCATTATTATTTTTATTATAATTTTATGGGACAGTCTGGAACAGAATTCATCATTCACTTATTTGAAGTATCTCACTTACTCAGTGGCACAGATGGCCTGATCTGAGGAGATTTAATCACCCTATGTTAGGGCCGCCTTGATGCTAAGTAAATGCAAACCATAAGAGAGACAGTAAGGAAGCAAGTACAACAGTAATGTTATCTTAGGTGCCATTAAAAAGTCTCTGGAAGCTAACTGATTCAAGAACTTTGGAAGTTATAGTTATAAAGCTGGATCTTTTCACTTTCCCTCTAAATATTAAGATCATAATACTACTTTATGGGGCAGGGCTTTTGAAGTTTTTAACTATCAGTCAAAAAATACCTTTTACATTAAGACTCAATATATACACACACACAAATATTCATGTGTGTACTGAAACAAAACAATTTAAGAAGCAGTACTTGTCATTATAATATGGGAGTCATTGTGCTTTTTTCTAATCGAATTTATTCTATTTTTTTTTTTTAAATGCCAGTCATCCACTAAACTGTTTTAATAAATAGTCTGGATCCTTATATGAAAAGCAGATTCAAGACGTTCCTTTGTGTTTTAAATGAAATAATGTGTGTGAGTGCTTAGTACAGTATCTGGCACATGGTAAACATGTGATATTTATAGAAGTTACTGTGAGAACTATCCTGAATGCATTTTGTGACCTCCTCCAGTTTAAAGCAACCAGGGAATGCTCTGTCTCTAGAAGTGGCTTCTTCTGAAACTTATTTTTTTCTATTTGTTTTGTCCTGTCCTCGATCTGACTACCTGGTTCTAAAAAATTAACCAATTGACTTGATATTATAGAAGACCTAGAGTGGCAGACAGGAAAACCATAAACATGAAGGAGAGGTATCAGTGGAAGACTTACATTTCCTTTCTATTCTCAGCTTCCTGGCTCACCGACCTGTTAGACCTTATCTATATAGTCTGATATAGGCAAAAAGTTAGAAGTGTAAATTCCATAAAATTGCATCTTTATAAAAGAGTTACAAAAGTCAGTAAACTGTGACCACAAAGAAAGACAAAAAAGGGGGGGAAAGGATAAAGAAAAGTAGAAACACATAGGGAAGAAAATGAGATTTCTCTAACTTTTGACTACGTGTTATATTATTCACTTAATTTTCGCAAACCTGGAAGGAAACTTTTGAAACCTTTTAGCTAACTGAAGTATCATCATCCTTAATTTATTTGTTCAATAAATATATATTTACTGAGAACCTATGTTTCTACCATAAGAGAGTCTAAGTTTTATACATGTTTCATTATTTTTGGTTAAAAGAGGATTTATCCTTTCCAAAATGTTAAATTTTATGTCTCCGCTATGATAAACTAACCACAAATCAAGAAATGTGGAAACATGCTGTTTGTGAAATTTCCTGAAACTTGTTCTTTTAGGTGAAAACCACGATAGCATGAACTTTGAGTCAGACTAAGACAATCTTAATCTGGATCACCACCTCTGAGAACTAGGCAAAGTGCATTTTTAGGGAGATCAATAACCAAAGATCAAAAAGAGGTGACAAAAGTCAATGGGAAAGACAAAAAATGTGCTTCCCTGTTGATGCAGACTCATGTCATTTCCATTCAGAGGATGAAAAGATGAAAATGTTTTTCATTGCCCTTTGTTATTGACCAAATGCCTGTGTCTCCCCAAAAAGTCCTAACCACCAATGTGATGAAATTTGGAAATGGGGCCCTTGGGAGGTGATGAAGTTTACATGAAGTCATAAGGGTGGGGTCTCCATGACATGTGGAATTTGTGTCCTTTATAGGAAGACAAGAGAAAAGAGACCAGAGCTCTCTCTATCCCTGTCATGTGAGGACCCAGCGAGATGGTGGCTGTCAGCAAGCCAGGAAGAAGTCTCTCCAGGAAGTGAATCTGCCAACACCTGCGTCTTGGACTTCTGGCCTCCACAACTGTGAGAAGTAAATGTCTTTCGTAGGCCACCCTGTCTATGATATTTTGCTGTAGCAGCCTGGACTGATTTATATATCTTTAGTATCTGATATTTGATAAGAGTTGAAACGTTACTTGTTTAGCTTTAGCCATAAACCTATGAGATGTGTTCTCTACGCTGACCCCCATAATGACCCTAAGTAGTGACAGAAATTAGGAACAGGCCTGAAAGGATGATGGAGCCTGGCAGAAGCCTGCTGTGGCTGATGAAGGTGTGTGAGTTCGTTAGGCAGAAATGCAGTGTCAGCAGGAGCACATAACTGTAGGTAGGAAGGGGAAATGTCAAGCATGTTTCTAATTATTAGCTTTTATTTTTATAGTCATATTTTTCGCCCAAAGTGGCCATTCTGAATCCTCAAGTCCTCATTTTAAAAATGCAAGTTAATAGGAATTCCAACATAAGCTTCCGTTTATAATACACCGCTTGATGAATGTGGGGTTGATTAAATTAAATACTATTGATGTAGAGACTTTGAACACTGAAGCCTAATTACGGGGATGAAATGATCCCAAGAGGAGACACGTGGGACAGTTCCTCAGATGCTTCCCCCCTCTGCTGAACTGAAGACCGAATTTCTCATGGTATCAATCTGATTCATAAGAGTTCCAAGGTAGAAATAGTGTATAGTTGAAAGTGAGCTATCCCCCATGGCTGTGCTAGCCACCATGCCCCCCCACACACACACACACGGCTAGTGACTTGATCACAAAATGCAGGGGTCACATTCGGCAGAAAAGATTGGGCCGAGCACCGACATTCATACACTGCGGTATTTTGGATGTTAGGCACCCAGGCTCTGGAGCCAAACTGCCTGGGTTTAAATCATGACTCTGTTCAATATCGTTGTATACGACAACTGTGTCTAGACTTCCTCATCTGGAAAATGGATATACAATGTCTCACGAGGTTGTCCGGAAGATCAAATGAGATCATCCAGGGAAGCCCTAGATTGGGCCACTTCCACTTCTTGGACCTGGAATTTCCCACTTCAAAAACATGCTTGAGAAGAAGGCATTGTAGAACCAAGAATTAAAAGGAGAGGGGGAAACCATCTAGTCCAAGGGAAAAGAATGAAGCTCAGAAGGATTAAAATCCCTGCCTGGGATTCCACAGTTGTCATTAAAAATCAAAAGCCAAAGACCAATTCTTCTGATTTTCGGGGTAATCCCCCCAAGCGCTCCTGCACATGGCCTCCACTGAGGAGGAACGCTTCTCCACATGCTGACGAGACGAGTCAGTCACACTGCATAGACCCTCTTCCCTTCCTCCTTGTCCATGTCTAGCCTACGCCACTGTTCTTCACACATCTTTTATTATCAACCCTTTCAAGTTTTGCTAACACATTGTTGTAATCTTGGATTCTGCCTGAAGCCCATCAAGTTTGAAGTCAGCAGTTCTCTGGCCATAATGAGGCATTTAATTAATATTGTTGTAAAATGGGCTTTCCCGTTGGAGTAGAGACGAAGTGAGTCCGTGTCCTCACTGCAGAAGGATGTGTGTGCAGAGCTGCCTTCTGCGTCTCACCTTCCAAACGAGCCCCCCCATCGCTTCCTGAATGTGTTTTCTATTCTTTCTCAATACTGACTTGTTGGTGAGCCTGTCCTGTGAGACCGTAACCTAATTTATGGGAGCAGATGTAAGGTTTAGGAATTCTGTCACATTTCTTGATTTTTCTCTGTTAGCAGACAGATTTTAATTGTCACAAGTTGCTTCAAAAAAGTTTAAAAGGATTAATAATACCAGTGTACCTTCGCTTTCCTCCCAGCCCAGTTTTTCTTGCTTTGGTGAGTAGCTTAAGAAGGAGTAAAGAACACGTTTCGCCAGAAAACGGTTGTTTCAGTACAATAATTTGTGCTTGATGTCATATTATAGTGTTGAGTATAAATTTATCTTTGAACCATGTTTTATGAACTTTTTCCCACATAGAGTTACATCAAAAGGCTCTCTAAATAAATGATGTGCTCAGCCTGCTAGTTCTTACGTGCATACCAATTACTTCTATTGGTTTCAAAACACGTAGTCAGTACTTTAAACAACCATGATAATATCACAAACTAAAATATTCAACATCTCCATCTCGGTATGTTGTCACCAGGCAGACGACGATTAGAATTGGTAATCAGTTTCACTGCTGGTAAGTTGAGTGGCACGATGCATTTTATATCCATGCTTATGTCAAACTCAATTAACATTCTAACACAGTATATTTCAAAGACACTGACCTAATCTCAGTGAACAATGCATTTACTCATTTCACATTAAAAGCTCCTATGTTTTCTTAAGGGTTCTTAAAGCAAAGATATTTATTGCATTCATGATAATATTTAAGTTGGAGCTTCTGAAGAAATGCAGAAACAAATATACTTACTTTAAAATTCTTAGTGTAAGTGATACGTGCCATTACTATGGAAGGTAAAAGAAACTCACAAGCTATAAATCTTCAGAATTTTAAAATTATATAAAGATTCTGTCTCCTCACAAATAACATTTTAAATAGCCTGAGGTTTGTGATTTTCTTTTTTTGTATACCCTAGCAACAGAATAGTTGAAATGAATTTATGTAAGAGTGAAATTTTAGGTTATGTTTGTATGTATTTACCTACTTGTTTATTTATATGCTCATGTCATCTCCAATTATTAATGCGGAAGCCAATTAACAGAACAGGGTTCATACATAAAATAAAAAAACTACAGTGATCTATACCAATACATGCAGATATATAGGCGTATGCGTGTGGTGTGTCTAATACCTTCCTCTCTCCATTAACAACGTATTAACAACTAACAGCTTCCCATGTCAGATTATTTATTCAGAATAATAATGAGTAAATAATCAGAAATTTTAAAAATCGGGAGTTTTTCAGGGAAAACCATCAATGCAATGGTACTGATTTGAAGTTTCTATTGAGTATCAACTGTTTAAACTGGGGAAAGTCTTTGCCAACATGATGGCAGAACATCTGGATAAAAAAATGAATGGTGCTGTTTGATTATCCATCTGTTTTGTCTACACAGTATGAACAGTCATATACTAAGGAACACTGGGCCAGTTAGCACAGTATAGATAAAGCATCTCAATATTTAAAGTTATTTTGGAGTTAACATCTGGATAGTGGAACATTTTTTTCTTTACATCTGTATGTTTGCACATTGCAGAGACACAGCCCTGAGATACAAGATTACCACTGCGTTTCTTTTTAAAAGTTTGCCGTTTATAGTTCATTAGATATTATCTTCTTTTAATCATATTTGATGAAACCACATGGTGTGGAAACCCATATCAATGAAAAGCCAGAGAGATGAAAATTAAACTCTTGTATCTCAGAATAAATTTTACTGAACATTTATGGAACGGAAATGGAAAGACCAATATCGAACGTGAGGATAGCATTTCGCTCCGGACTTGTTTCCCTGGCTGAGTCAGTGTTTTGAACCTAGCCGTGACAGCCAGAATTCAGAGAAGTTTCCCACTTTGGGGGATGTAAATGTTTAATGCCATGTGGAAAGAATGTTTTTGGAAGAGGATGAAGAAAGATTTCTTTGAATTTCTTTTATTTTCTCATGTTCTTGATGGCCTTATCATCCTTAGAAGCTAGCCTGAAGAATCTAATCTTACAAAATAGGAGAATATAATGTAATTAGTGAATAGGTTGATAATATGACAAATTACAGGGGAAAAGAAATGCTCTAACATGATTTCCCCTGCAGGTTTTTTTTTCATTTTTTTCCTACAAAGTATGGCTACATTAAAAGAAATTATTTTTCTAAAGAGTGATTGCTAGATGAGAGAAATTTTGATCTACTTTCTTTATGTGCCTTAAACAAATGATAATTCTCCATAGAAAAAAATTATATTTAAAATTTAATACCAGGAGAAATATTCTTTGTCATCCACTACTCTTGCCCAGGAGGAAAAAAAAAAATCTCTTATTTCTTGTTCAGTAGTGACATTTCTGATGAAAGCATTTGTTTCAGCCAATTTATTTTTGTAGCAAGACTGATTTTATGTAGCATCACATGGCTCAGTTCAGTTGACATCTTTTTTGGTGTGAGCAGGCACATTTCCAGAACAAAACTAAGGCCCAACTTGGGAACTGAATGCAGGTGTCTTCACCAGTACGTTTAAAATGAAGAAGATCCAGGACACACTGCTTAAAACATTAGCATGGATCTCGTATAAATCCAAAGCTGCTCACCTGGCAGAAAGGTGGCACAAACCTAGGCCGAACCCACTCTAGCAGAAGATTTTATGGATGCAATTGCCTGGGGTACATTGGGCCACTCTACCCATAAAATATAATAATTAAGCTGTGGGATGTATTACACTCCAGAGCTTAGCACGTGAACTAAGCTCAGAGCATTGATTAATATTTCTCTTTATGTGTCTTGTTTTCTGTTGTTGAGGAAGGGACCTACAGGCCATCCATCATCTTTCATTTCCATTTTACTTTTATTACTACCCCTATTAAAAGGGAATCAAGAAAGCGATGAAGTTTCTTTTGTAATAAAACAATAGGAAGTCCTATCTCTTGACTGTGTTTTTTAGACTGAAATTATCTAGGGTTACTTGTATTTTTATTTGAAGCTGCTAAGCTGGAGTCATGCTGATTCGCTGTGGAGCAGGGAGGTGGGATGTGAATAACATGGCATCTACGGCTTGCCTTTTAAGCAGTGCTTAGGACTCCACCTCCCATGAACCAGGGAATTCCGCACCTTAGTAGGACGCAACTTCCATGGGCCTGGAGATCCCTGGGTCTTGAAGCTGTCTTTCCCAGACAGCTCCTGTCAAAGGCTGAGATATAAAATTCAGACTGCCTGGCACCCTCACACTCGTCTTGTACCCACATTGGCTGTACTATCATGGCTGCCTCGTGAGAATGGAGAACGACTGGAACAAAGGTCTACCGTGCATTCCGCAGATTGCCCAGAGTTGCCTAGAGCTCTCGATACAGCATGGGGAGGAAGGAGCCTGCAAGGCTTTCTCTTCTTCAGGATCCTTGCTTTAAAAATATCCCCAATAATCCATGTCATAAAAAAAATTCCTGGTGGAATTTTTTCCAAGTTCTGCAACATGACAGGTAGCAGTTATATAGAAAGCTGTCTTACCTGATAAGTCGTGCTCTGTGTTCCTTTTGAAGGCAAGCGTGTTCTCTTCTAGTCCCGTTCTAGACCAAGTGCAGGTCCAAGGCAGGGGGGAGCAGCAGATCAGCTTCCATGTCACTTCTGAAGAGTTAGAGTTTCAGCCAAAATTCCAGCTGGCTTATCTGCATTGTTGAAGTCTGGTGCTTGTCAAGAGGAGGCTAGAAGTTGCCAGCAGGAGCTCTAAAGGAAGTTGAGCAGAATGGCAGAAGCCAAACATTGTAGTCAAACAAGAGCCTGGAACAGGAATTCTACAATAACTAAGCAGGAAGATTAGGGAATGAGAAACAGGGAGCAAGACTTTTCATCAACAAGATATTCTGAATCACCCAGAAATCCAGTCCTAATAACAACAGATCCTTAGAACAAACCAAACCAAACCAAACAAAAAGCATAAATAGCCAGATAGGGAACTTATTGTGGTCTTAGGACAGGGGCAAGCATTACAGGCAGCTTATTGGCCTGTGGGTATGAAAGCTGTAATGAAATGTGCTGGATTCTGATATCCACTATCTAAATGGTTTGCCCATTTCTTCCAATTATTAAGAAAGTCCCAGGGCAAAAAGATGGAAGGTAGTGTGACCCTATGTCCCAGTTTGGTGAGACAATAGCAGTTTTTGTCATTGTCCTCGTATAATCAGCAAGAGCATCTCCTTTCATTCTGAAAAAGATTCCTGGTTTCAATGACAAACTTTATGGTCACTTCACTTAGAGGGCTCCAGTTGGGAAGAAGAGGGAGGAAATAAGCAGCCAGTCATCATCCATTTATTCAACAAATATATATTGATCATTTACTCTGTGCCCGGCTGTAGTGACACGGCTATAAATCAGATGGCCTTACCTGCTCTCCTCACAGTCAGCCAGGCAACAGGGAAGACAAACAGCTAAAAGGAAAAGTAAACACCAGACAGAGTCTGATTAAAATTAATTTCATAAAGGACAGCTAGGTGGCAATTGGGGAGCGATACCAGAAAATAATAGAAATATTCCAGAAACGTGAAATCTAAGAAATAAAGGCTGTAGAAAATAGGACGCATTACGGACCTTTTAGTCCTGGTAGTGAAACAGACATCCTGTCCCCTATTTGCACTCCACCTCCGACTCGGTAAGTACAAGTAGGCGAAAATTCCCTTTAAGAGATCTAGGACTCATTTAATCTGTCAGTCTGCCCGCCTACAAATATTTATTAGTTCCTATAATGCTCAGAACACTGTGCCCGCTGGGCGTGTAACTAGCTGAGAGACCTTATCTTCATAGAGTTGAACTGGTTGAGCTCCAGGTAGCTGGGATTCTCCCAAATATTACAGATTAGCATTACCAAATACCTAGAAGTCAAACTAAGCATATGCATTTTTTTGAAACTAGTTTCTCTTTGAAATATTTAAAAAAGAATTGATGTCACCATCATGAAAAAATAAAACTAAATTTTTTAGGCATCCTTTACTTGTTCTACTTCTCACTCTCATTTTTATGTTTAAGAACACATGGTATGTCAGGGTGTGGATGGGCAAGTACATATTTTTGTGCTTGACGACTTGGGGTATATTTTTCCAGCCCCAGGAACTGACGTCCGGGCTCAAACTTCCTTCATGGGAAATTTCCTGGCACTCTCTTGATCCATTCCCTTGGCCTCCTGCTGCCTAGGAGAGCAGTCGGTACACCCTTATCTCCCACCCAATTGGTGGTCTCTAAGAGATCAGAGAACGATCAGCAGCTATTCCTCTATCACCACCCCCCACCCCCGCCACCATGGTCTCATTAAGAGCATTCAGCCTATCTCCTCATCAGCCTCTACCTACAGACCATGCACTTTCCCTCCTGTAACAACATCCCACAGAGCCAGAGTCTTGAGGATCTCCTGAAATTGAAGTAAAATTACCGTTATCCTACACTACCATTATTAAATGCTACTATTAAAAGGGAAAAAAATCTACAGGTAACTATAATTCTTTCAAAAAAAGGAGGGAATTATTGTTTAGACTGACCTTAGTACGTAACTATATGATAAACCTCCTTGGTATAAAAGAAAAAATTACATGTATAAAGAGAGAGAGAGAATTTCAAGTCAAACACCTGATTGACTTCTAAGAGATCTCTTGGAAGCAAATGCTGAAAACCATTCAGTTCCTTTTGTTTTGATTCATGAATCACCAAGCAGGCTTCTGATCTCAATTTACTTTCCCCAATGAGAGGAATGTACATAATGGGTTGACTCAAGTATTCCAAACTAGTTAATAGTGAGGATTCCAAGTGTACATTAATAATTTTTCACTGTGGCCCACTGAGAGTGCCCTAGGATTTTAACTGCTGTGATTCCCACCTCTGGGGACGGATGACCAAGCCAGCCAATTATTGGTGCAGAATTTACCTTTTTTCTCTTCCAGGGCACCCACAACATTTAGGGTTTTGAAAAGCTGCCATGTTATTTGCAGCCAAAGAATGCTTGGTAGTTGATTAAGACAATTCCTCTGAAAACCATAGCTGACACTGATAGGAGAGTGAAAATTGGTTGAAATCAAAGGAGAAAAAGAAGAGAGTTCAAGTTCCTCCAGCCTGTGTTTATGTCTACATTCCTATTATGTAGCATAATTTTTTCCAATTTATTGAATAATTTCTTTTCTACCTATAGCATTTTGCCATATTTACCACCTCTGCTATGAACTTAGGTATTTTTCTTTAAATAAACATGAAATTAAATCACTTTTTTTATTAGCCAAATTCTGTGAATTCCTTTGGAATTTTATGTGCTTCGTTATATGTATACACATATACATTATATCTGTGAAATCATGATAAAATCATCACACATATCATCTGTGAAACACAGAATTCCATTAAGAAACATTGCTTGATCTCAGTTCCTGGACAAGAGGATTGGGGCTGCCAGATGCAGGGACGATGCGGTCGCCCATCCTCACTCGCCCAACACCTCCCAGCCAATCCCACCGTCTTTTCCCCTGAACCTGGGATTCACCTGACAGCGTCTGAGCTCATTACTTCGTATAACTGTTTTGAATAATCAGAACAGCCAAGTGAGAATGCTTGCTTGCCATCCTGACTTCAACAGTTCTCTAACAGAAAAGAGTACTCTAGTTTTTCCAAGTGTTTGCCAAGTGCTTTATGTGACGGTGACACTCTTGGCCCCTCCACAGTAATCGGAGGCGACTCAGAAGATTTTCAGGAGCAGTGATGTATGTCCCAGGTCAGTATGGCCTGGGCCTGAAGAATGCATTTCCAAGACAGTTGGCTCAGGGTAAAGATGTTAGAAATGACTCTGCCCTGAGATTTTTCTCCCTTACGTCTGGAAGCCTAGTCATGAACAGACACACAGAACACTAGTCTGAGGCTGGGTGGCTTTTGTGTTATGTGTTTGTTTCAATTTAAAAATAAAAGGAGACCTGGTTTCTTGCAAAAGCCTGCTCTTAATTTCATCAACCTCTACAGCAGATATATACATGACACTGCTACTAGGCAGGCTGGGTAGGACAGGGTAGAGATTACAGTTCCCCACTCATCAAGTTAATATTGCTGATACCTCATACCTCCCAGGCCCACCAGTGCCATTTTCCTATGAAAAGGACAGAGTATTTGAAGGATCATTCCCATGTCATCAAGAGACTATCAATTTGTCAGTGGCTTGATGGTGTTGGTTGACTGATCATGCCACAAAAGAACATTAAAAACCTTTCTTTTATATTTGAATGCTTTATCAAAGTTGTTTCATAACCAAATATTTTCAAAAAGGCCAATCTGTCTCTTTGAGAATACAAACATTTGTTTTAAAAGGGAAATCTCAAGCTGCAAAGTGAACAGTAAAAGGTAGAACTGAGCTAGAAATGAACATGACAAGGTGCAATATTCAATGTGTAAGTCAAATTTAATTTTGCATAAGAAATGAATTTCTTCAGCTTATTTTTTAATTAGCTTAAGCAAGTGCATTCAGGAGCCAATAACACAGACTTACGGGAACTGAATTACTGAAAGGGTTCGGGGCCCAAGCTCTAAATCACAGGCCTTGAGCTGATCTCATAATTAACACCGAGCCGATGTGCTGCATCAAATGCTCCAGAAATACCTTTGCCAAAGAGTGGATGGGGAACACAGCAATCGTTATACCCAGGCAGTAGCATCTCAGGGACTACAAAGCCTCGCCGAACATTGGGAAGTCAGTTACATCAACGTGCTAAGCAGTTAATGTCCTGTCAGGCACATCTGTGTTTACTACCATCAGATAGTCCCAGCTGTTCACATTGCCTCTGTTTGATGGTCATTCTGGGACCCGCGTGATGTTGAGAAGCATGTTATTAGAGAAGTAAATTCCTTACCAAGGATTGATCAAGGAGGGATGTAAATTCCAGCATGCTGGAGTTGGTTCATAAAGTTGAGGACATAGATGTGTCCTGGCCATTACAGAAGGTGAATTTATTTAGGACTCTTGATCAGGGTTTTTAGGGGTCCGTTATTGCTTCGGTTTAAATTATGCTTTCAAATCATTCCTGTAGTCAGTTTCTTTGAGGGCGCCTCAAATAGATATAAACCATTCCTTTCCTGTGGGCCCTGGAAGCAGGCAGGTGCATTGCTACTATACGGATAAGGAAAAAGAGTCATTGAGATGCCAAGAGCAACCTCTCAATCAAACAGCTTGTTGCTGAGGCCAAGTGCTGTGGATTTAAAAGAGGAAAGGTAACGTGTCTGTGCTGGGCGTCTTCCGTTTGCCTCTCTCAGATCCACTCTCTGCCCTTCTCTACCCTGCTCCAAGAGCCTCTGGGGATTCGGAGCCCTCAGGCTTCCCCTTGGGGCTCAGTCCCTGGGGTACCATGGCAGGAGGGACAGGAAGTTAAGAGAACTCTCCCTCTCTCTGGCCTGCCTCCTTTCACCTGACCACTCGGAAATGTCACAGAGCAGAGACACCAGGATGCTTTTCTTCCAGCTTTCTTTGAGCTTAGGGTGGTAACAGTCTCTCTCTGATTATCCTGAGTGCTGTACCATTCCCTGTGATCTCCTTACACCCTGCCCACATCTTTCTTCTTCTTTTAAAGCTTCCTTGAACTAACCTAGTTTGAGTGTGCCATCTTGTTAAGACCCTGGCTAACATAATATCCCTGCCCCAAATGAGCTCACAGGCTCGTTGGTGGAGAACACCAACCCTGCATAAACTCCTAGAGAACAGATCAAGACCTGGGTTATTCTGCAAGTGAGTGACACACCCTGACCCACACAGGCCTTGATACTTCACCAGGGGACAAGTTCACCAAGTCTGTGTCTTTTTCTCTGAGTTCCTTCTGCTTTCCTAGTGTATACTTTGAAGATAGAGGGAAAGAAAAAAAAAAAAACAAAAAAACCTAGAAGTCAGCCTCACTTTGAAGAGCCGGACATAATCTTTTATAAACTTCTACCATCAATCCCAGGGACTCTGTATCCCCTTTCCATGCTTGTTCTCTGTGCTCTCAGCCTTTTCTCAGACTCACAAGAAAACTTGGTCTGGTAAGTTCTCCAGACAAGAGAGAAGATCTGCTATGGCCCAACATGTTCTGGTCCATCCATTTTACTGTTAAACTCAGAAATAGTCAGGTTTAAAACTCTCTCACTATGGCTTAAACTGTACCTGGCCATTCTGGTGCACTCAAGAATTGGGCAAAAGAGTTGATTAAAGCAACTTAGGGTAAGTGCAGGAGTTTCACAAAAAATGAGAACCAACAATCGCATTTCGGTTCATGCGGTTGTATCTGGCAGCTCGTTATCAGGGGACAGGATTTGGTCTCAGTCATTCACCGAAGTGAAATTTCAAGAATAGCATGAAGAGGGAAATGCTTAGCGCTGGTGGTAGTTGTCTTCTAAATAACTTCCATTGCTCAGGATGAAGGACTTGTATCTCTCCTGGAGTGACTCAGCCAAGCCAAATGGCTCAGAATTCTCAGGAAGCTCCCACTGGGTTAAAAGAAGAATTCGTAGCTGCTCTGTGCTGCCTTTATTACTGGTTATGGACCACCTTCGTGGAACGACTCAAGGTCTCCACAGGTACAGCAGTTTCTTTTTTGGCAACTTTATTGTCAGACAATCTGCCTTCTGGGTATGTTGTTATCGCTGTAGTCAATTGATGTTCTGACATTGTTCTTGGCAGGCTTGGTTTTTCAGGGCACTGCTTCGGGAAAAACCATGAAAAATCTAGCGCTGTTTTCTACACTTTTCCTTCTTGTGTGTTTTACTGCACAAGGATGGAGGTGGGAAAATTGTACCTTTAAAAAACATGGTACCACTGAATGGAGAAAAGGAGTGACGTCCGTCCACAAAAACCTGTCATGGACAGGCTTTCCCATGAGAAAGAGCTCTGAGGTGTTGGAGTTTTAGCACAGAGTCTGAAATTATTTAGTTCACTTTTCTTTTCATCTTAGGTAGAAGACTGACCAAATTTAACTCCTATCAGAACTCAGATGTGCAAAGAAAACAAGAATACTTTATTTTGCCTTAAGCTGATCTGAGCTTCCAAACCTGTCACTATCCACACACCCCCACACCTTCATCCCCTGCCAACTCCCCATCTCCCACCTCGTGATTAACAGGAAAAAAAAAAAAACAACAACCTGGTAAACGTCCAATCCTGTTTAAAGTATAATCCATTTGGATAATTTAAGCAGCCCAGTTACAGTGTTCGGTCTTTTGACTAGGCATGTTTTTCTCTGAGATAGCTCCCGTGTCCTCTTTCTTTCCTTGTGGCGTTATCTGGGCACGTTGGTTGAACAAGGTGACTTATGAAACGTTCCAGGAGAGAGAATAGGTAGGGCCCTTCTACCCAAGCTTCCGGCCGCTTCTCATCCGTGTGCTGCTTGCTCTGAAGGTGTTCCCAGGGAAACTCTGTGGTCGGGTCACTTGTGATCTTGACCCACTTCATTCAGGGCCCAATAGCACTCTCTGGTGGATTTGACCTCGTTTGGGTTTGTGCTCTTTCTGTTGACTTCTGTGAGACATGGCTCTGACTTCCCCTTGGCCCTGTCTTGGTTATCTCCTCAGCTGCCCATGCCAGACAGCCCTGTTTCCTCACATAAGCAATCCCTCTAGCCTCTCCTCCAGTGAGACTGTACCACATAAGTCTGTCTACACCACTTAAGAACCAGGGGATGCTTGGGAAAGCTGGATATCAGGGGTTCCCTCTGCCTGGACCTGGTCCATCACTGGGTTGATATGATTTATCCTTTACTGGGGTAAAAAAGTCTCTGAAAGTCACAAATAAAGATAAGGGCAAGAAATGATCCTGACAATGTACTTAACATGCCTTCTTTTCTCCAAGATGATGCCCAAAAAGGAAAACTCAAGAGACATATATATGGCCCTATAACTCTCCCCGTTGTACTGTCTTCTATGCGTCTCCTCACACAAATTTCCTGGGATCGGAAGACAGAGAACCTTATTTGGAATGCTCACTTATGTCTTTTTAACTCCTGCTGAGCCACAGAAATGTTAGAAATATCTTTTCTGTGCTATATATAAGTAAAGTAATGCTAGCTGTGAAAACAGCCACCCCAAATCTCAGTCGCATAATAAGGTACAAATTTCTTCTCAGTCACCGCACAGTCCAATGTGGACCAGTACTGGGGACCAAGATGCTTGTGGTATGGACTTACTTGGGGACCCTGGGATCTTTCCATGTTCTGGCTCTTTCATCTTCTTAAGGTATCTGTGTTCCCCTCTGGGTCCTCTGTGTTTGGCTGCAGCCAAGGAAAAAGCACGTGCTTGGAGGAGTGTACAGGTTTGGGGCCAGGCTTGGAAGTGGTAAACATCACTCCTTCACTCTACTGCCGCATAACTACAGGAGAGCCTGGGAAACATCATCTCCCCGGGTGTCCAGGACCAATATGAGACAGGTGTGATGAACATATGGCAGTGTCTCTGTCACAGTCTAGTGATACAGTCTATTCACTGAGCCCACCAAGATTGATAGGTGGTATTATAATGGTGGGTTAAGGATTAGGAGGAGGAGATGAAAGGGATTTTCAGTATCCACTCCCAAGCTGTGAGCTTCCATGACATAAAATGAATGTATTTTACTTCAGGCTTCTTTAAAAAAAAAAAAAATTAATCTCTTTGGGCATATGGGTATCTACTTTGAGCTAGAGTGAGATCTGGTGTGCAGGCATGGGGAGAAATATTTTTTTTGAAAACTTAAAAATTACCCCATTACAATATAATTTGAATAGTTTTAATGGCCCTTTCCCAACAGAAACATAAATATGAGAATGATCTAGGGCATCAACAAGGATCATTGTGGAAAGATAAACATGCTGGTCTAGAGACCACTTAGTAAGAGGGTTAGATAACTTCTTGTCCACACACAGGGCTGGCTTCCCAGACATGCAGTGTGTATAATCACATAGAACCCTCACTCATGGGGGCCTCAGGCTTGGTTCTGCCATTGCCATCCTGAAATTCTTAATTTTTTAACATGGAGCCCATGTTTCCATTTTGCACTGTATTCCACAAACTGTGTAACCAGTAGTACCCACTTGTGATTATGCCCAGAGGAGATGAGACATATCTAGACGCTAAGTACTGTCAAACTGTACCCTGAGAAGCCCTCTGGATTTCGTGGTTGTTCCTCAGAGACCTCTCCGAGATGGAGGTGGTGTGGCAGGGGGGAATCAAGCAGATGGTCTACCACCCACTTTTATTCATCACATGCATCTGGTTTAAGCATGACATTTCATTTGAGGAATGAAGTCAGTGCTAAAAATAAGTTAAAAGCCATTGGGATACAAAATTCCTCTCTGCTTTGATCTAAAACTCAGTTTTAGGGCATCTGGGCTTATTTCCTACTTCTGTCCCTCTTTAACTTTGGGGCCTTACACAAGATAACAGCTTCTCTGTGAGTTTATTTATCTGTTAAATTGAGATAACAATAAACTAGGTATGATTATTACCTTAATTCCATAATATATGTGTGAATACTTTAAAAATAATAAGCCCCTGTATAAACAAGACATTATAATAGTGTAAAATATATTTTAAATAGGTGTCTTTATTTTTAAATATATTAATTTTTAAAACTTAAAAATGAACACAAAATCGATACTGTAAGGAAGTGAAGAAAGAAAGAATAGTGCCTATTCGATTCTATATTCCTTGGTTATTTACTGATTATAGGCCTTACATGACAGGTCTTATTGGTAGGACTGTGCTGTCAACTCAGTAGAAATATTAAAATTAAATGAGCAAGATATCAGTCAAATGTGGCTTCCCAAGGAGTGCTTAATTAAATGGCATTTGGTACTTAAAATGTTGAGAAACATCGCTTCTGTTCCTCAGTACTCTGGAGTATACTAACAGAATTTGAATCCTGGAATTCTGCAACAGATACTTCTGAAGAAGAGGTACTTCAGAAAAGACCCTCCCAGCTGGTGCATTCATAATTCTGGAGCTTCTGGACCCTCTGTGGCCTTCAACTTGGTGACTGAGGAAGACAAATCCCATTGGTCTCTCTTCCTTGGTTTTGGTCCTTGAGCCACACCAACACAGTGAAATGAAAGCCCTATCCAAGGGAAAAAGACTTTCTTTCTAGAGCAGAGTTTCCTTTATTCCTTTCCAATGGATCTCATCCCAGTTTTTCAACACCTTCCCATTTCAGAAGGCTCTTCTTGAACAGGAGACAACTTTAAATCTCTCAGCAGTGGCTTGGGAGCGAAGAGGGAGTGACAAAGTAATAGGGAGGAATTTGAAGGAGGAAAAAAAAGAAAAAGGAAGCTATTCCAAAGAGAAAATAAGCCCTAGAGGAAACCAATTTGGAGAGTACTCTGTTGAGGCAAGGAAGAGCCCTTCACCTCTTTTCTTTTCCCACTGTCCTTAGTGTAGTGGCCCTGTTGTCTTTGCCCTTGATACACACACATCAGAGGTATCCTGGTTGGGGGCCAGATGAGTTGCAAATAAGAGAGGCAAAGCCTGCCTTCTCCAGAGAAGTTATAGTATACAGTCAACATACATAAATGTCTGACTAATTTTGAAATAGTATTCTTTTCCTGCCTTCCTCTTGTGTTAACAGCTCCAGTATGCAAGCAGTGGACCTGGGGTCACATATGACTTAGAAGAAATTGCTATGTTGGCTTAATATTAAAGGATTGTCAGAGGAGTTTATTGGTAGGGAAACTAAAATCATGACAATGATAATAATATAAATCTAACAGTTTTGAGCATGTACTATTACTTATTAGACTAGGAACTGTTACATTAATTATCTGAACCTTCGTGACAATCATTACTTTAGGTATTATTATAATAACTACTATTATTTTCCATATTTCCCAGTGAGAAAATTGAAGCTCAGAAAGGTCAAGTGGCTTATCCAAAGCTGCACAGCTTGTGCCTGGAAAGGGTCTGTTCTTTTGCCCCGGATTCCTGAGCGTCAAAGTCCACACCCTTAGCCTTGTCTTTACTGCTATTTTCTGTGCATAAAAATCACATGGCTACAGGAACCACCAAAAGATAAAAAGACCAGTAGACTTGATAATCCCAACTTTAAATTTATATCTAGAACTACAAAAGAGCAAATGTACTTTGGCAATTTTCTGGTGAATTTGATCTCTGACTAGAGCCAGAGCAAATTAATCAGTCCTACCCGCTGGCTTGGTGATTACTCATTTCTTACTTCCTTTGAACAGAGCCTCAAAGCTGTTAGAGCAGTCCTCACTCCTGGTGGGAAGGGGGTGATTTGCCCAACTCTCCCGTCCTTCAAACTGGAAAACGCTCCAGCTACAATCTGAATGTGTATGCTGGTCCCACAGTCCTACCAGAGGGCTTTGTAGCTCACAGCTGCTATTTTTTACGATAGAAGCTATTTGCGCCATCTTGAGAGGTCGTGTAGCTCAAGCATTCGATATCAGTGACGCTTAATCATACTTGGGTCACGTTTTTATCAGCATGTAGGAGTTTGTCTTTCAAAGAGTTCATAAGAAAATCTTCTATTTTGACCGTGTCCTTGATTCAAACAGGAAAAAAAATAGCTATACACATTTATGACCCTCAGAGTATAATAAGCATTTGAAGATACACGTACCAGTTTTCCACCAGAATCCCTAGCACAGAAAGCCCCTCAGAGGTTTAAACAAAAATTCCCTCCTAGACTCTAAGGTCCATGAAGACAGGGAGGATGGAGGCCTGGCTCACCATCGAATGTTCCAGGCTTAGCGTGGGGCCCAGCGCACGGCAGGCAATCACCAGAGTCTTGAAAGTGTAAATACACAACTACACCTCCTACTCATTCTCTTCATAGCCTCTTTCCCAAATTTGGAGACTGGCACTGTGGGCTCATCGGGAAGAAATGACCCATAGTAACTGATTCTAGTTTACAAAATCTTGTCCCGGGGATATTTTTATAAACTGAAATTTCTGTTCATCAAATCACTCCATCAGCCAGTCTCGTTGATGAGTGATTACCGTCAGAGCGTTGAGCCACATACACGTGGTTCTGACCTGAAGGAAGGCTATAATCTCCTCTGTGAAGTGTGTTCTTTTTGGCCTCCGCTGGGTTTTGACCTGCTTCTGACGGTCACTTTAATAGGCTGTCTGTCTAGATACTCTGTTTTATAGAAAGAAGTTTTAGTAAATTTGGGATTGATAGGCTGTTCTAAAAATAATAATTAGAGCTTACTATGTGGTGTGACTTTGTGTCCATAATTTTTCCTTTTAAGCCTTTTATTTTGGTTTCTTAAAACTCCAAAGCTGATTTTTAATTTCTTCTACTTCATCACGTGATGCAGAAGCACTCCCACCCTGCAGATCCCGAGAGGTAGGTAGTACACATAACAGAAAAAAGAAGGAAGTCGCAGAGTATACTTTTTTTTTTTTTTTTTTTCCCCTCCTCAGGTGCTCTTACAGACCTGTCCTGATTTCTTTTAGGCTTGGGGCCTATTTTCAAGGCTGCACTCAGCTTTATGTAATTCTAATAGTTCCTTCTTTCCATGAGCTCTACATTACACATTTTAATGCCTAATAAATGTTTCTGCCATTCTCGTCACTATGGCTTTCTTACTGCGTTTGTGTGCCTTAGTAAGTGCAATGGCAGAATCTCATTTCTTTGAATAGCTTCACAATTTTCGCGCACCTACCATAAAAACAAGCAAATTGACACCCTGCCAGGAGTAGCCAGAGGAGATCTTAGAAGAGAGTTCATAATGACACTTTTGCCATATTGCATGCCTGTAAATAATTCATTAAGTCAACCACCCTTTTGTTTTAAGCAAACACAAGCAGATGCCTTTTTAAGCTGGATGCAGACAACAGTCTTCAGAAAAAAACATTATTGTAATATGACACTTGAAAAGAACATATTTGCTTTATTGATTTTTGCAGTGGTAATACACGGTGATTACTTCTGTTCTCCATTTTGCCTCACTCCTGGGCTTTGTTCTTCACTCTTACTATTTTACACTTGTGTGAATATGTGTGAAATTTCACTGTTACCAGTGTGGAAAGGTAATGAGATTAATTCATCATCAGTCAAGAAAACCCAGGCGATCTATCTGGTCAACATTGTCTGCCAGCCTGTGATGTTAGCACCACAAGCAGAATTCTGCTGAACTCTTGATTCAGAAGAATATATGTTACCAGCTTATTAAGGGAAATGCAACAATTTCCAAAAGGGAAGCATCTCTGTCATATTTAAAGGGTTTGTGAGTCTTTTAGATCAACCCTATGTATATGTAAGAGTCAGAGTTTGGGGCCAAAAGTCATTATACTGGTATTTTCTAAAAGGTAAGATTTGTCTGTGCTGACAGGACAATTTGCTTCTTGAATTCGTGTACTTACTTATTAATATCCTATGTTGTTCCAGGAAATACTTTGTCTGATTCACCCCTTGAAATGGTTGTTTTTAGAATCTGTATCCAATAAAATGACTCATATCGGTTAGTATAGTAGTTCATAATCTCAGCTGTACATTAGAATTACATGTGTGAGCTTTTATGCATTACATATGCCCTGCTCTCAGTCGTTTGATTTGATTGGTCTGAATGGGCCCCAGGCAATAGAGTCTGTAGAAGTTTCCCAGGTATCTCTTTTCTGCAACCATGCTGAGAACTGACTCAGATAATCTATTGACTAGATAGTCTCATTGATTTGGGGATGGTCCTCATAACTGGGAAATTCTGAACATGACTGAACATAGATATTAGCAGACAGTGGATTTTAATTATTATCATCATAAAGATATGTACAAAATTATAGGATGTTGGAACTAGAAGCAAAATTGGAGAGATGCCTTCTCCATGGTATAAATGAATAAAAATCCCAGGCGATCCCAGAAGATTGCAATGCTAATTAGAGTTAAGTCCAAATTAGGGTCCATATATCTCAGATTTCTGGTCCAGTTATTATTCTGTTATACATAAAATTTGCGTTGGCTAAAGTAGAGATAAATCTAAAAACCATTGGGTCTAACAGAGAGAGGTCAAGAGATGTACAGAAGAGGAAGGAATCAAGGGGCTTTTGAGAAACAATACCTCAAGTCTGGAAGGAAACAGAGAAAAGACACACTGGGGAGGTTAAAGAGTTAAGGGTGAGCTACCAAAGTGGATGCTGAACAATAGCAGTATAACATCAGGAACCCAAGACAGAGTCCAGACTAAAAGAACTTAGAGTCTATGTAAATCATTTATGAACAGGCACAAACTTAGAGGAACAATAGGTTGCTCTTAGAACCAACTGAGGTTGCTTCTTAGAATCTATGAATGGCATGCTGCCTATAAACACTCAGATTAGATTTAGAATGTAGATTGGCTTGGGCCATAGGCCAAGACAAGATGGCCAGTCAGGCTAGAGCCAGGCAAAGATGGGTGTGGGAAGCTGTTGTTGATAGTCAACACAGCTCAATAGGAGCTTCAATACCTTATATAATCCTTGGAGGAGACCTTTGTAAAGGAAAACCCTGACCAGATGTTCTGATTTTCACCATTAGTGAATAGATTGGAATATTAGTACAGGCTTTATTGGTTCCTTCAAGGCCCTCATGGTGATTAAAATGAGTGCCAGATGGCTTTCCTGACGTAGATAGCTAAGGAAACATTGCCCATTGGCCCTTTTCTGTTATAATCTAAAAGAAAAATAGTAAAAATAAAATTTTGAAAGGATCTGCTATTACTGTCATAGGAAATGCTGGTATGATATTCACTTCAGTAAGCTTATTATTAATTTTTATCATTCTATGGATTATGTACATTACACATACATATAACTTTCTTGATATTAACCTAATAATGCAACTTTATCTCCTTTTCTTTGTAATACCTTATAGTGTACATTTGCCTTCCTGAAAAACACAGAAGTCTTAGAAATGAAATATTGTGGGTGAATGGATAGAGACGAAATAGCAGCATAGCTGAATTGTTTTAAAAAATGGATGGAGTAAATATATACCCTCTTTATATATTTTATTTTTTAAAAATCTGTATTTAAGAGGAATCATTTGTTTCATGTACACAGAGTTTCCAATTGTGTGTTCATGCAGTAATGGGTTCCAGAAAAGAAAATTTTAGATAGCATCATAATAACTCTTGACGTAAAACTTGATAAGTTAGATGGAATCTTTATACGCACTCCTAGCCACCCCACCCTGTAACTTAGAATCACGTATAGTTAGTTGTTTCTAATTCCTTTGAAGAACTAATTCAATAATATAATCCTCATGCTTGTGTGTCTTCCAGAAGTCAAAGCTTCAAGTGTTCAGGTAGCCATTTGAAATGGTCTTTCTGTAGCAGAAAGTTCTGTTTCAGCACATTTGGTTAGAGAAATATTTAAGAATTCCATAATTCATTTTAGCCCTAGGCATTAGTAAAAGTCTAATCTTGATAGAGTTTGAAATTGTGTCATTTATGTGAGATCTATGGTACACTGCATTTTTTTTTTTTTTTTTGAGAGCAAGAAGAACAAGCACTGAAATCTCTTTCAGAGAGATTTACAGCATTAATAACCCTAGGCTATTTTAAGTCACACTCAATCTTTATGGAAGAAGTACAGAGATTATACAGCAATGCTTCTATTTTTTTCTCCTAGAGTTGCAAACTCGTGTTTCACATATAAGTTATTAGAAGAAAACAGTACGTTCACACTTCAAGAATATGTCTAAGATCATTACTTCCTTTTCTTTATTCTTTCCATCTGTGCTCAAATGTTCAATGAAAAAGAAACAAAAACAAAAACAAAATAACAGAACCACTCCACTGAATCCATCAAGTCCAGGTGGCAGGGCCTGAAATTTAAACTTATTTTGCGGTCAGAAGTGCACAGTCTTCCACATAAAGAAAATGGGTCGTTAGTTTTGTGGGAAGAGACTGAGAATACCTGTAGATGGAGTGAGATTCTAAACACATGCATAGGAATTTTACAGCAGCGTTATTAATAACAGTCAAAAATCGGAAGCAGCCTTCAAGTCCATAAACAGGAGAATTAATAAATTGTAGTATAATCATAACAAAATATCCCTCTACAATAAAAAAGAACAAAGTGCTGATACTCCCAACAATATACTGAAGGCACATTAGGGAACTTTCTGCAATAATGGGGAGGTTTGATATCTTGCTAGGAGTTGGGGTAACACGGATGCGTGCATTTTTCAAAATTAAGAATGCACATCTTAGCTGTGTTCTTTTTTCACTGTCAATTTTGTGTCAAAAGACTAAAACTGTAAACAAACATCGAAATCCAGCTAATGATATGCATGATGAAATATTTGGGGGAAAGTGCACTGGTGTCTACAATGCACTTTGAAATGCATCAGAAGATAAGATGGATTGATTGATACTTAGAGGGATGGAGAGGCAGATGGATGGATGAAAAAGGAAGTAGAGTGTTAATGGTAGACTCTAGGTGATGGGTATACAGATGTTCATTGTAATCTTCTCTGAACTCTGCTGCATATTGGAAAAATGAGAGAGAAGAGTCAGTCTTGAAGAAAAAATTCACTACAAATCTATAGGTGATTTTCTCAAGAAATTTTAGCCTAATGAATGCTGTTTCATATATTGAAATACATGAAGAGGTCACAAAATATAGAGCTCGAGTATCAGCGTTAGCCTGAGGGTGGTTGAATTTAGGACCTTATCATGCATGTTTGAATTGTGAATCTTACTAAGGTAAAACACCAGGATGTTTTTTTCTACATAATACAAGCATATTCTTAGGCTTTCTACTTAAAGTGCACCCCATTAACTGATGCTGAGTTTTTCTAAATTAGAAACCAAAGAGAAATGAAAACATTTAGTTCCCAAAATCTCCTACTAGATACAAAGTCTTTTGTTTGTTTTTTTAGGCAAGACTGGTGTTTGACTTCGTGGGAGAAAAAAAAAAAAAGACTTTCTATTCACCCTCTCATAGAAAACACCCATCTAGAAATGTTACACGTTCTCTCTGCTGTCAAAAAAATCTGGTCATGGGACTTTTCAACAATAAGTAAAAATACACTGATTTATCTGGAGCCTGGTTTGTCTCAACATGATTCCTTCAAATACCTCATTACTAAGTTGCTGTTTAGTTTCTTGAAGGCTGTTGCCATCTGTAATTTTCATAGCTTTTAGAAAATGAAGGACAGTCCATATGTGGGCTATGGAATGATTGATAGTAGAGTCACGTTTTTGCAGTTTGTGACAAGAATGACAACTTTCTCAAGACACTGTTCATTGTAAGCCAAATTCAACGCATCCTTCCCAATGTTGCTTTTGACCTCCATTTATCTGTTGCTGAATAAATGATCTTTCATAATTTATTTTAATTTTATAAGACAATATTTTATATTGTCTTATAAAATACCAGATCTTTATGTAATGTCTCCAACCTTTAAACCTCCTTGGCTATTCTATGGCTCTGACCCTGACCTGCAAGTTCGAGGATAGAACTGTTTTAGCAGCAACTGGAATCTCTGCCCTCAGTTTGTACTGGTTTATTACTGATAGGGTGTAAACAGTATGTAGTTGCTTTGCTGTAATTTCTCAGGATTGCTCCTAACAACATTTACCTACACCTCTATTAACAGCTAAGGAATTTGGTGCAGATTTACTGACAATAATAATAATAATAATAGCGTTTGTCCATTATGGTCCAGGCATTTTGATGGTTAACTAATCTGCTATCTTTTTCTTTCCTTCACCGTATCTGTATCTTAAAGAGAAAAAGAATTGATTTTGTGCCCAGTACCCTTTCATCCCCTTTGCCCCGGATTTTCTATGCCAGAGAGATAGGGCTCCTTGGAAAAGAAAAAAGTTTCATCAGGCAAGAGACACAGCCACTTATGTGTTATTTATGTGCTATGATTTTTTTTTTTTTTGATGAGAAGACAGTTGGGATGCCAAAGATGGATAGTCTCAACATATGCTCTATTTAATCTCTTTGATTGTTAAAAGTCAGACTGCAAAAAAAAAAAAAGCCTTTTTTAGTAGCAAGAGTAGAAGCTTCTATATAAATTAACTGAAATAGTATTCAGTTTCTACAAATAGCTTGTAATATATCCAAGAAAAAAATAATTTCCTTTCATCTGTCATTAAAAGCCATGAACCTTGAGTATATAAATGAATCACATGTGCTCCTTTATCTCTATTCTATCCTGTACTCTTTTATCTTTGCTTATAAATAGAAGTTTTTACATGAGAAAAAGCTTCATGATTATTCTGATTTATTTAGTACCAAGTTTATGTCTATGCATGCCATTTTCATGTGCATTCACACAAATCTTTGATTCAATTAGCCATCTGGAATAAAGAGCCTTTCTTTTCCGCAATATTAGGTATATTGGGGACTTGAGTTTTGTCTCACTGTATCATTGTAATCTGATTTCTCCCCCTCGTTTATATAATATATGGTACATTTTTGGTTTATTCCATACCCCCCATCAAAGTTTGTTTTCATAATACAGTGTTTTAAACCAGAAGGGACCATTGAAATTTCTAGTGCAGAACTCGTCTGATTACAAAGAATGAGATCCAGAGCTATGAAGTGAAACTTAGAACCCATATATCCTGACTTCTAGTCTAGCTGTCTTCTTTTTGCAGAGCCATATGTGATTTTAAACTATTCTTATTCATCCACTGCTGACTTTAATCCACAGGTAAGGCAGCTATTAATTTTCTGTAAATAAAAGAGATGAGTTGGGTACATTAGGATTTTAAAGAACTTCTTTGGAGTTTCTTTCTCTCATGGAGTTCAAGAATGTAACTTGAAAACTGAACTTTGTAAAGTAATTAGAAAGGCACTGTGTCATACCATCTCCTTCCTTTTCTCTCTTTCTTTCTTACATTCCTTCTCTCTCTCTTTTTCTTCTTCTTCCTCTTTCTCTCCCCACCCCTCACCATACGACTATACTAGACACTAAAGATGGATGAGGCACAGAACCTGCTTTGAGGAGTTCATCCTCCTTAAAGAAGACAGAGAAGTAAATGTATACGATGTGTGAGCTCAGCAAAAGAGAAGAGAGACTTAGAAGAATGACCTGGGAATGCTTCCTGAATGAGGCACACTTGAGCTGAATCTCCAAGGATGAAGTGGGATTAGCATGTAAAAAAACAGAAGGGATATCTTGGTAGATGAATATCATTTGCAATAGACAAATAAATGCTAAGCCAATAAATTTTCTTTTTATATCCAATCTGATAGTCCTTAAAGGACTGCCACATTTGCTATCACAAATATGCTCACTATATTCACCTTTTTCTTCTCACCAAATATATGTAAACAGCAGTTGATACTAGACGAATTGGAGGGGGCGGGGCCCCAAGAGGAGAACACGGAGAGATTACTGAACGTGGAGTCATTAAGACCCACTATCAGCTCCACTCCTCTCTAAGTTTCTGACCTTGAAAATATCATTTAACTCCTCTCAACTAATTTAGTCTGTTCAACCTTTAATTGAGAGAATAATATCTTCTTTGTAACATATAATGGTGAATATCAGATGAGAAATAGGGAAGTACTATAGAAAGTATATAACATCATACAGATAAGCTATTGTTATCTACATGTAATGTACCTATAACAGCTTTCTGTGTGTGCCAGTAGCGCTCTGTTCATCTGATGGAGAAAGTTGGGGCCACATCCCAAACTGATAAACACATATCATCCATTCACTATATAGGATTTGTACTTTTCCTTTACACTTCTCTTAACATTGCTAATATTTAATGTTTACTTTTTCTGTTAGGTCTGAAATTGTCCTATTTACTTCGATATTCCTGTACCTAGTAAATTTCCCAAGAATACTCTGAAAGGTAGAAATCATCATAACCCTCACTATATATTTCCTGCATAAAGAATGGAATTTTTAAGCCTGTAACACATAACCAACTGATCAACTTTTCCCTAGCTCCATAGACTTAATGTTTTAATTTATTGTACACAAAACAATATTTGTTAGAAAGGTGAATTTTCATGGGTGTTTTCAGACGGTACTTTTGGCCACCTGTGATCCTTTCTGAATATGCATAGGAATACTCTTAGCCGCATTCCATTTCTTCAGTAAATATTTGCTAGATATGTAGATATGTGTAATACAGAGTTATAGCATTGAATTATACAGAGAAATAGGAAGTATCTAATAGGAGCCTCCTATCCCATATAAGTGATCTGACCATACAGATGTGTAAGTGTGGAATGAGGAATTCAAGCCAAAATAGCACAGTAGTTCAGAGGGAGGAGAGATGTGGGGTGGTCAGAGAATGATTTCATAAAGAATTATAATAATAGCTACCTTTTATTGAATGCATGCTAAGTGCCAGGCATTGTTCTAAGCTTTGTACATATATGAACTCATTTGATGCTTGCAACAACCCTTGAATTAGGAACCATTCTATTCTCCTTTTAAATACAAGGAAATTGTGGCTGAGTGAGGACAAATAACTTGCTAATAGAGCTGAGTCTGAACCGACAGTCTTATTCCAGCAAGTCCATTCGTAGTTACTCTCCTGTGCCTCCTCCAGTACAACAGTCAGGGCTGCGTCAGGTGTGACTGCTCAAATGAAGAATGGGGGAAGAGTGAGGAAGAGCATGGAGGTGAGATCAGAACAGCCCAGGTGGAATGTAGGGTTCCTGCTGAAGAACGGTGGAAGTCTCGACTGGAAAGTTCAGATGAACTCACACCAGGAAGCCTTGAGTGATAAGCTAAATAAATAGATCAGGTTGTTGAGGCAGTGAAGATAGGTTACCACATTTTCAGTCTAGCTTGAAAACATTAACATATTGGTGTGCAGAGGTTTGCAAGAGCTCTGTACCTTCTGGCCTTTGAGTCAACCTTTATTTGTCCAGAAAGAAGACTGTGCCCATCTCTGTAAACTCTGCTATTGGCCACTGCACCAGCATACTGCTGTCATCCTAAGAGCTCCTGCTTTCCATTTGGGCCTCCAAGAGGTCCAAGGCTAAGCCAATCCATGACTTTGAACCCTCTGATAAGAGCAGCAGTCAAATCTGCATGAAACTTAGGACTTTACCTCAAGATCTTTAGACAAAGGACGGAGTCGAGTATAGCTAGAAGCTGGCCTGAGAACGAATCCCATGCACAAGCTAGAGCGCAATGGCAATAATAAATGGAGCTCACACCTTCATGATATCATTGACTTCCGAATCCCACATGCCTGAAGCCTACCCAACTTCTGGACTTTTCAGATATGTGAACCACTATATTTTCTTTTTTATTCAAATCGATTAGCGTAGACTTTATATTATTTGCAATAAGAATCACCCTAAGTAATACATTGCCCAGTGCTAAGAATAGTCCCTTGATTTTAGGACATAGAAAAGCTCTGCCTAAGCTGGTGACATAGCTCCTAATACTGTGTCCATTTTTTATTTTTATGACCCCCTCTTCATGACCTCTTCACCAGGACAAATCCCAGTGATTTTTCATAGTTTAGCTCCGAAGCCCCAGGTCCCAAGTCCATATCTTCTTGGCCAGGACTGCTGAAGTCTCTGTAAAGCTGTGGGTGCCTGAGGAAAGTCTGTACATCATACCCAGGGCTTTCACATCGAAGTACCCAGTGGAGGCCTCATCCTGTTCAAAATGACAAATTAAAACGAATCCCAGAGCTTTTTTCTCTAAGAACATAAGACATGTTTTCTTTCTGAACGTTTCATTGCACTGTCTTCAGAATCAAGCTCTCTAAAGAATGTTATTATACCTTGAGCTTCTTGACACATTTCCTAATAATTTGAAGCTTCTGACATTTATACAATAAAAGATTGCGCGTCTGGAAAAAAAAATCAATGAATCTTTTTGGCAATCGTCCTAAATCTGTAGAGATTAAATTCACTTCCCAGACACTGCTATTCCATATCAAACACAGAGTCACGCAGTATAATTAAGATAGTTGTAGAACCATATATTTCATACCCTAGCTGTCTGCTTTAAACCATCTTGGGAAGTTCAGAAATAATAGGGAAGCTACATCTTAACCAGAATAATTACATTTGCTAAGCAGAATGGGATGAGCAAGAGCTACGTAAAGGAATAAAATAAATCCACCAGAAAAACCAAGAATTGCTACATTCATGCTGATATATAAACCTTGCTGAGAAAGAAAGAAAGAAAGAAGAAAAGGAAAGAAAGAAGAAAGAAAGGAAAAAGAAAAAGAAAGAAAGAAAGAAAAAAGAAAGAAAGAAAGAAAGAAAGAAGAAAAAGAAAGAACGAGAAAAGAAAAAATGCTCACTTCCAGTTAACAACTCCCAGGAGAATGGCAGCTATTAAGCCCTATTGGTTGGTACTTACCAGATAGAGCCTGAACAATTCATACAGAAAAATTAACCATAACATTCCTGTTTATTATTACTTTAGCTGAGAGGTGGTGACATTTAACAGTTGTGCACTACCTCTATCAATCAGCAGGCTAGAGATGTTCTCAGCATGGGAACAGGACTCCTTGGAAACCATGCTCATCCAAGCAACCAGCTGTCAGAATTCCTCAAATTAAACTGTTATTACGGTAGCATTCATTAGTCAGTTACTGGCTATTAAGATATTTTTATATTGGCACCATTGACAGTGGCTGTTGCTTTTTAATATGCAAGTTATACATAAACATGATTCAGTAGTTCGGGTGAGGACGGCAGAGTCTCGTAGAACTCAGTGTCCCAGTTTAAAGGCTGCAGCAGAGGGCTCTGGTCTTACCCGTGCACACACGAAATTTCTCTGGGAAGCTGGATGTTTGTTCTGGTGGTTGAAGTGGGGAGAGGGGTAGTAATAATATATTTCCACACTAGTGTTTGCCCAGCCAAGTGATAGGTCAACATCAGAAATTACAACTCCGAAAGCTGTTACTGAGCCCCTGATGACAGTGGTTTATGCTGCCCCAGCTTGACGGTTGGGATTTCCTTTCTGTCTGCACGCCTGGGCGCGTGTTTAACTTTGGCTTGAAATCCCCAGTCAGACAAAGGATGTCAAATGGGGTGTGTGGAGAAGTAAGGAGGAAAATCAGTATACAAGCTCTGATAGAAAAAAAATGGGACAAGAGTTGGCTTCTTACTCACATAGATACTGTCCTTGGCATTTGGAGAGGTTATTAAGCCTGACTTTTAGCTTCAGGGCAAATTGAACCTAGATCATTTTATTTCAACTGGAAAAAGAAATGTGTGGTAAATACCCATTAGCCTAGAAAGATTGATATATTACTGATATGCCTAGCACAAACTCATTCATACAGAGAAACCACGGACACTCTAGGCTTGCCCTCCCTTCCCGTGAATCCCCAAATGGCAAATAGAATCCTAGTCTGTTCAGTTGACATGGAGAGGATGTAGTCCAAACTGTTTATTCCATAGATGAAGGAAGCACAGTTCAATGGATTAGGTAACTGGCGTCAGCCTTAAGATTACTCTTCTCTATTTTCTGAAACACCCTGAAGCTCCCCATTCCACCCAGAAGACAAACCGTCTCCCGGTCCTCACATGCGTGAAGATGCCGACGGACAGTATACGAACGGTCTCTGTGTCTGCTCTGAGCAAGTGTGGGATTAGTCATTTTCTCTGAACAGGAATCTGACGCTCCCCGCCCCTGCCCCAGGCTCAAACCTGGAGTATGGCTTGATTTGGTGGGCGGGAATGAGTATAACCTGGTGACATCGTAATAATCGTTGGTAAAAGTATTCAGTTTTCAGGAATTTCATGTGCCATTGGCATCACATTAATAGCTGAAAATGGGCTATGGTGGGACTGTTGACACCATGGAATTTGGCTAATGCTATCAACTCTGTGGTGGTGCCTATTGTTTCTTCTGCAGATGAAACTGTTACCCCTTTATCAGCATTCCGCTGGTCCGTTGCTGACTCTCCGTGACTACATACAGACACAGGGGAATGGGCTCTGTGGATGAACACTGCCACAACCACCCTCTGTAAATTCACCCAGTAAACTGTTACTCGGTACCTACCATCTTCCAGGCACTTTGGCCACCTCCTACCCTTGCACCGGCTAAGTAAGGACCGGCATTCAAGCTGCTTTCTGCCTGTGCATCTCAGTGCAGGCCTGCATCTACCTGGAAGGAGGAAGACGTCTTTCTAAATACCTCAAAGGGACTCCTAGAGCTGTGGGTCTTTGGGACAGGCTCTGCAGCCCTTTGTCAAGAGGGGCACTTTTTCTTCTGTTCCTCGAGAGAAATAGGGACCAACATGGGTGCTCTGTATGTGCTGAAGACATGGTAGTGAACGAATCACAGTTGGGGTTGCAGAGCTCACCTTCTAGAACAGGGACAAAATGAACATGATGCTTTAAGAAGGGAACACAGCTGGGCGCCTGGGTGGCTCAGTTGGTTAAGAAGGGAACACAGCTGCCAAGGAAATGGAAGGTGGAGAGTCCTAGGAGGGGGGCTGCTGGGCGTCAGGAACTCAAGCCAGGCTTGTGTGGTCTGGGGAAAGAGCCCTCCAAACAGAGCGAGAACAAATGCCCAAAGTGGAGACTGACTGAGCGTTAGTCAAGAACAGAAGACGCCGAGGGTGCCTGGAGCAGAGTCAGAAGCTCAGAGGGGAGGGTACAAGCTGGGAACACAGAGGTAAGCAGGAGCCTTTGTTGTCCGTGGAACGGGATTTGGATTTTGTTGTACGAGTAGTGAGAAGCGACTAGAATGTGGTAAGCAGAGAAGTGATTTGCATTTTTAAAAGATCACTCCGGCTTTGGTCTGGAAATGAGATTGTGAGGAAACGAAAGTACACACAGGAGACCGGTTACAAGACTGGATGCCGGGATGCCGTTCTCCCACATCTGAGTGCACCTCCCCCGGATGGGACTTCCTCTTTGTGTTTTAATTTTTATTTATTTCAGAACCTTGCTTCGGAAGCCCAGCCCCAGCCTCCTGACTCAGTCAGTCACCACTCACCTGCCCGGGGACCCAGCTCTTACCCTCGTAAGTGTTCAGGCTTTCCTTGAATTTTTGTCTGAATTACTAATTATTAAAAACTTATCACGGCATTTTTACTGGAAGAATTCAAAAGATAATTTACGGAGCGCGGGACACTTCAAACAGAATGCCAAGGCAAAGGAAAAACAGGCCTGTTAGATGGCAACATTGTTTTTAGTTGGAGACCTTACAGTGGCCTTGCTATGAAATAACAACCCTGGCAGGGCTGAGGGTCTAAATCAGTGACTCAGTCCTGGAGGCATGTCAGTGTCACCTGACGGACTTTTAAAATTACCTGTGCCCGGATCCAACCCCCAGAGTTTCGAATTTCACTGGAGTGTTTTAAAAGCTACCGGGTAATTCTTTTTTTTTTATTGTTATGTTAATCACCATACATTACATCATTAGTTTTTGATGTAGTGTTCCATGATTCATTGTTTGTGCATAACACCCAGTGCTCCACACAGAACATGCCCGCTTTAATAGCCACCACCAGGCCAACCCATCCCCCGACCCCCCTCCCCTCTAGAACCCTCAGTTTGTTGTTCAGAGTCCATTGTCTCTCATGGTTCGTCTCCCCCTCCAATTTCCCCCCCTTCATTCTTCCCCTCCTGCTATCTTCTTCTTTTTTTTTTTCTTAACATATATTGCATTATTTGTTTCAGAGGTACAGATCTGTGATTCAACAGTCTTGCACAATTCACAGCGCTCACCGTAGCACATACCCTCCCCAATGTCTATCACCCAGCCACCCCATCCCTCCCACCCCACCCCCATTCCAGCAACCCTCAGTTTGTTTCCTGAGATTAAGAATTCCTCATATCAGTGAGGTCATACGATACATGTCTTTCTCTGATTGACTTATTTCACTCAGCATAACACCCTCCAGTTCCATCCACGTCGTTGCAAATGGCAAGATCTCATTCCTTTTGATGGCTGCATAATATTCCATTGTATATATCTACCACATCTTCTTTATCCATTCATCTGTTGATGGACATCTTGACTCTTTCCAGTTTGGCTATTGTGGACATTGCTGCTATAAACATCGGGGTGCACGTACCCCTTCGGATCCCTACATTTGTATCTTTGGGGTAAATACCCAGTAGTGCAATTGCTGGATCGTAGAAAAGCTACTGGGTAATTCTAATGGATCACCAGGAGCAAAACTCACACTTCTAAATGCCTGGGCATTTAGTCAGAAGGAAACAAAAAACGACAAAGACTCTATTGCAGCAACACCTACTCACCCTCGAGCCTGGAATGATGAACAAGCAGTGCTATTTTTTTTTTCCCCGCACGAAGGATGGACAGTTCACTGGGCAATGGAGACCCCTGATAACAAAAGAGAGTATTTCTTCAATTGAGAGGATGGGCTAAGTACAGGTGTAGTTCATTCCCAAAAAAGAGGTGGGAACAATCTCAAATACTGGATTTCTGGAAGTAACTGTTGCTACATAGAGATGCCTCCCTCTCACCCAGTTCGAAATACAAATCTCAAGTGTAATAATATGAGCACCCTGTCCTGTGATACCAGCTGCCATTCAGATACTCAGATCTTGGGAGGAGATACGCACCCGAATCAATGTCAAAAAGATCTCTCTGTCCTTCTCCAACCGCCTGGCCTCAATATCTCCACCTTTCAAAAAAGTAAATGTTAATTAGAGAATGATGCCCACTCCCACCAAAAATAGAGTTGGATAATCTCAGGAAAAGGAAAGGCCGTGATGTGCACTGTTTTCCTTCTACCTGTCAAGCAACGTGACCAGATTTTTCCCAAATTATCTCAGTTACCATCAGAATAACCCATCAGCACAATCATCTCCATTTCACAGTTGTAGAAGTTAGGGTTCCAGGGCTAAGTGATTTTTTTTCAAGATCCCACATCTAGAAAACCCCAGAGAAGGGACTGATCCCCAGATCCATATTCTGTTCATTGTGCTTTGCTTCTTCCTTAGACAAAATAAGGTGGGGCCACAGAGCTGGAGAAATGGGGAAATTTAGAAAACAGCTCTTGGAATATCTGGAAAATTAAGAGGTTTGAGAGAGACCAGAAAAATATTTTTCTTTCCCCTTCTTTTGCAGCAGAGGTAGTACATCAGGGCTTCTTGGTAGGAATTTCACATGGCATGTGGAGGGGTCCCCGGCTAAGAACGCCTTCGTGGAACAAACCAGCAGTGACACGGGCGACCGGGTGAGCAAACGGAAGGGCTGAACACAGCACCATCTACGTGATGAACACATAGCACTGAGCACCCATGAATCATCTTGTGATGTAGATTCACTCCTCACCTTCCTCTGCACCCCTGAAATAAAGCATTTCAGAGATTAGCTCTCACATGGCACCTTGTTCACCTCTCCTTTGTCAAGCTATCACATTCAGGAAAACCTCCTGTCTGCTTGTATGTTTACTTTACGTTAGAGCCTGTTCACCATGGTGATATAGGAGAACACCGTTTGGAATGTTTTGCTTTGGTCTGGGTTTGGTGTTGGTTTTAGTTGGCAAAGGGATTTTGAGAGTGCTCAAGAGTGGACCTATTCTTTTCCCATGAAGTAAACATTTGCTGAAATGGACCAAGGAAGGGAAGCTGGTATTTTCTACCTGCTGTAATACTTGAAGCTGGTTTATTCTGAGACACTTAGACACCAGCAGTGTCATACAGAACCCTACTTTTCGTTATGAAGTGCCATTGTCATTGCTTGAAGGACAGAATGGCTTCCTCCCAGCTAATGAAAGACTTGACTTGAGCCCCTAACTCCAATTAGTAAATATTCTTGGGCCAAACTAATGGAAATACAATCGTGCCCAAAAGAATACTTCCACAAAGGTTTATGAATGCTTTCCAGACTATTTAATTTTTAAAACCCTCACCATGATTCTCATTAAGGCTCTATCAAATTACTTTTCTAAGTCTCTGTGAAATCCAAGGCATTATGAAGTCAGTCTCTTTATCCGTAGCTAGTGGACAGCCATATTCTGCCCATCCATTGCGGGTGAAAGGGTCTTTTTCTTTGTTTTATTTTGAGTCCCCAAGAACAAAACAAAGATAAAGTTGAAGACAAAGCAGTCACTCTTTGCCGAAGGGTGGGATGGTATCAGAGGCGGCCAACCCTGTTATCTGTTAGGGAGGCTCCTTGAATCCTGCCACCTCATTGGTTTCCCGTTGTAAAGGTTGCTTTGGCCTTTCTGCACACTTGGAGAAAATCTTATTTATTGCATTGTCACATCTGTGAAATAGAGCTCTTTGATGACAACACGGCCTGCGAGATAGAAGGTAACCTTTGCTTTACTCTCAGGCAGCCGGGGAAGTGCAGTCATATCTCAGGGCTGTGAGTGATGTCACTGAAAGGCATGGCTGTTAAAAGAGAGACCAGACACAAAACAGTGGACTCCCACTGCATGCTCGCCAATAGGAAGACCTTCCTTTTGTGAACAAATGCGGTGGCTTCGTTGGATTACTCCTGGCTGGGACAAAGGGTGTCAATAGCTGCCAGGAAACCAAACCGTGATAGAACAGCAAGAATGTCACCAAGTAGTTGTGTTTCCTCTCTTTTTTGTTCTGTTGCCCTAAGCAAGAGAACTTGAACCCCTGTAAATAAAACATTAAGGCAGAAGAGGCGAGGTTGGAAACTAGTTTAATTTTCCAAACTAGTGACCCTTCTAAGCCATGGCCCCTCGCTCAGACTTGGGGTTGGTAGTTGGCTTCCTCTTACCCTACCCTGTGAGGGAGGCAGATCCTCTTCAGGGGAATGCTTGGGCCTCCATCAAAAATGTCAGAGATGCTCTTTATAATCTGCCATATGCTGAAATAACAACTTTTCTTTAGTGTCTACTATTCTTAAATTCAGTGTAAAAGAAATGTTGAACTCTTGCCCTTAATCCACAACGTGGGCAAGTATCATTCACAATTTTTCAGCTGCCATTTCAATTTTCTGAAGGTCAATTTTTCGTCTCCTCCTTCTGGGCCCCTCTGGCGTGTTTAAGGATTCATGATTTCCTTTGTGTATCTCCCGGGCCCTTTTTTCCTTTTCTCCTTTCTTCTTGCTCTGTTATCTTGACCTCGCTCTTCACTCTTATCTGTGCCAAATGGAGTTCAGGGATACAAAGATCAAACTGGCCAGCCTAAATCCTTGGAAACAGATTGCCTAAAGGATTTGGTGGGTGAGGAAGTCCTGGGAATTCTTGACGGAAAGGAGGTTTTAGAATTTCCCGTGGGTTCTTTTGTTTTCTCTGCTCTCACTATTTCCCATCCAAACTTATAATTGGAATAGAGCCATTGTATGTATCTGCATCTGGACACAATGCAGTCTATTTATGCTAAATGATTGTAAAGATGCTTGAAGTGGTGCAGCATCTGGTAGAAAAGAGGGGGTTTGATACTTGTCTAAACTATGGATGTTGTAATTTTTATTTTCCTATTCAGTGTTTGTAAAAGAGGAGGATTTTCCCCATTGTTGATATAAATTGTATATTGAAATCATATGATGTTTTTTCAAATCAAACATGTATGGTGGCTAAGTCTGGAGATTCTGATCCAGTAGTCTGTTGTGGGGATTAGGCATGTGTCCTTTTTAAAATTTTCCAGGTGATTCTGAACTAGACCTCTGGTTGAAAACCAATGGAGTAAACATTAATTTATTTTTATACATGCTTTTAAATGGCATTACTTTGATTTTTTGTTGTTGTTGTTTCTCTCTACTGTCTCTTTTTAAAAGAACAGATGTATGTCAGATGCTTAACTTTAAAATGACACACTATATAGTAAACCAAAGATTGGATTATGAGTCAGAAATGTGCAGGGTGCCTGGGTAGCACAGTCGCTTAAGCATCTGACTCTTGGTTTCAGGTCAGGTTGTGATTTCAGGGCTGTGAGATCAAGCCCCAAATCAGACTCTGCACTCGGCAGGGAGTCTGCTTGAGATTCTCTCTCTCTTCCTCTGCCTCTCCCCCATGCGTATGCGCACTCTCTCGTGCTCGCTCACTCTCTCTCTGTTTCTTTCTCAAATAAACAAATAAATCTTTAGAAATGTGGGTTCTGATCACAATGGTGCCACTTACTCTGGCGCTCACTATCTGCATTGGTCAAATGTGGGGTTGGTTTAGGTGAGCCCCAAGGTCCCTTTCTGCTTCAGCATGTGTGATCCCATTTACACCCTGATCTTGTGTGAAATGGACTGGCCGTTGCTAACAGAAATAACAAGTGCCTGAGAGGTTGCCTTTGCTTCTTCCAGAGGACTGCTGCAGCTCTGGAGTCAGGGATACCCAGGAGCTCAGCTTCCTCTGTGCCATCTGCCCCCGCAAGTAATGGCACGGTTCACACAACCTGTGGTCTAGGTGGCAGGTTGTGGACTATCAGCTTGCCTGTCATCGTCAGTCCTGTTAGATTCATGACCCCTAAAGGTATTAGTTGCCTGATTGACCGACTGATGACGAATGACATGTATACACAATTAACTCTTTAGTCTCACTAGCCCTAAAATGAGACCCATATGTTCCTAATCTACAAACATGTGTTAGTCTTTCCCACAGTGAAAACACAATCAACAATCAGGAATTTCCAGAGAGATGAAGGCCAGTGATTTTTAAGCCCTTTTTCAGTCACGCAGAATTTTTACCATGATGACTTAGCAATGCATATCTTTTACATGTGATCCTATAGCCCTCTGCAAGAGATTGAGCATAGAGAAGTACCCTTTCCTTTCTTTTTGTGTCAAACTGTCCTTAAACTACCAGTGACAGGGGAGCCCGGGTGGCTATGTCAGTTAAGCATCTGACTTTAGCTCAGGTCATGATCTGTGTCATGGGATTGAGCCCTGCATCAGGCTCTGCACTCAGCAGGGAGTCTTGCTTCTCCCTCACCCTCTCCCTCTGCCCCTCCCCCATGCTCATGCTTACACACTCTCTCTCTCAAATGAATTAAAAAAAAAAAAATCTTAAAAAAAAAAAAACTACCAGTGACAAAGAGTTTTTCTTCTTTGGGTTTTTTTTTTCCTTGCCTCTGGGCATTTTGGCTGTAAATAATTTTTCTACTAAAAAATTGTATTAAAACTATGATATACAAATGGTAACAGTATGTAGTTAAATATCAACACATTATGCATGCTGTGTGTCAACACCTAATTCACCGAATAGTTGCTAATTTGTGTATCTATAGCATGAAGTAGATAACTCTTGAATTCCCACCTTTAATTTTGGAATGCACCTAATTTCTTGAATATGGTGATGATGGGTAGATTTTAGATTTAATAGCCCCTTCTTATTTAAATATATGCCACCTACTTTTGCTTTTAGAATCCTTAAATGTTGCTTACTTTTGAAGAAGGAAGAAACAATCCATTTTTTTTTGTATCATGCTCACTTCCAAAGCATTGTGAACCACTGAAGGAAGGAACAATTCTATCCTGTACATCTATTCTTTGTGCCCCCAAATAACATTTCTCAGAACTTCATACATATCAGTATCCCAGACAGTCATACACTGTCCTAACTTGTCCAAACATTTACTTACTATTCATTTACCAATTCAACAAACATCCAGTGAGTGTCTACTGTGGATAAACATTCTACAAGGCAGGTAAGGGAGACAGAAATGGGGAAGAGACACTAGCTCAATGGAGCAGGAAAGACTAATAAATAAGTACATAAATGAGTAAAGAAGATAATTTCAGAGAATATTAAATGCTAAGAAGAAGAAAAATGGGTGCAGTGATAGTGGGAGGCTGGGGGATTATTTTAGATCAAGAAGCAAGAGAAAGCTGTGCTGATGAGGGGGCGACTGAAGTTGAACATTAATGGGAGGAAGAAAACCAGAGGTGACAAGGAAGAAGAGAACCCCCCCAAAAAAAGGGAACCGTAAGGGCTGAGACCTCAAGGCAGCCACAGACATGGGACATCTGAAGGAAGAAGGGCCAGCGGTGTGAGTCAGATTATGGAGAATGAAGAAAAAGGTCAGAGAGAAATGTGAGTTGTGACAAACAGCTTGGATTTTATTCTGAGGACAGTGGTGAGCCATGAGAGGATTAATATACATGTGCTGGGAGTCTGGAGAGCTATCACCTGACTTAGATTTTCAAAACTGGCTACTGCATGGAAGTTAGATTATAGGGAGCAACAGGGGAAAGAAGGATATTAGTTACCTTCTTTTTAGGGTAGTTATGGAGCATGTAGAGAGATCTTACATATTTTAAGTATTCAATAAATGTAAGACATCATTGTGAAATCAGCTTCTTTCTCTTCTTCCTCTTTGTTCTTTAATGATGGTGAGTGTCATTTTAATGATCATTTCCACAGTTTACCTGGGAGGTGATGATGGCTCAAACTAGGGGTTTAGTGCTGGGGATGAAGGGAAATGGGTGTATTTGGGAAACAGTTTGGGGTTCCTGGTACTTGTGAGAACCCAGATTCAGTCCAGTTTCTTATGACATTTGCCTTGCTTATTTCCTCCTCAGAATACCTGTAGCACCAGTCTGTTGGCTCTTATTAATACTATCATCTTGAGTCTGCTTCTTGTCACTTCTGTGTCTAAAACTCATTCAGGAAAAAACAACAACATATATGAAGGTGGTTGAGAATGCTGATTCTCAGGCTCAACCCTAAATGTCTTCATTCAGCACGGAGAAGGAAGAAATCTTCATTTCAAAACAAATACTCCAAGTGATTCAGGTTATGGTGGCTTGTCAACCCCACTTGGTGAAATACCAGTCCAAAGTTTGAAAAAGAGAATAAGACTAGAGATAAGAAATAGGGAAGTTTAAGTATATGTACCAGTGAAAACTGTGGGCATGGATGCAACTGCCTAGGGAGAGTGTGTAGGAGGAGGTAAGTAGGCTTAGAATTGAACCTTGGGGAACCTGGAGATCTGAGAGGCAGGTGAAAGAAGAACCTGAAAGAGAATGAGGAAAAAGAAAACTGGGAGTTGTATCAGGGATGTCTACAGTAGAATTTCAAAAAGGTGTGGTCATACATTCATTCAAATAGCAAATATTATTAGAAGGCCTTCTCTGTGCTAGGCACGAAAATATAGCAGGAAAAAAAAGACAGAAAAACCTCTCTGTTCCTGTAGAATGTAGATTCTAGTATCAGATGAAACAGATGGTCTGAAAATCCCAAAACAGAAAAGAGAGCAATTTTAAGGAGTGTTAGCTTGACACCCAAATTGCAGTGGGTTGAGGAATGAGTAGGAAATGAGAAAGTGGAAACAGGAAATGTGATTTATACTTTCTAGATGGCTATAAAGGGGGGAAACGGACCAAGTCTTGCATGGCCTCTTCCTGCCACTCACCTCTGAGTTGTGTGACCTCTGTGAACTACACTGCTACCAAGAAGTGAAAACTTAATTTTGAACTCTAGCAAACAAAATGATAGACATCAAAAGAACTAAAAATACCTTCCAGTCCCTGGAATCAGGAAGAACACAAATAGAATCCTTTGCAAAATGGTAAAAAAAAAAAAAAAAAAAAAAAAAAAAACTAGCAAAAATACTAGACAATGACAAATCATTGACTTCTAGAAGGAAAAAAAAAAGTTTTTCATGGGATATTTCAAGATTCAAAAAATAAAGAATAAAACTGAATCAATAAACAATAGCCAAGCATGATAATTATGAGATGAATATCTTGCAAAGTTGTTGTGAGACTTTTTTAACCATATAAATTAGAGGCAGAAAGAAATTCGAGACTGATTCACATATAATGGTGTCCCTGAGTGGCTCAGTCAGTCAAGTGCCCGACTCTTGATTTTGGCTCAGGTCATGATCTCAGGATCATGAGGTAAAGTTCTGTGTTGGGTTCCTTGACGAGTGTGGAGCCTGCTTAAAGTTATCCCTCTGCCTCTTCCCTGCCTCTCTCTCTCTCTCTAAAAAAAAAAAAAAAAAAAAGCCAAATATAAAAAAACCAAAAACTGTATGATTCATACTCATTTCCTCCTTTCCTGATTCAATTCTTCCTCTATTCCCCCACAAACTAAAAAGAGCAGCTTGGGTCAGAAAAATCAACTGTACTTTCCTTGTTAAACCTTTCAAAACTGGTGAGGAGTGTATGAATGTCATGTATTCTAAAATAGGAAGACCTAAATGCTGTTTGGCACAGTTAAGTCGTCATCTATTTGGGTACAATTTTTAGTAATCAAGACAGTTGATTCTCTCCAAGTATGCATTAAAAATTACTCATCTTTTTTTTATTTTTCCATGATTTAACATGAAGCAAATCAAAACTGCAAATATTTTTGGAGCATGTGGTACTGTGTTCAGGAGAATAATACTAAGCTGAAAACAAACATGGAAAAAGAAATATATGAAAATTATCAAGAAATTTCAGAAAGAAAATGAAAGTATGTTCCCTCCTTAAACTAATAAATTTCAGATGGAAACAATGATTTAAAGCCAAAAAAAAAAAAAATGGAAACACAAGATCAGGAGGAAAAAGTGGGAAATTTATAAGTGTGCAACAGGAAATATTTCATTTCTTGCAGAATACAAAACCAGAAGCAATAGATGTCTCATTAGATAAAATTTAAATTACTGTAGTAATAAATCAGTTACATTAAATGACAAATACAAAAGAAATATTTGTAATCTTTTTTACAAAGAGCTTTCTTAATTTCAAAAAGTTCGTACAGTACATTAAGTAAAAGAGAAATGATCCAATGGGAAAAATGGGGAGAAAGTATTAACAGGGGCTTCATAGCATAAGAAATATCATTAATAAAATTAATGTAAAGGTATTTCCCTTTATTCATAGGTAATTTGTAAATAAAAACAGTTGTCACAACTGTATGAGGGGAGGGTACTATTACTACTTCCACTTTCAGATGAATATTGTAGTAACATTTGTTTACAAGGCCCTCTATTCCCCACTGATTTGCAGTGCTACAGCTGATACACAGTAAATTTCCCTTATGAGTTGGACTGGTTCTGGGCTTTTTGTTCCACTGTTTGTCTATTCCTGAATAAATGCCACAATGTCTTGATTACTATTGCTTCATAATGTCTTAATATTTAATAGGCAAAATTCCCCCAGGATAGTCTTCAGAAATGTCTTAACTATTTGGGGGCTTTTATGCTTTCATAAAACTCCAGAAAATCTGTTATTTTTCTGCTCCACAGAAAAAAACATATAACAGGAAAGGAAATTTAAAATATTTGTGGAGAAATCACATCTTTTAAAATCGAATCTTCCTGTCCATGAACATGGTATAGCAATTCATTTATTTAGGTCTTTTATAATTTTTTTCAACAATGTTTCATAATTATCTCTGTACTTCTTAAAATAGCCTTTGTTACATCAGACTTTTCTTTCTAACTCTCTCTTTCTTGTCTATTAAAGGTTAAACAACTCTTTGGGTAGGGTTGTAGGGAAAAAGTCCACACACTGATAATTTTTAAGAACTGAATTATAGAAAGGGAAGAAGAGTGATCACCAGCCGGTCTTAACATGTCAAAATGACAACCTCTCTCTCTGTATCTGCAAATACCTAAGAGCTGCCACACAACCATCAACCTCACTTCGGTGACTTGCTTAGTGATCCACTGGAAGAGAGTTTATGTGTTTAACTACGAGTAAATGAAATTTGAAAGAGTAAACTGACAGTATCCACTTGAAAAGAGGTCAAATGGGGGGGGGGAGAAAAGTGGTCAAATGTACATTTGAAAGGGAATCAAAATATTTAAAGGGGATTATGGCATTAAAAGTCTATAAAAGTGTAAATAATTGTCCAAAGGAGTAAACCTTAAGGATATTAAGAATATTTTCTTTTCTCCTAGGTCACTTTTTAACTTTTAAAATCACATGACATAATTTGTTGATTACAGGAAATTACTTCTTTAGGAGTACTCAGATTCTATGAACAAATGTCCCAATTTATTTCTTGGTAAAATTATTTACATTCCATATTTGCAAGTGTTATTACAGTAAACAGTGAAGGGAGAGGGTCTTAGAAGAAATGTGTTTTTTTAAGTAACACAATGATTAAACAACACAAATTCTTCTTGACGCCTATAATTCCACTGGCCATGCATGCTTAACCATATGCTGTTTTCTCTTTCAAAACATTCTCACTTTCTCTTAGTGCTCTATCAACTGAGAAGTTTCACTAAATGCCTACTCAGTAGCACTATGCTAAGTTTAAAGGACATATAAGAATAATATAAAATATAGTAAAACCCTACAAAGGAATTTAAAATGTATTTGCATAGGAAAGAGATGGAATAATAGAACAAATATGCATGGCATTGACATCAGTTTCCAAAACACAAGTGCTTATTGCTGGAAAACAAAGCAAAACAAAAACAAAAGAAAAAGAAAAACTTAGAGCTTTCCAAACAGTTCTGTGAAGTGTAAAGAGAAATAGAGAAGAGAATATAAAGTACAGTGCTTATAATACTAGATTTTCGGAATGTCTATTCGGTTTCTTTTAGGTCTAGAGCACATGCTTCAAAGAGTTAAGGGTAAATGTGAAGGATTCAGTAGAAAAGCATCACCTCTTTTTTTTTTATTATGTTATGTTAATCACCATACATTACATCATTAGTTTTTGATGTAGTGTTCCAGGATTCACTGTTTGCATATAACATCCAGTGCTCCATGCAGTACGTGCCCTCTTTAATACCCATCACCAGGCTAACCCATCCCCAGACCCCCCTCCCCTCTGGAAACCTCAGTTTGTTTCTCAGAGTCCATCGTCTCTCATGGTTCGTCTCCCCCTCCGATTTCCCCCCTTCATATTTCCCTTCCAAAGCATCACCTCTTTTTATCCTTTCTTCGGTGAATGGAAATGTCTTACTCAAACATTTTACCCAACATTTAGTTTGCATTTGCAAGAAAGAAAATGATTATTCTCCATTGTATGAATGTTTTCTATCATGTCTAAGCTTCTGGACTGCATGTTATTCATTGCTTACGTGTGCCCAAGTTAGGGAAACATGTACTTCCAAATGAGTTAAATCAAACTTTCCAAAGGATACTGTAGCCATCAGAAAGTAAGTCCAGCACCGTGGCATCTTTATTAATTGAATAATGCTTTGCACAGAGTGGCTGACACTCCACAAATATTTGTTGAATTAACAGTTTATTTAGACCTATAATGGGAACTAAAGTTAACATATCGTATTAGGATAGCTGTATGAAAGGGGAGACAGGAACGCTGAACACATGGTTATTCTGCATGAATCACGCTCCTTTGAGGCAGAGTAAATAAGTGATGCTTTTGTTTTGTTTTGTTACCTACATTTTTGCATTTTTAACCTTTCTCTAGTTTGTCAGGTTTTTTTTAGCAAGGGTAAAACATTTAAAAAGAAAAACTCCAAATAGTTAAGTATACTCTTATTTTTAAAGATTTTATTTATTAAAGAGAGAGCACGAGTGGGGGAAAAGGGGACAGCAGAGGGAGCGGGAGAAGCAGACTTCCCACTGAACATGGAACCCAGCACGGGGCTTGATCCCAGGACCCTGAGATCGTGACCTGAGCCAAAGGCAGACGCTTAACTGAAGGAGCCACCCAGGCCCCCTAAGTATAATCTTTTTCCACAAAATTATTCAATATTAGGGGCAAGTATTTTAAAAATACAACAAACTTGGACATTTACAAGTAGATAGTATCATTTCACAGGAAGAAGGTGAGCAAGGTATTTGACAATGTTGATGTCACTTGACTTCTTTCTTTAAGTAAGACAAAAGACAATCTCCCCTTCCATGCTGTCCACACACAGCATGGAAGTTGGTTGTGAGGCAGAAAGACACATGAAATTTCAACCTTATGGATAATTTTGTTCTTGTACAATGTCAGTCTGGACCCTCAAAGCTCTCTAATGTAGAAGCTAATTTCAACTTCAGCCTTTGTTCAAACTTAACAATGACCATAATATTTAAATACCAAAAGTTATCTCAGCATTGCTGTTGTTAGAACTTAAGGAAGACCATGAATCAAAGGGAAGGAATGTGTTTCTGTGCAGAGGGGTTTACTCTAAATACATCCCTGGCTTCTCCCTGTTCTTTGATCACCCCTCCCCACAAAAAGTGGAGTGGCCCACCTGATGGGTGAGTTTTTAAGCATGAACTGGGCATGAATAGCCCCCTCAGCATTTCTGCCTCTCGAGAGTCTTCATTCTCAACACCTCTGGAGGCCTTCTACCAGAGATGGTTGGGGAGCACATTAGCTTCCTGAGGCTGCTGTAACAAATTGGCTCAAATTTAGTGGCTTCTTACAACAGAAACTTATTCTCTCCCAATTGTGGAGGCCAGACGTCCAAATTTAGTTTCACTGGGCCAAGATCAAGGATTTGGCAGGGCCACACCCCCTAAAGAGGCTAGGTGGGGGCTGGGGGCAGCTGCTCTTTGCTTCTTCCAGCCTCTTAGGCTCCCGGCATTTCTTGTCTTGTGGCCACATCACTTCAGTCTCTGCTTTCATGGTCACATTGCCTTCTCCTTTTAAGTCTGTCTTCTCTCCCTCTGGCTTGCTCTTCTAAAGACACCTCTAAAGGCCCTTAAGGCCCACTTTGATGTCCAGAAAAATCTCCACATCTCAAGATTCTTAACTTAATAACAAGTGCCGAAACTTTACCAGTTAACATGGACAGGTGCCAGAGATTAGGATCTGATATCTTTGGATAGCTATTATTCGGTCCAATATAGGGAGGAAGCCTGTGCTCTCCAGCACCATTATCGAAAGACCAGGAGTCTCCCAAATTCTAGTCCACTTGGTCCACACACTAAGTTACATCCTCCAAATTAAATTCTGTCCATAATAAAGCTGATATTTTGATCTCCTGATCTGTCTTACTCTTGATTTCTCAAAATATTTAGGACATGTGGCTCAGGTCATGATCCTGGAGTCCCGGGATCGAGTCCTGCATTGAGCTCCCTGCTCAGCAGAAGTCTGCTTCTCCCTCTGACTCTCCCCCCTCTCATGCTCTCTCTCATTCTCTCTCTCACAAATAAATAAAATCTTAAAAAAAAAATATTTAGGATATGGACAAAGAGGAAGGGTGCCATTTATTAGTGTCGCCCTTGGAACTTAGGAGGAGAAATGAAATGAAAATAATGTCATATAATCAAAGGCTGACTACTTGAGAAACCCCCTTTTACCATGAGCCACTGTGAAGAAGTAGAGAAGCAAAAACTAAATAACAGAAAGACAGGAAACAGGAGGCAGAATACGAAGATATAGACCTGATTCAACCACTGTGTGCACATTCATTATGCAAGTGGAGTATCTGCATATGGCACCTGAAAAATATCGCTGAATTAATAATTTAGATCATGATTATGCCTCTAATTTCCTACCATATTCTACTAAATAGACATTGTAATGAAAAGCATATTTTATTTACAATTATAGTTTATGAACCCAAATGTAAACTGACAGTAATGAGAAGATGGTGTCACTAAATCCATTTTAATGTAAATTGCCACATTTAAAATACTCTGAAAGCAGGAAGGGCAGTTAATGAACCTAGTACTGATATCCTTGTCAGAAAAGGCTGGCTTACACCCTGATCTTCTGTTTCAAACTAGATGATGATCACCTCCTCATCCTTTGTGTGTTTATTGTTTTTCCTCATGGTACTCTAATTATAACAGTTTTTCTTCCCCCCACGCCCCTCCCAGCTATCAGCAAACCTGGTTTGAATTAGAAAGGAACAACTCTTTGGCTGTAAACACAAATCTGTCTCCAAACTGGCTTGTTCTGCATATAGCAAGGGGAACGATGATGGAACAAGTGTAATTATAACCTGAGCTGGCTGGTGTCACTGCAGAGAAGGGCCTGTCAGCATTTCACTGTGAATAATGGTACCACTGCCTCTGCTCATATGAAACACCAAACTTGGGGTTCTTGAAAAGCTTGAAGTCTCAGGATGCAACTTTTAATTGAAGACTGTGATGGAAAACGCTGTGCTTGCTGCAATCCTGGTATTATAACACACAAAGGCTTTTCTTCCTGGTAGTAGCCACTGCTTTAGAACTGGGAGCTACACATGGACTTCAATCTAAAGCATTAGGGAGGAATCGTGACAGGGGGCGCCCGGGTGGTGCAGTCACGTAAGCGTCCAACTCCTGGTTTCGGCTCAGGTCGTGATCTCAGAGTCATGAGATCATGCCCCTCATCAGGCTCCAGGCTCAGTGTGGAGTTTGCTTAGGATTCTCTCTCCCTTACTCTGCCCCTCCCTCCTCCACACACTCTCTCTCTCTCTAAAGTAAATAAAAATTCTTAAAAAAAAAAAAAAAACAGAATAGGAGCCATGGTAGTGATTCAGACAAGAGGTGAGAAGGTGAAGAAAAGAGCAAGTCTATTCAACAATTCTTTCTTTTTTAATTTCTTCCCTCAAAAATGTGTTTTTTTGGTGGTATCTTAGCTTATTTATCCAGAGACCTGGAACAATCTGATGAAAAATTCAAAGAAACTAGAGATACTAGTGAAGGGGTCAGTGTTCACCTTTAAATCCACATGGAAAATGAGCGATTTGAGGGAAAAAAATCGTTGTAATTCTCATCACATATAAAGTCTACATCTTCCTAATATGTAAAGAACCCTTAGAACTTGATTAAATACTAACAACTCAATAGAAATATGGGCAACAAACATGAAAAGACATTCACTTAATACAAACATAAATGAACAGGCACTCAACCTCATTCCTCCCAAGAGATGTGCAGATTAAAGTCACACAGAGATACTCTTCTCACTCTCCAGATGGGCAAAAATCTCCAAGTCCAGCAACACATTCTGTTTGTGAAGATGTGGGGAAACAAACTCGTCACTTGCTAATGGGAGTACGAAATGGTCCAAACTCTATGCAGGGTGTATGAGTATTCTGCTACTGCTGTAACAAATCACCACAATGTCAAAGGCTTAAAACAAGACAAATTTATTGTCTAATACAGTTCTGCTGATCAGATGTCCCACATGGGTCTCATAGGGCTAAAATCAATGTGTCAGCAGAGTTTTGTTTCTTACTGGAGACATCAAGGGAGGATCCATTTGTTTGTAGTTCTGGATATGATGTCACCATTTGCTTGCCCATTCAGGTTGTTGGCGAAACTCAGTTTCTTGCAGTGATTAGCTGAGGGACACTTCCAGCTTCTAGAGCTGCCTACGTTCTTTGGCTCATGACTTGCCTCTTCCATCTTCAAAGCCAGCAATGGCAGGCTCTGCCCCTCTAAGGGTCAGAATATGGATTTTTTTTGGAATTATACTTATTGAGGTCTCATTGACAAATAAAACTGTAGAATGTTGAAAGTGCCCATATGATGATTGACATACATACAACTTGTGCAAGAATTTTTTTCCAGTATTAAAATCAAACGTACTTGAATAGTAAAGGTAAGTGCCTGAATGCCCATAATTATACTCCCTTTGCAATATTTCCTGTGCTTTTCAGTTACTGTAAATTCCATTTTTTTTACAAGAAGTTAAACATCATTACTTATAAATTTGACATTTCAGCCTGACCTGAGCTTTCTAGTTTCTGCAAAGCATGAGAAGAGCAGGTGAAGCACAGAACAGTGGTTCTGTACCCAGAACCAGCACTGGGTCCAGTACCCTAAACATCTTCAGTGTCATTGGTGTCTACCCTCAAAAATGCACCAGTGCATAATAGAAATTGCTAAAGCTTCTGACTTCAGTGGTGCAATCTGAATCTATTTATAGGGGGTATCAGCATATTTTATCACCTTGTTTTCCTACAAGCATTCAAGGACAGAGCCTACAGGAATAATATATGGGTTTTTAGTCATTTGGGTTTTTTTTGTTTTTGTTTTTGTTTTTGTTTTTTGCCTCTGAGTGATGTGGTAAAAAATCTTAATACAATTGAGAGTATTGCCTGAGCATGGTGGGATTCTGTGATTTTTATTTTCTTCCCTGCACATACGTTTTCCAAACATATCTGATCAGAAAGAAGAATATATGTTATTTAAATGTCCATTATAAATATCTCATTCTAGGGTGCCTGGGTGGTTCAGCCATTAAGCGTCTGCCTTCAGCTCAGCTCATAATCCCAGGGTTCTGGGATCAAGCCCCGCCTCAGGCTCCCTGCTAGGCGGGGAGCCTGTTTCTCCCTCTCCCACTCCCCTGGCTTGTGTTCCCTCTCTTGCTGTGTCTGTCTCTGTCAAATAAATAAAATCTTAAAATAAATAAATATCTCATTCTAGCTTTGTCTGAATTTTTCATACCCCATAATAATAACTTAAAAACCTATCAAGTATTTGTGTAATAATCATGCCTATCAAGTTTTACTATCCAGCATCCTATGCTGATTCTGTCCCTCTCATCATACTCATCATCCTGCTGCCTGTGCTGCTTTGCTCTCCAGCCACTCTCAAGAATGGCTTTTAAAAGTAGTCAAGGGGGGGAGGAAAAGATGGTGGAGGAATAGGGGACCTTATTCCAACCAGTCCCCGGAATTGAGCTGGATATCTACCAGACCACTCTGAACACCCACGAAATCAGCCTGAGATGTAAGAAGATAGATCAGGATCTCCAGAAAAAGAATATCGCAGGCGGTTGGTTTCGAGGTATGAAGCGGGGAGCCATGATTCCACAGGCATATATTGGAGGATAAATGGCAGTGGGAGGGAGCCTGGCCGTGGGGATCCTATACCACCGGTGAGCAATAGCCTCCCGCGCTGGAGACAGAGCACAGACTCGCAGACCGGTAGCAGCGGGGAAAGGACGTTAGGGCAGGCCCCCAGACGGAAATCTGGAGCAGCAGGGCCCCGCGTTCGAACTGGCTGGCGGTTTTAGAAGCACAAAGGGCAGAGACGTGCCCCGACCTGGAGGTGAGGACTGGAAGCGCTGCTGAGGGGCGCACAACCCAGGACACTGCAGTTTATAGCAGCACGGACAGAAACGGAGACGCTGTGGCCTGGAGAGCTCACTGAAGAACAGACTGTGATCTCTGCTCTGAGGTAGGGGGTTGGAAATGGTCTCTTCTGCTCCGACTCTCAGAAGAGAAGCAGAAAGCCGCCAGGGAAAGCCTCCAGAGAACAAAAGCCCCCCCAAATCGGTTTTCACTGAGCCCATCCCCTGACACAGGGGGCAGGGCAACTCTTTCCAAACAGGGTTGCCTGCGTAACAGCATGGCAGGCCCCTCCCCCAAAAGACAGGCTGGGAGAACAAGAGGCCGGCAGCCCTCAGGTCCCTGCAAAAGGGATGCATCTTGCTTGGGTTGTGGTCAATAATTTGTGCTCTGTACATTCCCCCAACCACCCCTCAACAGAATGACTAGGAGGAGGAACCCCCAAAATAGGAAAGACTCAGAGACTGTGACTTCTGCCACAGATTTACAAATCGATTCAGATATAACCAAGATGCTAGAGATGGAATTCAGGGTAGCAATTGTGAAGACAATGGCTAGAATGGAGAAATCAATTAATGGCAACATAGAGTCTCTAAGGGCAGAAATGAAAGCTTAATTGGCAGAACTTAAAAATGCTATCAGTGAGATCCAATCTAATCTAGATAACCTAACAGCTAGGGTAAGGGAGGCAGAAGAACAAATTAGTGATCTAGAAGACTGATTGATAGAAAAGAAGGAGAAAGAGGAGGCCAGGGAAAAACAGCTCAAAATCCATGAAAACAGAATCAGAGAAGTAAGTGACACCATGAAAAGTTCCATGCCAGAATTATTGGGATCCCTGAGGGGGTGGAGAGAGAGAGAGGACTAGAAGATGTATTTGAGCAAATCGTAGCTGAGAACTTCCCTAATCTGCGAAATGAAACAAACATTCGTGTCCTAGAGGCAGAGAGGACCCCTCACAAGATCAAGGAAAACAGGCCAATGCCCCGACATGCAATAGTAAAACTCGCAAATATTAGAACCAAGAAAACCATCTTAAGGGCAGTTAGGGGGAAGAGATTCCTTACCTACAGAGGGAGGAACATCAGAATGACATCAGACCTATCCACAGAGACCTGGCAAGCCAGAAAGGCCTGGCAAGACATATTCAGGGTACTAAATGAGAAGAACATGCAACCAAGAATACTCTATCCAGCAAGGCTGTCATTGAGAATGGATGGAGAGATGCAGAGTTTCCAAGACCAGCAGAACCTGAAAGAATATGTGACCACTAAGCCGGCCCTGCAAGAAATATTAAGGGGGGGGTTCTATAAAAGGAGAAAGACCCCAAGAGTGATATAGAACAGAAATTTACAGAGACAATCTATAGAAACAAGGACTTCACAGGCAATGTGATGATAATAAATTCATATCTTTCAATAATCACTCTCAACGTGAATGGCCTAAATGCTCCTATAAAACGGCACAGGGTTGCAGATTGGATAAAAAAACAGGACCCATCCATATATGCTGTCTACAAGAGACTCATTTTGAACCTAGAGATACATCCAGACTGAAAGTGAAGGGATGGAGATCCATCTTCCATGCCAACGGGCCTCAAAAGAAAGCTGGGGTAGCAATTCTTATATCAGACAAATTAGATTTTAAGCTAAAGACTGTAGTTAGAGACACAGAAGGACACTTTATCATTCTTAAAGGGTCTATCCAACAAGAAGATCTAACAATTGTAAATATCTACGCCCCCAACATGGGAGCAGCCATCTACATAAGCCAACTGTTAACCAAAATAAAAAGTCATATTGAAAACAATACGTTAATTGTAGGAGACCTCAATACTCCACTCTCAGCAATAGACAGATCATCTAAGCAGAAAATCAACAAAGAAACAAGAGCTTTGAATGACACACTGGACCAGATGGACCTTATAGATATATACAGAATATTCCACCCTAAAACAAAAGAATACTCATTGTTCTCAAGAGCACACAGAACTTTCTCCAGAATAGACTGGGTCACAAATCAGGTCTCAACTGATACCAAAAGATCGAGATTATTCCCTGCATATTCTCAGACCATAATGCTTTAAAACTGGAACTCAATCACAAGAAAAAATTTGGAAGAAATTCAAACACTTGGAAGCTAAAGACCACTCTGCTCAAGAATGTTTGGGTCAACCAGGAAATCAAAGAAGAACTTAAACAATTCATGGAAACCAATGAAAACAAGAACACATTGGTCCCAAACCTATGGAATACTGCAAAGGC